>NC_071391.1:78829160-80029160 GCF_022682495.2 Desmodus rotundus | reverse complement strand
ATACTTTGCATGATTTAAATCAGATTCTGTGGAGATGGGGTCATTACAACATATTGATTTGAAACTCTCTAAATGAGTTTAATGCACAACCAGGATGAAAACTGCTGTTCTGCATGTTCAAGCTCCTAAATACAGTTTTACCATCTGTAAGTGAATGGATTTAAGTGAGAGAAGGGCCTGAAGAAGCAGTTCACTAAAGAAGAAGATGTACAAACAGCCAATACGTATTTTAAATGTCAGTTGTAATCAAAGAAATGCAAAGTAAAACAGCAATGGAATACTGTTTTTGCCTATTATGTTGATAAAGTTTTAAAACTGACAATATTTAACCATGTGTATAAGACATAACAAGTGGTTGCCTTGCCAATACCCATTACATACCTTTGCTGTTGTAAGCAACAAAGAAGCAAGGGTGGGCTTGACCTTCAGTCCACCCCTAGGTGATTCTTGAGTGGTAGTGCATATCAGGGTAACAGGACCCCCATCCTCAGTGTTTGGGGACCCTGGCTTAAACTGGTCAACATAATGACTTTTATCAGTGGTTGTCATACTGAAATGAATCCTTTTGTCCTCAAGATAGAAAAAAAGTATTACATCACTAATAGTCATCTTGTGGCTACAAGGCAATCAGACTGAGGATGAAACTAACAGTGGAGGAAAGAGTGAAGCTGTGATCCTCCAGTTTCATAAGCCAATAAAACTTCTTTCTATTTAAGCCAGTTTGAATTAGTTATTCTTATTAATACCTATTACTGAATGCATGCTACTTCATCTAATAAGGCTGCAAAAGGTATTAACAAACTCAACTGTTGGAGCTGCATGTTGGAAGCACTTTCCAGAGGGCAATTCAGCAATATAGATCAGAAACCTTAAAAATAATCACACCCTTTACTCTATAATTTACTTCTAAGAGTATCCTATGGAGATAATCACGGATACACAGAGATTTGTGTTAGAGAATATTTATTAGTCATTTTTAATAGCTAAAAATTATAAATAACATGAAAGATCAACTTAATCTTACGTAAGTAAAACTGGGCACATCTGTATGGGGAACCGTTCCAAGTGTGGGAAATGTGGCCCAGCCCCCACTCGAAAAAGCCAGTGGGGAGCGAGGTTGGTGGGCAGGACCCAGGCCCATGGAAAGGTTCTCCCATGGGGAATCAGGCTTGCATTGTACCTAGGCTGCTATGAGACTTGCTTTTGCTAGAACTTCCTCACCCTGAATTGAGGCAGCAAATGTGTACTGAGTATCTTTAACTTCCTAAAGTCAGTGCTAAACCTCCCAAGTATGGGGTGTAACCAGTTCAACCACTTTCCCCCTTGATCTGTAACATCCTTCTCTTTGAAGTAATTAGCAGTATTCTGTCCTTTGTTGTCCATAAAAGGTAATCACCTAAGTGAACCTGTGCATAGTAGATGAGGACCATCCTCAATGTAATGTGCCCAGAAAAGCAATAAAAGCCTTTAATAAAAGTCTAAAAGACAATAAAAGTCCAGGCATGGGTCAGCTCTCTCTCTTGGTCTCTCTCTAGCCCTCTTGCCCTCTCTCACTTAGAGAGTGGCCATGCCATTCCTTTTTCTCCACAGGATTTCTGTAGCCCAGGTGTATTTGTCTATTGCCTCCACAATACAGGATCCTGCAGGCAGGATCCGCATCACATCTGTATGGAGTAACCTTTAAAATTGTGTTTTTAACAATAGTTACTAAAGATCACAAATAATATTAAATGAAAAATGTGCATATCTGACAGGAAATACAACCCATTATAAATAATTATTATGGCTAGTGGGGTTATTTCCCTCTGCAGACCTTCCTGTGTTTTCCAAATTCTCTATAACATGCATGTATTAGTTTTATAGCCAAGAGGGAAGAATGATTCTTAGCACACATGATGACAAAGTTCTCTCCCAACCCTATACCTTTTTTATCTTCCCCAGAGGATAGCCCTTCCCCAAAAACCACACTTTAATCATTCCAGGGCCCCACGAGGCAATGGTCAAATTATGTAAAACTCCCCCTTCCAAGGTTTCTAGACTTCTCCATCTGAGCCATGTGAGCAACATTCTCAGCAGCTCTGGGAACCAACCTTTATTCTTCTGGACCATCATGGGACCAGATCTCCCAGCTCAAAGTCTTTTCTGTGGACTTGTAATCATGGCTGAAACAGAAGGAGGATAGGTGCACTGGGGTCTGGGAAGCTCTCTTGTTCCACTGCATCTCTAATTTATAGGATTTTTAAAAGACTTAATAAGTGATCTATTGTAATTGTTTGACAAGCACCAAGGACAAGTTGACCTCCTATTTTCACCAACCTCAATACAATTCAAAGGTATTACATTAAAGAATTACTTGAAACCTCTGTTTTACCAGAATTAAAGGCCCAGTGCTCTTCTATTACCACATTAAAGGAATGAATTCCCCCTTATCTGGGTCTCTTTGCTCTTAAAATAAGACAGAAATATCTTTTGAGCAACACAGTAAAAGGGACTCCTCTGGGTATTCAGCAGCTGACATCTTTAGCATGTATCACTTCAGAGACAGACAGTTGTCATACATGCAGTTGTGCTGTATTCAAATCCAAAGTGGGAAGGAAAAAAGGAGAGGCCTAGGTTCAGCAATAAAAGAACATCCCTTTTCCTTTGAGCTTGAAAATCTTCACCAAATCATTGGGGCTGAACTCTACAATGAAAGAACTGAGCAGTGCCTTCTATTTGGGGTAAGGCAAGTGTTCCTCCCACAAGCTAAATTCTTTCCTGGTCAGCAAAGAAACTACTATTGAATAAAGCTGTAAAAGGAAAGGGAAGGGAAGAGAAGGGAAAGGAAAAGGGAAAGGGAGGGGAGGGGAGGGGAGGAAAAAGCTCCATGGTAGAGATAGCGCACACTGATCAAACATTGTAGCTAATGCAGAAAGGAGATTAACACACTGAAAAAATACTCTCAGCAGTTAAATAATCTGCATCCACTATGGTTCACACCCCAAATCAGTTTTTCTCAAACTTAATACTAGTTTATACTCAATACTCAATACTAGTTTATATTCATAGGTATAATGTGAGATTGTGCATTTCTAACAAGCTCCCAGGTGACACTACTGGTCCAAGTGTTGACCTTTGAGTAACAGAGTCGTGGATCAATGAGGCAGGTGAGGCTTGGATCTCAGTTGTGGGGCTACAGATTCTCCATGGAACCTGGCAGTGCTATGGCTTATGGGGATCAGGAACTTCCAAGTATCTTTGTCAGCACTGTGATGAGGAACAGGGACAAATAATGCAGCACAGGAAGCACTATGACACATAGTAATATATTGCAAGTGGTTAAAATCATCATTTTTGGAGCTGGAATCCCTATACCTTTCAATACATAATACCATGTGTGGTCACTGAACACCTCTGAATCTTAGTTTCCTTGTCTGTAAAATAGGACAATGATTTTTAATGTTTTCTGAGATAATATGGAAATACTTGATATGGTAAACACAGAAACTGGTGAATATGTAGTGGTTGTTGATAAGATCATTACTTAGGGTGGGGTTTGGGAGGCTGAGAGAAAAAGGTGAAGGGATTAAGCAGCACAAATTGGTAGTCGCAGAATAGTCACAGGGATATAAATTATAACATAGGACATATAGTTAGTAATATTATAATAATTATGTATGGCGCCAGGAGGGTACTGGACATATCAGGGGGAACACTTTGTATATGACTATCTATCCACTATGATGTACACCTGAAACTAATACAAAATAATATTGAATGTAAACTGTAATTAAAAAATAAAAAGAAAAGATCACTATCTTATGATTGTTTCCATGTTTGAGGACATGCTCATGTAGAAATTAATATAACTGTTTAAAAAAGAGGCTTCCAGGATAAAAGGTGGTGCCATTCAGAATGTGTCCCCATGGTTTCTTTGGGCCAGGAAGCCAGCAGCCACCTTTTAGATCCAAAGTGCCTCTTTGTCTTGAGCCCCTTTGCTGCCTTAGAAGTAGTAACTAACTATACCTGCAATTGGGAGAACATGGTATTGACGTGGTCACCGGCAAGCAATGTCCGCCGGCGCTGTGGCTGAGATGAGACAAATTCACACGGACTACCTAGTACTGTGGAGGAAAAGTGATGGCATGGCCACTCTCTCAAGGGGACAGTGCCCCAACCCTTGCCTCGACAGGCTTTTATTGGCTTAATTTGCATAGGAATATAGGTCATATATGGAAAGCTCATCAGTCATTGTCAGGCAGTAATAATCAAATAGATAACATTCAAAGAACTCTAAGGGCTTATTTTGAGTCAGGGTCAGATATCTAAGGGGTCATAAAACTTTGGGGAAACAAACTCATTTCAGGCTTGGACCCTTATCATTTAAATTGAGGGTATTAGCAAAGCAGGTTTCACAGATTTTATGTATTCTTTCTTAGGCCTGATCCCCGGGGAACCCGCCCTTTCCAGCACAGGACCACACCCACCTCTAGCATTGTTTCAGGGTTAGGTTGAACAGGGGAAGTAAGGCAGCCAAAAGATTAGGAGACTTCTTGCAGACAGAATGAGAACTCAGGCTATGTCAAAGCCGAGGGGCAAGGGTCCATCACCCCCGTTCTCCATAGCCCTCCAAGTCCTTCCCTGAGGGCCCCCTCATGACCGTGCCTGTCTTAGGTTGTCCCTCCTTTGAGGAATCTTACCCGTCATTGGCTAACTGGTCATGCACTGGGGTCCAGGCAGGGTGAAGTGAAGGGGGCAGAGGTGGTGCTCCTGCCAGGGAGATAAGCTTTGTCTCCTTAGTGACTTAGGGACCCAAGGTCTCTCACTCTGCCTTAGCCATGAGGGGTTAGTTTCTGAAACCAGGCAGGGCAGTTCCCAACGTGGTATCCTATCTATAATCTATACATAGAAGGTGAGAAATAGCTGTCCTGGAGAAAGGAGCCACTAGTATTTTTAAAGGCGCCCACAGGGTGTTGGTCTTACTCTAAGGCAAGGGTGTCAAACTCATTTGCATGAGGGGGGGAGCACATCAGCCTCACAGTTGCCTGCAAAGGGCTGAAATAATTTTAGGACTGTATAAATGTAACTACTCCTTAACTGTTAAGGAGTTGAAATTACATTCTGCCCTTTGAAGGCAACAACAAAGCTGATGTGGCCCCTGGTGAAAATGTTTGACACCCCTGCTCTAAGGTGACTGTCCTGGTAATGAGAGTTAATGAAAGGCATGGGATGAGGGGAGAATTGAGGGATTATCATTTACTGATACTTTACATACTTGCATACCTTATCCATTTAATCCTATGGCAACTCTATGAGGTAAGTAGAAATGAGAGGATTAAAAATGCAGGAGCAGAGTTGCCAAGCACATTTCTAAATTCTCACAATGGAAAGTGAGGAAGCTGAGATTCAAATCCAAACTTTCTGATTTGCCCTTTACATTAAGACCCCTGTGATCTCAAATGCCTCCAGCCAATCTCTGGCACTCTCATCATTTCAATCATTGCTTGAGAGGCCTTTTGAAAACAAGTACTCTTTGTTGAGTGTGAAGGGTTCCCTGTTCGCTAGATGGTGTTATTTATAATGCAGCTGAATAAGTGAGAAAAGATCATAGTTAGGAAGGTACAAATAGCAGTGAACATAGTTGAAATGATTCTAGATGAAGATCCATACTAACAAAGAGAGAAAGTGGGGACCAGAAGAGGGAGCTCTGGGCAGACTGATGGCCCCAAATGGGGTGATGACATCTAGAGGGAAACAAGTAAGGAAGCTAAGAATGCCTGCAGGCCTCTCAATTTTCCCCAGGGTTCTTCCTAACCAAGCCGAGCCAATACCTTGGGACCCAGCCATCAGAGCTTTGCTGCTCCCTGGGGTTCTGAGACTCACTCAGAATTCTGGGGATCCTGAAGGCCAGACTATACCATCAGTTCCAAAGAGAATTACCTGGGCCTCAAACTCCAAGGAATTTAATCAGAACACATAAGACTCCAGGACTTGGTTCCATCACTTTTAGTCTGGGGTACCTGTAGTAAGCTCATGTGAAAATGGCCAGTAAAACTGGCCTTCAGAGAGAGAAAAATGAAGCAGTTGTGCAGAGAGAAGCAAAATAAGAGACCACGTGAATCTAAGGATTGATGTGGAGACAAGTTTATAAGCTAACAGGCTGTCTGGGCTCCCATCAGCTATCCAGTCTGAATGGCATCCTGTTTCTTAGGAATTAGTGCTTCATTTCTATTTAAGTAACGTTAAGTGGGTTTCTGTTCCTTGTGACCAAACACTTCCTGACTGAGGCAACCATAGTCTCATTTGGCCTGCTTTACCCAATGAGGGTTATTTCTGTTTCCCTGTTCTGCTTTTCACACACAGAGAATAGCTCCTCTACCCAAACCACACAGTTGATTCCAGTCACCTAATGCTCACCAGTAGCTAGTCCCAAGCAAAGGGGTTTTTCATTAGCAAGTTCTATTGCAGTGAAGGGCAATCAAGTGTAGCTGGTCAATTTTAATCAAATTATTTGCTCACAAAGTCAAAAAGGTCCAGCCTTAACTTTGTCCACGGGAATTGCTCTCAGCTGGTAAAAGGCATTTTATTTAAATTGTTAACAGTATATACTTAGTGCAAATTTATTTTAATTGCAAGAAGCTAAAGAGAACTCCAACTATCAAATACCTCTGGCAGTAACTTTAACCCATTAAATCAGAATAATTTACTTTTTATCCATTGCAATCATGAATGCAATAATGAAGTAGGAAACAATAAAGACAAGGAATAATTTAATTTAAAAGAAAAAGATGAGCCAGAATTCTAATTATATCTTCTCACATCCCTATAATTTACCTTTGATTTTCTATTGTGTAGATTTTAAATTAAATTCCTGCACAAAATAAGTAAATGAATTAGAATTCCATACAAAATCTCAATATGCTGAGGATGTTTCTACTGATCACTTTCTTCATATTGATTCCAAGGAACATCTGTTGCTTAGCTGGCACGTTGGAAATTCCAAGTTTTTGATGGGCCAGCAATACATAATCAAGTAGAGTGACCCTATCTTCTAGGTTCAACACACATACTCATAGATACATAACCATATTTTTAGTAAGAATGGCCCACATTTTTCATTTTCAGTGTAGTGTTGATGACCAACTCACAGCACCCCCAAAATACTATTATATTTTCCAAAATATATAATCTAGTGTTTACCATTAATTCTGGTAGTACCTGGGAATTTGGTTTTAGCCTGAGGCACCCCAAAATTCATTGCTTACTCCAAGAGCTCTAGAACTCCTGAGAGTCAGGGGTTTTTGAAGTGGCTCAACAGATATAACTGGATCTTCTGATTCAAGGTCACCCAGTCCCAAACATTGGTTTTCAAAACCAAGGAAACTGGCTAAAAACTCCCAGATAACCCTAATATGTTCAAACTACCTTATACTGCATTCAGAAATTTAAGAATACTTATAAGAATGATGATAAGAAGATTTGTATTGACATTCTAGAGTCTTAAAAGCACTTTTATGTATGTTATTTCATTTATTCTTCTCAAGAACGATGTGAAGTAGTACTTACCATAATAAGCATTTTAAAGTTGAGGAAGCTAGGACTCAGAGAATCTGCCACTAGTGCCAGAGCTAGTAAGTGGCAGAGTTAGGGAAAAAATCTAGGTATTCTGATTCTCAGTCCTGCATATTTTCCACCACTATATTTAATATCCATTTATTTAAATCCAGTGTTCCTCAAGTTTTTAAATTCAATGTTATATAAGATACAGCAAAATCATTAGTCACCAAATTCCAGATTGCTCAGTTAAAATTCATCACCAACTTCTTTTAAAAATGTTCATATAGTGTTGTGGCATCATGGGAATTTGTTTAGTTTTCTGGGTTGAAGCCACCCAACTCTGAGTAACCAACTATAGAGCCTCACCACTCCCTCTTTGCCTCTCCACCCTATCTAGAAATGAGAGGACAGTATATCAATTACCCTTTCTTTGGACTACTGGGTCAAGATAATGCAAGGTCCTCTTGTGTTCTGTAAGAATTCTTATCTCACCTTTTCTTTTTAGTTTCCTGGATGAGAAAGTGTCCACCACCACTGTGTGAATAGAATATCAGGCTCCACTTCCCCACTTGGTATGCATAGAAATTACATGATCTCTACATTCAGCAACATTGGTACTATACAACTCTGACTTTTGGTGCAACTTAATGGACCTTGCTTAATCCCATTATTCCTATCTATAAAAAAGGAATGACCATCCCTATCCCACAAGGCCCAGAAACCATCAGTCCCCCTTCTCCTTCTCCTTTCTACAAATGGCATAAGACCTGGGGCACGACAGAATTCATGAATGAAATGAATCAAATGAAATGAACCTGAGACGTAGTAGAATGGGCCTTTACTTGGTACCGTAGAACTATGTTCTGGTTCCCACCCTGTTTAACTGGCTTTGTGATCCCTGTAGGTCATCTTAATCTTTGGGGCTCAAGCTACCAATTGATAAAATGTATACATTAAATCCTCTTCAAAGTTTCTTGTAGCCCTATATTTTGTGATTCTTCCTTAAATTCAAAGTGATGTCTTAAATGATCAAAATTTCATAGCTTGGCCACCAAATTACTGCATTAAAGTTGTAATTAATTTGACAATGTTCTTCTATGAGTGAAATCAGCCAGGACTAGTAATCACTATTAAATTTTTACTTCGATTATCAATTTTAGGGCCTATGATTTTACAATTTGGTTTATTTCAAGTCAAACTATTCCAATTGTTAGGTTAATTAAATAAAAAAAATTTCTGAAAGAATCCAATCTATTACATTTGATCTCTTACAGAAGAACACAACGATATAAGTACCCACACTTCAGTCTGTCCCTAATTTGGGTATCTAGTTGTTACTCTTCCAATAAAGACAATAGGGTTACGTAGACTGTATGGATATCATGTTTTTATTTCCTGAAAAATAAACAAACAATAAAACCAATTCTATATTCTCTAACTTCAGTTCCATTTCTCTGATCAATTTGAAGAAAGCTCATTAGAAGGATTGTCTATACTTGCTATATCCAGTTCCTCTGTCCTCATTCTCTCTTAAACTCAATTTAATCAGGCTTTCTGCCCTACCACTCCACACTGAAAACTGTCCTAGCAAGTCATCAGTGACTACCATGTTTCTAACTGCAGTGATGGATTCTCAGTAATCATTCATCTTGAGCTACTGCAGTATTGGTTATGTCTTATCACTCCCTCCGTAGCTTCTTTTGATTGGCTTTCAGCACACTACACATTCCTGGTTTTCCATCTATCTCATTGGCTTCTCTTTTGAGACTCCCTTGCTGGTTCTGCTTCATATTCACAACCTCTAAATGTTGGGGCACCCCAGGACTCTCTGCTCTATTTAAACTTGTTTCATTGGTGATCTCATCCAGGCTTATAAGTTAGATACCATCTACATGCTGATGACTCAAAAATTTATGTCTTCAGTATGGATTTTTTCCCTAGCTCTTAGTCTCATAAACAGGCATACCTTAAAGATATTGCAAGTTCAGCTCTAAACCACTGCAATAAAGCAACTACCACATTAAATTGAGTTGTAATCTTCTTGCCAGTAGAGAGTCTTGCTTTCACTATGTTAAAAATACAACATCTGTGAAGCATAATAAAGTGAAGCACAGTAAGACAAGGTACCAAAGTGCTACACAATATTTCTACTTGAATGTCCAATAAATATCTCAAATACAACATGCCTCACCTCAGAACTTGCTCCTCCCATAGTCTTCCTTATTTTAGTTCATGGCAAATGGATCAGCTTAAAACTGTAGAGACATCTTTTATTTTTTTTTTCTCCTACCACATATCTCATCCATCACAAATCCTGTTGACTTAATCTCAAACTATATTTGGATTCAAACTTCTTACCACTATCCACCATTGCTGCTATCCTGAATCAAGCTATATTATTTCTCACCTGGATTACTGAAAAAAAACTCCTGTTTTCTACATTCACCCTTGCTCCCCCACAGAATTTACTCAATACAGCAGCCTAGATTATCCTATTAAAGCATAAGACAGATCATGCTTTAAAGTTCAACAGTTTTCTGATATCACTCATAGTTAAAACAAACGTGCTTACAAAAATGTAAAAGCTCTTCCCTCCAGTCACCTTGCTAATCTCACATTCTTTCTCGCATTCATTCCATTTCAGCCACATTGCCCTCCTTGATGTTCCTTAACTGGACAAAGCACACTCCCACCACAGGGCATTTGTACATGCTGTTTACTCAGCCCGGAGTTTTCTTCTCCCAGATATTTACATAGCTGGAACCCTCATCCTTTTTATAGTATGGCTTGATTGCCCCTTCTGACTGAGTCCTCTCCTAATTAGCCTATTTAAAATTACAATTTGCTTACCACCCACTCAGTACTCCATAACTCCCTTCCCTGATTTATTTTGTCCATAGTACTTCCCCATCTAATGTATATACTATATTTACTTATTTGCTTATTGTCAGTTTCCTCCCACCAGAATATAAGTGTCAGGAGGGTAATGATTGGTATTTGTTTTGTTCATTGCTATAGCTTCAGCTCCTGTAACAGTACCTGACACAGAGTATGTGCTCACTAAATATGTTGAATAAAATTTTAGTTATATATAGATTTTTGGCCCTCGTGTACAAATGAGACTTACCTACCGATAATTTTTCTGAAAGTCTGAAGTGCAGAGCCAGTCTTTTTTTTTCTCTTTATGAGCTCTTTAGAATCACACACAGTGGCAGAGATGAGATTCCTCTTCTGAGAGAGCAGGCCACAATGATCGAAATGCAATTCCAGGTCATTTCACAGTAATTTCTCCAAGTTACAAGTAATTTGTTTCTTTAAATTAGATCATGTCATTACCTCCTACCTAAATTGTTGAAGGTCAAAATGTCCAGTTCTGTTTTAGCTCAAAGCACTTTAAACTAGTGGTTTCGTGCCTTTGGGCATATTTGTTGCAAACAGCCGAAAAAAGCAAACATAAGTAGGTTTGTTCCACTTATTCACCTTTTAAAACTTGGTTCAAAGCCTACCTTTCCTCTGAAGTTTTCCTTGAACTCAACTTTTCCCTCATAAATAACTTAGGAATTTTTCCCTCATTTTTCCATCCCATTAATATTCCTGTTATAGAACTGATATACATTATTGTGTGTATTTGTCTTTAAGTCTGTCTCTTCTATTAGAATGTAAGTTTCTGAGGTCAGGCCTTCTTGGTCTACATGGATAGATAGGGCCTAACATATGGTAGACCTCCAGAAAATATTTGTCAAATGAATGAAGTGAATAAGTGAAAGACCACTGACCAGCTGATTAAGAAGTGCTTGCCAGGGTCACAGTCATACAAGAGAATACCAATGAGATTAAATGGACAGATTATAGTAAGTATTACCACCATCATCATTATCATCATCATCATCATCAAATAACTGTTTTTTTCATTGTTGTTCAAGTACAGTTGTCTCCATTTTCCCCCCATCAGTCTCCCTCACCCACCCACACCTACCCCCCACCCTCAATCCTAACCCCCTTTGGCTTTGTCCATGGGTCCTTTATACATGTTCTTTGAAGACCCTTCCCCTTCTTTCCTCTGCTACCCTCCTCCCCCTTCCCACTGGTTACTGTCAGTTTGTTCTTTATTTCAATGTCTCTGGTTATATTTTGCTTGCTTGTTCGTTTTGTTGATTAGGTTCCACTTATAGATAAGATCATATGGTATTTGTCTTTCACCAACTGGCTTATTTCACTTAACATAGTGCTCTCCAGATCCATCCATGCTGTTGTGAAGGGTAGGAGCTCCTTCTTTCTTTCTGTTGCATAGTATTCTATTGTGTAAATGCATCATAGTTTTTTATCCACTCATTTACTGATGGGTACGTAGGTTGCTTCCAGCACTTGGCTATTGTAAATTGTGCTGCTATGAACTTTAGGGTGCATAGGTTCTTTTGAATTGGTTCTGCAGGATTCTTAGGGGATAATTCCAGTTGTGGAATTGCCAGGTTAAAAGCCAGATGTTGTGCTAGGCAATGGGCCTGATACTTAGGATATTAACAGTCAAATTGAAGAGACAGGCATGAGCATTAAAAGGTAAATAACAAAACAAGGGAGTAGAGGATAAATGCCCAGGGAGTTAGATAGACAGAAGAACAGTAGAGGTTCAGATGATCAAAGAGGCCTTTATGGGAAATATGTATTTAATTGTGTCTTACAAGACAAAATAATTAAACTGCTTGTACAGGAGAGGGAGTGCTTCTGAAGCAGGTTTGACCAGAGCAAGTTTCAAAGACAAGGACTATACAGTTCCATTTTTAAGTGAGGCACATTAGAAATGAAGTTACTGAAAAAATGGGGATATTTTTAAAGACTCATTCTTTGTTTTCAAAAACTTGAATCTTTTATTTACACAAAATAAATGAGACATGAAAAAACTCAAGTTCTAGTCCAAGTTCTTCCATGTTTAAGATTTTGATCTTGAGAACATTTCTGTTTCTTTTAGTACAGCTTCTTTGTCTATGAAATGCAGAACTAGCTATGCCTTCAGAGGTCATACAAATGTGTATCATAAGTATAGCAGACTATGTGGAGGTGAGTGCTTTAAAATTATAAGGGCAACTTATCTGTAAAAGTTTTTTGAAGATTAGATAAGATTACACAATCCAGATATGTGTTAGCAATGATGAGCTGTCTACTTTCTTACAGACTCCATCTACTTGATTAGTGTTATGTGACTCACAGGATGTAACCAAGATGGGTACTTCTACAGTGCTGCTGGGATAATATAACCATTGCTGAGAATCACAGAGAACTCATTGAATGCCAGGTATATTGTGAAATACTTTCCATAGTCACTTCATCTAATCTTCACAGACCTGCTATTATTGCACCTGTTTCATAGATAGGGAAACTGAGACTCCAGTGGTCTAAACCTGGCATATTGTCCCCAAAGACATCCCTTTTACCACCATGCTTAGTTGCTCTGAAAAATCCCTAAACAAGTAAATTAAAGACATGACTTACAATAAAAATTATAGTATCTTTACTTTGATATCAACAAACCTGACAAAGAAAATAACTTCTGTGGGATTAAAATTACACAACAAATACAATACCAAAAACCAAACCACCAAGTTATTTTGAAATAGTGGCCACAAGCTTTTGCAGCTAAAATAGGGATAAAATCAAAACCCAAACAAAGGGGACCTGAGACCTCAGGCACCGACTAGGGAGTGTGTGCACCTCACCTCGGGGGACCTAAGATCACAGGCACCAGGGAGAGTGCGAATCAAGGAAGGCCCCAGGCGCACACCCATAGCCTAGAGGAGGGTGAGTGCCTGAACCTGTGGATCAGGGGAGAGCTGGGCAAGAGGCTTCCTGAGTGCTGTTCAGGAACTGACAAGAGCTGGGCTAGGGCCCCTGAGTTGGCTGCAGACAAAAAGACCAGCAAAACTGGCTTGGCCAGTTTGAAGCCAGCAGGCTAGGGTTTTCTTTTCTTTTTTAAAGTAATTATTTATTATTATTTTTTCTTTCTTCTAACACCATCCTCCTCTATTTCCTTCTTCCTTGTTCTACTCGTTCTTTCTCTCCCTTTATACCTCTTCTTCCTTCCGTCTTTTTTTTTTTTAATCTCCACAAGTGAGACAATAAAACCTGGAACTGTGAAAAGACGAAAGTTGGACCCAAAGAGGGGGCATCCCAACAGCTGAGACAGTGAAACAAATTTCACTTTGCTACTCCAGAGAACTTCAAGATATTGTATATTGCATTATTATTATTTTTCATTATTCTTACATCAATCATTTTATTAGTATTTTTGTATTTCTCTTTTTTCTGTTTAGTCTTCTTCACTTGACTGGTTAATTTGCATAGTTTGACTGGTCTCCCCTTGTTCTCTCTCTCATAGTGTATTCTTACTTAACTGTCTTTTGCTTCACTTGGGTTCTATTAGCACACTACTCTAGGACCTATACTCCCTATTCTAGTTATGCAGATCACATAGATTCTGTCACATGATTGTTGCTCCATTACTATTGTAAATAATAGCTGTTCCATACATCTCCAAATACTACACAGAACCCCTTTCAGATCTTAGCCCACTTCACTGCTTCCTGAACTTTATTATTGGTGTGGTTAAATCTATTCTCTCACACATTACACCTATTTTCAACCCTTTACTCTCACTTTACCTCATAATCTGACCTTCTACAAACTCACAGCTTTCCAGATCCAACTACAATCCTTCCCCCCTCAACAAGAGTCTTATTTCTTTCCACCCTTTATAAAAAATGGTGAGGTAGATGAAATCTCATGGCTAACACAATATTTATATCCAATCTCCTACCTCTTCTCTAAGGACTGGTACTTTAAATATCATATAATACACTCCAGCTCTCATAAACCATGTCGCCTTCCCCTAAACTTACCATAAAAAAAGAGTGGGTAGAAGACAGAAACAAAAGAATACCTCCTGGAAGAGGAAACCCACCAACAAAGGAAGCACCAACAGCTAAGAACAGAAGAAGGTGAAGGAGGGAGTGGAAGTCACACTAACTCAACCCAGGACCTATCTAAAAATACAAGTAAACAATGAAGAAAACACTAAGAACAAACAACTGAACAAGAGCAAGAGAAAAGCCTCAAAACCTTGTACACACAGAAGAACCATCTCCAACATAACCTGTCCACACCTGCACAACAGCAAACAACAGGTGGGGGACAGACTGACCCTAAGATAACCAATTGGTGGGGAAGACACACCAAAGAAAACCCAACAACAACCAAAAATCAGAGACATACACAGAGCCAACATAAACCACAGCCCAAGATCAGTAAGAGCAGGAGATCAAGGAGACTGTACGATTAATTTCACAGGTATTCTATCACAGAAATTTACACTGACAACCCAGGGGGTCAGAACAGAGCAATTTAAGAAGCAGAGGCTAACAGGAACACTCCCACAAACAATGGGAAGACAAAGAAACAATTTCCAAATGAAAGGAAAGGGGGAAGTATCAGAAACAATGCTAAATGAAAAAGAGGCAAGTCAACTATCAGATACTGAGTTCAAAGAATTTGTTTTAAGGAAGCTTCATGAGCTCACACAAAATTAGCAAAAACTACAGGAAAACTACAATGAACTCACTGCAAACTATATCAACATGAAAAAGGAAATAGAAACTATCAACAAGAGCCAAGAGGAAATGACGAATACAATTTTGGAACTGATGAAAACAGTAGAAGGAATCAAAAGGAGGCTCGGTGAAGCAGAGGATCGGATCAGCAAGCTGGAGGACAAGATAGAAAAAAACACCCAGAATGAGCAAGAAAAGGAAAAGAGGCTCAGAAAGAATGAAGAGGGGTTAAGGAAAATGCAGGACAACATGAAACGTAATAATATGTGTATAATAGGGATACCAGAAGGAGAAGAGGAAGAGGAAAGGAGAGAAAACCTGTTTGAAAAAATAATGATGGGAAATTTCCCTAATTTGATAAAAGAAAAAGTCACACAAATCCAGGAATCACAGAGAGTCCCAAAAAAGAGGAACCTAAAGAGGCCCACTGGAAGACACATCATAATTAAAATAGCAAAATTCCAAGACAAAGAAAGAATCTTAAAGGCAGCAAGGGAAAAAAAAGAAGTAACATACAAGGGAGCCCCAATAAAGTTTAGCAGCTAACTTCTCAATGGAAACGCTCCAAGCCAGAACAGAATGGCAAAAAATATTCCAAGTAATGAGGACCAGAGGCCTACAACCAAGACTACTTTGCCCAGCAAGGCTCTCAATCAAGATAGAAGGTCAAATAAGGAGTTTCCCAGACAAAAGAAGTCTAAAAGAATATACCTCCACCAAACCAGCTCTGCAAGAGATGCTAAAGGGACTGCTTTAAGGAAAGGAAGGAAAAGAGAGAGGGAGAGAGGAACACAGGTACAAAAAAATAGGCAGTGAATAAGTACCTATCAATAATAACCTTAAATATAAATGGATTAAATACTCCAATCAAAAGACATAGAATAGCTGAATGGATAAGAAAGCATAACCTACCCATATGCTACCTACAAGAGACCCATCTCAGGACAAAAGACCTACACAGACTGAAAGTAAAGGGCTGGAAACAAATTTTCCAAGCAAATGGACAGCAAAAAAAAGCAGGGTAGCAATACTTACATCAAATAAAATTGACTTCAAAAAAAGGGCCATAAAGAGCGACCCAGAAGGTCACTTCATAATACTCAAAGGAAGAATCCACCAAGAAGACATAAACATTGTATATATATATATGTTTCCAACATAGGAGCACCCAAATTCATAAAGAAAATCTTGGAGGACTTCAAGAAAGATATTGACAGCAACACAATTATAGTAGGGGACTTTAACACCCCACTGTCAAAAAAGGACAGGTCTTCCAAACAAAATATTAACAAAGTTATTGTGGCATTAAACAATGCCCTAGATGAAATGGACTTAAGTGATATATATATAGAGCTTTTCATCCCAAAGAAGCAAAATACACATTCTTTTCAAGTGTCCATGGAACATTATCAAAGATAGACCACATGATAGGACACAAAACAAGCCTCAACAAGTTCAAGAAAATTGAAATCAGATCAAGCATTTTCTCTGACCACAAGGGACTGAAACTAGAAACAAATCTCAAGGAATAAAACCCCAAAACACTCAAAAACATGGAGATTGAATACCATGCTATTAAACAATGAATGGGTTGTTTAGGGAAGAAATCAAAAAGTTTCTAGAAAAAAAATGAAATGACCTCGCAACAATCCAAAACCTATAGGATACGGCAAAGGCAGTCCTGAGAGAGAAGTTCATATCAATACAGGCTTCCCTAAAAAGAATAGAAACAATTCAAATGAACAACCTAACCCTACACCTACAAGAACTCGAGAAACAACAAGGACAACCCAGAGCAACTACAAGCAAGGAAATAACCAAGATCAGAGCAGAATTAAATGACATAGAGACTAAAAGCACAATGCTAATGATCACTAAGTCCAGGAGCTAGTTCTTTGAAAAGATTGAGAAGCCTTTAAGCACACCTATCAAGAAAAAAAGAGAGAGGATCCAAATAAACACAACCAGGAATGAGAGAGGAGAGATTACAACTGATACCACAGAAATATAAAGGAGTGTAAGAAATTACTATGAAGAACTATATGCTAAGAAATGTGAAAACCCAAATGAAATGGACAAATTTCTAAAAATATAACCTCCCAAAATTCAATGAAGAAGAAGCAGAAAGCCTGAATAGACCTGATGAAATCGAACACCTAATGAACGATAACACCTAATGAAATTGAAACAGTCATCAAAAAGCTTCCCACACACAAAAGCCCTGGACCAGACGATTTCACAGGAGAATTCTACAGAGATTTTAAGGGAGTGCTAACCCCCATCCTCCACAGATTATTTCAAAAAATTCAAGAAGATGGAAGACTCCCAAACTTGTTTTATGAAGACAACATCATCCTAATCCCAAAACCAGATAAAGGCATAACAAATAAGAAAACTTCAGACCAATATCACTGATGAACATAGATGCTAAAATCCTCAACAAAATATTGGCAAACCACATCCAGCAATACATTAAAAAGATCATACACCATGATCAAGTGGGATTCATCCCAGGGATGCAAGGATGGTATAATATTTACAAATCAATAAACATAATACACCACATAAACAAAAGCAATGATGAAAACCACATGATCATATCAATAGATGCAGAAAAAGCATTTGATAAGATACAGCACCCATTTATGATAAAAACACTCAGCAAAGTGGGAATAGAGGGAGCATTCCTCAACATAATAAAGGCCATATATGAGAGACCTGCAGCCAACATCATACTCAATGGACAAAAACTTAGAGCTTTCCCACTAAGATCAGGAACAAGACAAGGATGCCCTCTCTCACCTCTCCTATTCAACATAGTATTGGAAGTCCTAGCCACAGCAATCAGACAAGAAAAAGAAATAAAAGGCATCCAAATTGGAAAGGAGGAAATGAAACAGTCACTGTTTGCGGATGACGTGATAGTGTACATGGAAACTCCTATAGACTCCACCAAAAAGCTACTCAACTTCGTAAATGAATTTGGCAAAACAGCTGGATACAAAGTCAATACTCAGAAATCAAAGGGTATTCCTGTATACCAACAATGAACCATCAGAAATAGAAATCAGGAAAAAAAATCTCATTTGATATAACAACAAGAAAAATGAAGTACCTAAAAATAAACCTAACCAAGGAGGTAAAATATCTATACTCAGAAAACTACTCAACATTGAAGAAAGAAACTAAGGAGGACACAAACCAATGGAAGCATGTACCATGCTCATGGATTGGAAGAATTAACATCATCTAAATAGCCATACTCCAAAGTGATTTATAGATTCAATGCAATCCTTATTAACATACCCATGACATATTTCACAGATATAGAACAAATACTTCAGAAATGTATATGGAACCATAAACAACCCCAAATAGCAGGACCAATTTTGAGAAAGAAGAACAAAGCAGGAGGAATCACAATACCTGGTATCAAACTGTATTATAAGGCCACTGTAATCAAAACAGCCTGGTACTGGCATAAAAACAGGCACATAGACCAATGGGACAGAACAGAGAGCACAGAAATAAATCCAAGTCTTTACAGTCAATTAATATTTGACAAAGGAGGCAGGAGCATAAAATGGAACAAAAATAGCCTCTTCAACAAATGGTTTGGGGGATCTGGACAGCTACATGCAAAAAAATGAAACTCGATCACCAATTTACACCATACACAAAAATAAATTCAAGGTGGATAAAAGACTTAAATATAAGTCGTAACACCATTAAAGTCCTCGAGGAAAACATTGGCAGGAAAATCTCAGACATTCCACGCAGCCACATCCTCACAGACACGTCCCCTAAAGCAAGGGACATAAAGGAAAGAATAGACAAATGGGACCTCATCAAAATAAAAAAGCTTCTGCATTGCTAAAGAAAATAGCATTAAAATTAAAAGAGAACCAACAGTATGGGAAAACACCAATGATACCTCAGACAAGGGCCTGATCTCCAAAATATATAAAGAACTCACACGACTCCACTCCAGGAAGACAAACAACCCAATTAAAAAATGAGCAAAGGACTTGAACAGACACTTTTCCAAGGAAGACATACAGAGGGCCCAGAGATATATGAAAAGATGCTCAGCATCACTAGCCATCAGAGAGATGCAAATAAAACCACAATGAGGAACCATCTCACACCAGTCAGAGTGGCCAACATAAACAAATCCACAAACAAATATTGGAGAGGATGCGGAGAAAAGGGAACCCTAGTACACTGTTGGTGGGAATGCAGACTGCTGAGGCCACTGTGGAAAACAGTATGGAATTTCCTCAGAAAACTAAAAATGGAACTGCCCTTTGACCCAGCAATTCCACTGCTGGGATTATACCCTAAGAACCCTGAAACACCAATCCAAAAGAACCTATGCACCCCAATGTTCATAGCAGCACAATTGACAATAGCCAAGTACTGGAAGCAACCTAAGTGCCCATCAGCAAACGAGTGGATCCAAAAACAATGGTACATTTACACAATGGAATTCTATGCAGCAGAGAGAAAGAAGAAGCTTATAACCTTTGCAACAGCATGGATGGAAGTGGAGAGCCTTATGTTAAGTGAATAAGCCAGATGGTGAGGGACAAATACCATATGATCTCACCTTTAAATGGAACATAAAGAAAAAAGCAAACAAAATATAACCGAAGACATTGAAGTTAAGAACAATCTAACAATAGCCAGAGCAGAGTGAGGAGGGGATAGTAGGGAGAGGGGTTTTCAGGAACTACTATAAAGGACACATGGAGAAAACCAAGGGGGAGGGTGAAGTTGGGGGATGGAGGTGGGTTTGGCTGGGGTAGGGTGGAGGGGTGAGGAGAAAATGCAGACAAATGTAATTGAACAGCAATAAAAAAAAAAAACAGAGGTTGTATGTTGTGAAGCCTACACTTTGTTATCTAAAATATGAATTTTTGCAACATTGTATGAGAAAGTATAACCAAGTTTTCATGCTCTGCCTGTGCAGAAAAAAGAGGGAGAAAGTGTCAAGTGTAAAACATCCAAGAAATTTTTATTTTAATAATATATTTCCAAGGTTATCAGCAGAGAATGTATAGTTCATGAGTAACAAATGTTAACAACTCAAAAGAGTTTGCCACAGTTTGGTTTTTGTTGTCAAATGTGATATTTGGTGTGCAGTTTTAAACAGTTCAGAGGTTCCTTAAAATCATTAACAACAGGGTATGTCATGGATGCCCTCTACCCTACCCCAAAGTGGTAAGTGAATCTCTAAAGATGATAGAGACAAACTCTTTCCTTTGGGCAAGGCACTCTACAGACTAGTCAGTTACCTTTGTTTCTTCCAGGAGAGGCCATGAGCAACTCCTGGAAAGAGGACAGGACTCAGCTCATGTCTGTTTGTAACCTCAGTATCTAGTACCTAGCCTGACACTTAGCCGGGTTACAATAGAAGTTTCATGAATGTGAGGGAGGTAGGGAAGAAGGGAGAGAGAAAGATGGCTGACAGTGAAGACAGCCTCCATCTCCCAGCCTGATAATGTCTTATTAAAGTTGAAGATCAGACAACTCACCTCCATTTGGTTTCTAAACTTAGGAGGAGTCCTTTTAAATTGAATTACATCACTTTCTAATTGACTACAGGAGTTGAAGTTTTAGTGCACCTCATAGGCTCCCAGCAAATGAATTAAAGCTATTTTTACTCCATTTTATACTGCTTCCCCCTTTGTCAAAAATTAATTGACTGTAGAGACTTGGGTTTATTCCTGGCCTCTCTGTTCTGTTCCATTGGTCTATCTGTCTGTTTTTATGGCAGTACTGAAGTTGAGAACAGGCTGACAGTGAACAGAGGGGAGAGGAGAGGGAATTTAAGGGGAAAAGGGTATAGGGTTTGCAGGAACAATTATAAAGGACACATGGACAATAAAGGGGGGGTTGGAAACGGGAGGGAGGTGGGGAGGGCTGGGAGATTGGGCTGGTGTGGGGGGAAAAGGCAGAAAACTACTTGAACAACACTAAAAATAAATACATACATACATTCCAAAAAAAGAACAGTCTCAAGTGATGCATATGTATTTACAAACAAATACCTGTTATTTCACAGATGATGATTCCTAATTTCATATTACTTGTATATTATCTTTGACTCACAAACCAAATAACTAGCATTTTAAAATGAATTAAAGCTATAACATAATAAAATTTGAGTCTGCAGAGATTTGTTAAAAACATTTCTGGAATTTATATAAATACTTATATTTACTTATATACTTTATTTAATACATACTTACATTTCTATAAATGTAAGTATATGTATGCTGTGTAATATATGTGCATATATGTGTATATAGTCTGTTGAGAAAGTATCCAGCCACATAATATGAAAAATAGAGACATTTATTGAAGAAGATATAAGATACAAGCAACATTGTACATAGGACAATGATGCCTCAGTCCCCTCCAATGTAGGCATCTTGGGACCTCACACAGATCTCCCAATTGCCATCAACTGCCCCATTGTATTTTCATCAATCTCATTGGCAGTGTGAAATCTCTTCCCACTCAAAGGTGATCTTAGCTTTGGGGGAAAAGCCAGAAGTTACAAGACACCGAATCTGGGCTATAGGGGGGCTGAATCACCTGGGTGATTTGATGTTTCAACAAAATACTCTGCACAAGATGTGATGAATGAGCGGGTGCATGGTTGTGACAAAGCTGCCAGTCACCAATTGTTCATAGCTGCAGCCTCCTGAATCATTCAAATAGTTTCCACAGAGGAATGTTCAAACTTAATGCAAAATTTGATGTAGATTCATTGTGTTTCTTGCTCAGTCATTTTGAATGCAATGGCCACACAGTACACATGCTCACTCAATGGCATCTACTGCCCCCACTGACTAGCACAGTGAACTCATCATTGTTCATGAAAGCGCATTCCAGTCCACTGTTCTTGGCTGACAGGTTTCATTGATGTCACGTAAACCATTCTTGTTATGTTAATAATGGCTGGACTTTTGAAATTTATTACATAGTATATTATATATATACACACACATGCATGTATATGTGTATATATACATGTATGTGTGTCTATGTGTGTATATGTATATATGATAATGATTTTTGTATATATTATACATACATATATATATGGAATTGACTTAAGCAATTGTAGGGGCTGACCAGGTAAATCTAAACTCTGTAGGATAGGTCATCAGGAAGGGCAGTCTGGAACTCTTGGTTTCCAGGTGAAAATGCAATCAACTTCAGGGAAGCACCAGTTCTGTTAGTGCCTTTCAACTGCTTGAATCAGGCCCACCTGAGTTATTTAGGATAACCTATTTACTTAGAGTCAGATGGTTATGAACATTAATCACTTCCACAAATGCCTTCACACAACACCTAGATTAGTGTTTAATTGAATAAGTAAGGACTGTGGCCTGCCAAGTTGACACATAAAACTTCCCATCAAGTTCCCTTTTCCAAAGTCCCATGATTTTCCCTGGAGTTTTGAACTTTCCCTATCAGCTAAACTCTGGCAAAACACACCCTTACACTGGGAGGTCCTTTTCATTTGATTCTTTTCACCTCATATTCTCAGTTGCTCTTGCTCAGTAAATGTGGAATCTCATGGGCACTTTTCTTTCAGCCCAAGTTACTTCTACAGCTGCTTTGTGTGCCTCAGGATATCTTAGAGCACAGGTGGCAAACACAAGGTCTCATCCGGCCTTCCACGTTGTTTTATGTAGCCCAGCACCTTGTTTCTACCCAGCGGCAGTGCCAAGCTCTCACCTAACTATTAAGGAGTAGTTACATTTACACAGTCCTAAAATTACATTTGGCCCTTTGAAGGCAACTGCGAGGCTGATGTGGCCCCTGGTGAAAATAAGTTTGACACCCCTGTCTTAGAGGGTTCTAGTTCTTCCCTTGAGTTTTAACTGGCAAATACCTTCAAAGGCTGAACTTCAGAGTGTATTTTTAATAAAAGTTTTTATTTTAGTAATTATAGATTCACATGTAATGGTAAGAAATAATACAAAGAAATCTCTGTACCCTTTACTTATTTTTCCCTAATGGTAGCATCCTACAAAATTATACTACAATATCACACTCAGTATATTGATGTTGATCCAATCAAGATACAAAATGTTTTCATCACCAACAACAATCCTATTTGTTGCCTTTTTATAGTAATACCCATTTCCCTCCCCCACCTCCTTCCCCAGTTTTAACACTTGCCAGGCAATAATCTATTCCCCATTTCTATAATTATCATTGCAATAGTGTTATATAAATGGAAGTATATGGTATGTAAGCTTTTGGGATTGGCTTTTAAAAAAATTGTCATAGTTCTTTGGCATTTCATTGATGTGGTTGATTATAGCAATAGTTTATTCCATCACTTGTGGTATTCTGTAATATGAATGTACCACAGTGAATGGATTAACCATTCACTCACTGAAGAATATGTGGGATGTTTTTAGTTTGGGCTAGTAGAATAAAGCTGTAATGAGCATTTGTGTACAGCGTGTGTGTTTGTAGATACCTTTTCATTTTACTGGGATAAATGACAGACTGTAATTGCTGGATTATATGGTAGTCACATATGTAGGTTTTTGGTTTTGCTTTAGATATAATTTATATACCATAAAATTTATCCTTTTAAAGTGGACATTTCAGTGTTTTTTTACTATAGTCATAGGGTTTTATAACCATACCCACTATAGAATTTACCACTAAGTTCCAGAACATTTTTATCCCCCTCTAAAAGAAACCCTATACCCGTTACCAGTCACTCTCTGTTTTCTTCCCCTCCCACCACCTCTGATCACTACTATTCGACCTTCTGTTTCTATGGATTTGCCTCTTCTGGATATTTCATACAATATGTGAACTTTTTGTTTAGCTTTAGCATTATGTTTTCAAGCTTCATCCATGCATGTATCTGCACATTTTTTCTTTTTATAACTGAGTAATATTTCATTTTATAAATATACCAAAGTTTTGTTCATCCACCATCAGTTGATGGACATTTGGGATGTTCCCACCTTTTGGTAGGAACTGAAGTTTCCTATTAATCTTCACACACAACTTTTTATGTAAATGTATGTTTTGATTCTTTTGGGTATGTTCTTAGGAGTGGAATTGCTATGTTGTATGGTGAATCTGAGGAACTGTTTTACAAAATGAAGCAAAATTTAATCTTAAGGTCTTTGTTTGATTCCCTCCTTCTCATCCTCTGAGTCATTTTCCTGAAGGTTTTATTTATGTTTTACATTTACGTCCATGATCCATTTTGAGTTAACTTTCTTGTGTAAGGTGTGAGACTTAGTTTAAGATTCATTTCTGTCTATGATGTTCAATTGCTTCAGCACCATTTCTTAAAAAGACTACTTTTCCTCCACTGAAGTGCTTTGCTGCCTTTGTCAAAAATCAGTTGGGCATATTTATGTGGGTTTATTTCTGGATTCCTTATTCTACTTCTTTGATACATGTGTCTATCACTCTGTCAACATTATAGTCTTGATTACTGTAACTATATAATATCTTGAAATTATATAATTTCTTAAAATTCTTCATACTTTCATTTTCACTTTAAAAATTGTTTTAGCTATCCTCCTTTATGTCTCTCTATGTGAATTTTATAATAATCTTACATACTCTTGCTGGGATTTTGGTGAAAATTGTATCAAATTTGTATATGAATTTGGGGATAATTGATATACACTATGATGAGTCTTTAAATCTATCAATGCAGTATGTTTTTCCATTTGCTTAGATTGTATTTAATTTCATTCATCAGAAGTTTTCAACATACAAGTCCTATACATATGTTGTTAGATTACACCTACTTTGTTCTCTTTTTTTGCTTCTGTGTGTGTGTGTGATTTGAAGTGTTATTGCCTTTTTAAATTTGGCGTTCACATGTTCATTGCTAGTATATAGAATGCAATTAATTCTTGTATTTTTATCTTGCATTTTGTAACCTTGCTGAATTCATTTATTAGTCGTAGGATTGTTTTATAGATTCTTTGGGATTTTTCAGCTGACCACAGACAATCATTTCAGTGTGTTTTTTTTTCCTATCTGATGTATATGCTTTTATTTCCTTTTAATGCCCTACTTATTTCACTGACAAGAACTTCCAGCATTATGTCAAATAAAAATGAGAGAAGAAACATCCTTGCCTTGTTCCTGATCTTAAGGGAAAAGCATTTAGTCTTTCACAATGAAGTACAGTGGTAGCTATAGGTTTTGGAAGATCCTTTTCTTTAAGTTGAGGATGTTCTTCTCCATTCATAGTTTTTGAGATTTTAAATCATGAATTGGTATTTAATTTTGTCAAATTATTTTTCTGCATCAGTTGATATGATCATGTTTTTCTTCTTTAGCTTCTTAATGTGGTAGATGACATTGATTGATTTTTGAATACCAACCTTGCATCTCTAGAATAATTCCACTTGATCATGGTGCATAATTCTTTTTCTATATTGCTGAGTTATACCTGTTAACATTTTGTTAAGGAGTTTAAATCTATATTCATGAGGGACATTGGTCTGTAGTTTTTAAAAAATTTTTTGGATTGTCTTTTTTAAATTTTAGTATCAGAGGCTCACATTCTAACAGGAATCAGAAACGTGAAACATAACAAGTACAATATGGCAAGTGCACTAGCAGAGAGCAATACAAGGGTCTATGGAAATTCAGAAAGTTATCAATGAGGGAATGGGTTAACAGCATTCTTGATGATGGACGGTATTTACCAAGGGAAAATGGAAGAAAAGAGCATTAAGATAGGCAAACAGCAAGTACAAAGGTACACTGGCATAAATGAGTATTGTATTTAGAAGATAAGGAATAAACTGATGTGTTCAGACTTGATATGAAACCATTGTTCAGACTCCCTAAAAAGACTGATCTCCTGAGACTCATCACATTTTAATGATTTTTACTTTTTCATGTAAAAAGAATGAAAGTTACAATCTGTTACTAATAAATAGATTACACCAAGATCTGTATACCCAGTTGAAAGAAATAAAATAAAAATCACATACATTTTAGCAAATTGATGTTGAAACCTTGTACTGTTCCTATGATTGCTTCTCTCTTTCCAAAAGTTGTCCCAGCTTTTTGCTTCTTATTGCTGTGAAAGAACAGGAGTGATGTACCTACTGAATACTTCCTATGAAGAATCATCAAGATTGGATATTGAATATTATAGTCAATCATGTCTTTCCCAGGGGAATGCTAAATAGTCACTACAGTTCCCCTAACTGAGACACACATCTGGTTTGGGGCAAAACTCCTTCTGGAGTGAATAAAATACTTGACAAATTAAAAATAAAAAGGATAAATCTTATAAGCAAAGGGTTAAAACCTGATATTATCTGAATACTTATTGTGCAATATTATTTGAAACAGTGGCTGATTTCTAAGTACCTTTGGGCTCCTAAAATTTCCTCTTCATGGTTCATTTAGGACCAGAGAAGGGAATTAACTTTGATTTTTGGCAAATGCCTGAAACTCAGTAGCACTCGGTATATGAGAGGGACAGTATAAATTAGGGCCATCATTTCAGTGAGGACCAGATTATAAGGCATCTTGTGTGATTTTTGAAAGTTTACTACTTTATGTCTTAAGCAGTGAAAACTAAAGAAGGATTGTGTTTTACTAGAATAATCAGGTCAGTGTGCGGATGGATTGTAGAAAAAAAGGTCAGAGGTGTGAAGATTAATTACATCATTAAAATTATTCAGGCAAGAAAGAAGAGTGTCATGTTGTGGTCCACAGAGCAGCTTTAATTTAAGAGGAGGCTCTCTTTTTCCACCTCCTGTGCAGACGGCCACAAGCTACAAATTGGCCTTTGTCCTCCACACCATGAGTTAGACTGTCTCTTCACAACTGTCTTGAAAGCAAAAGTTAACCATCTTAAACTCCATCATTTAAACAAGAAAATATTTTGACTTCTAACTTAAAGGACAATTGGTTAAAATAACAACATCAGCTGAAGATGAGTTATGAGCCTTATCTTGGTAAGTTCTTAAGATTTCTTTGAGCATTCCTGTTTTTTCCTACGCTACATTGATTTTTTGAATTCTACAATGAATCTTGGGATTGGGAAGAAGACCAGAGGCTAGCACACTGTGAGTGAAATGACATGAGGAGCTCTTGGCTCTAATACTGGAACTCTAAGGTAATTCTTTTTTTTTTAATGTTAACATGCTTGTTTATTTATTTGTTAATTATTGTCTGTGCTGTTACAGTTGTCCCCATTTTACCCCCTTTGCCCCACCCAGTCCACTCCCCACTACCATAGTCAACCCCCACACCATTGTCTATGAGATGGTTCTTTCTCAGGGTAAGTTTTATGGTTCCAGTAAAACTGGAAAGCTATCCTTCAAAATGTCTTCTGTTCACATATTCATTAGTTAGTCAGTACATAATATAATTGCTCCTCAAGTCACTAGAAGATTTGAGGGAATAGAAGTAATGATTGACTGTCTTTCAGGAACAGGAAAAGTGAAGGATTAGCTGCTGTCACTGCAACATTGGTTTTTTGTTACAAATATTATTTGAAATAATATGGTGTCAAGATTACAAACATTGCCCTGAGGAAAGAAAATGCTAAGAAATTCAACATTTAAAAATAGTTTTCAAAAAATAATTTTTTTAAGATCTTATTCTTTTAAAATTTATAACCAAAATTATCTCTCCAGGTATAGAGAATCCCCTTGAAACAAAGATGAGTGTGTCACAGCATGTGAAGTGATTAGAGAATGTATTACAAGTCATTAATAAAAATGCTGGGAGGAGAGCAGAGTCATTAGCAATAAACGGAGAAATCAGATTTGAGAGACATTTTGGGAACATAAACAATTGATTGTCAATGTAAGGAAAAGATTAAAATAAAATACAACTATCAGATTTGCCATTTGGGTAAATGTTTAGATTATAATATTCTTTAATAAAATAGGAAATATAGGAGGAAGAGATATTTGGGAATTAGCAGATGAGTCTGACTTGGGATGTATTAAAGAGAAAAGTTAAAAGGAGATATCTAATAGGGAATTTAAATCAGAGAGTCTTAGCTGTACTGTCAAATAGTAGTCACTAGCAACATGTGGCTATTGGAATTGAAATAAGTTAACTTTAAATAAAACTAAAAATTCAATTTATTACATGAACCACTTTTCAAGTACTCAATATCACACAGTGCAGAAAAACATTTTCATCATTTCAAGAAGTACTATTAGATGTCACTGGTCTCAAGCTAAGGAGTGAGGGAAAGACTACAGATACAAATGTGAGTTATTCGAGCATTTGGAATATAGGTCAGTTTATTAGTGTGGATGAAGAGTCCCAGAAAGAATTTGTGAAAGAAGAAAGAAAAGAAGGCCTAGAACTGAAATCTGAGAAACTTCCGCATTAAGAAATAGAGGAAGATAATTTCACAAAAATGACTCAGAAGCAAGTGATCAGAGAGGTAGAAAAAACAGAAAACATTGATCCCCAGTATGTACTATAAGAGAATGTTAGGATAAGGGCCAGAACCAGGTAGGAGAAAACTAAGAAGAGGGTAGTGGATTTGGCAGTTGGGAGATCATTAATGACCTTTCCCGAGTATGTTAAACAGCAAAGTGGGGCCTAAGCCAACTGGATGAAGTAGAGAAAAATGGTTGAGGAAAAAAATACACAAAGTGCAGTGTTTTCCTTCAAAAAAGTATTACAGTAAATGGGGAGTGGTGGTGTAGAGTGCAGTAACTTGACAGAAAAGCAAGGTCAACAGAGAAATGTTTCTTAGAAGAAGACACATTTAAATATATTAGTAGATCAAAGAGAAGTTACAAATATTAGAGTGATGGGAGATAAATGATAGAAGAATACCTCGAGGAGGTAATAAGAATTAGGATCAAAATTATAAGTGAGAAGGAAGAGGGACAATTCTCTTTGAGGTTAGAAAGTTTGAAGAGTGGCAGGGAATAAGTTAATGATTGAGATAACTTGAATTTCTGCTGCATTTAGTAAATAGTCAAGCCTAATGATTAAAATGTATTAAAGGATGAAAAAAGCCTTCCATGATCTGTTTATGAAAGGTCTAACAGTTCAGTATGGAGTCATCAGATCTCTAACAATGAGCATACATTTCAAGGACATCTCATTAACACCTGAAGACCATTGCTCTCTCTGTCCGCCAGCAAAGACATGACCTCATTAATGCTTAACAGCTTCTGCTCTTGGGGATTCAAGAAGCACAGACCAGGGCAAAAGTTACAACTCCACACTTTCAAAAAAGTAAAACTAAAATACATGACAGTGTGTAAGCATGTGGATTGTGGCTATTGAAAGATCCTCCAAATGCAAAAGCTGCTTGATTACAAATGGTAAGCATAACTAGTTATTCATAATGTATAGAGAAGTTAAATAAAGAAACAGAATCACAGAATTGCCTATGAGAAATTAGGCAGGCAAGAAGTGCTAACCTTGAGAGCCAATAATACAAAGTCCATTCTGGAATTCAAATCATTATCTTCTTCGCTGTGAAAATTTGGTTTCCACCTCTGCCACTCAACTGATACTGCAGCTCCAAAGGTCATTAGTGACTTGCTACTCAAATTCAGTATCTTTTCCTCAATTTTCATTTTTCTCAACTTATTTTATTTTTATTTTTTGCAACTCTAGTCATCATTAAGTGCCTGCACTTTTTTGGAATCTGTCTGTTAGTTTCTGTTAAGCTCTGCAACTGTATTTCCTGAGAGTTCCAGTTTTTTTCCTCTTTTCTGTAACTGTGTACTCCAAGGTCAGAGGTAGCTTTCCATCTTTTCTTCAAGCTCATGTCCAAGGCAAAGTATGGGGTAAGGCAGGAAGTGGACAGGGCTGGGCAAAGAACAAAGATGAAACAATTAAAATAATATTCAGGAACAGCAGCAACATGGGGCCCAGAGAGACAATGTGACAAAGCATATTAAGATTAGCGTTTTTTGTCAATATCCAGATAGTAAATATCTTAGGCCTTGAAGCCTAATTTCTGTGGCAACTATTCAACTCTGCCATTGTAGTATAAAAACAGTCATAGGTATCCATAAACAAATGAGCATGGTTGTGTTCCATAAAACTTTACCATAAAAGTATGCAGCAGTCTGTGTGCTAAACTTTGCTAAGTCTCATTCTAATGGAGGACAGTAAAGAGAAATTAGATCCTGACCTAGATGGTGAATAGTGGGTAGAACTGGAAAGATTTTCTGAGAATCTTCCAGGAAGCTAGGGCTGGAACTCCTTTTACAGGTGGAAAAGTAACTGAAAGAGGTACCAAGTTGGTTAAGAATATCTCTCTTACAGAAACACATCTGGTCCAGTATCTTGGCCTTCGATGACCCAGAGCCCAAGAAGCACAGTGCAATGGACAAAGCTGTGCCTGAATATAGACTCTGGGTTCCAACATATGAGCATGTAGAAGTTGATTCACTCCTCTGAGCTTCAGTTGCCTAAAACGTAACTAACACTTCCTGAAAGGAGCTTTTAAGGTTAGATGAGCCAGTATGAGCAAAAATTTTAGTATAGTACCCATATTGTGAGTACTTGTCAAAGGCTCCTTGTCTTTCCATTTTATAAAGTTCTTAGGTGGGTAAAACTTAAAAAAAAAAAAAACAGTTTTAGAAATCCCATTAAAACTGGACAGCAGCATACTGATACCAGTATCATTTTTGTCTGTGTGCTGAGCTTACCTAGCCTCCCTGCTACATTCCAGGATCTTATCTTGGTAAGTCTGATAGCGTTCAGCCTTCATCACTCCACTCGAGCCTTCAAAACGACTTGTGGAGCCTTGTCTCCATGATACATTTTCAAATAATGCTTATTTAATAGAACAGAGTTGACTTCCACTCTCCTGTCCAAAATCTTTAAAGACCTTCATATTCTGTAGTCATCATTCAGGCCCTCAGAAATTGGGATCTAATTCTAGAGTATGATAGAGTTTAAAATTTGGGCTGGTATTTCCAAGCAACCCTACTGCCCTCTTGATTCAAAGACCCTTTTTTATCCATTCCAAGACAGTCCCTAGTCTTCCTCACTGCTCTCAACAGGCTGGGCTGGGAATATGGTTTCCCCAAAACAATACAAGCACATATCACCACAGACCTTCCCTCCCTTCCCTGCATCTTATGAGTGACCCCAAGTCTAATGTTATGAGTTCAGCTCTGGAGTGAGATAGTTGATGTTAATTCTGAGCTCTGTCACTTACTACCTGTGGTGCCACAAGCATTTTCCTTAACTTGTCCATGCCTTGATCCCTTCATTTGGTAAATAAATACAAATAATAGCAGGATCATTATGAAGATGAAATAAGATGATGTATAAAAAATGCATAGAGTTGCATTTAACCCATAATAAGTACTGTACATAAATATTTGCTATTACATTAAGTCAAATTAAATTGTCTTTTGTTTTCTGATTTCTTCTTTTATTAGAATAAAAATAACAGAAAAGTTAATAGAAAATCCTATTGGAATTTAAAGTGAGATACAGAAGAGTTCATGTAAAAAGTTAAAATAATATCCTGGAAAAATATGATTTTTAAATGTCTCATAATGTTTTTTCATATTTATGGACCATAATGTATTTTACTATTCTCCTATTATAACCGAATTTAAAAAATTTTTCTAAACACAATTTCATAAACTATTCCAAAAGGTTTGGAATATCTTTGATTTATTTGAAAAGAACAACAGCAAATACAAATACATACAACTTCTGTTTTCTCCTAAAATCTAAATCTTTGCCACTGTAATTACTTTTAATCTGTAGGGTCAAAGTTGTGAAAAGACAATGAAAGCCAAAATATCTTTGCCTGTCTCATTCTCTTTTTTACTGCCTTCTTAGACTTTGAAGTTGCAGACTTCCTCCCTCCTCTAGCAGGCATTACTTAAGCTGAGTCCAGAGCTGTGTATGGAATGAGCTCTGCATAAGAAAAATGTCAAATATCTCTGTGGTATGTCTTTGTTATCAACAGAGCTGTGCAAAACCCATGTAGATTGACTTTCTCATAAAGCTTGGTGAACTGAAAATATTCCTTGTCACAGCTTCAAGATAGCACACTTTAACCTTGCTTATGACTTAGAGAACATGCACCGGGTGCACTTGCCCATCTTATTTGCCCTTCTCTCCAAAATGTCTTTTGAGGCTCTAGGAAAAAGTAATGTCATTTTATTTGCAAAACCCTTAGGTTTCATCTTATTCCATTTTAATATCATTGAGTACCTCCTACTCACATACTGGGTGCTGAGGGGGAAGGAGAAAATAGAAATATAAAAGAGACAGGTTTCCAATACCATGTGTTCTCACCTTTAACAGGAACCTAATCAACAAAACAAACAAACAAGCAAAATATAACCAAAGACACTGAAACTGAAAACATGCTGACAGTGAACAGAGGGGACAGAGGAGGGAATTTAAGGAGAAAAGGGTGAAGGGTTTGCAAGAACAATTATAAAGGACACATGGACAATAACAAGGGGGGGTGGAAATGGGAGGGAGGTAGGGAGGGCTGGGGGTTTGGGCCGGGGTGGGGGGGAAAAGGCAGAAAAGTGTACTTGAACAACAATATAAATAAATAAATAAATAAATAAATTTTAAAAAGAGACAGGCCTCTCTGACCTGGAAGAATTTAAAATATACTGGAAAGCAATAAAATGTGTGGACATATAATTCTAAAACTAGATAGAATGAAATAAGGCTAAACAAAGGAACACATTGTGCTGAGGGATTACAAAGGAAAATATTTAACCAAGAAGAGGTCATATTTGAGGTAAGCCTTGAAGGATGCCTAGGATTTTAATAAGGGGAAAAGACAGAAAAGAACAGCAAAACCATTAATAAGTTACTGCTAGGCATTTTAACTTCTGAATCAACGATTACACTAAGGATCTCTGTGTAGACTGTTTATTTAATCTTAACACAACAACATTTTGACTAGGTATTATTATCACGTTTTTATTGATGAGGAATCCATGTAATATAGTAAGGTTACACCTTATAAATACTAATAGATTCAGGATCTGAACTACTTGCCTCAAGACTTTCTGGATAGAGAGCACAACACAAGGTTGAGCAAGGAGGTACACAATCACACGGTGGGTTCAGAAAATTGCTCACAGTGTCTACCACATGGTAGATGGTTGGCAAAAAATATGTACCTTTAAAAAAGCACCTTAGGTAAATACAATATCACTTTCCCCAAAAGAGGGGGAAAAGGATGTATCTTTTTCAGTTTAGTAACAAATAAAGCCTAAAATTTCAGGGTATAATATAGAAAGGTTCAGTCCTTGCTGAAAATTCTCTGAAGGTCAGTGGGTCTCTAGGGCAGCCCCCTCCTGAGCAGTGGTGCAGGGATGTGTGCCATTGCTACCATCTTGCAGCTATATGATCTAGAGCATCTACAGCATTTCAAACATCTGCACCATCCTGGTAGCCACGGAAAGAAAGAGAGAATGAAGAGAACTCACACTATGCTTTGGTCTTAGAATGACACACATCCCACTGCTTATAGACCCCTGGCCAGATCTAATTGCGTGGCCCATCCTAAAATAATGTTGTCTTCCTATGTGCCCAGGAAGAGGAAAAAGGATTTGGTAAACATAAAGCAGGGCTTCTAGCACATAAGATGGTCATTTAGGATGTATGGACATTTATGAATTTAATGTATAGCATATAAATTTATATTATATATTGTATATTATAACATGGTATCTATATATTGCATAGATATCATATCATGTTATATATAGTATATTAGCTGATATATAATTTAATATATAACTAAATGGAGGAAGGAGCAGGAAGTTGAGAGGGCTCATGTCCTGTAGCTTCTTTTACTCTGTGGCTATCCAGAAAGTAATTTCATGGATCTCCTGATTTCAAATCATAACTTATTTTAAATTAACAATAGTGAATATCTGTGATTTTGAAAGAGCTATTGATTGAAATATTCAAGACAGCTGTCCAAGGATATGTAACATTTAACTGTAGAAGATACTAAAGGTGTCAATGTCAGAATGCATACGGCAGCAAAACCCACTTTTATGTGACTTTTCTCTACCTCCACTGAATAGAGACAAAAAGGTGTTTTGAGAGTGTTAGAGAGTATCTGAAATGATTGACTAAGGATTCCAGGCAAAGGTAGAGAAAGAAGAGTTAGCTGCAGATATACTGCTCCCTAATAGACAGGAAAGTAGTAGGTTAAGGCATTCATGGGCACAAGAGAAAAAAAAAAAAAAGCTCTAGTCACTGAATAAGATGAAATATTAGGGAGATGTGATTCCAAATTAAAGAAATGAGGACTTCTGGCCAAGATGGAGGTGTAGGTGGATACACTGTGCCTCCTCGCACAACCAAAAGAAGGACAACAACAAATTTAAAAAACAGAAAACAACCAGAACTGGCAGAAAATAGAATTGTATGGAAGTCTGACAACCAAGGAGTTAAAGAAGAAATATCCAGACTGGTAGGCGGGGCGGAAATGGGAAGATGGGTGGAGAGGACTCGTGACAAGGCAGCAGTTTGAGGACCAGGTGAGGTGGTGGCTGGTGGAGTGGGCAGTCCCACATTTGTGTGTGGATAAACCTGGAGGAATAACTGAGGAGTGAGACAGACCACACAACCTAGGGTTCCAGCTCAGGGAAATAAAGCCTCAAAATCTCTGACTGAAAAAACCTGCGGGGGTTGAGGTGGAGAGAAAAACTCCCAGCCTCACAGGAGAGTTCATTGGAGAAACACACAGGATCCTAGAAAGTACACAAAACCACCCACCTGGGAATCAGCATCACAAGGGCCCAAGTTGCTTGTGGATAGTGGTGGAGGGGAATGGAAGTTGGCAAAGAGCTGAGTGGGGTGGATTGTTCCCCCTCTGACCCCTCCCCCACACACAGAGCCTCAGTGTAGTGACGTGGGTTCCCCCACACTAGCGAATATCTAAGGCTCTGCCCCTTATTATGTAACAGGTGTGCCGAGACCAAAAAAAAAAAAAAAAAAAAAAGGCCCAAATGAAAGAACAGATCAAAGCTCCAGAACAAATACAACTAAATGATGAAGAGATAGCCAACCTATCAGATACAGAATTCAAAATACTGGTAATCAGAATGTTCGCAGAATTGGTTGAGTATGGCCACAAAATAGAGGGAAAAGTGAAGGCTATGAAAAGTGAAATAAAGGGCAACAACACTGAAGGGTAGGATACCACTACTGAACTCAACAATTTGGAACAAAAGGAAGAAATAAACATTCGACCAGAACAGCATGAAGAAACAAGAATTCAAAAAAAAAAAAGAAGAGAGGCTTGGGAACCTCCAGGACAACTGTAAACATTGCAACATCTGAATCACAGGGGTGCCAGAAGGAGAAGAGGAAGATCAAGAAATTGAAAACTTATTTGAAAAAATAATGAAGGAGAACTTCCCCAATCTGTCAAAGGAAATAGACTTCCAGGAAGTCCAGGAAGCTTAGAAAATCCCAAAGAAGTGGGACTCAAGGAAGCACACACCAAGGCACATCATAATTACAGTACCCAAGATTAAAGATAAGGAGAGAATCTTAAAACCAGCAAGAAGAAAGGAAAGAGTTAACTACAAAGGAGTTCCCATAAGACTGTCAGCTGATTTCTCAAAAGAAACCTTGCAGGCAAGAAGGAGCTGGAAAAAGATATTCACAGTTATGAAAGGCAAGGCCCTACATCCAAGATTACTGTATCCAGCAAAGCTATCATTTAGAATGGGAGGGCAGATAAAGTGCTTCCCAGATAAGGCCAAGTTAGAGTTCACCATCACTAAGCCCTTATTATATGAAATGTTAAAGGGACTTACCTAAGAAAAAGAAGATCAACACTACAGATAGTAAAATGACAACAAACTCACAATGATCAGCAACCAAACCTAAAAAAAAACAAATACTAAAACAAACTAAGCAAACAACTAAAACAGGAATGGAATCACAGATATGGAGATCACATGGAGGGTTCTCAACAGGGAAGGGAACTGGGGGAATGGGGTAAAAGGTACAGAGAATAGGAAGCATAAATGGTAGATGGAAAATAGACAGGGGGAGGTTGAGAATAGAATAAGAAATGTAGAAGCCAAAGAACTTACATGTACCACCCATGGACATGAACTAATGGGGGTGGGGGGGATGCATGTGGAAGGGGGTGTGCAGGGCAGAAAGGAGTAAAGGGGGGGAAATGGGACAACCATAATGGCATAATCAATAAAATATATTTTAAAAAAAGAAATGAGAGTTTAGGATCTCAAAGGAGGGGCCCTGAAGGTGGTGGAGAGGTCCAAGGAGAAGCTATGGGAGGGAAATGCTGATGATAAGTGTAAAAGTTTCTCTCAAGAAAAGGAAAACAACAGCCTGGAAATGGGCATAAGGAACTAAAATAATATCTTTACTTCTGATAGCAAGATAAGAGATATAGATGAAGACAATTTTATAGGGTCAAAAGGCAAATGGCATCCCTGGAAAGGTAGTGTCGGAAGATGGAAATGGCCAAAAGATTGATTGACTTAGAGAACACTGGGAAAGCATACCAGCAAACATCGGTGGGAGGATACCTACAGTGGAAAGTGGACCAAAAGGAACTGAGCTACTTTTGAACATTAGATGATAGACGCAGCCATGTGGCAATGCCCAAGAGGGATAGAGATATAGGATATGATTGCCATTAACTCACTTTAGTGTTCAAGGGCTTTTGCACCTAAACAACCTAAGGCCCTAGATGTCAATAAGATTTCCATCTGGTCAGGGCTCATCCTTAAGATTTCTCTTTCTAAAATGGGAAGAACCTATTACCCCCCGTCCCAGTCCCTAGTGGGACAAGCAGTGGCAGGAATTGTTCCCTGTGGGCTTCAGGGAAGAAGTGCGGCAGTCACTGTCAGTGGACTGATGTAGTAATGCAGAGAGCTAGACAGAAAGTGGAAGAGGAGACCTGGGGAGCATTCAGAACAGATGACATAAAATAAGCAGAAATCAAAAGCCAAATACCATAGAGGAATCCAGGTCCTCAGCTTTTTTCACTACACTGGGCTGTCTGTTGTGATGACAAGCCCTGCAGACAGTTGATATTACACCATACAACAAAAATTATCAGCCTCCTTTCCCTTCTGGGCTCCTGGCCAGGCTGAGCAATGCCTATAGGCTGCCACTGGCAGCCCTGAGGCATTAGAAGCAGAATCAAGGAAGAAAATGGAAGGAAGGAAAAAAGGAATGGAGCAAAGAGAGACAGAGGGAAAGGTAGAACAATAACAGAAAGTAAAATAAAAATAGGAGTAAAAAATTGTTAGAAACTACCTGGCTGATGTGGCTCAGTGGATTGGGCACCAGCCTGCAAACCAGAGGGTCACCGGTTCGATTCACAGTCAGGGCACATGCCTGGGTTGCAGGCTAGGTTCCCGGTGGGAGGCTCACATGAGAGGCAACCAAACATTGATGTTTCTCTACCTTTCTTTCTCCCTCCTTTCCCCTCTCTTGTAAAATAAATAAATAAAATCTTTAACAAAAAAATTGTTAGAAACTACCTCCAGTGTCCAGTACCCATAGCCTGTTTTGAGGCCTAATGGAATTATACAGTGTGAGGCAAAGTGAGGTTTACAATTGTTCATATGGAAAATAATACAGTAATTAATAAATAATAATGCAGGAATGAACTCTGTTTCACATACTCACAAATGTAAACCTCCTTTTGTCCCACCCTGTAACTAACCATACATACACTCTGCAGTTTTTCCAGCTCTGAAGTATTGCATTTATAGTCTAAACCTGATAAAAGAAGTGTTTCTAGTACAACAAGGTGGGGGGAGTGGCAGAAGGCTATACAAAAGAAAATGAGAGAGGCCCACTCACAGGGCTGCTGGTATAGTTGAACAGTGTGTTCCCTGTACAAAGGCACTGTCATGGGTCAGGATCCCTAAAAGCAGAGCCTGAGTTGGTCATTCCGGTGCACATGACTTATTGAGGGTGTGCTCCTCAGGGAACACCTGTGAGAAAGTGAGGTCAGTATGATATGGCTGGGGAAGGAGCCAAGGATGTGGCCTCAAGTAAAGTGTATATGAAATTCGACTCATCTTGGGGACACTGGAGCACAAATTGCACCACAGCTCACTACCATCTTAAGGCAAGAAGTCAGGCAGGACTTTTGTAACCCCCTATCCTTCACATTTTCATTGGCTGTGGGTTGCTCCTGAGATGGAGGCATACATCCCAGGCCAGGTGGCTCCTATCACCTGAGACCAGTTCCCTGGAGAAGTGCCAGCTATGACTCTTTAGCAGTTGTGATAGTTTTATGTGTTGACTTGGCTAAGCTGTGGCCCATAGTTATCCCATCAAATGCTAGTTGTCAATGTGAATGTTACAGATGTGATTAAAGTCTATCATCAGTTTCCTCTTAGTAAGGAAAATTATTCTAGATAATCTGGGTGGGCCTGATTCAAGAAATTGAAAGGCTTTAAGAGCAGAACTGAAGCTTCCCTGATGAAAAAATTTGGCCTGTGGATAACAGTTTCAGTCTAAAAATTTCATACTGCCCTTCCTGACCACCTGCCCTATGGATTCAGATTTCCCTAGCCAGCCCTCACAATTGTGTAAACCAATTCTTGCAATAAACCTATCTATCTATCTATCTATCTATCTATCTATCCATCTATCATCTGTCTATCTATGTGCTAATAGTTCTACTTCTCTTGTAGAACACTGTAGGATACAGCAGCCACCATTGAAAGCAGGTGGTGACCAGTGCACTGTCTGGTAGATGGAAACAATTGACCATCTACTAAAGGCATCCAGGTGAGAGCTGAAGTTCAGCCCTCTCAGTATATTCTAAATCAAAGGGCATTCTGGCAGGAGGAACGTTTGACAATAGGAGTAACATTTTCTTGTCCCCAAAACACCTTATGTTCACTTTTGAGCCATGTGCTCTAACACAAGTATATATCCAAAAGGGGATAGAAGGGAACTTAATTTTTTTTTTTGCCTAAAAGACAATTAGCACAAAGACATCTAACCATATAAACCTTAACCTAATGTATTGCTCATTTATCAGCTGTTTACTTTATATTCCACATTAGGAAGGAAAAAAATGTCAGTAACTTCCCAAAATTGTTACAAGCTTAGATGCCTGCAGTTGTCAATCACTTCCTTTGCTTTTCTAAACCTATTAATATATTTGAACTGACACAACCACAAATAATGCAGAATGATGTGACCTTTTTTCTTCTAGAGATATAGAATGGATGATCTGAATTGAAAAGTTCAGTGTGTCATCTGGGGAAAAACAACAACAATTATTTTCCACTGGCATCATTGTCAAACCAGGAAACACAGTTGGATATCATGTGGTGTTAAATGTGGTATAAAGCAGATTCAGTAATATGTTCCTGCCCTCTGAACTCCTATCAACGCTAACCCTAGCCACAGGCACAGCTAAGCCAAAGGGCACAGAGACAAACTAAAGAGAAGGAGCAGAGGAAATAGATGGAGGTACAAGAAGAAAAAGGACAAAGGGAGAGAAGTCTTTATAGTGCATGCTAAGATAAGTCAAAACTAGACAGAAATTACTGCTTCTAATTGGCAAAGGAAATATCTTTAAAAAGTGGAATTTTTTCAAAAGAAAAACGGGATTCATGGTAAGTGTCAATGTGTGAGTGTTGGAGAAAGCAGAGTATTGAAAGAAGAGAGAGTTGCACAGTGGAGATAGAATGAATAGCAGAATACAGGAAATTCAGATGTTCAAGAACTCACTTTTAACATGAAATCAAGTGAATTTGGAAGCTCAGCTCCTTGCCCACCATTTATCAAATTCATAAAGAAACTAAGTGGTACTGTTAACTGCTTTAGATGAGGATAGGCACTGAATCTATTGACCAGAGGACACAGAGGCTGGACTCTGACCCAGGCCTGATCAGAGGTCAACAGCATCCTCTAAAAAGCTATCATCATTGGATTTGTGCATAACACAGTTGTTGCTTAGCCTTATCTTGTACAACTCCTTCCCTTTTAAAAGTTGCACAACTTAGCTGGCCAGCCAGCAGTATGGTGAAGGTACCCACATTGCTCTGGGGCTAGTGACAAAACTCAGAAAGCAGAGCCCCTGCTCATGCAGCAGATATTCAACTTGGAAAAAAGAAAAAAATAAATGTATGAGGACATCTCTTCTGCAGGAAGAATAATCAAAGCAACATCTATTATATTCTATTGATCATAATATCAGTTATTTGTGCTTTTACAACAGCCTCTTTGGCTTTCATTTTTGCACCCTTACAGGTGAAGTAAATATGATATGTTTGACCCCTTCACTGGTTTGGATATCTTAGGATGGGCAGCTAAGATCAGTTATCCTTTTAGATGGAAACTCCTCTAATAAAGGCCTAAGTTAAAACTTGAACAACCCCAAAATAATAGAGCCAACCTTGGAGAAGTGCTGGGTCTCTTGTGCATGATCTGTCAGTGGGGCCAGCCCTTCTCCTCTGATTATTTCCATTTCCCCTTTGGTGCTGTGTGACAGGGATTGTTCCACCCCGTCTCCACAAATCTCCCATCTGTGGGGGTGGGGGGGCTCCGCCCTCAGGGCCCCCTGGTTGCCATAAATAAGAATAAGTCTACCAAGACGTGATCTGCTTGAGGAGGAAAGGTGGCCAAACTCTCAAAGGAGAAGGGCCAGGAGCCTGTTCCTCAGTGGGCTTTTATTGGATTTAATTTGCATAGGAATACAGGGCGTACATGGAAAGCTCATCAATAATTGTCAGGCAGTAATGATCAAACAATAGATAACATTCAAAGAACTCTGAGGGCTTATTTTGAGACAGGGTCAGATAGCTAAAGGGCCATAAAACTTTGGGGAAACAAACTCATTTCAGGCTTGGACCCTTATCATTTAAATTGAGGGTATTAGCAAAGCAGGTTTCACAGGGTTTTATACATTCTTTCTTAGGCCTGATTGCCCTGGGGAGCCCACCCTTTTCAGCACAGGGCCACACCTACCTCTGGCATTTTTTCAGGCTTAAATTAGGCAGGGGAAGTAAGGCAGCCGAGAGATTAGGAGACTTCTTGCAGAATTAAGACTCAGGCTATGTCAAAGCTGAGGGGCGAGGGTCCATCACCCCCTTTTTCTATAGCCCCCCAAGTCCTTCCCTGAGGGCCCCTTGATGACCATGCCTGTCTTAAGTTGTCCCTTCTTTGAGGAATCTTACCCGTCATTGGCTAACCAGTCAGGCTCTGGGCCAAGCATGGTAAAGTAAAGGGGGCAGAGGCAGCGACCCTGCAAGGGAGATAAGTTTTGTCTCCTTAGTGGCTTATGGTCCCAAGGTCTGTTACTCAGCCTTAGCCATGGGGGGGTTGCAGTTTCTAAAACCAGGCTGGGTGGTTCCCATCACCCATCCCCACCACTATGATTCTGCTACCTAATTACAATGTGTGGGGGATTTTTTCACACCACCAAAAATTCTGTGACACCAGCTGGGAGTCCTACAATTTAACTCAATTCTGACTCTATCTACCTGGAGAGAGCATCAGATCCACAGATCTATCAGTGTTACAAAACCATCTCTCCCCCACTTCAGAGGCCAATCTCAAATCCAGGTTGTTACCAGTGCTTCTGATCAACAGGCTATAGAGTGGCAGTTCCAACAACCCCATCTTCTATTAATTTGCTAGATAGCTCACAAAACTCAGGGAAATCGTTTACTTACTAGATTACTGATTTACTATAAAAGGATATATAACTCAGGAACAGTCAGGTGGAAGAAATGCACAGGGAAAGGTACAGGGAAAGGGGCTTGGGGATTCCAAGCCCACTGCAGGTACACTGCTCTCCCAGGACCTCCATGTGTTTACCAACCCAGAACTTCTCTGAACTTCGTCCTTTAAGTTTTTATGCAGATTTTATTACATGCGTACACTTGATTATATCATCAGCCATTGATGATTAACTCAATCTTCTGCCCCTCTTCCCTCCCCAGGGGTTAACTGTAGGACTGAAACTTTCTACCCTCTAATCACATGGCTGGTTCCCTTGGCAACCAGCCCCATTCTTAGGTGTTTTCCAAAAGTCACCTGCTTAACATCACTTAGGAAATTCCAAAGGTTTTAGGAGTCATATCCAGAAAGAATGGATGAAGACCAAATATATATTTCTTATTATAAATCAAAGCATCACATGACCTAAAACATGCCTTTGTAAAATTTATTTTAACTTTAGAGGACCTGATATGGACAGACTCAATTTACAAATACCCTCAGAAATCAGAATGTATGAAAGAGAAAAGATAGTTAATGAAAAGGGCTACCAGGTGAGAGACTAGATACACAGATTATAACCAGACCATATATAAAAATAGAACTGCCCCACAACCAGCAGCAATCAGCTCAGGAAACCAACCCTCTTAGCTCCAATAATCAGCCCAGAAAGCTGATGTGCTGTAAATAGACTGGCAGGAGTCCACATTGCCATCTCCAGTAACAATCCAGGAAGGCCAACAATAGCTTTTCAACAGTCAGCCCCAAACCACCAGGACTTGATTAATAACTGACAGCTTCTCTAATTCTTGTTCCTGCTTTCACCTCAAAACCAACCAGAAAAAGCCAAATGTGCGTTCTAACCAATTATGTAAGATGCTCACCCTCTAGGCTTCTAGTTAGCTCACCTACAGCTTCCCCAGGTCAACAGCCTCCAATCAGGGCACACATGAAGACTTTCCTCTGCTCCATTACAAAGCCTTCCCAAGCTTCTGCTTGTCTTTCAGTCTCTGCCAAAATACACGTATGACTGACTCCCTTGCTATAGCAAGCTCTGAATAAATACTTTTTGCTTGTTCTCATTTTGTCGGTCTTTGCTTACATCCACACAAGTAGTGTTGCATAGGCTATGTACTGAACATCTAGGGAGGAACCATCCAAATCATAGTCTATGGAAGGTGCCCCCTAGATTAGTTGAGTGTATGACTCTTATAATCACATGTGGCACTTCTGGGCAGGCTCAGCCTTGGTTCATGAAAGCAGAACAGTGGAGTAAACAGAGGTCAAAGTAAGTATGGCAAGTCAACCCTCTTATGGATTAAGCAGCAATCTGGCCACATGTCCCCAGAAGCATCTGGGGAGGTATAAGTCCAATTCAAATCACTAGATGCTTGCTCAGGTCACCAGCCTTATACAGACAGTCCAGGGGGCTGCATCCCAAACCACCTGTTTCTTATGACCCAACACTATAATCTAGCAACTCCACCATCTTGGCTCTAAACTTTGTCTACCAATCATTTCAAATGCCAGGTCCTCTAGAACTGAGTTATATTCTACAGATGCACAGATATTAGCACAATGCTCTTTCTTTCTCTAATTTATCATGTTCTCCTGATTGGGTCAGCTCTTTTCAACCCAAGGTCTTAACTGCACAGTGTCTACTTAAATAACATTGAATTTATGTCATTTTCCATGGTCCCAGACCTGAATTCTCAACAAAATTATTTCTTATGCTAGAGGTTACAAACACACAAAAAAATCCATATGTGAATTAGCAGGTCACCCAAGCAAGTGACAGATGCAGCTGGGAATGTGAAGAACTAGGGAGATTATGCCTCATCTAAAGGGGGCAGACAACTAGTAAGTTCAGCCAATTTTGTTGAGGATTAATATAGACAGCAGTGAGCTGGCTCAGACGGCTTTGCAAGAACAGATCCAATGCATCACTTCTCCACTTCACTTCAGTAACATCACATTGGTAGTTTGAAATCAGTCAGGGTGGTAGTACTGACAACTCAGAAATCAGCAAATGCTAAAAATCAGGACACTTTTTTTTTGTTTGAGAGCTGAATGTTAAGCATTTACCATCACTGAATATAGGCTAAGTGTTCCCAGATTTCCCAACATTTCAAAAGAAGCAGAAATTCAGATGTTTTTGTGAATACTCTCAATTTTTAAATGTTGGAAAGGCAAATAATGGTTAAATACCACAATGGCAAAATAAAACATCACCTTGGGCCACCTGTTCAGAACCTCTGCCTATACCAATGTGTCAAACCCTTGTTTATGGCTACAGGTCTCTAATTTGCACCTATAAAAATCAAGCAAGAATCTTGAACGTGCCTGAGTACATTTGTTAAATCCCAAATGATTAACATTTATCGCAGGTAATTTCTTTAACGTCCTTGAATATGCACAAACATTTGTTACCATATGCTAAGAAATCATCATAGATATGAAGAAGTTAATTTTAACACTGAATTAAAAAAATCATTCCATCTGTTCAACCAAAGTGATTCATAGATACTAATGACATGTCACTATCTCGAATAATAATATATCTTGTAAAGTAGTTGGAAGAGACAAAATTACTGTATAACATATGTGTATATATGGTATACATGCATATACACATACCATACATGCACACATATACACTCCTCACATATATATACATACACACATGCACACAAAGAAATGGAAAACACCACCTAGAAAATGGTATGAGTAGTAAGGGAAGGCAAAAAGTGAAACATTATAATCAATATTACCTGAATCATAAGAAATTACTAACTGCTGACCTGATGTTAACAAAATGACATTGTTGGACACGGTTCAGAGAGTTTGACATCAGAGGAGATAAACATTTTGTCTTCTATATGTCCCTTGATGTCCTTGTCAGAACCATTTGGTTTAATTTTCCTCCCCATCTTATGAGCACTTGCCAAAATCTCTGACACCCCCTATTACACTAATAATAGGTGGTCACTAAAATTTCAATTTCTTTTGCACTTCCAATTTGAAATTTTTGCCAACATCCATTATGACTGTTCATTTTACCAAGACATAAAGATTGTTATCAGGATTTTTAAAAATAGTTGTTCAATTGTTATCAGCCTTTTGTATTGCAGTACAAACAGGTTATAAAGACAAAATCCCCTCATGTAAATCACTGCTATGCTGAAATTCTGGGGTGACATTTAGTTCAGAACCTATAATGTAATTGGGAGCTATAATCCCTTGGCTGTTGATTTTCAGCAACTTGTTCTCCAAATGAGATAGTTTATAAAGTTTAATAAAAAATTAAGAGCAAGAAACGATATACGGAAATGTCTAAAGTGCAGTGACATTTTAAAGACTGAAATTCAGTTGTGCTGGCTCCCCTCTCCACAGTCTCTTTTCATGTGTAGGTCTTTGAAATGCACAGTAAATGTTGCTTATCTTTCTTTGTTTATGGAATGGATAAAATATTCAACAGCTAGGTCGCACCAAAATCTGCCTTGCATACCCTTATAAATTTTCTATCTTTTTTGCCAGCCGAACAGTGTTTTCATCAACTTTGAAACAGAAAGCAGTTCATAGAAATTCTTACCCTTTTATATGAGTTGTCCTATTAAAATTATAGAAAATCACCTTGATACTGTGTTTCCTTTGTTAGTGGCCCAAGTCCCAAAATAATGATGACACCAAATTTCTGAATTTTCACATGTCATTGTGATTCAATATATGAGAACGATCATTCTCCTTAATATTCTGAATGCCCAACTGCTCTCTAATAAGCAATTTAAGGTACTGCTAAGTCAGGAGAACAAAAAAAGATATCAGTATATTGGGTACTTTGAGATGAGCAGGTTATCGAGCAAGTACAGATTTTTACATAGTTTTTATATAACGTGCTTACAGGGCTATTTGGAAAATATTTATCCTTAGGGTTCATTCAGGGAAACCAAGCACAGCTGGAACTCTCATGACACTGTGCACTTAGGTTTTAAAAAAGTCCACGTTATTCCAAATAAGGTGCAAGTTCTTACTATAATAGAAACTAAAACAATGACTGACCAAGATGATAATGCTGATAGTGACAGTAACAATGGTAATAAACATTGAGGGATAACATACAGGGGCTAATGGAAATTTAATTTGATTATGTAACACTCTTGAGTACTAAGATTCTCAAAGTGATAAGATTCTAGTCACAAACTTCACAGCTTTGCTTAGGAAAAAGCTAAAATCTGTCTCCTGTGAGCCTTAGGTCTTACCTTAAAAGTAATTTCACCTGACAAGTCTTTTCCCAGGTTAGGTATCTCTGCTATATGCTTGTAGAATACCCTTGTGTTCCCTAGCATACTGTCTACCACATTTTGTTATAACTGCTTGCTGAATTACCTCCTTTGACAGCCCTGTGGGGGCAGGAATATTTTCTATCTTGCTTAGCATTATATACTCAGACCCAAGAACAGGGCAGGACACATATGGTATTAAATGAATATTTATAGAATGAATACAAAAATAAATATATCAGTAATGGATCTCACTCCTCCAAATTATTTGAAGTTTATTCATCTTTGCTTTTATTTGGTCAAAATTAAATGTCATGAGTACTTACAAGAGATCTGGATTTTACTGATGGCCCTCCACTAATTGTGTGATTATGGCAAATCACTTGCTTTTTAGACTTTACTTTTCTCATTTGCAAAATATGGATTTGTAATCAATGGTACTTTTCCATATTTAACAAAGATGAATTCAATAACCATTCATTGATATCCAAATATACATAAGAAATTAGAGTCTACTGAGGCATATTCATTTAGAAATATTTATTGAGCACCTTCCATATATCACACAGTGTCAAGCACTGGCTTATATGCTGGTGAGGGAAGAGAATCTACAAATAAATATGTAAAAAATATAACACGTCAGAAATCATAAATGTCCTGGAGTAAATAAAGCAGAAAAGGGACATAAGGGTGCAAGAAGGTAGCAAGGGAAGTAGGAGGAGGCTATAATTTCTAGTAGGGAGGACATGGAAATTCCTCCCTCAGAAAGTAACTCTTGAATAAAGGTCTGAATTCCTGAAGGTTCTTATCTGGAGGGTGATCATTGCAAACAGAAGGAATAGTTGTTGCCATATCCTGAGGAATGAACCTAAAGGATGACCCTAGGTTCTATGCCTGAACAATTGAATAAATGGAATTATCATTTAGTGAATGAAGAAGACTGTAGGAAAAGCAACATTGTGTGGGCTGGGATATAATGAGGGAAGATCAGGAACTAAGTCCTAGACATGTAATTTTGAACTGGCTAATAGATATGTAAATTTGGACAAGTAAGCAGTTGGAGAAATGGTTGGGAGCTCAGGCATAAAGCTGAGTTGGTAGTAATCAGAGCATGAGACTATTCAAAGACTGAGTCTTGTAACATTCCAATGTTTGGAACTCAGGACAATGAGAAAGATCTAGCAAAACAAAACAAAACAAATAAACAAAGTAACTAAGAAGAAGCCTCCAGTGAGGCAAGCCAAAACCAAAGAGAGTATGAGTTCTACAGGCCATGTGTTTAAGAACAGTGTTTAAGGAGAGTATGTAAAAAGCAGCTGACAGATCTAGTAAGATGTAGACTATGACTTAACCATTGGACACAGTATCAAGGAAGTGAATGATAAATTTGACAAAAGTAGGTTCAATGGATAAGTAAGAGGTAAAAGCCTAAATGGAGTATATTCAAGAAAGATTGGAAGAAGAGGAATTAGCAAATATTTGGAAATGTTTACTATAAAGGGAAGTAGAGAAATGGGGTGGTAGCTGGAAGAGAGATCAAGGTCATAAAAAGCTTTATTTCAGATGAGAGAAATAGCAGTCTACTTGTGAACTGAGGTTATAATCAAATAGAAATGGTAAAACTGTTGACTCATGACAGAAAAGGGAATTACTATAAACATGTCTAGGAGTCAGTAAGAGGGAATGGTACCTAGTGTACAAATGGAAAGATTGGTCTTAAGTAGAAAAGTCAGTTCATCCATGACAACAAGCCAGAGGCATAAAAAGGGGGCAAAAATGCAGATATGAAGTTAGCTGTGGTGGTGAGCGCCTTTGGAATTTTATTCTTTTTACTTCTACTTTCTCAGTGAAATAGAAGCAAGACTGTCAAATGAGATTTAGGAGAGGGAAGAATTAGAAGAGTGAAGATTTAGAGGTTTAAGAATATAGTATATGATTTTCATCTAGAAGAAAAGAATGAAAGAACTAGGAAAATATATCAGAGTTACAGATTCACACTAAGGGCTTATTTGAGGTTAACAGTTGTGAAATTAAGTTTCAACATATGAATTTCAGGGGACAGAAACATTCAGTCTGTAGCAATTGTGTTTATAAGTTTCCCCAGCCATGTCTAGTCATTGGAGTACAGATACAAAATAGGTGAAAGATTAAATTTGACCAAAGCTGGGATTCTGCTAGGTAAGTATGATAAATACAGAGAGGTTCCAGAGACTTGAAAATTTATGTAAGAGATAGTTTATAATGATGAACCACGAAATTTTAATTGAGTAAGGGGAATGATGAGATCATGAAGGGGTTAGGGACAGGAAAAATGTGAGAACAATAGATCGTAGGTCCTGCAAACTAAAAGATAGTTGGATGTGGAGTACTTTACAGAGTGAACTTAAAGGTGCTTGACATTGAGTTAATAGAGAGGTTGAAGTTTTTGGAAATGACAAAATATAACTATGGGAGTGAGAGACCAGAATATAGATGGTAAAAGATTATTGGAGTGAGGTGATTCAGTAACTAGCATTCCAGGATCTTGGAAAGATTATCTTTATGGAAATTGACATTCACCAGGAACTATGACAGTAGTATTGGGAAGAGTAAATCATCAAAGAGCTAAAATTTAAGGAGTGAGTGGGGTGTTGTGGGGGTAGGTAATGACTGGGATAGTCTGATAATATGCTATTCACCAGTGAGGATACTGGTTTGGAAGTGGCAAAGTAGGAGGACATGCAACTCATCCTCATGCTCTGGTATGTTGCTTGTGAGAGCAAAAATGCTACTTGAGAGGGCTACTTGGGAAGTAGTAACCCTAGGGGAGAGACAGACAAGTTTCAGTTGAGCAAGGAAAGAACATTTAGAGAGAAGAAATAGGTAATTTTTCTGAATACTTGCTACAAATCCTGGAGGCCACAGTGGGAATGTTTTAGGAGTTGATGAGTGAAAACAGTGGGTATTTGAAGCTGATGGACATGAGGTCTTGAGCCACAAGCAGATGACCTTTCAGGGGATGAAAGAAAAAAATAATCTGGGGATAATGGGTTTCTAGGGGTCAGTGTTTCAGTCAGTCAAAGGGAGAAATAGCGTAATGACATTATAGGGCAGTCATGTATATTGTTGGAAGGAAGGGGAAGTGAGGAGTATGCAGGGTTCTGGATCCACTCTTGTCTTCAGCCAACTGAAATATGGAGATGAAGGAGCTATGGTCTTTTACAGAATGTGTAAAATTTATGGCTTCCCTTTATTCCAAGAACACCAGCAACTCTAGTGTTCATTTTCCATTTCTTATTGAAACACTTCCTGCTATTGGCTTTTATGACACACTCACCTCATTTTTCTTCTACCTTACTGACTGTCCCCTTCCCAGTCTTCCTTGTTGGCACTACTACTTCTGATTTACCTCTCAATGGAAGGCTCTTTCCTTATCTCTCTTCTGTTATCCAACTACACCGCCTCCCCAGGAACAACAAATCCACCTCCATTGTTTTAAATACAATGTACAACTTATGATTCCTGATTCTTCATCTCCAAGTTGGACTTCTTTCCTGAGATACATTTTTATATTCAAGTACTTACATGATACTTTCACTTAAATGTCTAATCAGCAACTCAAGTTTAAAGTATCTAAGGCAGGACTTTTGATTCATCTTCTCATCCCCTTCTCCATCCTTCCTAATTTCACCTAGTAGTTTTGATCAAGAACCTAAAGGTCATCTTTGATTCATCTCTTTCTTTCAATCCCCAGGTCAAAATCCCCAGAAAGGACCATTGGATCTACCTTCAAACTAAACTGCAAATCCAACCACTTCTCACCACCTCTGCACTAATACCACTGTCAGGTTTCAATCAGAGACAATCCAGGAGTGTGTGGGTGTGTGTGCATGTGTGAGTGTAAGTATGTTTGTGTGCATTTATGAATTTAATATTACTCAACTGAAGTGACTGATTAGTTGCTCTAAAGCTATTGTCTTTGCATCTGATGCAAGAGTTTGAAGTCTACAGTTCAGATGGTAGACATGAAATTGGTTAACATGAGGGAATCAACAAAGGCAAAATGGAATCCACCTTTGTCCCCATTGCCTCCAACTTCGATAATGGGTATCCTGCAGGGGATGCTGGTGCCTTTTATCACAGAACTAAACACACACACCTGGCCCACAGGTCAGAGAAGTTTAGGAAAACTCAGGGGAAGATCAAGTAGTTGCAGGCCTAGTGGCTGCCCCAGACCAACCAGGTGATCTAGCAAGTAAGCAACAGTGTGTGTGATCTGGGAAAGTGCTGCCTCATACTACTGATTGCTTCAAGCAAAGTGGCTGCATTTCACTTCTGCCCTCCAAGTCTTACATGAGAAACAGCATTTGTGGCTCACATTAACCAGAAACTTACAGAAAAGCAAAATCTGAGAAACTTAGTTCAGCCTAGGCAAGTTGACACATTGCAAAGTCACTACAGTACACACTTAGCCTACTTACTCAGCACCCATACACACCTCTTTAAAACATAGCTACATGAATTTCCAAATAAAGACAATAACAAAACACAATTCCACCTAATGAGACAACTGTCCCATATACAAATGAAAACATGCTAGATTTCCCCCCCCAACAAAAAGAATGCAAAGTTACCTTTTTTTTTTGTCTTTGGGTAATGTTCAGTATCCTAGCTATTCATATTCCTGTTACTTAAATCTTGTGTATAAAATTAACTAATATTAATACATCTTATACTTGAGGGTACTGAAATGGATGAGGAATAAAACAATATTTGGTTAATATATACATAAACATATCAAGTTAAGGAAGAAGTATTCATAACTATTACAGTCTTCTTTTCTGTATTTCGTCACATTGCTGTAACTGGTATTTAAAACTGCCTTCTTCTACTACCCTTTTCATATTCCTTTTGCACTCAGCGAGCACCTAAGCTGATCCTGTTCCTTGCCATATCAAAGAATGTGAAGACATATTTTAAAACCACATGAATTATTTTAATAGCCTTCCTGTTGTTCTCTCTGATTCCTGTGGCATCATAGTTCAGTTTATACCGAACAGATAAAGTGATTCTTTACTTTCTTTTTATTCTTTAGTTTTTCTTTATTTATTTATTTTATTTTTATTTTTTAATATAGTTATTGATTATGCTATTACAGTTGTCCCATTTCCCTCCCTTCACTCCACTCTATCCTGCCCACCCCTTCCCTCCCACATTCCCCCCCTATAGCTCATGTCCATGGGTCATACTTATAAGTTCTTTGGCTTCTACATTTCCTATACTATTCTTACCCTCCCCCTGTCTATTTTCTACCTACCATTTATGCTACTTATTCTCTGTACCTTCCCCCCTCTCTCCCCCTCCCACTCCCCTGTTCATAACCCTCCATGTGATCTCCATTTCTGTGGTTCTGTACCTGTTCTAGTTGTTTGCTTAGTTTGCTTTTGTTTTTGTTTTAGGTGTGGTTGTTAATAACTATGTGTTTGCTGTCATTTTTACTGTTCCTATTTTTTATCTTCTTTTTCTTAGATAAATCCCTTTAACATTTCATATAATAAGGGCTTGGTGATGATGAACTCCTTGAACTTGACCTTATCTGAGAAGCACTTTTTCTTCCCTTCCATTCTAAATGATAGCTTTGCTGGATCGAGTAATCTTGGATATAGGTCCTTGCCTTTCATGACTTGGAATACTTCTTGCCAGCCCCTTCTTGTCTGTAAGGTCTCTTTTGAGAAATCAGCTGACCGTCTTATGGGAACTCCTTTGTAGGTAACTGAGTCCTTTTCTCTTTCTGCTTCTAAGATTCTCTCCTTATCTTTAATCTTGCGTAATGTAATTATGATGTGCCTTGGTGTGTGCCTCCTTGTGTCCAGCTTCTTTGGGACTCTCTGAGCTTCCTCAACTTCCTGGAAGTCTTTTTTCTTTGCCAGATTAGGGAAGTTCTCCTTCATTATTTGTTCAAATAAGTTTTCAATTTTTTGTTCTTCCTCTTCCCTTTGTCACTCCCTCCGCCACCCACAATCAAATTGGGCCCCTCTGGTACTGATTCCCAAGTGGGTGGGCTTGCGCACCCTCTAGAACCCTGTGGATCTCTCCAACAAACTTTCCTGTGAGGCTGGGAGTTCTCCCACTGCCACCTCAACCTCCACAGGTGTTCTCAATCACAGGTGTGAGGCTTTATTTCCCCATGCTGGAGCCCTGGGTTGCAAGGCCTGTTTCGCTCCCCCACCATTCCTCCCGGTTTATCTATGCATGAATGTGGGGCTGTGGGGTATGCTAGCTGCTGCACTGCCTGCCACGTTCCACAATCCGCCACCTTGCTGGGTCCACCAGCTGCCACCTTGCCACAAGTCCTCTCCACCCCTCCTACGGGTTTGGATGAATGTTTCTTCTTTATCTCCTTGGTTGGCAGACTTCCATACAGTTCAATTTTCTGTCAGTTCTCATTGTTTTTCGTTTTTAAATCATTGTTGTCATTCTTTTGGTTGTGCGAGGAGGTGCAGTGTGTCTACCTATACCTCCATCTTGGCCAGAATCCTAAAGTGATTCTTTAAAATGCAAATCAGATCATTTGGCTTCTTTGACTGAAGCTTTCCAGTGAATTTCTATTACACATAGAATAAAATTTAATAGCTACCAAGGCCAACAGGCTCCTAAGATCCAGCCTCTACCAATCTCAGTGACTTCAGTTCCTACGAATTTCACTCTCGTCCTCTAGCCCAAATTTTTTCCACCATATCACTACTAACATATTGGGCCAGATATTTCTTCATACTAGGAGTTAGTCCTGTGTATTGTATGATGTTTGGCAATATTCCTAGCCTTTACCTACTAGATGCCAGTTGCACCCCTCCAGTTTTGACAACCCAGAATATCTCTATGCGTTGCTAAAAGACTTTTGGGGGTCAAAGTTACTGCTGCTTGAGAACCACTCCTGTAGCCATATAAACCGTGTCTATGTTCATGGGATATGACAATTTCTTATAATTTTTATTGTCAACTTAACTACACATTTATTTATTTAAGTTTATTGTCCATATCCTCTTTCCTGTATACAAATACCATGACAATAGGGCTTTATCTATTTTGTTCATTTTGGTATCCACAGTGCCCAGAACAATGCTCAAAGAATCTTTATTGAACAATGAATGAATGCTTCCCTCAGTTGGGAATTCACTAATTCCCTGTCTTCCTTTTTCTACTCAAACTTTTAATCTGAAAAACCCAACTCAAATGTAACATCTCCCAAGAATTCTTACTTTACCTTAAGAAAACATTGTTTGTATCACTATTCAATACATGTTTTCTTTTATCCTGCTTGCACATCTACCTCCTTTGCTGGTATATAAGTAACTTACATCTCAAGCATACTACTTGGCAACTTTTTTAAAAAGACTGAAATGGTTTACACTAATGCGCACCTGTAATTTATGGTTAACAAAACATTACTACTTGAAATTTAAAATCACAAAGAAAAAGGAGGTAAATATAGTGCTATTAAAAGAAGTATACTTCCATCACTCAGCAGTGAATTAGACTATGAGCTTCTTGGAATTCAGGACAAAACATGAAGCTATAACAATCTATATAAAATATATCCAAAAGATTACTTGTTATTTAAGACAAATTTTTTTCTAATATGAAATTCAAAACTGCATTTATCATATGTGGAAATATATATTAGGACACAATGTTCTCAAATTAGGGCTTATAACAGATACAGAAACAGTTTCTATGGGGCACTTTTGTAGGCTAAATAATGGGCTCCAAAGATGTTTACTTCCTAATTTCTGGAACTTGTGATTATGTTTTATAAAGCAAAGATTGAATATTATATAATATTTAAAAGGATGTTAAATTAAATATCTTTATATGAGGAGATTATGCTGAATTATCTGGGAGGTCCCTGAATGTAATCATAAGCATCCTTATAAGAAATAGTCAGAGGGAGATATTGCTACAGAAGAGAAGGTGATGTTAACAGAAACAGAGAGAGAGGTTTGAAGATTCTATGATGCTGGGTTTGAAGATGGAGGAAGAGGCCATAAACTAAAGAATGTAATGAATGTAGTTCTAGAAGCTGAAAAATGATTCTTCCCTAGAGCCACCAAAGGGAGCACAGCCCTGCCCTGGGGACACCTGACACCTTGATTTTAGCCCAATGATACTAATTCCTGAATTCTGACTCTAGAACCATAAAAGAATAAATTTGTGTGGTTTTAAGCCACAAAATTTGTATTAATTTGTTACATCAGCCCTAGGAAACTAATACGGGCTGTTTATTATAATGACCTATAATAAAAATTGACATCAAAGTATAAAATTGTAAGTAATTTTGAAGTGAAGATCATTTTGCAGAGGGATAGGTAATATTGTCAAATTGCTAAATTAATGTAAACATAGACCTTATAACCTAGAAGTGAGAATTAATCTATATCTTTTTAGGGTACCTCTTTTCACATAAATTTGACATAGAAGAAACAGTTTATTCCAATGGAATAGGAAGTATAACTAATATACCTTAACCACATGAATTAAATAAACAATATGATATTAAAACTAACAGTAACTATACTCAAACTACCTTAAGAGGACAAGAATACATTTTATTGGGAAGAATATTTAATTAGTTGACTTCAAGCACAATTGGATTCAGGGGTTTTCATGGTTTCATTGAGATTCTTTTTAAATTTCCCAATCTGCATTATCTGAGAAATGACTATTATCAAATGCAGAACACAAAAGTCTTGATAACCGATTTACAAAAATGTGGCCATCAAGCCAGTTATTCTGCTATGTGTTGAGGCTAATAAAGCAGTCTTGCTTATTGATCTTGTTGTTCCATGAAGCAGAAATGCCCCCTAAGGACAGTTGCAGAGCAAAGAGGAACCAAATCAAGCACGGAAACAAATGAGGGACATGTAAATAAAGCTTGTCCAGCATCTGGACATAATAATTAAACCTCTTGGGACTTGAGGATTCAGTCTTTATTGGTATCAGTTCAGCTAAGGTATTTCTTTATGCTTATCATATAACTCAGATTTTTTTGATAGAGAGGGAAAAGTGGATTTTTACAATATATTATTGTATTAAAATAAAAGGTTCACAGATTAAAATCTAATAATCATAAAGGAAATACTGGACATAGGAGGAGGCATCCTGCAATATTTGACGAGGATGTTGGATCTAGGTGAATTTGCATTTGTGTCTGACACCTAAAAGTGGCTAACAATAATAATGAAACCTTTTAATAGTTTTCCTTGAAGGATCAAATGAGAAAACCAGTATGAACTGCTTAGTACAGTTTCTGGCATATAATGAATATTCAATAAGTGGTAATTAGTGGTAGTATAAAATCATTAATGGCTAACATTAATACAGTTTTCTGAGCTAGGCCTATGTGATAGCAAAATCTCCCTCAAGCACTAACTTTTTGTTTCTCTGCTAAATTAATAGTCTCCAGGTCCTACACTTCCAGACAGAAGCTGGCAAAAGACTGGAACTATGTGTGGCTGCATTAGTAGGGTCTGCTGGACATATTCAGATGGTGGAGATCCTTGTATTCCTGTCTCATGTCCACGCAGAGGTCAGAGAGAGCAGTATGAGTCTTCTCTGTTCAAGCTCTACCCCTAGTGATTGACTCTGATCATTATTTTGCATAATAAATATTTGCTTTTTTCCTCCTAGGCATATGGAAGTCTTAATTTCATGACCCTTTTGTGACTGGTTGGCACCATATGACTACTTCTGGTTAATGAGTTGTGAGCAGAAGTGACCTATTTCCATTTGGGATTGGTATTTTTGTGTCACAATTCCCAGAGCACATTTTTAGTCTGCAATGACATTGTGGTATGATGGCTTCTTTATCAGCATGTAGAACAAGATGTACCAAGAAAAGCTCCCAGCAAAACCAGGTAGGTATGTCAGCAAGACAAAGACATAAACTTTTAAAATTTTAAGTCACTAAAATTTTTGAGGTTGTTCTTTATCACAGACTAATTTAGAATATCTTGACTGATGCAGAAGTGTGTATCTAGCTGTGGAGTGACATCACAAAAAGATGTAAAGCTTGTGCCATTAGCTTAGGAGTTAGGTTGTGGATGAGAAGGAAGTCATTCTGCAGGGTTAGAAAGGTAGCTTTCCATATTATACGCTGGCAAAACATTTGATAGAACTGATGTCTACAATAACTTGGAAGGCCAATCATGCACTTAATGAACTTTTAGCAACAGGGAAGAAGTTGAAAAACAGAATGCTGTCAGTATATATTGGTTGCTAGTAGCTGTGTCCAGCAAGGTATCACATAAAAGAATAAAGCAAAGAACTAGCCAGATTTCAAGAAGGAATGAAAAAAATAAGAAAATCACACCTAATACAATATGCAGGTGATGTACAGGGTGGGGCAAAAGTAGGTTTACACTTGTTAGTATATGAAACATAGATTTTATTTTTATATTATTATTCATTAATTATTGCATTATTTTCCATACAAACAACTGTAAACCTACTTTTTCCCCCACACTGTATTATAGAATTGTACAACTGAAACCTACATAATTTTATTAACCAATGTCACCCCAATAAACTCAACAACAATTAAAAATATAAATCTGAAAAAAAAGAAACTTGTAAGTATGGTAGAAATAATTGCTTCTCAACCTCAAATAATGAAAAATAAAATTGAAAAATCTTTGAGTAAGAAAAGTTTAAAACTCAAATTTGCAGCACGAATCATGGGAAGTGTGTGGTTTTTACCCTGACTGTTGAAAAACCTCTGGATGGATTAGGTAGCCCCAGAAAATCTTTTCAATTGGATAAAATCAATTAGAAGGGAGGAAAAAGACTAGAAGTCCTCATAGGCTCAAAACACTTTCAACTAAATAGAGAGGTAAAGGCATGGAGTAAGCAGGAAAAAAATATGTATCAGACATTATAATGTGTCCTAAAAAGAATTTCAAGTGTGACTATTCACCAAAAAAACAGAGCAAATCAAATATTCATAAGGAACCTAAGTTTCTGAGACAATTTTGACAAAAGAATCATTGGTGTAGACCAGGGATGTCAAACTCATTTTCACCAAGGGCCATATCAGCCTTGTGGTTGCCTTCAAAGGACCAAATGTAATTTCAGGACTGTATAAATGTAACTACTCCTTAACACTTAAGTGAGAGCTCAGCGCTGCCACCAGGTAGAAACAAGGTGCCAGGCCAGATAAAACAAGGTGGAGGGCTGGATTCAGCCCACGGGCCTTGTGTTTGCCACCTGTGGTTTACACTAAAGGAGATTGTGCTTGCTGAAAAGTTCAAGTAACCCGTGGGCTCTCAACCTTCTATTAGAAAAAAGCAAGCTAAGAAATTACTCAGCTCCTGAGGAGGCTGCAGCCCCAACTGATACTTTATTGTTTATTTTTTAACATGACATTCTGGCTTTAATTAAACTGTCATTTTTTAGGGTGCCACACAGCTTTATGTGCATTATATTTTAACTTTAATATTTTTACTTTTCAATTATAGTTGATATACAATATTATATTAGTTTCAGAAATACAACCCAGTGATAAGATTTTACATAACTTACTAAGTGATCACCCAGATAAATTTAGTACACATCTGACACCATACATAGTTATTACAATAGTACTGATTATGTTCCCTATGTTGTTCTTCACATCCCCATGACTATTTAGTAACTACCAATTTGTACTTCAAAATCCATTCATCTTTTACACCCATCCATCAAACCACTCCCATCTGGCAACTGTCAAAATGTTCTCTGTATCTGAGTCTGTTTCTGTTCTGCTTGTTTATTTTTTATTTTTAGATTTCACATATAAGTGAAATCATATGGAATTTTTGGCTTCCTCTGGCTGACTTACTTCATTCAGTACACTACCCTCTAGGTCCATCCATGTTGTTGCAGATGGCAACATCCCATTCTTTTTTTATGGTTGAGTCATATTCCATGTATATATGCTCCACTACTTCCTCATCCGTTCATCTCTTGATGGACACTTAGGTTGTTTCCATATCTTAGCTATTGTAAATAATGCTGCAGTGAATATATGGATGTATATGTCTTTTTGATTTAGCATTTTGGGGTTCTTCAAATAAATGCCCAGAAGTGGAATAGCTAGGTCCTTCTGTCTCTTGTTACATCACCTTATTTTAAATTATTTTGTCTGATATAAGTATTGCTATCTAAGCTTTTGTTTGTTTGTTTCCATCATCATGAAATATCATTTTTCATCTCCTTACTTTCAGTCTGTGTGTATCTTTCAATTGACAATGAGTCTCTTGTAGACAGCTTATGCAAGGACCTTGTTTTGTTATCCATTCAGCCTCCACATGTCCTTTGATTGGAGCAATTACTCCATTTGTATTTACAGTAAGTATTGATAGATATGCATTTCTTGCCATTTTACTATTCATATTTTTATCTTTCTTCTTCATCTTCTTCTTAAAGAAGACCCTTTAACATTTATTGCAATACTGGTTTGGTGGTGGTGATGGACTCCTTTAGCTTTTCCTGGTCTGGGAAGATCTCTACTTGTCCTTCAAGAAGTAAAAAAAAAGTGATAGTTTTACTGGGTAGAATAATCTTGGTTGTAGGCCTTTGTTTTTCATCACTTGATTATTTGTTGCCAATCCCTTCTGGCCTGCAAAGTTTCTGTTGAGAAATCAGCTGACAGTCTTATGGTGGCTCCCTTGCAGCTAATTAACTACTGTTCTCTCTTGCTGTTTTTAAGATTCTCTCTCTTTCTGTTTGTCTTTCATCTTCAGCCTTTTAATTATCATGTATCTTGGTGTGGGCCTTTTTGGGTTCATCTTGTTTGAGACTCTCTCTCTGTGCTTCCTGGACTTGTATGCTTATTTCCTCCCCGAAATTAGGGAAGTTTTCCATCATTATTTTTTATATAGGTTTTCAATTCTTTGCTTTCTCTCTTTGCTTCCTGACACCCTCATGATACGAATATTGGAACACTTGAAGTTGTTCCAGAGGACTCTTATACTGTTCTCAACTTTCTGGATTCTTTTTTTCTTGTTCTAATTGGGTGTTTTCTGCTTCTTTATATTCCAAATCATTGATTTGATCCTCTGCTCCATCTGTTCCACTGTTGATTCCCAGTAATGAATTCTTTATTTTAGTTAATATGTTCTTCATTTTGACTGGTTTGGTTTTTTGTTTGTTTGTTTTTTTGTTTCAATTTTTAAAATTGTTGTTCAAGTACAGTTTTCTGCCTTTTCCCCCCACCCAGCCCAATACCCCATCCCTTCCCACCTCCCTCCCCTATTTCCACCCCCCCTTGTTATTGTTATTGTCAATGTGTCCTTTATAATTGTTCCTGACTTGTTCATTTCTCATTTCTATGTTTTCTATCTTTATTCTTATGTTTCCTATCTCTTTGTTGAAGTTCTCACTAAGTTCATTGAGCATCCTTATAACCAGTGATTTAAACTTCATATCTAGTAGATTGCTTGTCTCTATTTTGTTTAGTTCTTTTTCTAGAGTTTTGTTCTGTTCTTTCACTTGGGATGTTTCTTTGTTTCCTCATTTTGGCTGCCTCCCTGTGTTTGTTTCCATGCATTAGATAGAGTTTCTACGTCTACCAGGCTTTGTAGAGTGACCTTATATAGTAAGTGTCCTATGGGGTCCAGTGGCACTGCCTCCTTGATCATCTGAGCCGGGTGCTCCATGTGTGCCTCCTCTGTGGGTTGTGTACACCCTCCTGGTGTAGTTGAGACTTGATTGCTGTTGGAACCTCAATAGGAGGAATTTCCCCTCAGGCTGTTAGGCTTCAAGAACAGTCCTATGACCTCCTTCAACCACTGTGGAGGATCTGCTGTGCAGGGCCTGGCTCCATGGAGCAGTACTATCTTCACTGGGACTCAGGTATATGCTGAGTTTGCTCCTTGAGTGTTGCTTGTGTAGGTGGTTGGGTGGTACTTCAATGTGGTCTGCAACTGCACTCAGTGTGCTGGCTCCAGGGCCTCCTAGAATGAGTAGGCCAAAGTAAGCCACTGCCTGTGCCCTTCCCTGGACCACCAGCATGAGCTACAAAGCAATCTGCAGGTGGCTGCTACTTGTGCTGGGCTTCGAAGGGCCTGGGAGAGGCCAAGCTGCAAACCAAGGCCAGCTGCCGATGTGCTGGGCCTGGGGCCATTTAGCAAGAGGTATGGGACACACCAAAACTAGATGCTTCTTGTTTGATAGATTTTAGGAAAGTCTGAAGCATGAGTCAGGACAGGCCATTTGTGTGAAAATGGCTTGGGTGAGCCCACAAGCAGCATAGGGCAGGGTTTCAGGGAAACACCAAGGCAGCCAAATAGTATTAGTCAGATTGATGGAGACTCAGACATGACTCCTGCCAGTTCTATGGGGAGAGGTCTCAGCAAGGGAGCAATGGCCTCTGCCAGCACTTCTGTCTGGGAGAAAGCTGCCCTCCCATCTCTCACCCTGGTGCCAGACAATTCAGTTTTTTCCCATATGTCCCTGGTTCCTTTCAAGCTGCTTCTCCAACACTGGAGCTCACGGGAGTGAGTCCAAATAAGTCAGTGCATGGACCCTTTAACAGAAACTTCCTGGAACTCCAGAGCCCTTTGGAGTCTCACTCAGCCACAATCAACCACACTCAGCCACAATCCCTGGTGGTTTTCACAGCCGGAAGTTATGGGAACTTCTCTTCCTGGCACTGGAACCCTGGGCTGGGGGTCTGGTGTGGGGTTGATACCCATCGCTCCTCTGTGGGGACCTCCTCAGCTGAGATCTGTCCTGATTTTTAACAGCCATGGCCACACGTGAGTGTGGAACCCCCCCATTCTACATCTTGGCCTCTCTATCAGTCTCGAAGTGGCTTCTTCTTTACACCCTTAATTGTGGGACTTCTGTTCAGCTAAATTTCAGGCAGTTCTGAACAATGGTTGTTCCATAGTTAGTTGTAATTTTGATGTTGTGGGAGCATTTGAATACTGCATTTACCTGTGCTGTCATCTTCCCAACTGCCACTCTAAATCTGACCAAAAGAATCATGGAAGATAAATCCCAGAATGTAGAGACATGGTTCATGTAGGAAACAGACATGGAGCTCTTTTTGGAGCAAAATTAGAGTTTAATCAAGGAGTAATTCCCTCCCTCATAGAAAGCCCTTAAAAATGTCCACCCAGTGGGATAACAGAGTTGCCAAGGATTAAAGTCTGCTTTGTATTTCAATTGTTCCCATTTCTAACTGGAAGTGTTTATTGCAATTATCTTATTCCTGTTTCACCATTGTCTTCTGGGTTCATAAAAAAAATAGAAAGAGCTGGATTACCTAATTCTATGACTGGAGTGGATTTCTGGGTGATTTTTCTTAGGGAGGTGGTGAGTATATTTTGCATGTGAGAAGGAGAGTTAACCAATATTTGGTGACCAAAAGGGAAAACAGGTAAATCGTGATGCTCATTTATATCCAGTCTTTTTTTTTTTTCAGGCACATACAAAATTGACTTTCCTGGCTCCTTGGTTTCTGAGAGTTCATGACTATTTCTAGCCAATGAGTTATCAAAAGAAGTGACATCTCTTGCTTCTAGGCAGATGATACAAATTTAATTACTTGTATCATTTTTCAGAGCTGTTTACTTCTGGCAGCAAAGATCATCAGCTTTCAATCAGCCTCATCCTAGAGTGAGGATGTCACTGAATAGACTATAATACCGATTTGTGATGTACATGCAGTATTAGAGAGAAAATAGTGTTTTGTTTTTAAGCCACTGAGATTTAGAGGTTGTTTGAGTGCCCCACCCATATTGCCTTGACATTAGAAGTTCTTAAGGATGTCAACAGCTTTCTACTATAAGTGCCTGCATCTTTCTGCCTGAAGGTGGTTTTCTTTCTAACATGATAGGCCCATGCAAAGCAGGCTAGAATACCAGCTAGTTAATTCCCAAGGAGAACTCAGCCAATGAAAGATGAGAGTCAAATGCCAAATACCCATTTGCTTCCTCATTCCTTCCACAACCTTTTTTCATGCATTCTACAAAATCTCCTGATTCCCAACAGGACGTGAGCCCCAGTTACCACTGTGGTACCTGCTCATTAATATATCTGGCTTGGCCTCATTCTCTTATTTGTCTTACCTCCCCACTCCCAATTCTTAGAATATTTTCCATATAAACTACTTGCACTCAAAGCCTCAGCTCAGGGTATGCTTCTTCAGAAACAAACTGTGATGTAGTGGAGCCATGTGGGGTCTTAGCTCCTATAGAGTAATTTCATACACAGGTAAAAGCCTTCCTGCTTTCTGCATGCTACAAAGTATATTCTTTGCTTGATAAGTTTTCTTTCAAACACAAAAATAAAAGAAGTAAGGATATACTTGTATGATATTGAATATTTGTACCTGACACTTTTACCAGTAGATGCTGTTTCTACATATTACCTAAGATTTCCCCCCATACACATTTTTATGGTTACCCTATTCGCTCTGCTGCTGCCCCATGCAAAAAAACTATTGATCAATTTCATTAATTATTAGAAGGAGAGAAGACACCATTTAAAAGAAATGCCAATGTCATCTGTGGAATAAAATGTAAAAAATGATGGTAAAGACAGTTATCTCATGAAAGAAAAGTTATTTTCTTGAATACTATGAGTTTAGCTATTCATTACAGCAAGAAAAAGTCCTGAAGCAAGAGGACACAATATTTATCTATAAGTTGCACATTGGAAAGGAAACAGTTCAAGAGCCAAACAACTACATATATGAGGATAAATGAGAATTGGCATAGCTGGTACTGGGGAAAATAATTAGAGGGAGCATAACCATGAAGGAAGATGCTAGACTAGGGTATACTTCATGGACCGGAGAGAAATCAGCAACTAGAGGCAACCCACAACCTGTCCACATGGCCATTGTTAATCAAAATGGGAGCCAAATCGATGTACAACAGACCTTCCTTTGCCACTCAAACGAGCATAAGAATTTCCTGCAGGATGGAGTACTATTGACCTACTACAACACCGCAGCAGTATCTGATCCTCTTTGACGATTGAGTGGCAATTGATGATTGAGTGAGAGTGCTGCTTGTCTGGCCTAATATTTTGCTCAGACTTTTCCTAATTATAGTGTCTCAGAACATCCATAAGCTCCCTGGAATGATGATTAGATCACCTGGATGTGCAGAACAGATGGAGAAAATAAAGGAAAGCCTCCACTTCTTATCTGTACTTGAATGGGAACTGAACAGTATCACATCAAGATTTTCCTCTCTCTCTGGCTAGAAGAATGGTGAAATACACCAGGCTGTCTGGGAGTGGGTAAAATACAATAAAATGAAGACTTGAAGTTTACTGATCCCCAATAGTTGTTAGCATAAGATAAGAGTGATAACTTTAGCATATTTTAGTACATGAATCAAGTGTTGGCCCAAGCACAACATATGAAAATTTTTGCTAACAAATTAGTTAGTCTCCATAGTTACAAATTTATTCATTTACTAAATATTTATGGCATACCTAATGTGTTATTTCTGTATGGGCAGTAAGAAGCTTCTGGATCTAAATATTATTTTGATCCAGGGTGTTTTCTTTGGTCTTCTTTCTTTATCTACACTCATCAATTTGGGGATTTAAATTAAATATATAAATTAATTAATCTCTAATCCATATTTCTAACCTAGTTATTTCCTCTGATTTCCAGACTTAGATATCTAACTGCTTACAAGCTGCTTCCATTTGAATGTCTAATAGTTGTCTATAATGGTATCCAAAAGAAAGCCATTCATCACTGCTCATCAAGTTGGCTCTGTCACAAGTCTTCGTACTCTAGTAAAATGTCAAAATCCTAATCCATCCTGGAATCCGTGTTGGTTTTTCTTTCCTTCACACTTCAGATCCAAACCATTAGAATGCTCCCTTGGATCCATTGCCAAAATGTATCAACAATTTGACCACTTTGCCCCACCTCCACTAAACCCTAGTCTAAGCCACAAGCATCTTCTGCCTTGATCTGCACTAGCCTCTTCAGTGGTCTCCCTGACTGTACTCTTGACTCACTGCTGTTCATGTTCTGCACAGCAAACAAAGGTGATGTTTTAAAAAATGTAAACAAGTTCATATCACTCATCTGATTGTAGTTTTCAAATAATTTCCAGCAACACTTGGAATAAATAAATACTTCTCCCATCCTACATAACTGAGACTCTTGGCACTCATATCATACTAAGTTCCTTTAAATTGACTGTACTTGTTTATTTAAAATGTTTCTATTCTTTTTTAGGTAGGCCTGTATCTCTATGAACTTCCCTCTCAGGACTGCCTTTGCTGTTTCCCACAGTTTTGGACTGTTATGTGTTCATTTTCATTTGTTTCCAGAAGCTATTTGATTTCTTCCTGGACTTCATTATTGACCCATTCATTGTTTAATAGCATGCTATTCAATATCCATGACTTTGAGTGTTTTTGAGTTTTTTCCTTGACGTTGGTTTCTAGTCTCAGGCCCTTGTGGTCCAAGAAAATGCTTGATATGATTTCAATTTTCTTGAACTTGTTGAGGCTTGTTTTGTGTCCTATCACGTGGTCTATCTTTGAAAATGTTCCATGTGCATTTGAAAAGAATGTGTATTTTGTTTCTTTGGAATGAAAGTTTATATATATATGTATATATAAACTTTATATACATATATATGTGTATACATATGTTATACATATATTTATATATGTTGTCTCTTTGATCTAGGGCATGGTTCAATGCTGCAGTATCCTTGTTGATATTTTGTATGGAAGATCTATCCATTTTTGACAGTGCAGTGTTAAAATCCCCTAGTATAAGTGTGTTCTTGTCTATATCTTTCTTGAAGTCCTCCAACATTTTGCTTCTATATTTAGGTGCTCCTATGTTGGGTGCATATATGTTCACATGTTTATGTCTTCTTGAGTACTGGCATAAGAACAGACACATAGATCATAGAAACAGAATACAGAACCTAGAAATAAACCCAAGTCTTTACAGTCAATTAATATTCAACAAAGAGGGAAGAACCATAAAATGAAGAAAAATAGCCTCTTCAACAAATGGTGTTGGGAGATCTGGACAGCAACATGCAAAAAAAAATGAAACTTGATCATCAACTTACGCCCTACACAAAAATAAATTCAAGGTGGATATAAGACTTAAGTATAAGTCATGACACCATAAAAATCCTAGAGGAGAACATAGGCATGAGAATCTCAGATACTGAACACAGCCATATTTTCACCAATATGTCCGCTAGAGCAAGGGATATAAAGGAAAGAATAAACGAATGGGACTTCATCAAAATAAAAAGTTTCTGCACAGCTAAAGAAAACAGCAGTAAAATGAAAAGAAAACCAACTGTATGGGAAAACACATATGTCAATGATACCTCAGACAATGGTTTGATCTCCAAAATATATAAAGAATTCACACAACTACACTCCAGGAAGACAAACAACCCAATTTAAAAATGGGCCAAAGACCTGAATGGACACTTTCTCAAGGAGGACATACAGAGGGCCCAGAAACATATGAAAAGATGCTCAGCAGAGAGCATCTAGCCCTCAGAGAGATGCAAATTAAAACCACAATGAGATAACACTTCACAATAGTCAGAATGGCCATCATAAACAAATCAACAAACAACAAGTGTTGGAGAGGATGTGGAGAAAAGGGAACCCTAGTGTACTGTTGTTGGGAATGCAGACTGATGCAGCCACTATGGATAACAGTATGGAATTTCCTCAGAAAACTAAAACTGGAACTGCCTTTTGACCCAGCAATTCCATTGCTGGAATTATAGCCTAAGAACTCTGAACCACCAATTTAAAAGAACCTATGCACCCCAATGTTCATAGCAGCACAATTTGCAATAGCCAAGAGCTGGAAGCAACTTAAGTGCCCATCAGTAAATAAATGGCTAAAAAGCTATGGTACATTTACACGATGGAATACTACACAGCAGAAAGAAAGAAGGAGCTCCTACCCTTTGTGACAGCGTGGATGGAACTGTAGAGCATTATGCTAGGTGAAATAAGCCAGGTGGTGAAAGACAGATACCACCTATATGATCTCACCTATAAGTGGAACCTAATCAACAAAAGAAAAAAGCAAGCAAAATATAACCACAGACATGGAAATTAAGAACAAACTGACAGTAACCAGAGAGGAGGTTGGAGGGGTTAATAGGGGGGATTGAGGGAAGGGTTTTCAGGAACAACTACAAAGGACACATGGAAAAAACCAAGGGGGGTTGGATTCAGGGGTGGGAGGTGAGGATGGCTGGGGTGGGAGGGACTGGTGGGGGGTAAATTCAGACAACTGTACTTGAACAACAATAAAATAATTTTTGAAAAATGTAGGAGCTTTAATGAAGTCTTATAAAAATGAAAATAATTTCTTTTTTCTTCTCAGTCCCCTCCTTTACCTGGTATTTCTCTTTACAAGTTAAAGATCTGTATATGGCCTTTTAAAACCTTTCTCATGCTGAGATTCTAATAAGAAGAATGAACATTTATATTTGTGTGTAGGCCTTTATAATAGGTATAGCAATATCACATATCTAATTTCATCTCTTTAACAATTGGCCTAGGTAGTATATGAATATTACTGTCCTTATTTAACAAATAATGTGATTGAAGCTATAGGAGGCTTAGTGAGTTATCCTAATTTGAACCTTGGCCAGTGATGTTGTCCGGACCAGAATCTAGTTTTACTCATTCCCAATCTTTTTTTCCATTACATCTAGGATTAAAAGCCCAAGGAATATTGGCCCAGAATATGTTAATCATTAAACAGATGTAGAACTTTATACAATATAGCCTAATATCAATAAAATGTTCTCAGGAGTCTTTCAGTAAACCCAATGTTGTCCTTTATATTTTCAATGAAGAAAGTAATCATGTAAGTGAGACTCTACTAACAAATTACTTATTTTCATTTTAGCTTTCTGAATTGTTGAATCTAGGGCTGATATTCCAATTAGTCCACATCAATCAATTATGTTTAACTGCACAACCATAAAAGGGCTGGGTCTGAATAATTAGACAGAATCAGACGTACACAAGATGTATTAAGTCCAAATACGAGCTAGGAGAGCTTAGGCATTGTGTGGGCTCTCAGGTTCATCACTGCTTTATTGTATATTCTTAGGTAGTTATATACCTTTTACAGCTTTATATGATTTAATTTTACCATGTAAAAAATAGGGGCAATAAAACATATCAGTCATTTCCCACTAGACTAGACTATGTAACAAGAACGTCCAAATCTTAGTGACTTCAAATAACAGGTTTATATCTTGCTCATGGTACATGTTAGCTATGGTTCACATGTAGTTGTACATGACAAGAAGTATTCTTTTTCAGATACAGGCTGAAGAAGCAGCTTATACCTGAAAAATATTACATTCATAAGATTGGAGAATAAGCAAAGGAGAGTGAAATGTCCATGCCTGTTACCAATGTGTGTTCTCTTTGGGGGAGAAGAGAAAATCATTGGAAGCAATAAATCAATCTAATTTACCACAGAAATGAACATACTTTAAGTATTAATTCATGAATTAAATATGTAAATTATTGTAAAATACTTAATACATCTTAGCATGTTCTCAATTTTCATGTATACATGAAGATATAGATTAGCTTGAGATAGGTAATTCTCTCCTGGTTGTTATTCCCTACAGAGCTATAAATATTGGCAGTAGGAAAACAACACTGGGAATATTCTGGGCAGCAATGTGATGTATAATGCAGAGACCTGACTTCTTTGAAAGATGAACAATTGTGTTAAATTAGAACTTTTATATCAACACTGCAGTATTTCACAGGTAAAAATACAATGTCAAGTGTGACATACTGAGAAAATACTATGGTCACAAAGGTGTACCCCCCTTTTGCTTCCCTGTGTGTATATCTTAGAGTCTCTTAGACTCACAGACATTCTTAGAGAAATAACCTAATTTTATTTGGGACTTCTGAATTTAGGTGATTTTTTTCTCATCTCAATTATGGGCTGCTCTAGTCTCTTTACTCCTTTCCACCTGTCATGTCCTTATGTCTCCTTTAATATTTCCCTTATTCTCTTTAAGACTCAACTTCTTGAAATATTTGTTGACACTATGCCCTACTTAATTTATACATAAGTAGGTCTTCTCCCAAGCCCTGATTAGTCAGAATTGTAATTATGTGTTTCTCCTATTGCCTGCTAATTACAAATACATTTCTAGAAAGACAAAAGATTGAATTACAGTTTTAATAACATTGTACCAGAGAAAAGGGAAAATGTATTCTTTCACAGTAATTGAACCTGGTTGTATAGATTTTTATGCACAAAACCCACAGTTTCCATTTCTTTATCAAATACACTTGCACTGTAACTAGAATCATGGAAGTTTATTACTCCAAACTCTTTCATTATACCCCTGCTAATGTCACTGATGCTGTAGCTTTGGAACACCAGGTATTATCAATCCACACCCCCTTCCTATGCAAATGCATTGTAAGCTATTGCCTGTCTCTAATTCAACTGTCCTCTCACACTCTACATATTTTGCACCTTCTCTAGACTTCTCTAGCTGAGAGATCCCACTCTATCTTTCCTGTTATAGACTAAATATTTGTATCTCTCCAAACACTGAAGCCCTCACCCCCAATCTGATGGTATTTGGGAATGGGAGGGGTAATTAGGTTAGATAAGACCCTCATGATGGGATTAGTGCCTTCACAGGAAGAGACACCAGGATTCTCTCTCTCTCCTCCCCTCTTTTCTCTCTCTTGGTCAAGTTCTCCTTCCCCTCTGCCTGTGAGGACACAGTGACAAGGCACCTATCTGCAAACCAGGAAGGGAGTCCTCATCAGGAACCAAATCAGACACCTTGATTTCTATCCACAAGAACTGTGAGAAAATAGACCCAGATCAGCAGCCTGGGCGCCCACAAGTGAAACCCTGGGTGGGCACACACCCTGATCAGCTGCCTGGCTGCCTGGGTGCACAGGCCCAAAGTGCCCCAGTGGGCACGTACCCCAATCAGTGGCCTGGGGTCCACACCTGAAACCCCGGGTGGGTGCGCATCTCGATCAGCAGCCTGGACACCCAGAACTCAAACCCCGGGTGGGTGCACAATATGATCAGAGCCCTGCTGCCCTGGGTGCACAGGCCCAAAGCCAGAGATTAGTGTGCACCAGATCAGCTGCGCAGCTGCCTGGGCGCACACACCCAAAGCGCCTGGGTGGGCGTGCACCTCGAGCAGCAGCCTGGGCGCCCACACCAGAAACCTCGGGTGGGTGCGCTCCATGATCAGTGGCTGGCTGATCCAGAGCACAGGCCCAAAGCTGGGAATCCTCCAAGCAACCCAATCAACACCCTGGGGGGGGGGGGGGGGGGCTGGGCAACCACACCTAAAAGCACCGGTTCTGAACAACTCCCAAATAGCCCCTGCGCACAGAGCCCTACAGGGCCTACTGGCTCTCTAGGAGGAAGGCAGAACGCCCAGCAGAGGGGAGCTGCAGGGTGAGGGGAGACTGCATTCCCCGGAAAGACTTGACCCAGTAGGGGGCTGAACTACCCCGAAGGAGCACCAAGATCCCCTAGCATCTAAGACAGCAAAGAGCAAGAAGGTGGAGTGTGAGTTGCCCCTAATTGGTGCACCTCAAGGACAGCACAACTGGTGAACTAAAGGCCTAGGAGGGAGCAGAAGGACCCTGAGGAACTGGACTACAGGCTGAACAACAGCAAAGAGAGTGGCTCAGGAAGGGAGAAAAGTGAAACTAATCCCTCCACCCACACCCTCCCTTTTCACAGACAGGAAGACCAGCAGAACTAAGGTGACCAGTTTAAATCCAGCAGAACACTTTTTTTTCTTTTCTCTTTTTTTCCCCCCTTTCCCCCTAAATTCCTTCTTCCTTTCTGTCCTTCTTTCTTTTTTTATTCTTTCTTCCTTCCATCCTTTACTTTCTTATAAATTCTTTGGGCCTTATTTATTTTTTTATTTTAATTTTTGTTAAAATTCCTTCTTCTTATCTTTCCTCTGATCTTTTTTAATTCCTCCTTTCTTTCTTCCTTCCTTCCTTCCTTCCTTCCATTCCTTTTCTATTCCCTTTTTCTTTCCTTCCCTTCTCCTTTTTTTTTTCTTCTTTCTCCTTTTCCCACAGGTGAGACAATAAAACCTGGAGCTCTGAAAAGACCAGAGTTAGACCCTCTTAGACCCACAAACATCAGTCCAAGACCAGTGAGCACAGGAGAATAAGGAGACGGCACCAATGAATCCCACTGGCATTCTACCATAGAAGTTCATACCATAAACCCAGGGAGTAAGAACAGATCAATTTAAGAAGCAGAGGCTAACAAGAAGAGTTTACAAACAATGGGAAGACAAAGAAACAATCCCCAAATGAAAGGAAAGGAGGAAGCCTCAAAAAATTCTAACTGAAAAAGAGGCAAGTCAACTATCAGCTACTGAGTTCAAAGCAATGGTTATCAGGAAGCTCACTGAGCTCACAGAGAACTACCAGAAACTACAAGGAAACTACAATGAACTCACTGCAAACTATATCAACATGAAAAAGGAAATAGAAACTATCAACAAGGGCCAAGAGTAAATGAAGAATATAATTTCTGAATTGAAGAACACAGTAGAAGGAATCAAAAGCAGACTTGATGAGCAGAGGATCAGATCAGCTAGCTGGAGGACAAAGTAGAAAAAAACACCCAGAAAGAGCAAGAAAGAATGAAGAGGGATTAAGGGAAATGCAGGACAACATGAAATGTAATAATATCCGTATAAGAGAAATACCAGGAGGAGAAGAAGAAGAGCAAGGGATAGAAAACCTGTTTGAAAAAGTAATGATGGAAAATTTACCTAATCTGATGAGAGAAAATGTCACACAAATCCAGGAAAGACAGAGAGTCCCAATCAAGAGGAACCCAAAGAGGCCCACTGCAAGACACATCAAAATTAAAATGGCAAAATTCCAAGAGAAGAAGAACCAACATGGTGGTGTAGGTGGACACGCTGCACCCCCTCGCACAATCAGAACTGACAGAAAATCGAACGACCAGGAAGTCCGACACCAAGGAGATAAAAAATAAACATTCATCCAGACCGGTAGGAGGGGCAGAGACGGGCAGCCAGGGCAGAGAGGATTCGCGTTGCCGTGGCGGGACTGAGACTGGTGGAGTGTGGGATCGGGGCTGGCAGTCTGACCACTAGCAGACCCTACAGCCCTACAATCTTGCACAGATAAATCCAGAGGACCAGACTCAGAGTGGCCGAGAACGGGGCAGGCAGAGCAGCGGGTAGCAGACCCCACGGCCCCACATTTACACATAGATAAACCAGACAAATGGTGGGGAGAAAAGCAGACTGCACAACCCAGGGCTCCAGCGCGGGGAAATAAAGCCTCACACCTGTGATTGAGAACACCCATGGAGGTTGAGGTGGCAGTGGGAGAACTCCCAGCCTCACAGGAGAGGTTGTTGGAGAGACCCACAGGGGCCTAGAGCATGCACAAGCCCACCCACTGGGGAACCATCACCAGAGGGGCCCAGTTTGATTGTGGGTAGCAGAAGGAGTTACTGAAACCTGAAAGAGTAGAGAGGGCGCCATTACTCCCTCTCGGCCCCTCCCCCACATGCAGCTTCGCAGCTCAGCATCACAGCACAGCCACCAGTGTTACCTCACCCTGGGGAATGCCTAAACCTCCACCCCTTTAAGTAACAGAAGCACCAAGACAAAAAAAAATGGCCCAAATGACAGAACACTTCAAAGCTGCAGAAATAATTCAAATAAAGAGCAAACAGATAGCCAACCTATCAGATGCACAGTACAAAACACTGGTAATCAAGAAGCTCATGGAATTGGTTGAATTTGGTCAAAAACTAGATGAAAAAATGAAGGCTATGCTAAGAGAGACAAAGGAAAATGTACAGGGAACCAATAGTGATGGGAAGGAAACTGAGACTCAAATCAACAGTATGGACCAGAAGGAAGAAAGAAACATCCAACCAGAAAAGAATGAAGAAACAAGAATTCAGAAAAATGAGGAGAGGATTAGGAACCTCCAGGACATCTTTAAATGTTCCAACATCCAAATTATAGGGGTGCCAGAAGGAGAAGAGGAAGAACAAAAAAATGAAAACTTATTTGAACAAATAATGAAGGAGAACTTCCCTAATCCAGCAAAGGAAATACACTTCCAGGAAGTCCAGGAAGCTCAGAGAGTCCCAAAGAAGCTGGACCCAAGGAGGAACACACCAAGGCACCTCATAATTACATTACCTAAGATTAAGCAGAAGGAGAGAATCTTAGAAGCAGCAAGAGAAAAGGACACAGTTACCTACAAAGGACTTCCCATAAGACTGTCAGCTGATTTCTCAAAAGAGACCTCACAGACAAGAAGGGACTGGCAAGAAGTATTCCAAGTCATGAAAGGCAAGGGCCTACATCCAAGATTGCTCTAGCCAGCAAAGCTATCATTTAGAATGGAAGGGAAGAAAAAGTGCTTCTCAGATAAGGTCAAGTTAAAGGAGTTCATCACCACCAAGCCCTTATTATATGAAATGTTAAAGGGAGTTACCTAAGAAAAGGAAGATAAAAAATATGAACAGTAAAAATGACAGCAAACTCACAGTTATTAACAACCACACCTAAAACAAAAACAAAAGCAAACTAAGCAAACAACTGGAACAGGAACAGAACCACAGAAATGGAGATCACATTGAGGGTTATCAACAGGGGAGTGGGAGGGGGACGGGGGAAAAGTACAGAGAATAAGTAGCATAAATGGTAGCTGGAAAATAGACAGGGGGAGGGTAAGAATAGTGTAGGAAATGTAGAAGCCAAAGAACTTATAAGTATGACCCATGGACATGAACTATAGGGGGGAATGTGGGAGGGAGGGGGTGGGCAGGATGGAGTGGAGTAAGCGGGGGGAATGGGACAACTGTAATAGCATAATCAATAAATATATTTTTAAAATTCCAAGAGAAAGAGAGGATATTAAAGGCAGCAAGGGAGAAACAGGAAGTGACATACAAGGGAGCCCCAATAACGTTAGCAACTGACTTCTCAATGGAAACGCTCCAAGCCAGAAGAAATGGCAAAAAATATTCCAAGTAATGAGAACCAGAGGCCTGCAACCAAGGCTACTTTAGCCAGCATGGCTCTGAAACAAGATAGAAGGGCAAATAAGGAGTTTCCCAGACAAAAGAAGTCTAAAAGAATATACCTCCACCAAACCAGCTCTACAAGACATGTTAAAGGGGATGGTGTAAGGAAAGGAAGGAAAAGAGAGACAAAAGAACACAAGTACAAAAAATCGGCAATGAATACGTACCTATCAATAATAACCTTAAACATAAATGGATTAAATGCTCCAATCAAAAACATAGAATAGCTGAATGGATAACAAAGCAAGACCCATAGATATGCTGCCTACAAGAGTCCCGCCTCAGGACACAAGACCTACACAGAGTGAAAGTGAAGGGTTGGAAACAAGTTTTCCAAGCAAATGGATAGGAAAAAAAAGCAGGGGTAGCAATACTCATATCAGACAAAATAGGCTTCCAAAAAAGGGCCATAAAGAGAGACTCAGAAAGTCACTTCATAATACTCAAAGGAAGAATCAACCAAGAAGACATGAACATTGTAAATATATATGCACCCAACATAGGAGCACCCAAATACATAAAGAAAATCTTGGAGGACTTCAAGAAAGATATTGACAGCAACACAATTATAGTAGGGGACTTTAACACCCCATTGTCGAACATGGACAGGTCTTCAAAACAAAATATCAACAAAGATATTGTAGCATTGAACAATGCCCTAGATGAAATGGACTTAACTGATACATAAAGAGCCTTTAATCCCAGAGGCAAAATAAACATTCTTTTCAAATGCACATGGAAAATTTTCAAAGATAGACCACATGATAGGACACAAAGCAAGCCTCAACAAATTCAAGAAAATTGTAATCATATCAAGCATTTTCTCTGACCACAAGTGACTGAAACTAGAAACCAACCCCAAAGGAAAAAACCCAACACTCAAAATCATGGAGATTGTATAGCATGCTATTAAACAAGGAATGAGTCAAGAACAAGATTAGGGAAGAGATCAAAAAGTTTCTGGAAAAAAATGCAAATGAGTTCACAACAACCCAAATCCTATGGGACACAGCAAAGGCAGTCCTGAGAGGGAAGTTTTTAGCACTACAGGCCTACCTTAAAAAGAAAGAAACATTTCCAAAAAAAAAACCTAACCCTACACCTACAAGAACTTGAGGAAGAACAACAAAGACAACCCAGTGCAACTACAAGGAAGGAAATAGCCAAGATCAGAGCAGAGTTAAATGACATAGAGACTAAAAGCACAATTCTAAGGATCAATGAATCCAGCAGCTGGTTCCTTGAAAAGATAAACAAAATCGACAAGCCTTTAGGTAGGCTCATCAAGAAAAAAAGAGAGAGTATCCAAATAAACACAATTAGAAATGAAAGAGGAGAGATTACAACTGATACCACAGAAATACAAAGGATTGTAAGAAATTACTACGAAGAACTGTATGCCAAGAAATTTGAAAACCTAGGTGAAATGGACACATTTCTAGAAAAATACAATCTTCCAAAACTGAATGAAGAAGCAGAAAACCTGAACAGACCAATAACAGCAGATGAAATTGAAGCAGTAATCAAAAAAACTCCCAACACACAAAAGCCCTGGACCAGATGGTTTCACAGGAGAATTCTAGAAAGCATTTAAGGAAGAGCTAACCCCTATCCTTCACAGACTATTCGAAAAATCCAAACTGGTGGAAGACTCCCAAACTCTTTTTATGAAGCCAGCATCATCCTAATCCCAAAACCAGATAAAGACACAACGAAGAAAGAAAACTTCAGGCCAATATCGCTGATGAACATAGACGCTAAAATCCTCAACAAAGTATTGGCAAACCGCATCCAGCAATACATTAAAAAGATCATATACCATGATCAAGTGGGATTCATCCCAGGGATGTAAGGATGGTATAATATTCGCAAATCAATAAACATAATACATCACATCAACAACAGCAAAGACAAAAATCACATGATCACATCAATACATGCAGAAAAAGCATTTGATAAGGTACAGCACCCATTTATGATAAAAACACTCAGCAAAGCGGGAATAGAGGGCACATTCCTCTACATAGTAAAGGCCATATATGAGAGACCTACAGCCAACATCATACTCAATGGACAAAAACTTAGAGCTTTCCCACTAAGATCAGGAACAAGACAAGGATGCCCTCTCTCACCACTCCTATCCAACATAGCATTGGAATTCCCAGCCACAGCAATCAGACAGGAAAGAGAAATGAAAGGCATCCAAATTGGAAAGGAGGAAATGAAAGTGTCACTGTTTGCAGATGACATGATAATGTACATGGAAAATCCTATAGACTCCACCAAAAAACTACTTGACAATAAAGTAAATAAATGAATTTGAATAAAAGTCAAAAAAGTTTATTTTATTTGAATAAAATAAGGTAAATAAATGAAGTAAGGTAATAGATGAATTTGGTAAAGCTGCTGGATAGAAAGTCAATACTCAGAAGTCACAGGCATTCATGAACCCTGAAACACAAATCCAAAAGAATCTATGCACCCCAATGTTCATAGCAGCACAATTTACAATAGCTAAGTACTGGAGGCAACCTAAGTGCCCATCAGCAAATGAGTGGATCCAAAAACAATGGTACATTTACACAGTGGAATTCTATGCAGCAGAGAGAAAGAAGGAGCTTATACCCTTTGCAACAGCATGGATGGAACTGGAGAGCATTATGCTAAGTGAAATAAGCCAGATGGTGAGGGACAAATACCGTATGATCTCACCTTTAACTGGAACATAATCAACAAAAGAAAAAAGTAAACAGAATATAACCAGAGACATTGAAGTTAAGAATAATCTAACAATAGCCAGAGGGGAGTGGGTAGGGGATAGTGGGGAGAGGGGTTTTCAGGATCTACTATAAAGGACACATGGACAAAACCAAGGGAGAGGGTGGAGGTGGGGGAGGGAGGTGGGTTCGGCTGGGGTGGGGTGGAGAGGTGGGTAGAAAATGCAGACAACTGTAATTGAATAACAATAAAAATTTTTTTAAAAGAAAAAAGAATTATAGCCACATGCAGGAATATACACCCTGACAGAAGTTGCAAATTATTAGCTCAATAAAGAAGCACTAAATTTTGTAGTTAATAAATAAATAAATAAATAAATAAATAAATGGTATATTTAGACCATTCATATTTAAAGTGATATTGATATAGTTGGATTGATATCTACCATGTTTGTAACAGTTCTCTATTTGTGACTTTTATTTATTATATCTTTTCCCTACTTTTTTCTTTCTTTCTGATTTTAGTTTAGTACTTAATGATTTTATTTTATCTCCTCTATTAGCATATCTATTATACTTTTTAAAAAATCAAGTGGTCTTCTGGAGTTTCCCATATACATTTTAATTAATCTAAATCCATATTTAAATAACACCACACCACTTCATGTGTAATACAGGCACCTTATAACATTTTCAAAGTCTTTCATTTCTCATAACATTTTTGAAATTTATTTCACTTATCAACATGTTACAATCACAATACATTATTATTAATAATACTTTAAGTAAAAATTGCTGTCTGTTAGGTCATCTAAGAATAAGAAAAATACAAGATTTATTTATTTGTTCTCTAGCATTATATGCTTTGTGATATAGATAACAAGTTTCTGATCAATATAATCTTCCAAGTCCCTGGAGAGTTCTTCCAATATTTCTTGTAGGACAGATTTGATGGCAATAAATTCCTTTAGTTTTAGCTTGTTTGTGAAAATCTTGCTTTCTCACTTTTGGAGAACAGTCTTTATAGATATAGACTTCTAGGTTGATGAGAGGTGTTTTTAAAAAAATTTTCTTACCTTTCTATTAAATTTATTGGAGTGACACAGGTTAACAAAATTATACAGGTTTAAGGTGCACAATTGTATAACACATGATATGTACCCAACATCATATGTTCACCACCCCAAGTCAAGTCTCCATCCATCACCATTTATTCCCTCTACCCTTCTTCACCTCTCCTATCCCTCCTCCTCTGTAATCACCACACTGTGGTCCTTATCCATGAGCTTTTCCTTTTTTTCTCAACCCTTCCCCCTCACTTATCCCCACCCCCACCCCAAAGCCATCAGCCTGTTTGCTTTCTTTTAACACTTTAAATATTTCACTATACTGTCTTATTGCTTGCATGACTTCTGCTGGGAACTCTGTTGTAATTCTTTTCTTTTTCTTTATGCATAATGTCTCCTTGTTCTTTATTAAGCCTGACTATCTCTTCCTTTTATTAAAGAGTTACATTTACATTCAGTGTAAATATTGATATGGCCAAGCTTAATTCTCAAATCCTCCTATTTAGTTGTCATTTGACGCATTTGTGCTATGTTCTTATTTCCCCTTTTCTGCTTTCCTTTTAGTACATATTAAATATTTTTAATTCTGCCTTATCTCTTTTATTTACATATCAGTTTTGAATGGTTGCTATAGAGATTTTATTATACATCTTTCAATGATCACAGTCACCTTCAAATAATATTATATTACTTTATGAAGAGTACAAGAAACTTACTTTATACTTTGACTTACCTCCCATTTCTTTTATGGTTTTACTGTCTTCTGTATGCTATAAATCCATAACATATTATTGTTTTAAGCAGGCAATGGGCTTTAAAAATACACTTTAGTAAATAAATTTATATTTGCCCTCTCTGGTTTAATTCCTCTGAAAGATCCTTAGTCTCCTCTGCTACCTTCAGACTTAAGAACATTTTGCTTTAAAGCATTTCTTGTAATACAGGTTTGCTGAGGATGAATTTTCCTTCAGTTTTTATCCGTCTGCAAACATTTTCACTTTACTTTTATTTTTGTTTGCATTTTTGTATTTTGAAATAATTTTTGCCCTGGCTGGTGTGGCTCAGTGGACTGCCAGCTTGTGAACCAAAGGGTCTCCAGTTTGATTCTCAGTCAGGGCACATGCCTGAGTTGTGAACTAGGTCCACAGTAGGGGGCACATGAGAGGCAACTACATACTGATGTTTATCTCCCTCTCTTTCTCCCTCCCTTCCTCTCTATGTATAAATAAATAAAATCTTCTAAAAAATAAAATGTTGATTTAAAAAATGAAACAATTTTTTAGACTTACAGAAAAGTTACAAATATAATGCAAAGTTCACATATGTGAGGTCTGTCCAGAAAGTATCCAGTCATGAAATATGAAAAATCGAGACATTTATTGAAGAGGATACAAGTTACATGAAACATACATATGACAATGAGGCCTCAGTTCCCTTCAAAGTAGACACCTGGGAACCTCACACAGTTCTGTGTCTCTTCTACTGTTCAAAACACTCTGCAAAATTCTTTGTTAGAATTGCCATCAGCTGCCCTGTCATATTTTACTGAATCTCATCGATGGTCTGAAATTTCTTCATTTCAAAGGTGATTTTAGTTTTGGGAAAAGCCAAAAGTTGCAGAATGCCAAATCTAGGCTGTTGGGGGACTGAGTCACCTGGGTGATTTTATATTTCACAAAAAGACTCTGCAGGAGACATGATGCATGAGCAGGTGCCTTGTGACGAAGCTGCCAATCACCAGTTGCCCATAGCTCTGGCCATTTTCATCATATTACTCCTCTCAACCAACAATAACGAACATTGATGTAATACTCTTTATTAATTGTTTGGCCTGGAGGAGTGTACTAGTGATGGACAACACCTTCCCAGTCAAAAATCACAGTTAGCATGGTCTTGATCTTGCTGTGACTTTGCTGCACCTTCTTCAGGAATGGAAAACCAGGCAACCTCCAACTGGGACACCTGGGCCTTCATTTCTAGATCATAGCAATAGACCTATGATTCATCTCCAGTTATGACCTTCTTGAGGAAATCTGGTTCACTGGTAGTGGTTTGAATCAAGTCATTAGCACCTGCAGCATGATGTTACTTCCGCTCTGGTAGCAGAAGCTGCAGAACAAATTTTGCTATGACACATTTCATGTCAAGATCCTACATCAAAATCTTGGACACTGTAGTTTTCGGAATCCCCAGATCAGTTTCTCCAAAGTTCTAGCACTGTCTGTTGCACTGTCTTTGTTGTTTGAAGCCCGTACATATTTAACATTCTTAGGTGTTTTGCTTGTAGTAGGCCTTCCAGAATGTGGATCACCTTTAAAAGATTCTCAACCATCTTTGAAGCATTTGTGCCACACTGTTATTTGTGCTGCACTCATTGCATTATCCCCAAAGTCTTCTGAATCATCTGAATAGTTTCTGCAGAGGAATGTTCAAGCTTAACACAAAATTTGATAGATATTTGTTGCTCTACTCATACAGTCATTTTCAATGTGATGGCCACACAGTACACATACTCACTCAACAGCCTCCACTGCCCCCACTGACTAGTACAGTGAAGTTGTCATTGTTCACACATGCGCATTCCAGTCCACTCTCCTTGGCTGCCAGGTTACATCCATGTCATGCAAACCATTTTTGTTATATTAACAATGGCTGGACTTTTTCTGGACATACCTCATACATTTCACTCGCTTCCTCTAATGTTAATACTTATATTACATGACAATCAAGAAACTGTCATTTCTACACTATTAAGTAAAATATACTATACTATAAACTAAATTCTAGATGTTCTTCAAATTTCATCAGTTTCTCCACTAATGTTTTATTCTTGTCCAAGATTGAATCCAAGACCTCACAATGCATTCAATTTGTAAGGATAGTTATTCTCCTTCAGTACATGAGTTTCTCATTCTTCCTTTGACGTTCATGTCTTTGAAACTTTTTGTGTGTATTTGTCAGTTATTTTGTAAAACATTTATGATTCATGTTTGATTAAATTGTTAATTACACATTTTTTAATCAAGAACACCATAGACATGATATTGTGTCCCTATCTCAGGGATCTCATGACACTTGCTAGTTTGGTGATTAGCAACAGGACTCAAAATTATACCCACAAGTGAATGATTACAACAGAAGATACTCTGTGGGAATAGCAGGAAAAGGATATACATAAGAGTATGCTATTAAGCTCAAAACAGGCTTTGTCATCACTTTGCAGGACAAAGATGTACAAACCCATATTTATTTCTAGCTGTGAATGTCAGAGTATGTGTGAGTTGCCTTTGTTCAGAAAGCCAGCTTGAATCTTGGAGTCCAAAGTTCTTGAAGGGAGCTCATCACATAGGCACATTTCTGCCACTTGATGAGGCACCAAACCAGGTTCTAAGTAAATACTACAAATCTTCATATTTCTTTAAACATGCCAACAACCTGATTCATCTTGACTCACTGCTTTAGGCATATAGAATAACATGATTACCAAGTAACTGTGATCCTTCCAATAGTTCTCAGAATTTGAGACAAGCTCATCACTTTGGCTATAGAGATAATCAAGAGCTGAGCAAAACAGACTGGCTGTAAAAACTCTACTTAGTCTTTCTAAGTGCATATTAAGAGGTTGCAAAATGTTAATTTGTCTTACTACCAGTTTTATTAACTTTCATTATTTAGTTAGAGTGCTGTGTACTCGGGATTCATCCCAGAGAAAGGATCACTTATGTCCACACAAAATCCTGTGCATAAATATTCATAGAAGTTTTATTCATGATAGCATTTCTTTTTTAACTGACAAACACTCAGAGAGATACTTTGAGGCCCTATTAATAGCCTGTTTCTCTTAAAACTTTTGCCCACTTATTTTCATAATTGGTTGAGTTTACTTACATTGCTTATTTCTGAGATATTCACCTAATGGCTGTTTTATATGTCTCTAATTTCTTCTACATTTGCATTTGCATTTCCTCTGTATAGAAGACTTGTCCTTGCTCTTCCATGTATATAGTTATATATTAATTTGTATTAGTTTAGCCTATGAATATTTATTTTATTATATGGATTATAATCCAATATTCTTATTATTTATTTTGCTGCTCAGATTGTTCCAGCATTTGCCACTAGGAGCTCCTTCCACTGGCATTCGTGTTCTTTTGTCATTTCGCTATCCTTTGTCTTTAATTAAAGTTTTTATTTGGAGATAATTATGGACTTATATGCAGTTGTAAGAAATAATACAGAGAGATCCATTCTACATTCTACCAATCTCTCCCCAATGAGAGATCTTGAAAAACTGTGGTACAATATCACAACCACAATACTGACATTGATACAACCCACCAGTTTTATTTATATTTTCCCAGTTTCATGTATACATATTTGTGTGTGTATGTAGTTACATGCAATTTTATCACATGTTTAAGTTCATGCATGTACAATAGTCAACATACACAACAGTTTCAACACCATAGGATCCTGTATGTTTCCATTTTGTAAATCCCACCTTCCTCTCATCACCCTCCTCATCACCCTTGGCAAACACTAACCCATTTTTAATTTATAAAACTTTGTCTTTTAAAAATATAAAATATATATGGACTCACAGTATATGACCTTTAAGGAATGGCTTTTTCACTTTACATACCATATTTTTCCAACTATAAGATGCACTTCCCCCCCCCCAAATTTGTGAGGAAAGTGGGGGGGTGTGTCTTATAGTCTGAATGTAGCTTACCTGGCTCACTGGGGCAGGGGTGGCAGTGGTGGTGGAGTGGGGTTTTTTTTTCCTATTTTCCTCCTCTAAAACCTAGGTATGTCTTGTGGTCCAGTGCGTCCTATAGTATGAAAAATACAGTAATTCCCTGGAAATTAATCTAAGTTGTATGTGTCAATAATTCATTATTTTTTTTATTACTGAACAATATGCCATGGTATAGATATACAATAGGTTCTTTAACCATTCACCCATTGAAATACATCTGGGTTTTTTTCCCCAGTTTTGGGCTATTATGAATAAAGTTGCTATGAACATTCATGTACAGATATTTGTGTGAAGATACTTTTCATTTCTCTTGAGTGAGTGCCCAGAGTTCAATTTCCAGGTCTTATGATAAGTTGCATGTATGAGTGATCCAATTTCTCCTTATACATTCCTTTTTTAAATTTTTAAAATATTTTATTTATTTGGTTTAGAGAGGGGGAAGGGAGGAAGAAAGAGAGGAGGGAAACATCAATGTGTGGTTGCCTCTTACACACCCACTACTGGGGACCTGACCCACAACCCAGGCATGTGTCCTGACTGGGAATCAAACTAGCAACTCCTTGGTTCACAGGCCAGCACTCAATCCGCTGAGCCACTCCAGCCAGGGCTAATTTCTCATACATTCTTAAGCACTTCCTTATTTTCTGACTCACAAGATGTTTCCAGCTTATCTTGTACTTTCCATGTCTGGGTCTTAGAATTAATCTCTTCTTGAAGGAGTTCTGGTTCCTTCTATTGAACAATAGTATTTGGGTGCTAGCTATTCTCATTGCTCCTAGGCTATCTCTCAGCAAGAAGAGCTATGAAATATGAGTAAGTATTTCAAATTACACAACATGTGTATGTGTATGTGTATAGTGACAGTGTGACATATTTTGTTGATTGAAGAATAATACTCACTAAATGTTTCATCATAAAAAGGATTTATTTGAGAAAAGAAAAGGTTGCCACTCAATCAGTGTGTGCAGACCTAGCAAGTCACATACACACTCAGACTGGTAGTGTAGATGGAGGGGTATTTTTAGGAGAGAAAAAGAAGTTAAAGGCAGGGTAAGTTAAAACCATAGAACTTTATTGTAAACATAGACTTCTTCCTGTAGAGTTCTTATGTAGTCTCGTAATTACTTTTGAGAACTTCCATAAGCCCTGGCATAGCCCTCCCATAGACCCTCCCAACTGATTGTGTATTCTTAAAGTTCCAGTTGGTTTTTATCAACTTCTATATCTACCTATCTGTGTGTATGTATATATATAATATATATGTACCATGAGTAGTACATACTGATACCTTTGATTACAATCCAATGCTACAAGTTTTTCCTGCTTCTTTATTTGTAAATTCTTTATCCAAACAGTGAGAAATCTTGCTCTCCTTATCTATAATATATTTACTTATTTGTTTAATCTCAGTATATACATAAATTAATTAGACAGTTGGTAACACATATTCCCTGTGTATAACAGAATTACTAATCTGACTATAGTATTGCGGCGTAGTTTTTTTTTTCTTTTAGTTTTAACTTTTAGTGTCCAATCAAAATACTGTTTCCAAAATTACTTAGGTTAGTTCTCTTTCCTAATCACTTCAATGTGGTTATGTTATTCATTCACACACCGAATTTGTAATAAAGTTGGGTTAACTGCATACTACATGGGTTTACCCCACAGCTAGGTTGATTATATTTGTTTTCTAAAGCATATGAAATATTGCTATGGTTCTAAAAGATGAAATTATAAAAAAATATGTGCTTCAAAAAGTTTGACTCCAGTCCTGACTGGCATGGCTCAGATGGTTGACTGTCATCCAGCAAAGGGAAATGTTGTTTGTTTGATTCTTAGTCAAGGCACATGCATGGGTTAGGGGCCAGTCGCAGTTGTGGTGTGTGCAAGAGGCAACCAATTGATGTTTCTCTCACACATCAATATTTCTCTCCCTCTGAGAGAAATTTTATTTTTCTATTTTATTTTTCAGTTCTATCATTTCCATTTGAGTCTTTTATCATAGTTTCCATATCTCTGCTGAAACTTCCCATTGGTTCGCACATTTTGTCTACCCCTACCACAAGATCCTTTAGGACTTAAATAATTTTATTACCACTGTTATCTTAAATTTTATGGATAATACTAATGTCTGCATTAGCTCTGGGTTTGCTTCAATTGACTGTTTCTTTTGTTCATGGTTCATACTTTCTTTGAGTTTCATATGTATTGTTATTATTTATTTTATGGCAGATATTTGTTAAAAAAGTGAATACTGAGGTAAATAATATTCAGCCCCCCTAAGGAGAACATTCCTTGTTGTGTCAGGCTTCTAGACTGGTTGCTTATTTTTACTCAGGTATCTATTGGCCTTAAATGTTTTGAGGTAGAATCAGGATTTTCCTTTCTGTGTGACTAATGTCTGAGCACTGGTAAGTGTCCAGAGTTCTCATCACGATTCAGAGTTGAGCAACCAGACTTCTTAACCATAAAAGATCTCCCTTCCTGCATTGTAGCTAATAAAGTAACTGGGGAATTCTTAATATTTTCTGGGGCCACCTTCAACTCTCTGTATCTTTGGAATCTTTCCCATCCCTGCTTTTTTGGCCCCAGTCTTTGGAGTAGAGATACCTTGCATTTGATGAAGGTCTTTAATGCCCCTCAGCTTTCTTGCCCTTCCCCCAAACCTTTAGTAGGTGAATTCCTAAATGGCCTTCAATGGATTTCTCTCAGGTCTCATGCCCTTTCCCTCTCCTATGGAGACTGGCTGACTTGAATTTGGTGCAAAGGCCCTGTGCTTCACAGAGTTTCTCTCCCCATTCTTCTACCCCAACTCCAGCCTTTAGTTTACTATCCTTGACCCTTTGGTGAATTCCTGAATGGGTTGGAGGGTGGTTTAGATTCACACTGTAGCTGGGGTGTCTTAGAATTCTAATCTGTTGTTTGTTTGTTTATTTTTATTTTTCATGTGCACCACTAAAATGCTACTTTATTAAAGACTATGAAGTGATTAAAATTCTAGAAAAATTTTTCATCTCCTGTTAGTCATTTTTGCAACTTGTTATAGCTTTTTTTGAGTTTACCTAAGGCACTTAAATCTAATTTTAAGGTTTTATAGTGAAAATGTTTTCTTCTTTAAAATTTTTCTATTGTTGTTCAAGTATAGTTTTCTGCCTTAACATTTTGGCTAGTGGTTTTTTTTTCCTGTCTGTGGCAGATTTTACCTCCCACTGCTTTATCTGAGATGACAGCAGTCTTGAGTCTCCTCCATTCTATAAAAGACATAATCTTCTAGAGGCTAGTGAAATTTCTTTGTGTCACATTCTCAGCCCTTGGATAAGTTAGAAAGAAAATATGATTTTGTAGCTTATCCAGATTATAGTAGTTGTTAGGATAAGAGCTATGGTATCTTGTGTTTTCTACCTGACAGGTTAATCTTAGAACCAAAGGTCAATCTTGGAGCCAAAGATATGCCTCCCTGAAGATATCCATAACCCATTCATGTACAAGCATTTTGTCTCACATTGAAGTACCAGTTATCATACATGGGAAGGAATGGGACTACATTTGGCATTACCACCCCCTTACCAATACTATGAAATTCTCATTTCCCTTTAAATATATATTATAGATACCTTTTTAACACACCTTTTTCTTGACATTTATATCTATAAACTTTATTTTCTCTTGGGATTAACGTATACTTTATGCTAATGATGCAATGTGTGAAGCATCACTTCTTTTCAAAAAAGAGTCCCCAACCCCCAAAATTAGTCGTGACTTTGCTTGAATTAGTAGTTTACAACTCTAGTAGCCAATGCTTCCAATGGTATGTAATGTATATGACTCCAAGGTCATATATCTCCCTAGGTATATATTTTTAGCTCTGTACTTTTAGAGCTATGCAACTCTAATTACAATATGATCTGAGTGTGTGTGTGTATTAAACACAAATATATATGTGTATGTGTATATGAGCAAGTTCTTTCCAGAAAAAGTCTAGTCATTGTCAATGTAATAAGAATGGTTTGCGCTACATAGATGTAACCTGGCAGCCAAAGAGAGTAGACTGGAATGTGCATGCATGAACAATGACTTCACTATACTAGTCAGTGGGTGTGGGAGATGCTTAGGTGCCATTGAGTGAGTTGTGTACTATGTGGCCAGCCATCCCATGCAAAATAGCTGAGCAAGTAGAGCAACAAATCTCTGTCAAATTTTGTGTTAAGCTTGAACATTCCTTTGTGGAAATTATTCAGATGACTCAGAATGCTGCAGCTATGGGCAACTGGTGAATGGCAGGTTTGTCACGACAATGCACCTGCTCATGCATCACATCTCATGCAGTTTTTTTGCAAAACATCAAATCACCCAGGTGACTCAGCCCCCCTACAGCCCAGATTTGGCACCCTGTGACTTATGGCTTTTCCCAAAACTAAAATCACCTTTGAAAGAGAAGAACTTCAGACCATCAATGAGATTCAGGAAAACATAACAGGGCAGCTGATGGTGATTGGGAAAACTGTGAATGCTAGAGACATAGCACACACGTTCTCATGGGTAAATTCTAATAACTCATTCTATATAGATTTCTGAGTTTCTTTATCAACTGCAAAACAAAAAGATTCTCTCCTACTGATGCTTTCTTCCCTGTCTGTAATGTAAGAAGCTGACATTAAGGAATTTAAAAAGATATTGCTTTCATTTGTAGTACTTATGTACAATAGTGTTTCAAAAGGAGCTATGACTGTGGCTAATTCCAAAGGCTATTAAACCCCAAATTATTTATAGAGTTATAAACATACATTTATTCACACACTGGATCCATAGGAGAAACTGACCCCCTACTAATTTACAAAAAAAGAAAGAATATTTACTGATTATCTACTATGCTAATTTACTGTACCAGGTATGAAAGTAGGAAAAAGATAAGACATACGCCTGCCCACAGGTATGCTATAGTTTGGTCAGAATGGCAATGGAAGAAATAGTGTATGATTTCTTCATATCAAAAGCTCTGTGATAGAGCTTCATAACTCATTGTCTGCATTCATAAAGAGTTAACAGTTTCCAAAAAGGCCGGGATAGCAATACTCATATCAGACAAAATAGAGTTCAAAAAAAGACCCATAAAAAGAGACCCAGAAGGTCACTTCATAATTCTCAAGGGAAGAATCCATCAAGAATACATAAACATTGTAAATATATATACTCCCAATATAGGAGCACCAAAAAACATAAAGAAAATCTTGGAGGACTTCAAGAAAGATATTGACAGCAACACAATTACAGTAGGGGATTTTAATATCCAACTGTCAAAGATGGACAGATCTTCCAAACAAAATATCAACAAAGATATTGTGGCATTGAACAATGCCCTAGATGAAATGGACTTAAGTGATATATATAGAGCTTTACATCCCAAAGAAGCAAAATACACATTCTTTTCAAATGCATATGGAACATTTTCTAAGATAGACCACATGATAGGACACAAAGCAAGCCTCAACAAATTCAAGAAAATTGAGATCATATCAAGCATTTTCTCTTACTACAAGGGACTGATACTAGAAACCAATCTCAAGGAAAACAACCCAAAACACTCAAATCATGGAGACTCAATGGCATGCTATTAAACAAGGAATGGGTCAAAATGAGATTAGGGAAGAAATCAAAAAGTTTCTGGAAAAAAATGAAAATGAACTCACAACAAACCAAAACCTATGGGACACAGCAAAGGCAGTGCTGAGAGGGAAGTTCATAGTGATACAGGCCTACCTAAAAAGAAACGAAACATTTCAAACAAACAACCTAACCCTACACCTACAAGACTGGAGGAACAACAACAAAGACAGCCTAGAGCAAGTACAAGGAAGGAAATAACCAAGATCAGAGCAGAGTTAAATGACATAGAGACTAAAAGCACAATTCTAAGGATCAATGAATCCAGGAGCTGGTTCTTTGAAAAGATAAACAAAATCGACAAGCCTTTAAGTAGGCTCATCAAGAAGAAAAGAGAGAGGATCCAAATAAACACAATTAGAAATTAAAGAGGAGAGATTACAACTGATACCACAGAAATACAAAGGATTGTAAGAAATTACTATGAAGAACTGTATGCTAAGAAATTTGAAAACCTAGATGAAATGGACACATTTCTAGAAAAATATAATCTTCCAAAACTGAATGAAGAAGAAGCAGAAAACCTGAACAGACCAATAACAGCAGATGAAATTGAAGCAGTAATCAAAAAAACTCCCAACACACAAAAGCCCTGGACCAGACGATTTCACAGGAGAATTCCACAGAGTATTTAAGGGAGAGCTAACCCCCATCCTCCACAGATTATTTCAAAAAACTCAAGAAGATGGGAGACTCCCAAACTCTTTTTATGAAGCTAACATCACCCTGAACCCAAAACAAGATAACAACATAACATAGAAAGAAAACTTCAGGCCAATATCGCTGATGAACATAGATGCAAAAATCCTCAACAAAATGCTGACAAACCGCACCCAGTGATACATTAAAAATATCACACACCATGACCAAGTGGGATTCATCCCAGGGATGCAAGGATGGTGCAGTATTCGAAAATCAATAAACATAATACACCACATAAACAAAAGCAAAGACAAAAATCACATGATCATATCAATAGATGTGGAAAAAACATTTGATAAGTCACAGCACCCATTTATGATAAGAACACTCAGCAAAGTGGGAATAGAGGAAGCATTCCTCAACATAATAAAGGCCATATATGAGAGACCTACAGCCAACATCCCACTAAGATCAGGAACAAGACAAGGATGCCCTCTCTCACCACTTCTATTCAACACAATATTGGAAGTCCCAGCCACAGCAATCAGACAAGAAAAAGAAATAAAAGGCATCCAAATTGGAAAGGAGGAAATGAAACAGTCACTGATTGCAGATGACATGATAGTGTACATGGAAACTCCTATAGACTCCACCAAAAAACTATTTGACCTAATAAATGAATTTGGCAAAACAGCTGGATACAAAGTCAGTACTCAGAAATCAAAGGCATTCCTGTATACGAACAGCAGAAACAGAAATCAGGAAAAAAATCCCATGTGATATAGCAACGAGAAAAATAAAGTACCTTAGAATAAACCTAACCAAGGAGGTAAAAGACATGCCCTCAGAAAACTACTCAACACTGAAGAAAGAAACTAAGAAAGACACAAACAAATGGAAGCATGTACCATGCTCATGGATTGGAATAATTAACATCATCTAAATGAACATACTACCCAAAGCGATTTATAGATTCAATGCAATCCCTATTAAAGTACCCATGACATGATTCGCAGATATAGAACAAACATTTCAGAAATTTATATGAAACCATAAATGACCCCGAATAGCTGCAGCAATTTTGAGAAAGAAGAACAAAGCAGGAGGGATCACAATACCTGATATCAAACTGTATTACAAAGCCACTGCATTCAAAACAGCCTGGTACTGGCTTAAAAACAGGCATGTAGACCAATGGGACAGAACAGAGAGCCCAGAAATAAACTCAAGTCTATACGGTCAATTAATATTTGACAAAGGAGGCAGGAGCATAAAATGGAGCAAAAATAGCCTCTTCAACAAATGGTTGGGGGATCTGGACAGCTACATGCAAAAAAATGAAACTCGATCACCAATTTACACCATACACAAAAATAAACTCAAGATGGATAAAAGACTTAAATATAAGTCATAACACCATTAAAGTCCTAGAGGAAAAGATTGGCAGGAAAATCTCAGACATTCCACGCAGCAACATCCTCACAGACACATCCCCTAAAGCAAGGGACATAAAGGAAAGAATAAACAAATGGGACCTCATCAAAATAAAAAGCTTCTGCATGGCTAAAGAAAATAGCATTAAAATACAAAGAGAACCAACAGTATGGGAAGACATATTTGCCAATGATACCTCAGACAATGGTCTGATCTCCAAAATATATAAAGAACTCACACAACTCCACTCCAGGAAGACCAACAACCCAATTAAAAAATGGGCAAAAGACTTGAACAGACACTTTTCCAAGGAAGACATACAGAGGGCCCAGAGACATATGAAAAGATGCTCAGCATCACTAGCCATCAGAGAGATGCAAATTAAAACCACAATGAGGTACCATCTCACACCAGTCAGAGTGGCCAACATAAACAAATCAACAAACAAATGTTGGAGAGGATGCTGAGAAAAGGGAACCCTAGTACATTGTTGATGGGAATGCGGACTGGTGCGGCCACTGTGGAAAACAGTATGGAATTTCCTCAGAAAACTAAAAATGGAACTGCCCTTTGACCCAGCAATTTCACTGCTGGGATTATACCCTAAGAACCCTGAAACACCAATCTAAAAGAACCTGTGCTCCCCAATGTTCATAGCAGCACAATTTACAATAGCCAAGTACTGGAAGCAACCTAAGACCCATCAGCAAATGAGTGGATCCAAAAACTATGGTACATTTACACAATGGAATTCTACACAGCAGAAAGAAGGAGCTCATACCCTTTGTGACATCATGTATGGAACTGGAGAGCATTATGCTAAGTGAATAAGCCAGGTGGTGAGGGACAAATATCATATGATTTCTCCTTTAACTGGAACATAATCAACAGAAGAAAAAAGCAAACAAAATATAACCAGAGACACTGAAATTAAGTACAATCTAACAATAGCCAGAGGGGAGGGCGGAAGGTACAGTGGGGAGAAGGGTTTTCAGGAACTACTATTAAGGACACATAGACAAAACCACGGTGGAGGGTGGAAGCAAGGGGGGGAAGTGGGTTTGGCTGGGGTGGGTTAAACGGGTGGGGAGAAAATGCAGACACCTCTGTTTGAACAACAATGAAATAATTAAAATTGAGGGGGAAAAAAGAGTTAACAGTTTCCACTGCATGGAAAAGAAGACCCTCCACCTCTGAAGGTCTATTTCCTGTCTGAGCTCTAGATTCAGTTACCTCCTGACGCCTTGGAGATGCTTTCTAGTAGTCGTCTCTTCTCCATTTCTACAACCATTCCTATTCTTCTTGATATGTGCCTCAAAAAATGTCTCTTTACTTAGTCCATACATCTCTTTAAGGTCATCATCACTTACCACATGGAAGATTGCAACCACCTACTAAGTCATCTCCCTGAACATAGGCATGGTTTCCTATACAGCCTGTGCCTTACCTCCAAATTGAAATCTGGCCACATCACTCCCCTATTCAAAACCTTAAAATTCTCTATAGGATTAAAGCTTAACTCTTTTGAATAACATACAGGATTTTTAATGATTTGACTCTATTTGTGTTTATATTTCTAGTCCCATTTCCCAACATCTTTATTATTTATCAGCTTTGCTGAAGTATAAATAACATACAAAAACTGTAAATATTTAATGTGTATAATTTGATGAGTTTAGACATATGCAAACACCCATGATGCCATCACCACAAAGAAGGTAATAGATATATCCAATGCCTTCCCAAGTTTTCCTGGTATCCATTTGTTCAGGGGTGGAGCGTTGTTTTGTATTTATGGTAAGAACACTTAACATGGTATTGTGTTTGAAGTACATAATACCATATGGCTAACTATAGGCACTATGTTGTACAGCAGATCAAATGGCAGGATTTTCTTCATTCCATTATATGTATATGCCACATTTTCTTTATCCACTTCTCTGTTGATGGGACACATTGGCTGCTTCCCTATCTTGGCTATTGTGAGTAGGGCTGCAGTGAACATTTCCCACCATCTCTCCTTAATATCCTCTCCTTATTCCTACCTTGCATGCTACATTTAGCTAACTTTTCATTACTAATACACACCATAATCTCTTGTATTTCAACATTTGTAGGAAACATCTCTCTTCTCCATTACCACCTAGACAACCTAATTCTTATGATATAATCCTTATCTTATAATATTCAGTCAAGGAATCACTTTCTCTTTGAAATCTTCTCTGATAACCAATTCTACCTCATCCCACACACGCTAGCAGTTTTCCCTCCTATGTGGTCCCATGGCATATTATGTATACCTTAGTAATAATAATGCCTACACTACATCGTAATTATCTGGTTCAGCATCTGCTTCCATCAAAGACTGTCAATACCTCAAAGATAATGACTGTGTCTTTTCATCTTTCTATCTCTGAGACTTTTTACAGAGCATGGCACATAATACTCTCAATAGATACTTGATGAATAAGTAATTTAATTAGTTTCTACATTTTATGTAAATCTTATATTATTTTTTAAAAATCTTAATCTGTTGTACTGAGAATATACAGCAGGAGGAACCAGAATGGAAGCCTTATTTAGTCATCTGAAAAATAAAAATGATCATCTATTTTATAATCTAAATTAACAGTTCTCAAATATTCTTAAATCTGTTGCTCAGGCAAGCAACTGGGTATGGAGCATCAATCAGTTACCGCTATTGAAAAAACAACTCTAACACTGAGGTGGGTATAGAGATTCAGTTAGCATCAGTAGCTTTAAATACACACACACACACACACACACACACACACTCATTTGACACTATATTTAACATCAGTTTTGCCCATGCCCTTCTTTCCTTCAACGAATATCTCTTAATGGTGTTCAGTGTTGTGGTGTTGTGCTAAGTGGCAGAATAGAAAGATTAAGAGACAGATTCTACCACTGTGGAACTTCAGTGCTCTTAGAATGCCTTCCCTCAATACATTATGCTTCCATCTCTTTAGAAATTCAGAACAAGCTTTCTTCCCTGGAATCCTTGCCTGACTTCTAATGCAAAGGTTGGGTACCTCTGGGACTGAATGCGTCTCCTTATAATTTTAATTATCAACTCACTTCTCTACCCCTCTTGACTATTAGCTGCAAAATGAGAGGAGTGTTTTTCAAGTTTGTTTTGTTTCTTCAGTACTCAAACAGTGTCCAATGAAAGGAAATATTAAAATAAAAATATTTATTTTAATAAACAAGCAAGCAGATGACCATCTGGCATTAAGCAAGGCACTAACTGCACTAAAAAAACATATATTTCACCATCAGTAACCACAGTCTATGATGCAGTATCCTACTACTTTAAAGATAATTTTTGAAGAGAAATATTTCATTTCAAAGGGAAAATGATGACATCTGAACTCTCTGAAGCTGCAGCTTTAAAGTGTTATTTTTTTTCTTCAGAATAAGAATTAGATATAAGATTTCATGGGTCTCCTGCTGTTAACTTGCATATTAGGTGGTCAGCATCCTACTAAAGCCTGGTATCCCATTAGCCCATTAATAACTATGCCATTGATTTCCACATCATTTGAATGAGTCCTCTTCATGGTAAGTTAATGTCCCTTAGGAAAAAGCTAAAAATGATAAATGTTTGTCAAACATAAAACAGAACCCATTTCCATAGGAGGCCTATACAGAGAAGAAATTTAAATACTAAGTGCTTGAGGGAATAAATATCTTTAAAAAAACACATAAATTCCATAATAGAATCATGACTTTTCTGTGTTTAGATAGGCTAGATAACAATACTGAGCAAACTGGATATTAATTTTCTGTATAGAATTATTAGCAAAATTAAGAAAATTTCTTGAAGAGTTGGGTAGTGTTGGGAAACTGATTTTAAAATGTTAAATTGTGTTTAGGAAAAGGTATTGTGTACCTAAGATCTGCTAATAGAATTTGAGTGCTTATAGCAGGGATCTCTAAGGATTTGAGAAACCCTTTTCATAACCCTGTTTAGCCTAACAGAGCTAAAGAAGAACAAGGAGATTAATGGTTGTGTTAGAAAATGCAGTTGGAATTTCATTTAATCTTAGTGGATGAAACATATATATATTTATCTTTGCCCTTTTCTCAAAGCCTCATTAAAATAACTATAAAGGATTTTTTAAAAGTAAGAACTCAAGATGTTAAAGCAAACATAAAAAGATAGCAGGTAAGGGAGGATACCTTATCATAAGGACCTTTCTTACTATTTTGTATAAAACAGCCCAGTCCTCCATTTACTAGTTTAATTACCCTGCTTATTTCTCTCTATAGTACTTAATATATCTCAAACTATATTATATATTTATGGCTTTATTATCTGTTTCCCTCCACTATAATTTAAGCTTTAGAAGGACAAAAGCTATATTCCTGCCATATTCTTAACACCTAAAATAGTGCTTGATATAGTCATAAAATAAATATTTGTTGAGAAAAACATCAACATATATTTGGAAGAAACAAAGTGGATAGAACAATGAAAGCCAGTTTACTAAGTGAAGAAGCTAAAACTTAAGTGTTTGCAGGGAGAGATTCTTACAAAATGCAAATCGATTCCTACTGAAGAATCCCAGAGAACTCAGAAATCAAGACATCAGTGCTTTGGAGTACAGAGATGAAGGATTGGCAAAAATCAGAAAACAATGATTGAAAATCTGAATGAGGAGAAATTGGACACCTAGATTCTCTTTCTAGCCTTTGTTATGCCAATAGTTACCACAATTAAAAGAAGGAATTTGATAAACTAGGTAAAAATAAGCAAGATTCTACTATATGTTGTCTATAGGAGATGTAATTTGAATGTAAAGATATAAGATGAAAGTAAGTGAATGGGAAAGTATTTACTAGGGAAACCATAAGACTGATATACCTAGATTAATATCAGGCAAAATAGATTTCAAGAGAAAACACATCACCAGAGATAAAGAATATATTTTATGATAAAGCATATAACAATTACATATATAGATGTGCCTAAAGAAAATTATAATATGCAAGAAGCAAAAATTGAAAGAACCAAAGACTGAAATAAACACTTAAAGATTTTTCTCTTTATCTTCAATTTTCAGAAATACATCTTTGATGTGCTAGGGTTTAGTTCTTAGTTATTTGCTTAAGGTTAACTGAGCTGCTTAAATCTGTGAATTTATGTGTTTCACTCCAGAAATAAATTTAATCATTATTATTAAAACATTTTTGGTCCCATTATTGTTTTCCTTTTTTTCTGAGACTCTAACTACACATGTGTTTGTCTTTTCTTTATTATCCCACAAGTACCTTGACCCTGTTAATTATTTGTTCGTTTGTTTGATAATCTTTTTTTCCCCAGTTCTTCATATTGGATAATTCTCAAGTTCAATGATTCTTCCTTTGTTATCTCCCCTCTGTCCTTGGGTTTGTCCCATAGATTTTTAATTTCATACACTTTCCATTTTAGTCCAAGAATTTCTATTTAGCCCTCTTTTACAGTTTCACCCTTTTATAAACATGGTTTTTTTTAACCTCATTGAGCATAGTTCCAATAGCTGATTTAAAGTCTCCAGCTGCTATTTCTGACATCCAAGTCACCTAACATATGTTCTCTGTTCACTGTATTTTCTCTCAGGAATGAGTGAACTTTTCCTAGTCCTTCAGATGTCAAGTAATTTTGGATGGTATACTGGTTATTATGAATGTTATATTGAAAAGACTCTGGATTCTATTATATTCATCTCAAAATGATTGCTATTTTTGTTTTAGAAAAAAACTAATTTAGTTGGACTCAAATAGAAAACTATCTTTTGAGGTGGCAATTCAAGTATCAGTGAAGTCCTTTTATCCTAGGTTGCTCTGTGCATGACTAGTTCAGTGGTCAGTCTGGGATTTGAAGGGAGTTTACACAAAGAATTCAGAATCCACCTCTTATACTCCGCTTTCCAGAACTCATCTGATATCCTTTTCAGCAGCCATAACTATCCTGAACCCTACCGTCTGTTTTTTCAGGACAGAACATTACAGGGGTTTTTTATCAGAGTTTTTTGCCCAAGCTGTCTGACTGTAGCTTTCCTGTATGCTAAAAGCTCCCAAAACAGAAAACTTACCTGTGATGCCCTCTTTTTCTCCTTTGTCTCCAGTCCAAAATTTGTCTGCTTTTCTTCACTCCCCAGAGCCTTTGTGTAGTTGCTTTTGATTTTGTCCAGACTTTATAGTTGTAAACTAAAGGTCAGTCTGTTAGGAGGTTATTAAGCCATGCTGGAAACAGAACCCTTCTTCTACTTAACTGTCAAATTATGTTAAGTGCTAAGAGCATGACAAGGTATTTAAAGGGTAAGTAAACAATAGGTCATAATAAAAGCAGGTGTTTGTACTAAGTGTCTAAGAAATGTAATAAGAAGATCAAAAATATATGAGGAATGTCTAACAAGGTCACCCTTAGGAATCCAGGCAACATCCAGATGATTCCGGGATGCAATCAAGAAAAACTTCAGTCTTTAATGAGACAAGGTAGGGCCCCATTGATTAAGACTAAGACTCAGTTGCAGCAAAATGAGGCAGAAGCCCAGCTAGTCTCAGAGAGAGGGCACAGGTACGGGATGGGATAAGGAACAGGTGTGCTGATGCTGAGTCACAATGTGCTGTCTTGGGTTAGACTGGGAACATAGAACCTCCCTCTGGTAGAAGAATGCCTTCAGAAAGACTTCAAATAGCCTCAATTCTAGAAGCATAGAGGCTATAGGTAGGGCTTAGCTCCTTCTGTTGTTTAAAACTGGTTACCAAAAAAGTAAAAAAAAAATTTATAATGTGCTGAAAGGAAAAAACAAGAAGAAAGGGAGGGAGGGAGAAAAGAAAGAGAGAGAAAGAAAGAGAGGAAGGAAGGAAGGAAGGAAGGAAGGAAGGAAGGAAGGAAGGAAGGAAGGAAGGAAGGAAGGAAAGAAACTGATAGAATTTCACAAGTTCCATGTGAAACTTTTCTTATTTGGAAGTAGACACTTATGTCAATAGTATTCATCACACTGCATTAAAATTATCAATTTACTTTTCTGCCTCTTTTACTATAAATTGAGCTTCTTAAAATACAGCTTTGTTTCTGGTTGAGGGGGACTCATTCACAAGAGTATGTATTAAATCCTATTTAGCCCTATTGACTCATTTTTTAAGGAAGAGACCTTGTCTTATACTTTTTGCACTCTTCATTACAGTGCTTATCAATCATAATGTGTAATCGCCTGGGGAACTTTGCAAAATGAGAATTCTGACTCAGAATCTCTGGAATGGGGCCTAAAATTCTGCATGTTTGACAAACTCCCACGAGATATCAGTGCTGCTGGTCTGTGGACCACATTGTGAATGGCAATGTTTTATATGACCTCAGTAGAAGAACAAACTCATCTATTTGCCCTATGTGCATGCCTTAAAAACCAGATAGTTTCTTTCATGTTCTAATATGCCACCATTCTAGGATTCCAGAAGAGTCCCTGTGTGGTAGAACCCTGGCCCCACCATCTGCTGTGTCACTACTTTCAGTCATACCTTCAGCCTCCATTGGCACAGTCCTCCCTCTTCACCATTCTTCTATTCTCCTGCCATGTTGTATCTTCCCAATTCCATTTCCTGGTCTGTATTTCCTTTAAAATAGGGGATTGTGTCTTTTTACCTAAGTCAAGGCCCTTTATACAGAATGTTGTCAATAAATGTTTGAGTTATCAATCAATGCAATAGGTTCAATAATGTATATCCAAACAAAGGCAAACTGAGGAATTTCAATAATTTTACAAATAGTCCTAAATGTCAGACATCGAGGAAAACTTTTGTCGGCCTTCCCCAGACACACACTGTGTAGAGTAGGACCAATAAAATGGCATTGGTCCAATCAAGATAGCATAAAGTATATAAAACACAGTGTAGTCACTCATGTCAGCCAAGATGGCTGCCAGTCAGCCATGACACTGTGGTTCAAGAGGGAAACTACCTAAGTCAGAGCAGACACATCTGGCAAGGAGACACACTTGACATATCTGCACATGTGATCAGAATGGCCATGTCTGTAGAGTGGGACCACCCATAGGTAGGCTTCTGGCAAAACTGCCCTCCTGCCATCATGGGTGCCAAGCAGAACAGCTAGGTACCACCCCTAGGCTCTTGGGAAAATTACCCACTTGCCATCATGGTGCCAGGACATTTATCAAAAGACCCAGAAGGGTGGAGTATACCACTTTCAAGATACAACTGAAGCAGGCTTCAGATCACTGCTGAGACACCTGAGCTCAACACAGCAGAGTGCTCTTCCATGCCATGCTGATTTCTCCTGGCATTGGCCACCAGAGGCTCTGCCCTGCTGAACGGAGGACTTCCCCTGACCTGCTACCTACCTGACTCTAGAGATCCTTCCTTGCAAGACACTGACAACTCCCTTGCCCACCATGCTGTCTCCCAGACCTGCAGACTGAGACTCTCAGACTGAGGTTCATTATTCCCCACTGATTGCTCTACATTGTGTTATATTTCTCTTAGATTGTTAGAATGTGAGTAGAATATTAATATATGTTGATGTCCTACTTTGAGTGAACCTGCATTCAATAAAAGCTGAGTGAATAGCCTAGTTACTGTATGTGACTCTTGTCTATTCTTTGGTGCTGGGCTATTCAGTAGGCAGCGAGCCAAGTAGTTGCCCAGATGACTTATAGGAGACACTATATCATGAACATATGCTCATGACACACACCCAGTACTATTCAGTATCTTAAACATACCAACACCCATAGCTCCAGTCAGTAATCACAAAGAGCCCTGCGCATATATCAGATATGAATTACATAATTGTTACCTAGGCTAGATATGATGGTATTGATGGGTTCTGAGTGTAGTTCTGAAAGAAAAGTTAACATTTTTATTAAAAGCAATAAACCAAAATAATATTTTGATGTTAAAGCATTCATTTTAATAGACTTTGAAATAATCTTTTCTGGTGTAGCAATATAATACTGTTTCTCTGGAAAACTAATCTTGTATAAAAGTTGGATAACTTTCAACCAGAAAAAGAAGACTTTAGATGACTGGACTTTGTAAGAAGTCATATAATTGAATCTTCCCTTTGTCCTGTCCTTAGTAAATCTCTAAAAAGTATTATTTCTATGTAACCCAGGAGAATTATTTAGATGTCAGAGACAGAGGAACAAGGATCACCAAGGAGCTAATGGATGATGCTCAGGAGACAGGGGAGCCATTGCTGTGGCTTTCATGGGGATTCTCATAGACAATTATATTGAGCTATACCACATATCAACTAAAGTTATAAGGCTAGAGCCAGTCAAAGGTTAATATACTAATAATTGCAATAACAACATGAATAACTCACCTTTAGTATGTCTTTTCTCATTTGGTAATACAATGACTCTGTAGAATTGCCAGCATGTCTCTTGAGCTAGTCTTATAAAGAAGAGGAAAAAATGCCCAACGGAAAAGTGACTTGTTCATATAACTTGTAGGTGGTGAAATTAGGATTCACACTCAGGCCTTCTAACTCCTAATCCTAGTCACCCACTATCCCATTTTGCTCACCAACTCTGTTAGCCATCAGTAAACAGAGCAGCTGTGGGTGTAATGGGGAAAATTAACAGAAAATGACATTTCAGCAAGACTTTAGTCCCTGGACTCAAAGCATGTTGCTATGCAATGTGGACAGTCTATCCAAAAGCAGGCTTGTGGGTTTTTCATAAATCAACCAGACAGTGGAATTGCCTCCCCACCCCAAGAATTTTCTTGATGCATAGATACTGTCCATATAAGATCTTAGAGCAAATTGAGAATTCCTGAGATAAACAGGAAATTGCAGGAAGTACCAGAGAGAGATAAGTTTGTTTATAAAAGACTTGGTTGGTAATAGACTGTGACCACTATAGGGTCCAACAAGAAGTGACACCCCCCAAAACTGGAACTTGTTTATAAAAAATTGTATATTTATTCTTACATGTTTAAACTTCAGTCACCTTGAAAGTATTCTCCATTTGATACACCTATTGATACATTTTTTCCACTCTTCAAAACAGTTTTTGAACTCATCAATTTTAATGTCTTTTAGTGCTTCTTCCATTTTTTGTTTGTTTGTTTGTTTCACCACTTCCACATCAGCAAAACATTTCCCTTTGAGGGTTTTTTTCATTTGGGGAAACAAAGAAAGTCGCTTGGGGTGAGATAGGGTGAATAGGGAGGGTAGGGCATGGAGGTTATGCTGTTTTTGGATCAAAAACTGCTGAACACTCATTGTGATCTGGTGCTTGTATATCACCCATCATGGAATGGGCAAACATGTTGAGTCTTCAAAAAAATTCACTGAAACCAACACAGCCTCTCACAACAATGCCAGGTGGCACCCTGATACAGATGGGTTCCTAGAACACTCACCTAGCAGGGGAAGCCTATACTATAAGGGGCCCATCCTCCAGAAGATAATTCTGAGTTTTGGGGGGGAGTCCCCCCTCATACTTTGTGTTACAAACTGGTCAAGAGGCAGAATAAGCATTGGCACATCATTTTTTCTAACTACTAAAGTAGAAATGACTGTAGAACTCTGCCATTAACAACATAATATACATTTTATGGAAATAGAGGAGTGCAATAGTGGCTATTGAGGTCTCACTTAGGTCCTCTTTACCTAGCAGAGCACCTATGCCACAGCTGCTGGGATTGTTGGCTGCTAACAGGTCACAGCTGCATCTTTCTGCTGGGAATTATACCCAGCAAATGAAAGCCACCTCCCCTGGAAAAACCTAGGATATTATTCCTTTCTCCTAGAGGCATATGACACAGGAACTACTGACACTGGGGTTTGAAATGGCTGCTCCTTTTCCATAAAATGGAATAACCCTTCATACCCATTTGCACTACAAAGCTCCCTGGGATTAGAGATGAGGCTGAGTCTAGATTTAGCTCTATCTCCATCTTTACTCAACTACTTCCTCTGCCCTATCTTGCTTTATTCATTTGGATACAGGTTTTACCTGAAAATTCCCCCACACCTCATGGCAATAAGTCACTTGTGCCAGGATACCTGTATCAGGTTCTGCTTCTAGGGACAAGTCCTAAAACCAAGAACAACATATTAATCCAAAGGGGTCATATTTTCCCCCAAATTTGCACTTATGAGTTAGCAGGAAAATGTAATCTACAGATTTCCATTTATCCATATATACTTTTCTCTTATAATAAGGGATAATGCCCTATGTTATGCCTTGGGACATATTATGGCACATTAATCATAGCTGATACTTACTTGAATATGTATAATGTATTAGGCTCTATAATAGAGCTGTAGTATTACGGTATTTAACTCTTACAAGTCTCTGAAGTAGGTTCTATTATGACATTCATATTTTATAAATAAAGGAATTGTGACTTAGCGAGTTAAGGTACTATGCCCCAAGGTCATATAACTGGCATGAATCAGAACTAGGATTTGAACCCAGTTCTATGTGAATCCAGAGCTCAAGCTCTTAACTACCACATTGTATTGCCTCACCATACCAAGCCAAGTTCATACAAAATGATTGCTAAAACAATCAAGTAGTTTAGGAAAATTCTTCCCGAACTGTCTATTTGGTCTATCCACTTGCATAACTAATGAAATTCTGCATCAATTTAGTTCATTGTAATTTCCCTCCTATCTGGAGGACCTGGGTGAGGCTCAGGTTTGACTGGGGCATTTCTCGGGGCACTATGGTAGGTCTTAAAGGCTGGGATCTCTTACTGTAGGTCTGAAAGGCAGATAGATATAAGTTTGTGTGCTGGAGGAAGCTTATGTCTAAATCTGGGATAGTATTGTAGGTTGGGTACCCCGAGAAGCAGACCCTGACACAAGGATTTAAGGAGGATTTGCTATTTAGGAAGTGGTTCCAGAAAGCACCAATCGAGCAGTGGAAAAATGAATTGAGAGTCTTTAGGAAATTCTACAGAACACATCTCTGCATCAGTCTATCCTATGGGCAAGGTGGGCAAGGAACCTGGGGAATTTATCCACCAACTGCCCTCTGTTTCTGGTGGTGGTCTCGTCCTGGGGATATTAACTTCCAGGACTTCTGCCTGCTCTGGTGGAAAGCTCAGCATGTTCCTGCAGCCTGAAAAAGCATTTAGGCAGAGAGTTGCAGTGACTGCAGTGAGCAGTCATCCACATGTGAGGGAATCCAAGTGACATTCACTGATATCAAGGGAATATGAGGGAGGCACTGACCACATCTGCCACAGATAAAACTGCTGAAACTGGGTCATGGATCCAAGGGTTAGAAGGGAGAGCAGGAGCTATAATATGGAGCATATCATGAAAACAAGGAGCATATTGTGAAAACATGGAGCAACATGGAGTACAACATGGAGCATATTGTGAAAACAAGAAAGTGCAAAGAAAGAAGTAGTCAAGCAATGGGGACAGATGTGGGGGAGTTTCAGGACAGTGACTGGTGATTCTTTTTACCAGTATATCTGCCATTCCTAAAGCCAGTTTGGTAATAGAAAAATATCTCTTTCCCTCCAGAGTGGAAGGATAAATATCCTTGCTCCTTTTAGAGGAAAAAAAGTCTAATTTCTGAACAAAGGTATTCCTGACCAGAAAGCAGAAATCTCATTCAATGTGAGATATGTCAGGTATGTGCAAGTGTGTTTTCTGTGCATGTCAATTACATTCTAGTTTCAAGTTTAAGAAGTATGTCTTAGACCCTGAAGCCCATTAGGGAACATTGTCTGTGCTATGGGGGTAGTTTGTTGCTGCTCTTGAATTTGCTTATTGGGCTAGGTGAAGTCCATTACTTGGGAAGAGTACCTGCTCAAAGGAGCCATTCATGTAGAACTGTAAAACCAATGCTTCACTGAATGGCCAGGTGCAGTAAGTTCCAAAGGTAGAGGCCCATCAGCCTTCCCTGGATTTACAAATACCAAAAGGAGCAATAGAAGTTCAGGAAGTGCTACTCTAGTCATTGAGCTACTGGATGGTGTTTGGTAGCCTCATTCATGGGAAATGAATTGAGTGAAAACATGACTGATGATTATGTACTAGAGTTTTAATCAGAGACCTCAGTTTAAGCCAGTGTGATATCTCCATACCAGTTGTGAAGCAGCAAAACTTTTACTGCCTTTCCTGGAGCAAGCTATTTCAGAACTACAAGATAAGAAAAGCTGAAGGTCAACCCCCAGATGCATGCCCCTTCTGAAGGTAAACTGTATCCATCAGGATCAGTCAGGTTGCTGCTTGGCTTTGCTTGGCTCACCTCTTACCCTTACTGCCTTGACCTTTATAAAGTCATGAGGATAAGTAAGTATCCTACGCTGTTCATTTTTGTAGTCCATATATTTGCTCTAAGAGTTGGTGGTCTTCAGTGCAATATGGTTGGCTTTAGAGCCCTGAAGGAATTGGAATTAAATAGACAGGATGGAGAGGGGAAAGTGGTATTAAAGAGGTAGGAAAGTGTACAAGCTTAAATTCAGATAAAACCAGATAAAATTATGCTTCTGCAGGTCCTAACCATGTGATTTGGAACAAGTTATTTTTAACATTGCCAACACTAAATTTCTTCATCTATAGAAAATAGAGTTACTACAACTTACCTCACAGAACTTTGTGGAAAAAGTGAAATAATGTATCCTACATGCCTAACACAGTGCCTGTGTGCTTACAAGTAAACAGAAAAGATATATAAATAAATGACCGCTGTGGTTGATGGGGGACCCCAATCTACATTCCAAATGCTGTATTAGATGCATGATATAAAATCTTTCCCTAAAGCAATAAAGTTAATTACTTTTGTCATTTTTATTGTTATTCTATTACAGTTGTCCCAGTTTTTTCCCCTTTGCCCTCCCCAGTCCACCCCACCCCCACTCCAAAAGTCAGTTTCCACACTGTTGTCCATGTCCTTAGGTCATATCCCCACCCACCCTCCCCTCTGGTCACTTTCAGCCTGTTTCATGTTTCCATGCCTGTGGCTCTATTTTCTTCATTAGTTTATTTTGTTCATTAGATTTCTCTTATAGGTGGGATCATATATTTGTCTTTCACCACCTGGCTCATTTCACTTAGCATAATGCTCTCCAGTTCCATCCATGCTGCTGCAAAACATAGGAGTTTCTTCTTTCTTTCTGCTATGTAGTATTCCATTGCGTAAATGTACCACAGTTTTTTGATCTACTCATTTAATGATGGGCACTTAAACTGTGTCCAGTACTTGGCTATTGTAAATAGCACTGCTATAAACATTGGGCTGCATAAGTTCTTTTGAACTGGTGTTTCAGGATTCTTAGGATATAATCCCAGCAGTGGAATTGCTGCGTCAAAAGGCAGTTCCACTTTTAGTTTTCTGAGGAAATTCCATACTGTTTTCCACAGTGTCTGCACCAGTCTGCATTCACACCAACAATGTATGAGGATTCTCTTTTCTCCACATCCTTGCTGGCACATGTTTGTTGACTTATTAATGATGGCAATTCTGACAGGTGTGAGGTGATATCTCAGTGTGGTTGGTTTTAATTTGCTTCTTTTAAAGCAAAAGGTTGAGCATCTTTTCATATGTCTATGGGCCATCAGTGTATCCTCCTTGGGGAAGTGTCTATTCAGGTCCTTTGCCCATTTTTTAATTGGTTTATATGTCTTCCTTGTGTTGAGTCATATGAGTTCTTTATATATTTTGGAGATCAAACCCTTGTCCAAGATATCATTGGCAAATATGTTCTCCCATACTGTTGAATCCCTTTTCATTTTGATGATGTTTCCTTTAGCTGTGCTAAAGTTTCTTACTTTCATGTATTCCCATTTGTTTTTTTTTCCTTTATTTACTTTGCTCTCACAGATATATCGGCAAAAATATTGCTACATGGGATATCTGAAATTTTCCTGCCTATCTTTCCCTCTAGGACTTTTAGGGTGTCACAACTTATAAGTCTTTTACCCATTTTGAGTTTATTCTGGTGTATGGTGTAAGTTGGTAGTCTAGTTTCATTTTTTTGCATGTAGTTGTACAGATCTTCCAACACCATTTATTGACAAGGCTATTTTTACCCTATTGTATGCTCATGCCCCCTTTGTCAAATATTAATTAACTAGAGACATGGGTTTATTTCTGGGTTCTCTATTCTGTTTCATTGATCTATCTGTCTGTTCTTCTGCCTGTACCAGACTGTTTTGATTACAGTGGCCTTGTAGTATAGTTTGATATTGGGTATTGTGATCCCTCCTACTTTGTTCTTCTTTCTCAAGATTAGGTATACCATTTTAAGGTTATAGTAAGAAAGATTCATAGAGCTTAAGTAAACTGTTCTAGGTCCCCTGGCTGGGGTGTGATGGAGCAGGAATTTAATGCTGGCTTAACTAATTCCAAAATCCATGCTCTTTGCACCCCAAGATGCTTCTCCTCTGTCCCGCAGCGGTGCTCACCCAAATGCTCAGATCTACTGTGCATTTCACTAGGGTCAGGTATTGCCAAAGGATGCTCTCTCTGGGATTGCAATGGTAGTTCCTGGTATCCTACCCAATAGTAGATGGCTGTATATGCTGCTGTTCTCTTCCCACATTTTCCATGGCATGAAGGGGGATTTTCACACTTCCAGAAGATCATGAAGCTTGAGGTCCAACTCTCTCAAAGTACAATCTGTGGCACATATGGGTTTCAAGAGTTTTCTTGATGGTCAGAGAACTGATCCAAAAATGCAAGTCTATTTTTCAGTTCTCATAATGCATCAATTGTTTGTTTGTTTTTGAATGATCATATGAACCACTTAATGTTGTTAATCTAAGGGTCACTGAATTTTGGTGTTCATAAACTGATGTTAACATATTACCAGAATTTCCTGACAAGTCTGAAATTAACACCTTGTAAAGTTGCAGTGACCACACCCATAGAATAGTGAGAAAACTCACAGTTTCAAGAAAGGGAGTCAACAGTACGATCTTCAGTTGGTCCTTTAATTGGTTGTTTATTAACCAGTATTTAGGCAGGTTATACTAGGTACCAGGTATTTTCTAATAACTTTAGAAATGTTAACTTGTTTTTAATCTTTATAATTTTACTATGAGATACATACTCATATTATCACTATTTTTTCACAGGAAAATTCAGGCATGAAAAAGTTGAGCAAATTACCAAGGACTTAGTGTTTTGGGTTTCTTTAGGTAAATATCCAAAATTAGAATTGGTGGGTCTTTGTCTATTTTTTTTAAAGATTTATTTATTTTAGAGAGGGAAAGGGAGGAGGAAGAGAGAGAAACATCAATGTGTGGTTGCTTCTCGCACCCTGCTGGGGACCTGGCCCACAACCCAGGCATGTGCCTTAGACTGGGAATAAAACCAGTGACCCTTTGGTTCACAGGCCAGTACTCAATCCACTGAGCCATACCAGTTAGGGCTCTTTGTCTATTATTATAGCCTTTGTTTTAAAGTCTATTTAGTCTGGTATAAGTATTGTTACCTCATTTTTTTTTAATTTTCATTTTCATGAAATATATCTTTCTATATTTTTATTTATAGTCTGTGTGTGTCCTTCAATCTGAAGTGAGTCTCTTGTATGTAACATATGTAAAGAGCCTTAATTTTTTATCCATTCAGCCACCCTATGTCTTTTGATTACAGCATTTAATCTATTTGTATTTAAAGTAATTATTGATAGATAATTTATTGCCATTTTATTATTTACATTTTTAACCTTTTTTTTTATTCTTCTTAAAGAAGACCCTTTACATTTCTTATAGTACTGGTTTGGTGATGGTGATGAACCCTTCAGCTTTTTCGTGTTTGGGAAGCTCTTTATCTAACCTTCAGTTTTAAGTAATAAATTTGCTGAGTAAAATAATCTTAGTTGTAGGTCTTTGCTTTTTATCACTTTGAACATTTTGTGCCAATCCTTTCTGGACTGCAAAGTTTCTGTTGAGAAATCAGCTTATAGTCTTAATGGAGCTCTCTTGCAGGTAACTAACTGCTTTTCTCTGCTGCTTTTAAGATTATCTCTTTGTTTTTAACACTATCATTTTAATTATGACGTGTCTTGGTGTGGACCTCTTTTTGTTCATCTTGATGGGACTCTCTGTCCTTCCTGGACTTGTATGTCTATTTCCTTAACCAGGTTAGGGAAGTTTTCCATCATTATTTTTTCAAAAAGGTCTTCAATTTCTTGTTCTTTCTCTTCCCTTTCTGGTACCCAGATGATGCTGGTGTGCTTAAAGTTGTCCCAAAGGCTCCTCATACTATCCTAATTTTTTAATTATTTTTTCTTTTTGCTATTCTGATTGGGTTTTTTCCTGCGTCCTTATCTACCAAATTGCTGATTTGATCTTCTGCTTTATCTATTCTACTGTTGATTCCCTATAATGTGTTTTTCGTTTCAGGTATTGTATTTTTTATTTCTAACTGGTTTTCTTTTTGCTTTCTATCTCCATTTTATGTTTCCTATTTCTTTGTGTAAGTTTTCACTAAGTTCATCAACTCTTCCCTTAAGTTTATTGAGCACCTTTAGAGCCAGTGTTTTAAACTCTGCATCTAGTAGATTTCTTATCTCCATTTTGTTTAGCTCTTTTTCTGGAGTACTGTTCTGTTCTTTCATTTGGGACATATTTTTTTGTCTTTTCATTTTGGCTGCCTCCACATATTTGTTTTTATGTATTAGGTAGAACTGGTATGTCTCCCAGTCTTGGTAGAGTGGTCTTATGTAATAGGTGTTCTGTAGGGCCCAGTGGCCTAGCCTCCTTGTCACCATAACTGGACACTCCAGGTATACCCTTTTCTCCCCTTACCCTCTCCTCTGTAGTTTGTATACCCTCCTGTTGTAGTTGAGCCTTGATTGCTATTGACATTAATTCAACCAACCACCATGGAGACTGGAGCCAACCCCAGGGAGTAGGACTCACTTTAGAGGGACCCTGGTGCTAGCTTACTTTTCCCCTTGAGGGTGTTGCTCATGCAGGTGGTTGGGTGGTGCTCTGGCATGGTCTGAAGCTGTCCACCAAGTGCCCTGGCCCTAGTGTTAGCTGGAAGATTCAGCCTATGGTCAGCTTCTGCTTATTCCCTGCCAGGGACCACCCAGCATGAGCTACAAAGCAATTTGCAAATGGCTGCTACTTGTATTAGGCTTGGAGTTTCTGAGTAGAGGCCAAGCTGTAAATTAAGCCTACTTGTCACTAATGGTGGACCTGAGGCCATTTAACAAAGGGTATGGGGCACACTGAGGCCAGGTTTGCTTGTTTGAGTGAATTTAGGAAATTCTTCAGCATGAACAAAGATAAGCCATTTGCATGAGAAAACCACTAGAAGTAGCTTGGATGAATCCACAAGTTGGGTGGAGCAGGGTCTCAGAGAATCACCAGGATGGAGTGGACAGTGCTAAGCAGGTTGATGGAGGCTCAGATAAGGCTCTTGCCAGCTCTGTGGGGCAGGGCTCAGAAAAGAAAAATAGCCCCTGCCAGACCTTCTGTCTTGGATAAAGATGCCCTTCCAGCTTTCACCTTGATGCCAGATAACTCAGTTCCTCCATGTATGTCCCTAGTGTTTTTCAAGCTGCTGCCCCAGTCCTGGAGCTCAGAGCCAGTGATTCCAAGTATGTCTGTGTGGGGAGCCTTTAAGAGAAACACTTGGGACTCCAGAAGCCCTCCATCTCACTCAGCCAAAATCCCCACTGCTTTTCACAGGTATAAGTTATGGGGACTTCTCTTTCTGACACTGAAACCCTGGGCTGGGGAGCCCTATGTGAGGTAAGAATGCCTCACTCCTCAGGGGGTACCCTGGCAGCCAATATATCCCTCCCAATTTTTAATGACCACATGTGAATGTGGGACCAGATCCTTTCCCACCTTTGCCCCTCCTACCAGTCTCCATGTGGCTTCTCCTTTATATCCCTACTTATAGGACTTGTGTTCACTTAGATTTCGGGTGGTTCTGAATGATGGTTCTTCTGCATTTTAGTTGTACTTTTGACATGGTTGCAGGAGGCTCCAAGTACCATGTCAACCTATGCCACCAAATTGATGGAAGCCTCTAATTAGTAATCTTTAACAATAGCAAACATAACAACAACACCTATTGAACATTACCTTGTGCTAGTCACAGTTCTCAATATATATTAATTTATTTTTAATATATTATCTAATTTAATCCTCACTGTAACCTTTCACTCTTTCATCTTTATAGCAGTTTTGTAAAAATAGAAGATTGAGAAGTAGAGAGATTAAGTAACCTGCAGAAAATCACTTTCATGCTGCTTGTAAGTCATGGGGACAGCATTCAAACCAAGGTAGTCTGACTTTAGACCCTATGCTTCTAATTAGACCCTATCAAGATTCAGAAATGGATCATCTGTACCTGCCCAGCTCTTTCTCCATCAGAAAGTAGAGAAGAGTCAGGTAAATTAGTTGGGAGGGATTTTGAAACCCTTGCTATACGCCATTTTCAAAACAATGGCAAGAGATGTTAGAGTCAGCGTTCATGATCATGCAGCCACAAATGAAAAATTCTCATTTTGGACAGTGTCATAGCCTGCTGTCAGCAAAGAACCTGATTGGAAATTCAAAGACACCAAAGGAATAGGGTGAATCTTCCAGAATAAGGGAGCACAGAGTTCCAAGGTCAAAAATCCTATGCAAGTCACCATGTGGCCTCAGACAAGTCACTCACTTCTAAATCCTGGTTTCCTCATCAGTACTTATGGGTGATTTTTCCCACTTCACAGAGCTTTGTGAAGAATGAATAACATAATAAAAGTCAAAATTTTAGAATCATATAGTAGTTCATTATTAATGAATAAATGATAGTGCAACCTTCCCAATCATTCCTTTTATAGCTTTTTAAAAAATGAACAAGCCAAATCTCTATTCCAAACATTTGACAGCTATGGTCCCACTTTTGAATAGAAGCCCCTTCCTTCATTCTTTCCTCCACTTAGACATATTTAAGTATTTTTCCTCTATATGTTACTCCTTGGAAAAGAATAGTATTAGTATTTTTTTAATAATATATGACCTTCTTCAGTCTTAAAGGAGTAACTGATTATTTTCACCAGTGATTCCAATATACCCATAGCTATATTGGTAGTATTTTATTTCACTGCATTTGGATCTGCTGTGTACTGCCTCTGGACCACAGCTCTGTTTTATACAATTTGATGAGTGTCCATGGCTTTTGGGTGTGTTTCAGATGCAATGACTTGCCAACTCAATCAGCATAATTCTATTACTTGTTTTTGGAAGGAGAGATTTGCCGAATTTATTTATTCTTATAGCAGGGTTTGAGAGACATGAGGTTCTTTTGTCTCTTTCATGGCAATAAAAGGAACAGTGCTCAAAAATCTGAGTCACTCTCTTGGATGCAATGCTATGTGTTAGTACACAGGAAAATAATAGCATTACTGTTCCACCAGTATCATAAATGGCAAACATATGTCCTCCACACAATCCTGAACAATTACTGTTTCCCATTCAAATTTTTTATAAAATGCACAGAAATTAGATTTCCCTCAAGAGCCTCGTTCTTCCTCATCAGGTATCCCTCTGGAATGGTGTTTAGTGTACATTAACATCTCTTGGGGATTTTGCTAAAGATTTCCTAAGACTTGTCTCCAGAAATTCAGATTCTGTAACTACTGGGAGGGCTTAGGTCACTTATAGATTTAATAGGGTTGACAATACTCTGCCTTCTCTATACCTACCTCTCAGATTCTGATGTAAATGGGTCCTTGTACTGCATTTTGAGGAGTGTTCTAAACAGGTTGTATATGTTTTTGGTTTGCTAAGCCCCTTTGTTATTGAAGTAAGCTTCATAGAGTGCTTAGACAGTCTCACAAAAATAATTTAATTATTTGAAATTGTTATGAAAAAGTTACGGGAATAATATTTTCTTCTAGTGGCATGGAAGAAAAAAGATAAAAGGCTTTGGAGTTAGGCAAACCTTATTTCAAATCCAGACTTGATAAATTACTACCTTAGTGACAATGGGAAAATTACTCTCTCTAAGCCTCTGTTTTTCATTTATAAAATGGGAGTAGCAACCCCTGAAAGTTTACCTTGATATCTTGTTTAAATGCAAAGCAGGTGTAAACAAGACACCCACTTTGAATCTAGGTAGAATGGTTCATAAGCATGCTAAATTGTCTTTGTTTACATGATATTGATGCATTTCTACAATAAAAAGGAACAAGTTTCAATGATGTTCTATTGGGTTGAAACAGTGTCTTTCTGGAGATTTTTACCCTGATATTTTGTTTTCCTTCTGCATTCCAGGAAATGGAATTAAGACTGGACAGACTTCATAATACATCCACAGGAGGAGTGACTCAGAGGGAGCCAAAGTCAGTGATGACTGATGGCCTTGGACCAACTCCTGAGGAAGGTCTGGCATCCAAACAGCCAAAGAGCCTACTGATTAGAGGCTGTAGGATTGAACATACTTTTATGTTCCACCTAGCCAAGGTGACTCTCAAACCTTAGGGAGAGTGTAGAAATCAGTGTCAACCAAACATGACAAAAACTTGTGTCCCCAGTGTTTCCTCCCTGCATAGGAGGAACCATGTCAGTGTGAATCCAATGCCCCTTGTTTGCGAACCAACCCCAGAAGGTTTAAAGGGTTTGTTAATGAACCCACAGACAGCCCCTCAGTCGTGATCCAAAATGGTAGCTTTTGTGGACTGCCAAGTCACTCCATTAGAGTCCGTCTAGTGCTGGCTAGATTTTCTATCAGGTAGACTGAACATGAAAAAATAAAAGCAGTTATTGTAACAAAGCATTAAAATAGTTGCCATGGGGGGAAAACAGAAATTTATTCATTGACTTCTTTATTTACTTTATTGTTTTGAATTATTTTTATATTAAATCACAATATGGGAATAGACTGAGAAGCCACACTTTTTTCAAGGCCTGCTGCCTCTATAGGTCTTAATCTGTCCTGGATCTTGCCTGCTTTTAGGGAAGATCTGAGTAGGTGGCTACACCCTTGGTAGGTGTAGAATACTAAGATCAACCCTCTTACACTCAAAGTTCTTCCCTGAAATATCCCCTCCTACCTAAGGCATCATAGGCTTCTATGAAATAAGAATGTTATTTTATTATTTTTTCTTTTTTATTTCATTTATTTAATTTTTTTAATTTAAACATTTTTTATTGTTGTTCAATACAGTCGTCTGCATTTTCTGCCCACCTCTCCACCCCACCCCAGCCAAACCCACCTCCCTCCCCCACCTTCACCCTCCCCCTTGGTTTTGTCCATGTGTCCTTTATAGTAGTTCTTGTAAACCCCTTTCCCCACTATCCCCTCCCCACTCCCCTCTGGCTATTGTTAGATTGCTCTTAACTTCAATGTCTCTGGTTATATTTTGTTTGCTTTTTTCTTCTGTTGATTATGTTCCAGTTAAAGGTGAGATCATACGGTATTTGTCCCTCACCATCTGGCTTATTTCACTTAGCATAATGCTCTCCAGTTCCATCCATGCTGTTGCAAAGGGTATAAGCTCCTTCTTTCTCTCTGCTGCATAGAATTCCACTGTGTAAATGTACCATTGTTTTTGGATCCACTCATTTGCTGATGGGCACTTAGGTTGCTTCCAGTTCTTGGCTATTGTAAATTGTGCTGCTATGAACATTGGGGTGCATAGGTTCTTTTGGATTGGTGTTTCAGGGTTCTTAGGGTATAATCCCAACAGTAGAATTGCTGGGTCAAAAGGCAGTTCCATTTTGTTTTCTGAGGAAATTCCATACTGTTTTCCACAATGGCCACACCAGTCTGCATTCCCACCAACAATGTACTAGGGTTCCCTTTCCTCCACATCCTCTCCAATATTTGTTTGTTGATTTGTTTATGTTGGCCACTCTGACCAGTGTGAGGTGGTACCTCACTGTGGTTTTAATTTGCATCTCTCTGATGGCTAGTGATGCTGAGCATCTTTTCATACGTCTCTGTGGTCAATTAATATTTGACAAAGGAGGCAGGAGCATAAAATGGAGCAAAAATAGCCTCTTTAACAAATGGTGTTGGGAGATCTGGACAGCTATGTGCAGAAAAATGAAACTTGATCACCAACTTACACCATACACAAAAATAAATTCAAGGTGGATAAAAGACTTAAATATAAGTCATAACACCATAAAAGTCCTAGAGGAAAACATTGGCAGGAAAATCTCAGATATTCCACAAAGCAACATTTTCACAGACACGTCCCCTTAAGTAAGGGACATAAAGGAAAGAATAAACAAGTGGGACCTCATCAAAATAAAAAGCTTCTGCATGGCTAAAGAAAACAGCATTAAAATGAAAAGAATGTTATTTTAAATCATTAATAATAATTTTTGGTGATTAATACCAAATATACATGCTCAGTATTACAAAAGTGTAGGTCGCTGTTAATATTATGAGAACATACATTCATTGTGAATTTTCAGGGAGACAGTGATGTAAGCAGTCCAAGTTTCTTGGTCATAGTTCTGAAAAACCTTGGAATTTCCTAAGGATTGAGAGTGATGTAGGTGCATTTTGTTATGCTAATGAAGTGGTACCTAAGGAAGGGTGGAGGATGGATATGGAGTTCAATAAGCAATGGTTAATGACTTTATCAGTCATACCTGTGTAATAAAACCTCCACAAAAAAACCCCAAGAGAACAGGGTTCAGATTGCTTTTGGGTGGTGAACACATGAAGATCTGGGGAAAGTGGATGCACTGAGAGGGTATGGAAGCTCCACATCCTTTCCCCATACCTTGCTCTATGCATCTCTTCCATATGGCTGTTTTTGAGTTATATCCTTCTATAATAAACCAGTACTCTAATAAGTAAAATGTTTCTTTGAATTCTGGGAGCCATTCCAGAAAATCAATCAAACCCAAGGAGGGGGTCAAGGGACCCTCTGATTTATAACTCATGAGTCAGGAGTACAGGTAACAACCTGGACTTCTGACTGATATCTGAAGTAGGGGTGGGGACAGTCTGGCGTGACTGAGCCCTTTACCTGTGGAATCTGATGCTATCCCCAGTAGATAGTGTCAGAATTGACTCAAATTATAGGACACCCAGCTGGTATCCAAGTGTTGTGCCTCTGTATGTACCATATTATTGGTAGTATGGGAAACATGCCCTCCACATATCAGAATTGGGTCCAGCAACCCAATAAAAGGAAGACCAATCTTCAAGTGGGACTTGGAGCAGTTTGGAGAGCATAAGAGCATCCTGAAATAGTGGAAGGATCAAAAAGAGAAACAATGGGTTGTAGTAATTCTGCCGAAGGCCTGTAGTATTTATAATAGCTATACAGGGGCAGCAATGTGCTCCCTAGTCCAAAGGGACAGAGCCTAGGCCTCTCTTAACCTCAACTTCAAATTGTGCTGTCAGACCCAGATTTCTCTGTCTACATATAAGTGGAATCTTATGGGTCCTTTTCTGAATATGAAAGATTACACAATGATCAGTTTGCATTTATTCAACTTTATTTATTATTAATCTGTAATTGCCACTTTAACTTGATTTTGTCTGTATTATTTCATTCGGGAAATCTTGTCTCCCTAATGCTTCTTAATCTCTTTGAAAGGACTGGGTCTTACCTTCTTCAGGTGACTGATTGCTTACCAGTTCCTTTTCCTTCAACAAATGTTTATTAGGCCTCAGCTTCTATGTGACTCACTGTTCCTGTACCAGCTTTGAGAGGTATTAAGGCTCTGTTCCTTTGCTGGGTTATGCAGACAAGAATGGAGTAAGGATGTGTGGTGGGGGGGGCACTGCCTGTGCAACACATTCTTTGAAGATATAGGTTATAGTAAATATCAAAGAGTCCAATGATGCTACTGTTATTGCAATCTAGAAGTCATATAAAATTGGTAACTATCACATATATCCTGTTGATTTTTGCTTTTCTGCTGCTGGTATGATCTAGCTAGATTCCTACAGTAGTATCACAGTACTTCATCTGGCATGTGTTCATGGAATTTAAACTAATTTATTCATATTTTTATTGAATAACTACTATGTGCCAGGCACTTTTCTAGAGACTGGAATGTGACTTTAGGACACAAAGAATATGAGTTTGCTACTAATCATCTACCAGAAAACTACCCTGTCCCTTTGCCACCCAGTCCACATAAAGGACGGAAAAACAGGAACTACCACATACTCATTGCCCATTATTGGTAGAACTTTGAGTATATTTTTTCATTTAATCCACACAACAAAACTTCATAAAACTGAAGCATGGAAAGTTAAGGGATTTTTTCCAAGATCTCATAGCTACCAAATGGCAGAGCCAAGATTTGAACTCAGGTCTTTTCCTATTTATCCCAGTTGTATTGGTTTATCAACAAATTCACCAATACCCTGGGATTTCTTCTCAGCAGTATATCAATTCTTATCACTATCAATGGTGTCTATCTGATTATTTCTCTATTCCAAGAGAGTCAAACAGGGTTTATAGTAGATCCCGTATAACTTCATAATTCTCTGCAGGCATGTCTTAGAATTGCAAAAAAAAAAAAAAAAAAAAAAAAAGGCCTAGAGGCTAATGTCAGAACACACATACTTCCAGACATATGGAGAATTCCTCCAACTTGACAATGAGTTTTCATCCAAAAATTACATGAGAGTGACAGTACTATTTCTTAAGGCTCAAATGCTAAATTGCAGGCTGCTCCATAGAGCTAGGCTTCACGACAGGCTAAGCATGGCCTGGCCCCAACACATTCAGACTGTGCCAGCAAAGCCCAGACCTCCATTGGAATGCCCTCTTATTAATGATTAACTTTGTCCCCAAGTCATGACAGCTATGCAGCACCCAAGCCTGGATTGCCCTAATCCACAAAATAGAAAGCATAAATCTACTCCGATGCCTCTACCTCCTCTATTTGTAATCACCAACTCCATCAGTTCCATAACCTAACATGCCCTTATTCTTCATCCCCATGCCCACTGGTTTAAACCCTCATCACTTATTGCAGGATTATTGCAATTGTTTTCTCTCTGATGTCTCTACAGCCAGTTCTACAACCATCATCGTATCTATTCTATTTGCTGATGCTGCCAGAGTAATCTTTTAAAAAATCCAAATCTATAACTCTGCTCTATATTCAAAATTCTTCACTGACAAAAGGCATGTTCTCCAAAGCTACTTTTGAAGGGCCCCTAATGTTCTGGCTTACTTCTCTTTTCTTTTTTCTTTTAAGTCTGAACATCGTAATGTTCACCAAATATGCACAACTGGTAATCTTTCATTCAGTCAGTCACACCAGGCTGTCCCCACCCCTACCTCAGATATCAGTCAGAAGTCTAGGTTGTTACCTGTGCTCCTGACCCATGGGTTATAAATCAGAGGGTCCCTCGGCCCCCTCCTTGGGTTTGATTGATTTGCTGGAACGGCTTCCAGAACTCAAAGAAGCAGGGACAGCAATGTGCTTCCTAGTCCAAAGGGACAGAGCCTAGGCCTCTCATAACCTCAATTTCAAATCATGCTGTAAGACCCAGATTTCTCTGTCTACATATAAGTGGAATCTTATGGGTCCTTTTCTGAATATGAAAGATTATATGATGATCAGTTCACATTCATTCAGCTTGACTTATTATTTATCTGTGCTTTTGGACATGCTTTTCTTTCTACTTAAAATGTTTTTTTTTCTTTTTGGCAAACTCCTACTCATCCTTCAATACCCAACTAAAGTATTATCTCCTCTGGAAAATCATTCCTAACCTTCCCTTACACACTTAGTTACTAATTTTGTGCTCCCAAAGTACGTTTAAAATATAATTATTAGCACCCTAGAACAGAATTGAAATATATCTGTTAATTAGATTATAAGCTCCTCAAGGTTAAGGTTAAGGCTAGATTTTTACACCTCTTCCCTACCTGGGGAGTCAGTGCTTGACACATTTGTTGTTCAGTACACATCAGTATATTGCCTTCTTTCCACAGGAGACAGCAATGGAGGAAAAATTGGGACAACTGTAACTGAACAATAATAAAAAAAATATCTATTTGTTAATTTACAAAATTAAGGACTTTGGTGAAAACAGTTTAACAACCCCTTCTAGCCAAACAATTTTTAATCAGTTAACTCATATATTGTATGGCTTTTTCAAGTCTTTGCTCAAATATTATTTTCTCAATGAGTCCTTTTCTGACCTCCTTTTTAAAAGTCCGACACTTCTCCTGGCACACTCCTTATTTGCTTTCTTTGCTTCATCGTCTTTGTAGCACTTTTATTTTTATAATATACTCCTTAATTAACTTATGTGTTTTGTTTTTTGTCTTTCTTCCACTAGAACTAAATCCCCATGAGGGCAGACTGTATTGCATATATATAGTTTACTGCCATGTTTCTGGCATCTAAAATGATGGCTGACTCTCAAATGAATAGCTGTTGACTGAATGAACTCTCAAATGTTACAGGCATAAGATTCAAGGGGATCATCTCATCAACACAATCTTAAAATAAAATCAGTCAATGTCACCTAGTCAGCGGCCAATCCAGGATTAGCTATGGGAATGCGGCCAAACAGTGGGGACTGCAGGCAACTCTGAGAAACAGAGCCATGTAACTAGAGCAAATGAATGAAGTTCCCTATGAGCCTATGAGTCCACAAACAGTACTAGCTCAGCAGACCCTGAAAATAATTCTGCCACATCATGGTCACATTCTCACTATACTTTGTCCATGTCCCTACAGGATACACTGTGACAGGGGAGAGGGTCTAACCCACAAGGCAAAGCTAGAGAAGTTTGTCTTCTAGCCTCTCATTTCTTGTTCTTCTGATAATGTCTGCCCTTTGGAACTTAGGGACCCTACACTTCCTCCTATCCTTTCTATCGCAGGATCTCTAGGAGACTGATCCATGCTGAGGCACAAAATACTGGTGACACCTATGATCTCTCTCAAGTGTTCTTGACAGGGACCTACATAAACCACTGGAGCCAAGCTCTTAAGTTAGCTAAGAACTTAGTTGGGACTTTACTCAATGACAAGTAGAGGAGGGAGATAGTTTTTCTGATGTCACTGAATTCCTGCTATTCAACTTGAAATTACTACTTATGTGTAAACAAGTGTAACCAATAAAATATTTCTGAAGCACCTCCCAATGTTTATCAGTAAGTCAATCACTTTTTACACTCTATGCCCCATTTTAAGACTTAGGTGTAAGGTTAGAGTGAAGGTGTAGGATATGGCATTTAGAAAGCAAAAAGTCCAAAATCTACCCCTTTCTGTGTGGTTTTACCAAATAAGGGCCTTGAGGAACCATATATAAAAGTCTATCCTTCCCAGTCCTGGGTAATTTGGAGGGAGGAAGAGAAAAGAATCAAGTATTGATTAAGGAAGGCAAATTCCAAAGGTTTGGCTCCCCTAAACACTTGATTCAGGGACAAACAGCAATAAAGAGGTCCTGTAATAAGCATTCTGATAGGATCAAAGAGCCCGAGGATTTGGAGGGTAGCAGGGGCTTTGGAAAATCTCCCTGGGTATATGAGGGGAGCCTTTACTGCAGAGAACTACTATACTCTCCCTCCTTCAGGAAAGCACTTTGACAGTGGTGGTGGCAACAGGCAACCAGAAATCTTCTTATCTCCCATTGTCTGAATAGAATGTACTAAGGGACTCAGAAATACTCATTTGTTAGAGTTGAGGGGCCTAGAGAGGATTAGAACATAGCAAAATGGCAAAATCCTGCCCTTGAAACAGAAAAAGCCTCTGTAGATTCAGAATTTGAGACTACGTTTTTAACAATGTCCAAGATTATAGGCTTCACTGGTGGGTACTAGCTGGAACCTTCTTCCCAGGAGGTAGACCATATAAGAAACTCCGAAGCCTAAATTAGGAAGAGTCCCTTTAATACTGAGGAACCTTCCTTTTCTGCCACCATGAGGGAATATAAGTCATACCCAGATACCACCTTGGAAAGGAATAGAGGACAGATAGAAAACTTGTGTTTGAATTTTCTTAAAAGGGATACCCCTGTGAGAAAAGATGAATTATAGAAAAATTGAGAAGCCACGTTTGCTTTGAATATTTGTATGTGAAAGGTGAGCATTTTTGCCATCTTAGTTCATTTGAGGGTATTCCCCAGAACTTTTGAGAATCTGTAGCAAATGTTTGCCCCATAGAGTGAATAAAACCCTCTAGGCTAAAATTAAAAATCTTGAGTCAGAACCATGTCTCAGGTGATTTGCAGAAGGAGATAGAGGATGGAGAGCAAAAGGTATAAAAGAGGGGTTAGGAAAACATCAGTAGAGCCCATTCTTGGTGTGTAAAGTTTTGAAAAGTAGAGTCAACTTTTCAGAGGGAGGCCTAAAACTATCAGCATCGATTCAAGACTGAGACATATTTAGAGATGGTATTTGTGAAAGGAGAAATTGGACTTTAACAACTAATCAGAAAGAGAACACCCAGCCAGTATTTCATCAATTAAGTCCATCCAGGGAGACCAAGGAGTCAGTGAGTAGATCATTGTCCATCTTGTGAGAGCTAGCTAAGTTAACATCCTTCTCTCTCTTGAGTCAAACAGGTGAGGTTAGAGAATATTTACCTCCTGGGAGTAAAGACAACCATGGTTAGAGACTGGGTTGTGGCACTAATCCATACTTCCTGCTGCCTTTAGATTTAGATAGCTAACGATTCATCTCCACTGCAGTATTCAACATTCACTAGAGGTTTATCACAGCTCAAGGAAACATTTTCAACATACAATCAGACTACAGGGTTGGGGGTAGGGTGAAGCAACAGGCCAGTATTGTGAAGAGACTGTACCTTCTCTGACACCAAATTGTGATATAAATTAAAAGATTCCATCAGTACCCAGATTTTCTAGACAAACTTGGAGGTATTAGGCATAAGTTAAGAGAAAAACAAATGTAGAATAATAATCAAGCATTCAGCTTCTTAGAGAAAGGGAGGGTAGGAACTTAATCATGAGTATATGTCCTTTGCAGAAAAACAAAACTTTACTATGGTAGTATAACGTGTTTCAAATATCTCCCAAGTCAGGATTCCTTATGAATAAACTTATCTCTAGTCTATCTCCTACAACCTGTCCAACTGCTATTAGTTGGACAGGATGAAGTTAGAAAGGAGGGCACAAAGTCCATTGCAGAAGTAGGATAATAACTATATAGTAGGAGGAGTCTCAAGTAGAAAAAAAGGGGGGCAATAAGAGGAAAATCCGATTCTTGCAGTCTGGAGCAATTTTGATTTAAAAAGATAAGACAAAAGAAAAATGAGGTAGCCATCTGTTAAGGCTTTCATTATTCTCTTCTCTACACAGAATAATGAGTCCAGAAGAAGAGGGTAGTACTTCATACACATCTAAATAGCTTTGAATATGCCCCAGGATTAAGGCCAAATGGCAACCCCTTCCCCAGAATGCGTTAGAATAGGGCTAGAAGTCCTCAGAAGCAGTTCTTCATGGCCCTATCTGACATGGAGCAAGACTAGAAGAACTGAAGTGGCAATGGGAAGTAAATAGATGAATGATCCTGAGCTAGAATCCATGCCTTGCAAGAGTAGGCCCCTGGTATGCAGGGTATGCTGAAGTTCCTATGAGAAGGGGATAAAGTGTGAAAGCAATGCTAGACCTAGAGATGGCAGGGGGAAGGATGTATAGATTTCTGTGGATGATGACTTTGATATGAGGACATATGTCCAGGGTCTAAGACTGCAGTGGTGAATGTCAGCATGAAAGCTGGATAAAGCAATGGTACCTCAGACTACAAAGCAGTCCCCATCAGCTGCTTTTCAGCAGAATTTCTTATGAATCTGAGGTTCCTTTCCTCCACTAACTGCAACAAAAGCATGCCAACTATATGCTTCCCCTATATACCTGATTATACTAGAGAAGTGCAAGCCGGGAAAGAGGAAATTGGAGACACTAAGTGTGTGACCTAAAGAGCTTAAGCATCTGCTTGAAAGGATTGCTAACTCATTCTGCACTCAGTTTGTTCGGTTATACTAAAATTTATATGCTTCCCATTTCTCAGATGCAGGTGGTTTGTGAGGAAGGTCAGATGAGTGAGAGAATTTTTTTTAAACTAATTTCTTTGAGTATCTGAGGGCAATACAATGAGTACTTTTGTAATCCTGCTATATTGCATATTAAATTAATAAGGAAATAGTGTCCAAAAAGCCATTTAACAAGAAAAATTTTATTGATAGAAAAGCAAAACAAAATTTTCATGAATTCTAATATCTGTTTTATTATGTTTCTTAGATATACTCAAGTTCAAAAATCAGTTTTTCTATTGTTGTTCTTGTTGTCATCATTATTGTTAACCTCTCTATAAAAACAACTCAATGAAATCACAAATCCCTGCCTTAGATAGGATCACCTTGATAAAAGATTGCCCCCAATTAAAGTTAATTTAATTCTTATTCTTAGCTAAGCATTCCTAAATGGCACCAATTGTATTATTAGGTTGGTGACATTAGTAAGTATTGATGTCAAGCCATCAAAGTTATTTCTCAAATATTATCAAATAAATCAAAAACCAAATTAGAATCAGAATACATCATTATCAATCCAATGATTAAATACCTCTCTATAGATAGGTCAGTTCTTTTTCATGTGAACCAAATATCTACAAGCCACAATCATTAGTTCCAACAAAGGATGGCCCAGATAAGCGGCTTTTCAGATTCATATTCAAAGTTCAGATTCATTTGGGAGTGGACCTGAGGAACCTGACCATATTAGATTAAAGTTTCTCACTCTAATTTAACCTACAAGTTTCACATAATATCAGCTAGCAACTGCTCAACTGTCACCCACAGAAATGAATTTAAAGCATAAGTCTGCACAATGGAAAAAATGGAATTTTAAACATTATCTAATTAATTCAATGGAAAAGTCAAATGCCAAAGTTTTTAAAACTAATTTATCCATATTTTTCAGAAACTACTTATCAAACTAAACATATAATGACCATATTTTTACTTTACCTTTAGCTATGCAGATATGTTTTATTTCCATACAACATATAGATTGAGAATTTAAAAAATGAGCAACAATCCAGGTTTGTGGTCTAGGTGGTCCTAAACCTTTTCTAGATATTTTTGCTTTCCATCTATATATTTAGACCAATAAATATGGCCATAAATTCATTGTCATTGCTACATTTGAGTCACTACCTACAAAAGAAAGCTTATCTAATTACCAATTCCCGAGCCAACCAGGACTCTCCCCTTTCATTAAATAAAGAGAAAAGTCATTCAGATTTGACCCCAAAGAAAAAAGTACATGCATATACCTGACTTCTCAGTATCCTCTCTGAATAAGAGGATGGAACAACTATTTGGTTTCCATCTCATTCTTGTAATGGCAGAAAAGAGAATACAAAAAGTCTATTGTAAATTGTACAAAATGTATGTATATATAAATACATATCTATGGGTGTATATAAATTCTAAAGAAGATTATATTCATCTACATCTTTAAGATTCAGAGTCCCATACAGTTGACATAATTGTATTCTCTCTCCAATTTTCTCATTTTTAAAAATAATAAGAATCAAGCATGCCACCTTAGTAATACTGAATAGCAAGTGCAGAAGTTGAGCTACAGCTATAGGGATTTGAAGCAATTAGTTTGACGGGACATCAGTGAATAAAACCTTTAAAATAAATTTAGCTTTTTCCAGATTGTCATTTGTTTCATATACATGAAATCCAAAACTCCCTTTTAGTAGCATCCCAAACTCCTTAGACTATCAATTGAAATCTATAAGAAGCAATGCTTTAAACAGAGTCTGTGCAAATTGCTTGGATATGTGCTTCTTTAAATAATTTGGTGGGATGGCATTACTAGAATTTCGTGTAATTCTCTATCTCATAAAGAGTCTCAAGTGATAACACCAGAAGCTTAGGGCTCTGAGTATATTAAACTCAGCATGAAATTTGACTCACAAACCACACATCTTTACACAAAGCAGTATTAAAAATATTAAGCCATAGTCAATTAATGGAGAAAGTCACATATATCTAAAAGTGCACAATAAAACTTATGGATATGTGCCCATGTTTAGAGGTATCAAATATTTTTAAAACAATGTATATAATGCTATTTCTTCTGTTTCCTCTATTCCTTAGGGGGAAAGATTATATGAGACAATTTCATAATTATCCCTACAGTGTACAGTTTGCTCCTTGGAGGGGGATTATTATTGCATGCCTTGAATGCACTATGATTCATAAGGCAAGAATGTATGAGTGGCTTCAGCACCAAGGAAATGGAATCATCATCCAGCATTGCTCACAACAGAACATCTTATTGCTTTAATAAAATGGGGAATTATTCGCTGTAAGGAGTGCACCAAATAAGGGGAGAAAGTAATATTTATGCAGTTAATGTAGCTCTTGGGAAATGAAGAAGCTCCCTTCTGAGTCCCTGATTCTATTCAAATTTCAAGACCAAAAGTTACTCTATAATAAAGTATTTAAGAGCTACAGCCAGATGAGAGTGAGCTACAAAAATTAATGGACTTTCTTCTTCACAGTGCCTTAGTCATTCTGATGTACAATGTGTAACTCTGATGCACTAAAGAATTCCCTAGTGGCCTGAGGGAGTTAATGCACTCTTTTACCTGTTACTAGGAAGTGACTAAGGCACTGGAAAGAACCTGGTTCATTGTTTAATATATTGTACCCAAAGATTATACCTGGTCTTCCTAATATTACAACATGGCATACTTAAATGACGATCCTCTGTGCTTCAGGAAAGGACTTAAGTGAATACTTAATGGGTGATTAAAATTAAGCTTATTAAATTATTTTTGTAAAAGGTGCAGACTGAGCTTGGGTAATTTAATAGATGACCTAAAACCACAGAGGTAATATTTTCTCTGGGAAAAAGCACATATGCCTGGAACCAAGACAAAGAATCAAGAACTACTAGTTACTTGGGAGAGGGATGTACTTGGTGGCACTATTGCCTTACTCTGTGCAGGTTTGTAAGGGCTCTTTTAGTTGAACTTTTTGTTGAACATTCTCATTCATACATTTTCCAAATGTTTGAATAGCTGTCAAGAATTTGTTTCCAAGAAAAGATTCCACTGCATATAATTAAGATTGTAATATGCTTCTGGTTCCCACTACCATCAGTCCAGGGGAAACAAAGTGGTAAATAACCATAGATGGACTCCATTTCTAGCATAAATAACATTGTCTGGCATTAGAAGAGAGAACAAAAGAAACTGATCTTCTTCTCTCACTTTCTTTTTTTTCAGTCTTTCTTCATGTATTCATTGAAGTTGCGTAAGCCAGACTCATAAAGAGAAAGGGAACCCTTTCTTTGCCACATCTCAGATGCAAGCACAGATTCTAAGTAAACAAGTTGCAAATATTCTTATCCTACAAGTATTACTGGGTATAACTTGTCTTGAAATTTGCGTGTCCTGTCACCCAAATTGCCCAACATCCCCACCAGTCTCACCTCCAAACACATACAGTGCAAGCAAACAAGCACACTACTGCCTCCAGGTGGTAATTGCATGCAGGGAGGACTACAGGCACTGTTTAATATTAACCATGTTTAATAGATGGCATTCCTGCACATCCATTATTTGTTTGTTTTCTATTGTGGTTGATTCTGTTATTCACAAAAAGAAAAAGAAACATATGTGTTGTCTTTTTATAACAGTCTACTACAGAGTAAGATACAAAAGCACACTTCTGGAAACAGCAGAAGCCGGACCTACACCACTGAATTTCTCATCCAGTGATAACCATTATACCAACAGCTGGAAATTAAGAACAAGAATATACAGTTTGGAGGACTTAGAACAGAACTATAGTTTGCTTCTGTATTTGGTACCAATATAATAAACATATAACAAAGGTGCACTTGTTCTAAAAATTAAACATTCTGATTTGGTTATATACTGCATTTTCAGTACTGGGCATTACCTAATACTTTTTTTTTTTACAAAAAAAGTAACTTACACAATATCTAATATTAAGAAAACTGATAGTGCACACAAATCCGATTGTAGAAAAAGAAAGAAACTAACAAAAAACTAGAATAGTCACTTTCCAAAAGCCCGTCCTTCGCCTGCACAACCAAGGAAAGTGACCATTTTGGTGAGGCCATTTGAACACCAGAACTGGCTGAACAGCCACGTCAAAGGTGCACAGATGGGGGCGGGGCAGGGAGCTAACGCAGTAGATATTTTTATACGAATTTAAGCATTTTTAATGTATTTATGGTGGGCTAGTGAGGGACATATCTAAAAGTAAATTAAAACATTTAGTCCTGGAAAAGGGAATGGTTAACTACGTGGTGACAAGAGGAATGACTGGAGAGCGGTACCTGTTATAAACGTCTTTCTGGGACACTCTCTGTGGCCTCTGGTAGTCCTGGCGCTTAATGTAGACATTTTCTTTGTAATATACGATTGCCTGAGCCTGGCTGAGAGTGGGAATGGGGGAAGGAGGGAAGCTGAAGGGAAAGTGAAAACCTGAGGGATGGAGGAGAAGGAAGGTAAGGAATCTTAACCTGACAGCTATGTACAAGACTCCGGGCCCCTCCGCTCTCTCTGCTCTAGGGTCAATGCCTGTTCTATAATATTCGGTAACTTGTGCGGTTTCTCCTCCTTATTGTGGGGGGCGCAGGGTGGAGAGGGAGGATGCATCCTTCATTGACAATGAGAAATTATGTGATTTGTCATGCGCTTGGATTGTGTTATTAGTATTATAATTACTATAAATATTAATAATAAAGTATTATTATCAGCGTTATTTCTTCTTCCGAGACTTTCCTTGACCAATATTTACAAATACCGCACAGTGCCTCGGCGGAGGAGAAACAGTAAAGGGAGGACAAAGAAGGAAGGAAAGAAGGAAGGAAGGGAGGGGGGAAGGAAGAGGAAAGAGAGGCCAGAGGAAAGTGAAAAAGGAAGAACAGGGGCAAAGCAAGGACGGCAAAGATGCTGGAAACAAGAAAGGGGAGAGGTGAAGGGCTAGACAATCAGGACAGTACCACCGTTTGCAAAAGGCCCTCGCCAGGTGTGTCCAAACAAGAAGAGGCTGCTTGTGCTCCTTGCGGACTGGGGGCTGGTGGTGGAGGCGGAGGAGCATGGGGATCCTGGCTCGGGAGGCCAGGGGACAAAGAGGAGGAGGACACTTTGGAGGGGTCGCAGAAAACGGAGTCCTGGGGTTGCCTCTCCAGCCGGGCTTCTTCTATGTGGGTGGGGGCCTGGCCACCGGCCGGGGACAGGCCCCTGCCGCCGCAGTTGCCGCTGCAGTGATCCCTCTCGTATTCCTCCTGAGCCCTCTGCATCTTCCGCTTCTTCATCCTGCGCTTGTGGATATGGAAGGTGGAGAGGGACAGCACGATGAGGCAGAAGATGAGGGTGACCAGGACAATCAGCACCAGCGTGGAGGAGAAGGACTGGAAGATCTGCTGTCCCACCTGCGTAATGCAGGTGCCGCCGCCTGCGCCGGGGCCTTGGGCACTGGCACTGCCGCTGGCGTTGGGGGAAGCAAAGGTCCTGTTGAGGAGACACGGCGGCAGCGCCAGCCTCAGCTCCTTGGGCGCCCTGGCACTCATCGGCGCTGGGCTGGGAGGGGCCTGGCCCACCAGACTTCCTCTCTTGGGCACACCGTTCCTACCCGCCAAGAAGAGGACGGAGCCCCCGCCACCCAAAACTGCTCCCTGGTGTGGGAGTGTATGCGCACGGGCGAAGGACTGAGGGAGCCACTGCGGGCAAGCAAGCCGTCAGGGAAAACGAGCGGTACCCAGGATATCCTCACCGGACCCGCTTCGAACGCGTGTCCAAGCGCCCTTTTCCTTTGCCAAGGCACCAGGCTGCAAAGAGAACAGGCTTAGTTAGGATCCCTGTAGCTGCCCAGGGGAGTGCGGAGGACAGAAAGAATCCGCGCAACTGCAAAGGAGCCCTCTGGGCACACAGCCTCCGCGGACACTGCCCGTCTTCTCCTCAGTCAGAGGACCCCAGCCCTCCCGCCCCTGGCCGCTCACCGGAGCGGGCCACCTGGGCTCGCGCCAATGTCTGGGAAGGGGTCTGCGCCGGCCGGCACCGTGGAGATGAGGATTACTCAGCAGATAAGGCAGACTCTGAGCCTTCCACAACTTTCTAATCACAACAGACACACAGTCTCCTCGGAGCGCGGTCCCTGCTTTCCAGAGCGCCGCCTCTGCTCTTTCCTGCGCCCTGTCAGTGATTGTCTTCGCCGGGATCCTACCCTTCCCAGCTCCCACCCGGGTTGCCCAGTAGGCTCCGGGTATGCAGTTCTCCTCCTTTCCCTCCACCTCCGGACTCTCCCTTTCCAGAAGGCGTCAGATCCCTTAGGTCCCATCTCCAAGGCGGTTAGCTGGCACCACATCCCACTCCACCTCTAGCCACCACCCCGGCTGACGTGCAGGATCGCGCTCTATCCTTTTTCCAGCCTTCTTCCCTAGTACCTCCCCACCACCAAAAAAAAAAAAAAAATTAAAAAAGCTGAGGCATCTCTCAGCTGAAGCACATCCCTCAAACGCCCCATTCCCCCCATCTCTCCGTGCCCCACCCCCGCCACACTTGATAGTACCCTGCTTCTTTCTGGGGGCTAGGGGCTGGAAATAAAAGGGGGATGGTTCCCGCCTGCAAAGTTTGGCGAACCGACCTTCTCTCTGGCCTTCCCAGACCCAGCCTGAGGGTCCCGAGACTCTTCCGCGGGACCAGCGCCAAGTAGACCCGCAGGGACCAGCGCCAAGTAGACCCGCAGGGACCAGCAGAGCTTTCCTTGCCGCCCTCAAGAGACGGCTGCAAACTGTTGCACTGCGGAGCAGTGAGGCGGCCCGCGAGGCGGGGCCCGGCTGGGCCGGGGGCCGAAGCTGCGGTCAGGGGTGTCTGCGCAGGCCGCAGGGTCTGTCTACCCACTCGTGCCTGTCCACCCTGCCGCCTGGCTTCCCCAAGCCTTTAGCCGCACCGTGTCCCTTACCTGGGGCTGCCGCAGGCTGGAGGGAGGGAGCCCCACGGCGCGGCTGCAGTGGCAGCTGCGGAAGGCACGGAGTTGTAGGGGCCAGAGACCAAGCAGCGCTGCCGCCGCTACCGCTGCCGCTTCGGAGAGCTGAGCTGGCAGCCTATTGCCAGAGAGGCCGATGACGTCAGGCTGCCACCGCCAGGGCTCCAAGCCACCCCCAGGCCCCCACCTCACCCTCATACCCCAACGTCTTGTCCTGGCAGAGCGATTCTGTGCCACACTGTTCCCAGTCCCCTGCCCAGGGGCTATGAGCAGCACCCCCACTCCCACCCCCTGAGCAGTCCACCTTCAAAACTCCTATGTCTAGGAAGGGTTGAAGCTTCAGTTCTCTGGCTGCACGATTCCTCACCGTCACCCCTTTCCACTTGGTCCCAGGAACTCATTTTTACGCTCTCTAGATCCATCTCCTCTCAGGCCACACATTTTTCAACCCCTGCTGTTGAGACTCACCTGTCTTCCCAGTCTCGCTGATGCTGGCCTGGTTCTGAACAGAAACTGGTACATGAGAGAGTTGTGAGGGGCAGAAACTCAAACACAAACTTGAACATGTATTTAACATCAAATAATCAAAATTAACTGTTTTTCTTTCCACCAGAGTCTCCAACATATCTTTCCACCTGACACACGTCTCGCCTCTCTTCGCTCACATGCGCATCTCCCGTTCTAAGGTCCACTCGGTGCATGAAACACTCCTCCTATCCTGACAAGACACTCATGAGCACACGCAGTGCACACGAGACTTACACAGCAGGGAGATGGAAAAATCACTTAAAGGAGTGCAGAAATGAACTGTCCTATGACAATTCTCAGTGTCGTGCCTCTTACAGAAATACCCTCCATTGGCCTATGCTGTTAAAGTGTTCTGTGCCTTTGCTGTCCTATTAACCATTGCCTTAGAACTTCCTGAAACAGTCTTATCATCCTGCAAAAGACTGTTTATGGACAAAGACTAATCAAATATTGGTTTAGAACCCTTGGGAAAACATAAATAGTGTCTTTGTTTACAGTAGCCACCTGCAAAATGAAGTATTCTCATTTTTCTATTGGAGAAGCCAGCTTGGAACAACACATAAAAATGTTGTAGGGTCTTAGAAGGCACTTAGGTGTCTTATTAAACGTGCATTTTCTTCTTCCCTCCTGCTCTTGTGTTCTTCCTAGCATTGAATCTAACACAGTGAACACACAATACTTAACTTGCTAATACAATTTATTCCTGCTATGCATCAGAATTGAGAGAGAACAGGAATGACTGACTCCACCTAGCTACTTGTAGTTGCAAGCAGAGGGTTTTGCAAGAAAGAGCTTGACATGGGGAGGAAATGTCGTGTGTCTGTGATCTGGGCAGGGGGGGCCCTTCTTCTTCCCCTGTGTTCATATCTAGTCTTACTCCAATTGTTCCTTTTCCCCTCCTTGCCCAAGACTTACATATGGAGTAAGAAATACTCTATTTCTCAAAAAAAAATCTGTCCCCATTTATTTGAATGAAAGTCACCAGCTTTTTCTTCATAACTGCCTCAATCTTTTTTTTTAAGTATCCCTATTTAAGTGAAGAGTTCAGTATATGCTGAATAATGCATGATTGCTCAGAGCATGGATCGATGCCCTTGGCTGCCAGAGTCACACAGTTAATGATAGACAATGACCCCAATGCTGGCTTAGCTTTCATGCCTGGAATGAGGGCACCTAATGCCCTGTAAAAGCCACCTGCCCCATTTGGATGTTCTTACTTTGATGGACTCAGAGATGGAATGGTGAGAGCCTTCTTTTACTGTGGCCACTAAGTGAGACTTAACCATTGACACCTGACATACAATACCCCATTTCTGTGTGCTCACTTTGCTCCTAAAAAGTTGAGTCTAAACATTTTGTAAGGCAAATCAAATTCTGAATACTTCAAAAAAAAGGAGCTGGCTATTTAAAGAGATGCTTTAGGAAAAAAAAAAACTGTCTTGTAAAGCAAAGAATCTTTACATAATAAGACTTAACTCTCACTAGTCTGTTTTCTAGACCTGGAGAAATGAGTTACTGGGTTTTCTCATGGAGAAACTTACATGCCTTTATAATACATTTTAATGGGATGACAATATCTTTGTAATGGGATTCCTTTTGCAGACCAAGCTTCTAGGACATGTGATGAGCCTGCCATTATTCTTATTCTTTTGTTATAAATAATAACTCTTTGTTATATCAGGAGTGCTAAAAGTGTCTGCACAATTTCACAGATTTTTTCTTTACAATTTTTCTTGGTCCTAGAGAACTTGCAACCTATAGCAGATGAATGTGATCTACAAATCAATGGTATTTAACTGAAAATGTCTTGGGTAGATTAAAGACATCAATTTTCAGGCCTTAATCTCAGCACACTTTTTTTCTTTTCTCATTTGAAAAGAAGAAGCCGTACATTCATAATTTATTCTCACTCAGAGAATGAATATGCTGTATACATAGACTTGGATGTCACTAGGTAGTGTAATTCAAGCTCCAGAAATAGCAGTGACAGCAAGAATTGACCCCACTGAGTTACTTTATGATTTCGTACATATGGCACAATGGCAAGGCCTCTTCCAGACAACAGATTGTCACTGTTTTTGCCACCAGATATCTTAAGCCACATTTCTATGAGTGGAGAAACAAGAAGCGTCTGATATTCCCAGGTTCTTCCCTTGTGATGGGAAAGCCCCTCTGGACTCAGGGACATTCCAAATATTCAGTAACATGTAATGCTTGCTCTCAAGGTTGATGAAGGATCTTGAGCTAGCTCAGAGAGAAGTGCCACATGGGTTCCTGGTACAACAATCGATGAGCTCATTGAGTTAACAACAACAACAATAAATGCTGCAATTATTATTATTATTTACTAAATACCTACTATGTTCCATGTTATACTAAACTTTACTTATATTGGAATTAATCCTCAACAAAACCCTGCAAGATTATATTTTGCCAAAATACAAAATCATTTATTTATTCATGTATTCACTTATATGCTCAACAGAAATCCTTAAGTACTTGCTATATGTCAGGTGAGAAAACTAAAGCTCAGAATAGCTAAAGTCCATGCCCAGGTTACTTACTAGTTAGTATATTACTGGGATCAAACCCAAGGAAACTGATTTCAAAATTAGTATTCTTTTAAAGACTAGTGGTCTCTCTCTCTCTCATGCACACACACACAGATCTTTATTTCTACCTTTATTTTGATTTTATCTCTATCTCTACCTCTATCTACTTCTGATTGGGGAAGTATAAACAAATAAAACTAGATTAAAAAATAGAGCTCTTTGGTTCAAGCAGAGGAGGGGGACATGGAGGGGGTCCTCTCATCCCCAGCAGCAGTTTACCAGATGTTCCATACACTCCCTAGGACTGAGCAGAGTCCAGTTTAGAAACTTCTTCACTGCATCAGATCACCAAGGCAGGTCATTCTTGACCATAGTGCAGCACCATGATATGTGCCAGGGATTTACATTTACAGCAGATATTCAGGTGATCCTAAAGTTCGCCTATTCATATTTCAGCTGCTCTGGACCCCTTTCTGCATATCTACATAGGTATGCTCCATAAGTTGTCATGTTGCCATTAAATCAACTACTGGCCCAGCCAGCAAATAATTAACAAACAAGGTACTGGATGAAATGCTTGGCTTTGTTCAAGTTATCTAGTTTTTGTTTTAAATTCAGTCTTCTCATCTATAAAGTGAGAGTGATAATAAGAGTATTTTCTTTGCAGTAGTATTTTAAGCACGAATTCAGTAAATGATTGTTATTTACCTTGTAAAAAATTTCTAAGATTAGTATTTTATCCCTGGCAATAGAAAAATTATACTGTCTTAGACATCAAAATTCAGGAAAGCTTTGATAATTTTGAGTAGCATTTCTGGGAAAATAACTGTCAGGATAAAGGGACTGAAAACAATGAAAAATAATGAGTAATTCAAGGAACTGGGAATATTAATCCTAGAGATGGAAAGATGTTGGGGATACATATCATGGAATCTTCAAATGTTTGGGCCATCACCAGTAGAAGGTGAATTTATCCTACTCTAGGTAGAACCGAAATGGAGTGGAACATATATAATGTAGTAAATGTATTTCAATTCACTATTGGAAAATTCTAGTCATGTAGCAGGTTATCGTCTAAACCAGCCGTCTTCATAGTGGAGACTCATATCCCTTGGAATACATTAAGATTTTTTTCACAAGGAATATATTGATATGTATAGTTTCAAATGAGTAATTTCCAAAATCTTCAATCTCTATATGTACCCTTTTTTCAAAATGCATCTGAAGTTAAAACTTACTCTATGTCACCTCTCCTTTCACTGCTCCTACTTTACAAAGAAAAACCTATGCTCATCCATGCTCAGTCTTACTATCATTACTCAGCTTGTAAAAATCACTGGAGAACCAAACAAAGGAGTACCTGGAGGATGTACAACTCCTGAGGACGTGACAGCAAAGCAAAATGATTGTAAGAAATATTGATGGGGCAGTGCCTTACTTCATCCAGGTGACAGACTAATTTTAGGCTCTATGTTCATTTTCTATGTCTATATTATCTTTTATATCAATTTATCAATATCTATATCAATTTACCTATGTTTATATACATGTATATAACTACATACATATATATATGTAGTTATCTTAGAATTAGAATTTAGAAGTAAGATGGTCATCATAGGGATACAAGTATTGTAGTTTAATTAAATTGAAAAATGAATCCATACTTTTTTTTCACAGAAAGTAAGCCTGATTTGCCTATTTTAATTGACAATTTAAAGTGCATTTTCTTGATAGATAGTATGGAAGACATATTATACAAATTTAATGAACTAAATCTATCAAACTGATATTTTGACAAAATATATTTAATGTACATATTTGATATGGAATATGCAAGAAATTACATTCTTTGCAACTATAAGTGATGATTTAAAAGTTTTAATTGTCAAATTAAAATGTGCAAAGGGCCATGTTTTTCCAAAACTCTTTTAGGGAGCATTCAAGCAAAAAACTTAAAGATTTCTATTCCCAAGTGTCCAACTCCTGTGACACCATCTGGAAAGACTCAAACACAAACTAGACCCATCAGTGGTGTCATGGATGAGATTTCTCACTAGGGCTGGAGTTTAAACCAGGTGGATTTTCTTATTTTAAGAAAGACTGAGAGCCTACACATCTTTATACACCCATCAGGACACTTCTAAACTCTAGGTGCATAAACATATGCTTCATTTTTTTACATCTCATAATAAAAGTGTTCTGCAACCAAGCCTCAGATCCTTTAATTCTGGATATTTGTGCAAAAAGTCAAGATTCCTCTTGCTACATTACTTTTGAGAAGAAAACTCATTCACTCAGCAAATATTCATTGTATGTCTACCATGAACCACAAATCGTTACACATGATTAGTGTATCAGTGACCAAGGAAAAGTCTCTGTAATTGGGAACTTGTGTTCCAGCCACACATGGGATGACATTCTGATTATCTGGCCAATGGCAAAGAATGCTAACATTTCTCCCTTCTCAAGATATTTTTAAATAAAATATCATTGTGTCAAAGAACAAAAGAGTATAAACTAAGTAGACTGATGGGTGTGAAGCTAGAGAAGTAGATGCATAAGGATAGATGGACCAGCAGAGGTGAAATAATTCATAAGATCTTTGTTACCAACAGGTCTTGGAAAATGAGGAATCTGGATCATGACCAGAAACCTAGTGGCATATGCTTCTTAAAGCATTGCAGGCTGTAAATCTGCATTTTATGAGAAGATAAACTGAAAATAGTTTCACCATGAACAAAAATATATGCCTAGACCAGGGTTTCTCAATCTCAGCAGGACTGGCGTTTGGGAACAAATAATTCTTACTTGTGGGAGGCTGTTTTGTGCATTACAAACTGTTGTGGTAAGCAGAACTCTAAAGATAGTTCCCCAACATCAAGTCCCCTGATTATTCAGTCAAAACCTAATCTAGGTAACTGCTGTGAAGAGATTTTTGTAGATGTAATTAAAATCCCAAATAGTTGACCTTTAGATGTGGAGATTACTCAGACAGGCTCAATCCAATCAAGCGAGCCCTTTAAAAGAAGAGAGTTTTTACTGGCTGAAAGAGGAAGTCAAAGATACAAAATACAATGGGAACTCAATGTACTGTTGTTCACTTGGAAGATGGAGGGGTACATGAGCAAACTAATGTACGTGCCCTTTAGGAGCTGAGAATATCTGACAACCAGGAAGGAAATGGGGACTTCAGACTTACAACTGCAGGAACTGAATTTCGCTAATAACCTCAATGAGCTTAGAAGTGGATTCATCCCCAGAGTTTCCATATAAGGGCCCGGCCTCGCTGACACCTTGATTTCAGCCCTGTGAGTCTCTAAGTAGAGAGCCTGGTAAAGCACCCCAGCTAACCACCACCCCTGCCCAGACTTCTGACACAGAATTCTGAGACAATAAATGAGTTTTGTTTTAAGCTGCTATGCTACACAGTAGTAGGAAACTAATATGTATGTTTAGCAGCATCCCAGGGGCTCTACCTATTAGATGCCAGTAGCACCCCTTCCCAGTTGTCTTTAGACATTGCCAAATGTCACAGTAAGGGTGGGGTGCAAAATCACTCTTGATTGAGGACCACTGGTATAGACATATAACTTTATAGTTATATGTTTCTGTATAATTAGGAAACAATGGTTCAAAGGAAGAAAGGAGTCTTGAGCCCTACCCATATTTTATAACAATTGCAATTACTGTATACTCTGAGTTGTTGAATTTGACAAAGAGAAGTGCTAATGTGGAATGAGACCATCAGGAATTCTCTTATACATCAATGTTTAACAAATTTAAAAACATTAAGTCCTAGGGATCAATTAAGAGCGTTTGGAGGATAGTAATAGTAAATAGTATCAACAAAAATGGTTACCTTACATGGTAAATGAAGGTTCATACAAAAAAATGGGGGGAAGTGATTTTGCTTGACTTGAGTATAGCTTTGGATTTTGTCTTCTATAACACAAATGTTCACAGCAAGAGAGAAACCCTTGGTTTGGGTCACAGATCTGTTGGTAGGCTCACAATGTTCAATGCTTTGGAAAATTCTCATGGAACAGAGTAATAGTAAGTGACTTATTCCACATTATGGGTGGCTATTTCAATTCTATTTCTCTCTTCCTTATGAAGCAAACATTACTATATTTATTTTGAGAATCAAGAAGCCCAATAGCCCCATAGTTTTCAAGCTTTTATCTCTCACAGTCCTTTTTATCATTATCTATAAGACATTTTATACTTGAAAAAGAAAGCACATGAAGTAATATGAATATGCTTTTAAAACAGTCTGAGAGTTATCAAACACAGAGTATGGCTGACTAGGAAAGGAATCTCTGAGACAACATAGATTTCTTGCTGCACTCTGTGTTACCTTTTCTCCACATCAGTTGCTCTCAACTATGCTTTTTATTATTGTAACAGAACACAATGGGAGTAGAGCCAGAGTGTTTCTGAGGAAGACAAAGCAGCAATGAAGTAAAACTGGGATGTTAAACAGGCACATTGATGTAACTAAATGAAATTTTGTTTTTTTGTTTGTTTCATTGTACATTTATACTGTCCAGAAATATTTTTTGTAGCTGGATGTAAAATTGATAAGTATCATGACTTTTTGGATCACTTTTAGTTAAAAGACAGTCCTACACCCTTTTAAATTGGAACACAATGTCAATTCAGTAATTAAAATCTAGCCTAAGACACAAAAATTCAAAAACTGATTAATCATATATTTTCTCTTTCCTCACAACTGTGTCTTACTTTAGACTGAAAGCCCAGAGCAATGAAAAGGAGTAATATTTAGCTTCTTCTCTGGTTTATATTTCTCCTCCTTTCCCTCTACAACCAACCCCTAGATGAATAGCTTCTTACCTCTCTGGAATAAAAGCAAAGGAAAGGGGAAAATGGTCACGGATAGGAAAATTTTACTTAGTCTAGTTCTGTCCCAAGATGACATCACGTTGTTGTGACCTGATAGATGTTCAGGTTTATTCAGAATGGAGAATCTCCTCCTTGACCTGTTTATATTCACCCCTTTGCTCAGTTGTTACTGGTGACTATTTCTTCACCCCCTGGGAATCTGGTATTTCTTTCAGCATCTTGATGCTTAATCCTAAGGCAAAACTCTGGGAAAGAGTGTTCAATACCCACCTAAGAATTTTCCTACCTGAGGAGTAAGGAGCTGGGTATTTATCTCATCAATTCCATTTCATTTCCTGCAGGCTATTATTCTTCGAGTTTTAAGGAACTATACCAAGAGCATGACAGAATCGATTACAGAAGTCCTACCCAGTACATTAGTTTGACATCATGGGAGGTTCCCATTCTAAAATTTCATTCTGCTAGCTGTATAGTCCCCATTGATGGGCTAGTATTCCCAAGCCCATTCTCAGATATGTTCCTCCTTATTCTGCGAGACATATTAGCCAAGTCTTGCAGCACTTTTGTTAATGATCTCCCCCAACCTTTTTTTTTTCCTGGAGTAAACAAAGCATTTTCCCAGGAGTTTAACCTCAGTTTTGACTCCAGTTAATGTTCTAGAATCTGTGAGGAGAATGGAGGTAAACCTTGAAGAAAGCAAATATCATCTTATGAGGTGAGCTTTAGGCGAAGCCTCTTTGTGTTTTCTAGGCAATGAGAATCTGATGTCCTATATCGATGGGGATGAACCATTTCTGGGGACTCAAGGGTTTAGGATGACCTGTAAATTTAAAGTTCTCAAGCATGTTTGCCCCAAATATCACCATCTCATATCTCAGGGCCACACTTCTTCCCTATCAAGGCCCCAACTTTAGCTTGAAAGACTTGCCAAGACAGAGAATTAAGTCTGCATTTATACCTCTCGCAGGTAGGGAGACCTGATTTTCAGCTGGATCTGACCTCTGGCTACAGGAAATATGGTCTCTTTGAATGCTGAATTACAGGTCTTCTGGGACTTCACATTGAGAATAATTTGATGGTTAGTTGAATTGAGACTGACTTTTTTCCTTTAGTTTCACTATGACAATTAAAAACAATCAGTTAATAATCCTCACAATTACCATTTTTTAAATGCCAAAAGTATTGTATAAGCTTACATCCCATTCAAATTCACCAGAGAAGAGAGTATCCATAGCTGTGATACTCAGTGTGCCAGGGATCATTGCCATTTCTTTTACCACCTCTAGTAATGGGGTCATTTTGGCAATCTGGTTGTCAAGTTCCAGAATATTTTCTAAGGGTGTTCTTCTTGGACCTCTTCTAGGGCCAAGTGTCTCAGTTTGGGTTCCTCCAGAAGTAGACCTTAGGAAAATATTTGAATGCAAGTAATTTATTTGGGAGTTGCAGAGAACAGAGTAGAGCAATGAAGAAGTGAGAAAAAAGAAAAAAAAAAAAAGAAAAAAGCCAGTAAAGAAAAGACACAAAGCTAGCTACCTACCACTAGAATTTAATAAGGACACTGGAAAATACTGTCAGAATTATCCCAGCCTATATACCAGGGAGCTGTAGTGTTTAGGTATATAATACATCTCAATTTCACATGTCAAGCCATCCTTGTTGTAAGACTGCTCCAAGGAGCAGTTAATTCCCTGACACTTTTAGCCAGGGCAGCATAATGTCCCCCTCCAGAGAAATCCTTAGGAACAAAGTTCTTAGTAACTAGAAGTCAGTAGGAGCACACTAAAAAGGAAAGGTTTAAGGGATGTGAATGAAGTGCTGACAACATCAGCTACAAGCTCCTCCATGTGGCCCACATTCACTCCATGGAAAACATTTATGCCCCTTGCCCAAAATTAGATTGAGGATTATGGATCCATGTGATTTGATCAACCATGCCCCGATTCTGCCACCAAAGCAATCATTGAACTTTTGTCTTCTAGATTTCCTATCTGAGATTCAGACCCAAGGAAACAGAGCTCCCTTATACCTTTAGCTCTTTAAAGGATCATATAGTAGTCCATCCCCATGGGCTGAAGCAAAGGAGTAGACTTTCAACACAGCAATAGCCAACTCCTAGGAAATCTTTTCACCAATCTACCCACCTCTCCCCAATATGACTTTTTTTATATCTTTGATATGTTTAAAAGACCAAGGATCATGAAGGTGGATATTGACTATTTCTAGTATGAATTTTTACACATAAATATGAAGATTGGTCTCACACTTTCTTTGGTATTTGGTATCTTTCAATTCCATACATATGTAGAAATGGAGGCAGGAAGAATTCTAGCCAAATATCCTTGTAGAGTAGCAATTGAGACTGTAGCCTCAACCAACACTTCTCTAGGGGTAGAGTTTGGAGCTAACAGAGCATATGGAAATTTTTCAAAGTGATTTCACAAATGATTAATATGAGAATGGGAAGAGATCATAGAGGGCACTAAAATTTACAGAATACCAAGCACTGTATAGATATTTCTTGTTAATCTTTACAACAACTCTATGAGCTAGGTTTAGCTAGCCCCATTTTTGTGAAGGAATCGAGCTCAAAGTATTGCCCAGAGCCTAAACTGTCGCTAATTGGCTGGGCCTGGACTAAAATGCTTGATGGCTGTGGATCAAACTTGCAATTATTCCATTACACCAAGGAATGAGATCACAAACTCTAAATGCTACTGGGGACCAGGAAGAAAGAATTAATATATGATATATATGACAAATTATTAGGCAGTGAAAGTGGCTAATGAGGGGAAGTACATTCCAGTGCTGACTAAGAAAAACAGAGCACTGTGACCTTGATCTGGATCCCGTCCATGAGCCCCTAGTTTGCTGATTTCAACCAACTTCAGTGTAGCATATTCAAAATGAAACTCAGGTATAAACCCTAACTCAGCCACCACTAACTGAAAACTTTTATGAGTCATTTAATCTACCCCAGCTTCAGTTTCTACCCCTGAACATGGGGATAACACACTTGTACTTTACAGTATAAAGTGAAGATTTTAAACATGTATGGAAATTAGCACTCAGAAGGTACTCTGCAAATGGAAATTCTTATATCCTCCAATATGTAGTGGTATTTTAGTTTTATCCCCTCTTTCTTTCTCTAAACCTCCCTCTCTATTCTTAAAAATTTTATAGCATAGAAAGGAGAAGTAAATGAGGGGAACATACAGAGTACGTAGGGGTTCTACACAGACCTCCTCATGGATTATGTGAAATTATGGAAGCAAAATATCAGGACTAGTGACAGAAAGTCAACCTTTACCTGTCTGTGAGGCTGAATGGTTAGAGGGATACCACATGGAGGTGAGGTGGCCTTCAGATCTGAGGCTGATGGGTTAGTAAGAATTGGAAGCATGGGTAATTTTTGTCTCTTCTGCAATGCCAGTTCATCCATACTACTGGAAACACAAGTATATTTTCTTTCAAATAAGTTTATGATCATTATTAAATCAAGAAACCAAAAATTTAAAAAGAAGCAGGTATTCTAATAGTTGAAGTTATATTATTTTTGTATCACAGGATACAGTTTGACATGATTGTATTGGTTTATAAAGACCTTTCTATATAATACTTTTATTCTTAGGAATTTGATCAGATAATTTTTTAAAAACCTGACCCTTCTTCTTTTTAGTGAGAGGAAAAAAGGAACTCTTCACATTATGATGCTATCAGGCCTCACAAGAACACCTCTTGCTCTTAGATTTGAGCTTTCCAGCAAGGACATGGGAACATAATACACTGTAATCCATTATTGAAAGCATGTATTAAGTCAACAGGAGCTAATTTGTTTCTCAGAACATTAACACACTTCAAAATTATCTCCACATCTGTCATTCCTTGCTAACAATAGCAACTTGCCATTAAGTTCTCCACCATCACCTCAGAATTAATTCCCTAGAAGCAAAACTCCAGGAGAAGTTAAGAGCTCTATCTTAACTGGGAAGAACATTATCTTCCCAGATGTATAGTAAATTGCCACTTCAGTAGTGACAGGGAGGAGCCCTCTTTAACTACAATGTGAGATAGAGAGAGATAGAAGCAGTCTGTGCATCCCAATGGTCTGATGATCTGAGCACACATCTATTATAACATTTATCATATTCCTAGAGTTATTTACTTACAGGTACAACTTTCATATTGGGCAGCAATGTTCTGGAAGGCAGGCATCATGTGTGATTCTTCTTTGTGCTAGAGCAAAGGCATCATAAATAAAAGCTGCATACATGCTCACTTCCATTAATAGCTTTTAGACCTCTTCCAAATGTTGTGGAGACAAAGAACTGTTTTGCTTCTTCTATGTCCCTGGTTCATCTTTCTGTTGAGGTGATAATGAGGATCAAAGTCGTCAAAGGAAGAAGCAACAAAAGTAGGCAGAAGCAGAGCTCCAAAAAGGAAGGGTCATGGAATTATCCCAACAGCCCTCTGTAACACATCCTTATCCCAAACCACAGACTGGACAAAGAGCAGAAGGTGGCTTCCGGCCAAGATGGAGGAGTAGGTAGACACACTGTGCCCCCTCCCACAACCAAAGAAGGACAACAACAATTTAAAAACAAAAAATAACCAGAACTGACAGAAAATCAAACTGTATGAAAGTCCCACAACCAAGGAGATAAGGAAGAAACATTCATCCAGACCCATAGGAGGGGCGGAGACAGGCAGCCAGGGTGGAGAGGACTCGCAGCAAGGCAGCAGCTGGCAGAACCAGCGAGGTGGTGGATTGAGAAACAGGGAAGGCAAGGATGCAGCTAGCAGACCCCACAAGGTGGTGGCTGGCAGACACTGCAGCCCCATATTTGCACATAGTTAAAACAGGAGGAACAGCGGGGGAGCAAAGCAGACCACGCAACCCAGGGCTCCAGTGCGGTGAAATAAAACCTGAAACCTCTGACTGGGGACACCCATGGGGGTTGAGGAGGCAGCAGGAGAAACTCCCAGCCTCACAGGAGAGGTCGTTGGAGAGACCCACAGGGGCCTAGAGCATGCACAAGCCCACCCACTCAGGAATCAGCACCAGAGGGGCCCAATTTGATTGTGGGTAGCAGAGGGAGTGATTGAAATCCAGCAGAGAGTGGAGCAGGTGCTATTGCTCCCTCTCGGCCCCTCCCCCACATACAGCATCACAGCACAGCAACCAGCATTACCTTGTCCCAGTGGACACCTAAGGCTCCGCCCATTTATGCAATAGGTGCGCCAAGACAAAAAACAAAATGGCCCAAATGAAAGAACAGATCAAAGCTCCAGAAAAAATACAACTAAGCAACGAACAGATAGCCAAACTATCAGATGCACAGTTCAAAACACTGGTAATCAGGATGCTCACAGAATTGGTTGAGTACGGTTGCAAAATAGAGGAAAAATTGAAGACTATGGAAGTGAAGTAAAGGAAAATGTACAAGGAACCAACAGTGAAGGGAAGGAAACCAGGACTTCCTTCTGGTTTGGACCAGAAGGAAGAAATAAACAGTCAATCAGAACAGAATGAAGAAACAAGAATTCAAAAAAATGAGGAGAAGCTTAGGAACCTCCAGGACATCTTTAAATGTTCTAACATCCAAATTATGGGGGTGCCAGAAGGAGAAGAGGAAGAACAAAAATTGAAAACTTATTTGAACAAATAATGAAGGAGAACTTCCCCAATATGGCAAAGGAAATAGACTTCCAGGAAGTCCAGGAAGCTCAGAGAGTCCCAAAGAAGCTGCCCCAAGGGGGAACAAACCAAGGCACATCATAATTACATTCCCCAAGATTAAACAGGAGAGAATCTTAGAAACAGCAAGAGAAAAGAACACAGTTACCTACAAAGGACTTCCCATAAGACTGTCAGCTGATTTCTCAAAAGAAACCTTACAGGCAAGAGGGGGCTGGAAAGAAGTATTCCAAGTCATGAAAGGCAAGGGCCTACATCCAAGATTACTGTATCCAGCAAAGCTATCATTTAGAATGGAAGGGCAGATAAAGTGCTTCTCAGATAAGGTCAAGTTCAAGGAGTTCATCATCACCAAGCCCTTATTATATGAAATGTTAAAGGGATTTATCTAAGAAAAAGAAGATAAAAAATATGAACAGTAAAAATGACAGCAAACTCACAGATATTAACAACCACACCTAAGACAAAAACAAAAGCAAACTAAGAAAACAACTAGAACAGGAACAGAACCACAGAAATGGAGATCACATGGAGGGTTATCAACAGGGGAGTGGGAGGGGGAGAGAGGGAGTAAAGGTACAGAGAATAAGTAGCATAAATGGTAGGTGGAAAATAGACAGGGGGAGGGTAAGAATAGTAGATTAGGAAATGTAGAAGCCAAAGAACTTATATGTATGACCCATGGACATGAACTATAGGGGGGGGAAAGTGGGAGGGAGGGGTGGGCAGGATGGAGTGGAGTGAAGGGGGGGAATGGGACAACTGTAATAGCATAATCAATAAATATGTTAAAATAAATAAATAAACATAATAATAAATCTAAAAACAAAAGAGCAGAAGGCAAGCAAGGAAAGGGGAAGGGGATAACTATTCACGACTGCTGTAATATCCAGCATTTGCAAACATGATCCCACTTAGTCTTTGGCACACTCCTATAGGAATAGATAATTATTATAATAATAGATAATAGATATTATAACAATAAATAATAGAAAATTATCTCCATTTTATAAGTGATCAGAGGTTAAATCATTTGTCCTAGGGGACACAACTACTAAATGTTGAAGCCAGGATTCTAACCCAAGCCTGCATGTCTGCAAAGCCTAATCTTTCCAATAATCCAACATGCCTTTCTGGAAGATATTAATTATAAAGTCCTTGCACTTGTGGATACATCCTCCATTGTTCAGGATCCTAGTCCCAGCAGCGGCCATACCTGGCTGGGTCTTTTGAGTTCCAAAAGCCAAGAGTTTCAGGTGTTAGAAAGGGCAGAGGTGTTGTGGCCTGGGCATTGAGTTGCTAGTAACCAAAGAGTCACTCTTTATTGAGGTTATGGCTGCTGTATTTTCAATGATCCAGCACCCAATAAGTGACTAGAGTCAGTTTTCTGTAATACACAAAGTTCCTATTATTTGTTTCAGTATTGGTAAAATGTGTTAGATGCTCTAACAGACCTTACATAATTTACATCTGTTTGTTCACAAGCCAATTGTCAACAACAAAACTCACAAAGAATTTATTTCCACCTCTTGCTTCCAGCCAGGGCTTTGGCTCTATTTGAGACGTCAAGTGGGACCATGCTGAAACCCGAGATTTTCTTCTTATACAGCCTATCCTTTCTCAAGTTTGGGCAGTAGAAGATGTCCCCAGAGGGTTTGAGCCTGGAACTGGAGGCCTGCCTATTCCTGGTTTGTCTCATGTGAAGAACAAAGACCCCAAATTCTACCTAACAGAGGAAATGGGATCCATGGGGAATCAGAGATCTGCTCCAAGTGGCCTGCCTAAAGCTTGCTTTCATACTATACCTCATCCCACAAGAAGCCTCTCCTAACAATCTCACTAAGGGCATCAGTTCTTTCAAACATTTTTTTACATTACCCTCCTATGGGCTACATAAGTCCGGAGAGTAGGTTGGGACCAATGAGAGGTTAGGAGGCTGATTTTGATTCAACGTACAAGCGGGGATCCAAAAAAATAGAATTATCTTCTGGAGGGCAGGCCCCTAGTAGTACAGGTTTCCCCCACCAGGTGAGTGTTTTAGGAACCCATCTGTATCAGTGTACCAACTGGTGTTGTTATGAGAGGCTGTGTTTGGCTTCAGTGAATTTTTTTTTTAAGAGTCTTCCAACACATTTGCCTGTTGCATGATGAGTGATTTATGAGCACCCCTGCCCATTCTTTGGTGAATGTTCAGCAGTTTTTGACCAAACACAACATGACCCCTGTGCCCTACCCTCCCTACTCACCCTATCTCACCCCAAGTGACTTTTTCTTGCTTCCCCAAATGAAAAAAGTCCTCAAAGAGAAATATTTTTCTGATGTAGAAGAGGTGAAACAAAAAATGGCAGAAGGACTAAAAGGCCTTAAAATCGATGAGTTCAAAAACTGGTTTTTTTTTAATTTTTATTGTTATTCAATTACAGTTGTATGCCTTTTCTCCCCATCCCTCCACCCCACCCCAGCTGAACCCACCTCCCTCCCCCACCTCCACCCTCCCCCTTGGTTTTGTCCATGTGTCCTTTATAGTAGTTCCTGTAATCCCTTCTTCCCACTGTCCCCCCCAACTGGAAAAACTGTTTTGAGTAGTGGAAAAAAACATCTTGATAGGTGTATTGCATCAAATGAAGAGTACTTTGAAAGTGACTGAAGTTTAAACACATAAGAATACAATATTTTATAAATAAATTCAAGGGTTTTTTTTAAGATACAGAATTCCTTTTGATCGCATGTTCTTTCTTTGTCTCCCATTTTAGGTGACTGTTTTTGTTTGTTTCTGTGCTTTGTGATGCTCTGCTTTGCTAGCTGTCTTTGTAGGGTGAACTTCTATGGTAGGAGTTCTGTGGGACTCAGTGGTGTGGTCTCTTTGGTCTCCTCGTCTGGATGTTCTAGGGTTGTTCTTTTTTCTGTATGTGTGGGCTCTCTTGTTGTATTTGGGTTTTACCTGTTGGTGGTTCTTTTGTTGGTGGGTTCTCTCCTCCAGCAGGTTTACTGGTGTTCATAACTCCCACCTTATCTTGTAAATTCAGGAATTTTTAGGGCCCCCCCTCAAAACACCAAATTTTCCAAAAATTATTGTCAAGTGGGGAAGTAGTTCAACTGGGAGAGATTTGAGATTTAACCCTATTAACTTCTAAGGTCAAAGTTACAATTCCATGATTTTAGACTTTTAAATGTAACCAGCCATCTTACAAGGCCTAAGAATTTGGGACATGGAAGAGCCATGTGTTAGCTAAATCTTCAAGCCTGAAGGGCTGTGACTCAGTGGTTCTCTTGGTGCAGAATCCTATGAAGTTCACCATGATCATGAATACCTGAAAAAAGGGTTGCAGAGGATCAGACCCAAATAGGCTTCAAAGGGAACAGTTTATGAGCGATGGAGCTAAATGTTAGAGGTCAATGGAGAAATGATTACCACAAGCTCAGTCCTGATTCTCTAAATCAGAAAGTAAGAGACAAGGCCATCCCACCTCTACTCCCTAACAATGAAACATATCTCTAATGGTAGAATCACAGATTATGAATCACTAAAGACAGGGCTGAGGCAGATGCAAAATCAAAGGGAAGTTAGGTATGGGCAGTCAGCAAGGTAAAGTATGGAGCATGCTGATCTAGTTTGACTCTCGTGGGCACTGGGTTCACAGACCTGCAAGCTCTGCTCCACCTTCAAGGAGCAAGCCCACTCAACACTAGAGATTATGGCCACTTATTCTTGACTGTGTAGGCAGCTACTCTGTCTCACTGAGTACAAAGGTGCACATAACCTGAAGAGATTCTCCTCTCTGACTACAACATTTCACCCAGGTGCTGCCGATTCAACGTAAGAAAGTGTGTGACAATTTTGTAGAACATTTTCAATGTCTAAGTGCCAGCTTTCCCTGTCACCTGATATCTCTGCCTTCATTTTGATTTATCATTGACACTATGGCATTCATTCTCTCTAAACTTCTGGAACAATAGGGTGCTTTTAAAAAGGCATAGGGTTTGGGATCTGACAAACCTGGACTGAAATCTGTTGCTACCACTTAACCAACTGTACAACCATAGATTGATTTCTTAAACTCTCTGAAACTTAACCTCAGTTTGTTCATCTGTAAAATGGGAATCATAATAACTTCCTGGAAGAGCTGAGAATTGGGATCAATGAGGACTCAAGGGAAAGGATTATGAGATTCCCAGAGATATTCACCTCCGCTTCTTCCCTCTTTATATGACCCCTTACACTACATCACTTCCTTTAAGAAGCAAGATTCTCTGATAGGGTGTGACATTTTTAAAATAAAATACATTTTCAATGATGGCTATGTAATCAAAATGTAAAATAAAGCACCTTCTGCCAACTAAGTAAATAGAAAAGAACATGTACTCATTCCTGTTCTAATTTAATCTGTCTGAGTGCCTGGAAGTCTTTGAGAGGTAAATATTGTCTTCACTCTGACCTCGGTGCAGCATTTCCATTAAATTTGTCTGTGTTCATCCTTTTGATGTTATACTAACACCTCCCTAATAGATTGAAAGCACTTTGTCGAGAATAGACATTAGTGAGATATAATAACCCGAAAATACATGTCTACCCTGTACAACAGCAGAGTGGGATGTTTTGGGTTACTTGCTGTTCTGTCTAATAAAGAATTAGCACATTTGCCTGAATTACCAATATGCAAAAAGTAGAACCCATCAAAACACATGACCAGTACTGAATACAGTGAGATATTTGGTGATTTGGGAGACTCCTTGGAGACTGGCAGGGACATTCAGCTGCTATGGAAGAGTGTCAGTAACTCTGGCAAAAAAAAGAAAAAAAAAAAGAATGAGCAGAGCTCTTTTCTTTTGCTCTGGAAAAAAAATTAAAGCATTTTTGTTCTGATATTACTTACTTATTTCTTCCTTGTGAAGATTTAGAGAAAACATTTGCCCTAGGCTTTCTTCTATTGAAAATTTTAAATGTATTTACATATAATGCTCAATTTAGACAATTCAGTGAAAAACAACTGCACGTAATCAAGGGATCACTAATTAATGAGTCGGTACAGGTCAGACCTTCCAACTCTCTAGCTTCTTGTGGATAGATCCAGATATTCAGGAAATAAATGTTCTCTTGATATCCAGATATAGTTTGGGCTGGGTTTTCTTTGGAATAACTTTTGTATTCATTGCAAAAAAATTATAAAATATAGCCAACAGAATATTTACACAATGGAATTCTACACAGCAGAGAGAAAGAAGGAGCTTATACCCTTTGCAACAGCATGGATGAAACTGGAGAGCATTATGCTAAGTGAAATAAGCCAGGCGGTGAGGGACAAATACCATATGATCTCACCTTTAACTGGAACATAATCAACAAAAGAAAAAAGCAAACAAAATACCACCAGAGACATTGAGGGGGGGAACTGTCTAGCAGTGGCCAGGGGGGAGTGAGGTGGGGACAGTGGGAAGAGGGGATTGCAGGAACTATTATAAAGGACACATGGACAAAATCGGGGGGGATGGTGGGGGTAGGGGAGGGAGGTGGGTTCAGCTGGGGTGGGGTGGAGGGATGGGGAGAAAAGGCATACAACTCTAATTGAATAACAATAAAAATAAAAAATTAAAAAAATTTAAAAAAGACAGTGTGTGTAATTTACCATTTGGAGATGACTACTGTTAATACTTTGAAAGGCTTTTTTCTAGTCATAAACATATACTTTAAAAAATAGGTTGATAATACATAAACTGCAATGGTATATACTCTTTTGCCTTCTAAACAATATGCCATGATCATCTTTCTGTGTTAATGTTCTTCCTCAAGATATGTTTTAATGACCACAAAGAATTCCATGTATAATAAACCATATTTTATTCTGAAATATAGCTACACTCCCATAAATAACACTATTATTTTAAAAGAAGAAAAAAGAACACATTATGGCTAAATTTTTGCTTACATCCAAGTTTATTTCTATTGGATTAATTCTTGGGAGTGAAAATGAAGGACCAAAGTCATTTTTTAAAAGCTTATATATTGTCAAACTGTTCTCCAAAGATGTAAGCCAAATACACACTCTGCTGTTATGTGTTTGTCCCGAGAAAATTGTGAAATTCTTGATCTCAGGGATTGTGTCATTCATCTTTATATACAACATCTTTATGTTTTTGGACATTAGGTCATTGAAATATTTATTGAAAATTTAATGATTCTGTCATTGTTTAAGTGAATATGTAATACAAAGCAAGCTTGTATAATATACTTGGGGCTCAGTGTTTTGTTTTGTAAAATGAGAATTTTGTGTTATGTACTCTCTCACATTCTATGATTTCACATCTCTTGTAGAAAAACAATGACCTTGATGCTCTGGGGGAGGTTATTTATATAAACAATGCATAATCATAGTGATGAGACTTGAAAGCATGTATCACATGTAAGCCAATTATAATTGCATAGAAGTATACACAGATGTGCTAACTACTCAAGGAGACTAGGGCTAGATGGCATGATGGGAGGGGGAGTCCTGAAAGATGATGCTCAACTAAACACAGATCACCTGGCTTCTATCTGAATAAAAAGTCCTTTTCCTACTCAGGATTTTATGTTTTATTGATGTCTGAAAAACAGAAGGTAGAATTACCTTGATATTTAGTTTCTTCAGGTAATTTTACCCAGGATAAGCAAGATTATCCTCCTAGACTTATGGAACATTTCAATCATTTTTAAATTATGTAGGATAAAATTGTATTTGTTGACTTTCAGGATCGTATACCATTTCATTGTCAGTGAATGGCTATAGCCCTCTCTCAATTATCCATGCAGCAATCACGCCTACCTTCTGTAACACTTCTTTTCCCAGGCCAGCCTTGCTTCTCAAAAGTACTTGGCTCCCACTGTCACTCAGTTTATTACTTTATTAATTTGTGGATATATATTGAGAGTCTATAACATGCCCTCTAAGCTACTAGGGGCAAAATGATGCAGTGTGGTACACATACAATGGCAGATATAAACACAAAGCATCAGACACATGGAGGGAGAAAGAACTGATCTCCGGGAGTCAAGAGAAGTCTCATAGAAAATGATTCTTGAAGATAATTCTTGAGATAATCTTAAAGAATAAGCACAAGCTTGCCAGGTATATGGAACTGTGTAGGTGACAGGGTGGAGGAAAATGGGATTCAAGTGGCAATAAAGCACAGAAAGTCACATAAAGGGGTCACAGAATGGTGGTTTATCACCCATTGGTAGTTTTCCTATGTCTCTCCCAAGCTATGCCTCTCTCCACTCCATCTCCAGCTCCCCCACAGAGGATCATCCATTTATGTTGTCACAGATGTCAAGGTTTTCTTCTCTTTATGGCTGAATAGTATATCATTGTGTGTATACACCACATTGTCTTTATCCATTCGTCTACTGATGGGCAGTCAGGTTGCTTCTGTCTTCACTGTTGTAAATAATGCTGCAATAAATATGGTAATTCAGATATCTCTTCAAGATAGTAACTTCAGTTCTTTTGGATATATACCCAGAAGTAAAATTGCTGTATCATACGTTAGTTCTGTTTTTAATTTCTTGAGGAATCATACTGTTTTCAATAATGGCTGAACCAACTTATATTCCCACCAACAGTGTACAAGGGCTTGCTTTTCTTTATATCTTCACTAGCACTTATCTTTGTTTTTTATATAATAGCCATACTAACAAGTGTGAGGTGATAATCTTATTGCAGTTTTGATTTGCATTTTTCTGATGATTAATAATGTTGATGATGATAATGCTGAACATCTTTTCATATACCTGTTGGCCATTTGTATGTCTCCTATGGAAAAACGTTTATTTTAGTTCTTTGCTCATTTTTAACTGGGTTGTTTATTTTTGCTACTGAGGTGTAGAGGTTCCTTATATATTTTGGGTATTAACCTCATACTAAATAATATATAGTTTGCAAATATTTTGTCCCATTCCGTTGGTTGTCTTTTCATTCCGTTGATTTTTTCCCATGTTGTGCAGAAGCTTATAAAATTTTATGTAGTTCCACTTTTCTATTTTTTCTGTATGAGGTAGCCTTCATTTATTTCCCTTCTGTGTGTTGCTATTATTACTCAACATTATTAAATAAAAAGAATCATTTTACCAAAAGGAACATGAGAAAGATAAGGCATTTGACCATATTAAGCCATAGTTTCAAAAGGGGAGGGAGATGAAGAAAGAGAGTAAAGGTGTTTAATCTGGTCAAATTCTGGGATTCTGAGGTAAAATGGGAAGATTAAGCCTCCCATGCCCTTTACTCCACATAACTTGCCATTCGCCACCCTTATTGGCAATATTCCTTCATGTTAAGGACCCAAAGAATGAGCTGTATTATGCTTTTCTTTTTGTCATTTACTTAAAATATGTTTAAAATGTACCACTATTCTTTACATATCAGCAAGTTGGAGAACATGAGCATGGTATAAGTCCAGGGTAAGAGTTAAAGTTAGAGGAAAGAACAAAGAAATTAGGCTATGGAAACATTTAGAGGAAACTGAGCCATGCTGTTAATGCCCTTGGGTAGCTCACAAGGTCTGGGGTAGAGGGTCAAGGTGGCTGAGTGCCTTGAAAACATTGCAAAAGTTTGAAAGTCAAATAACAACATATAAAACTCTAATTCTCAGCATTAAAAGGAATCTGAGTAGTCACAGAAGACAAGATTCTTTATTTCAGCAGAAACACTGACTGGTCATTTGTGTGTGTCCCCTGCCTGAAGTCTCTTGCAGAACCCTAGAAGAAAATAAAAGTGCGGGGGAGGAAACCAAGATGGAGAAAGTTTTGTTCTTTCTTGTAAATGCATTGAGGGGCTACTACCTGAGAGGGGAGAGGAGCCAAGGAGAAACTTGAGTTAAAAATGCAAGCTGTGATATTTAGCAAAGTGATTAGACAGTGACATTAAACAAGCTCCTAGGCCATTTCCAGGGGATTTCTTTTTTTTCTTTAGTATTACTTTTTTTTTCACATTTTTTATTGTTGTTCAAGTACAACTGTCTCCATTTTCTCCCACCACTCCCCCCGACCCCAGCCATCCCCACCTCCGCCCCTCGATCCTACCCCCTTTGGTTTTGTCCATGTGTCCTCCACACATGTTCCTGAAAACTCTTCCCCTGCCCCATTATCCCCTCCCGTATCCCCAGCGCTCCAAGTGATTTCTATGGGCACTGGTGTTGCTCAGGAATGCCAGGTTTAAGGTGGGGAGAAAAAGAGACTCTTTCTTTTTCTTTATTTTTATTGTGACACTCTTACAAATGTTCACATTTCCCCTCTTTGCCCACCTTCACTCAGCCCTCACCCCTTCTTCCCTCTGGCCATTACCAATCACACTGTTGTCTGTGTTTATGGCATATGTGTTTCTTTGCTAATCCCTTTACCATCTTTCATCCAGTCTTTCCCTCCCCCCGTCCCCTGACTGCTGTCAGCCTGCTCCATGTGTCCATGTCTCTGTTTCTATTTTGTTTATCAGTTTATTTTGTCCATTTGAGTTCATGTATAAGTTAGATCATACGGTATTTGTCTTTCATTGACTGGCTTATTTCACTTCGCATAATAATCTCCAGGTCCGTCCATGCTGTCATGAAAAGTAAAATTTCCTTCTTTTTTACCATTGTGTACTATTCCATTGAGTAAATTACCACAGCCTTTTGTCCACTCATCTACTGACGAACACTTGGCTGTTCCCAGATATTGGCTATTCTAAATAGTGCTGTGAAAGTGCTTGTAGTAGATAGTATATGAAATAATTGTTTGGTTTTTTTCTTCAGTATACTTATTTCTTTGTTAAAAAGAATTTCTTTTTACCCTAAGGAACATAATGAAGAAAAAATATTTGGCCAGAATAAGTGGAAGGTACAACTATGAAGAACACAGTAATGGTGTTTTCTAGAGTAAAATTGTCTACCTCTATCTCCCTCTCTTCAAACAGACCTGTCCAAGTGAGGACTGTGCTTTTTACCACAGAGACTTACACATAACTATTGTTTAGTCTGATGAGTTTACAAAATCCCTCTTTGACTACCCAAAGTCATTGTCTAGTACTTGCAAGATGCAGAAAACTAAAAGTTTTCCAGCAAATGACATCTGATTAGTACAAGTCAGATATATCCCTTCTTTGATAGTCACAACTGCTGTCTCACATCGGCTTCTCCCAGCTGGTTATTAGTCAACTTTTCTGCTCCCCTCCCAAAAAGCTTCCATCCAGGACTCTGGATATGTTATTGCTTCTCATACCTTGGCTATTATATTACTTAAGGACGGAGTGGCCTCTACTATTTTTAACATAATGGCTTTCAAGTTTGCCCTAAGCATCCAAATATGGTTGGCAGATATGTGGAAAGTTTTTATGGGTCTAGCCTGAAATGGCAAGCATCGTTTACTTCCATGTCCCACTGTCCAAACTCATGGTCACACCTTACTGCAAGAGAAGCTAAAAAATGCAGTCTAGCTGTGAGCTCAGTGAACAAAGGAAATGGATATGCTAGACAGCTAGCTACATTGCTCCCTCTAGTTTTCAGATTAGCTGCCCCTTGACTTTTACTTTCTGACCCTGATCTTCATGTAATTCAGCAAAGCCCTGTTAGTTAAAACAACTTGGGATAGATTAAGCTTAATTCTGGATGATAAACTTCAATTCCTGGATTCATCTTTGTCACCTGCCACATGCAACATAAGAGAATTGTGCGAACACCTCAGCCCTCAGAGCGCAGCTCCAAAGAAATGGTTGGGTCATTCCCTAAGCATCAGAGGACTGAAACACATGAAAAGCTTCGGTGAGAAAGGAAAGCTCAGGGCCTGTGTTTTGGTTGTCAACGCATGTTTTTGTGCTTTGTAATCCTAGGTTCCAGGGCAGTTCAAAATAAGATTATCATAATTTCTATCAAGGAATTCTGAGTCATTTATTTTAATCTGCCAGCAGTGAGAGGAGAAAAGCTCTACTCCTTAAATTTATTTAATCAACCAGAGTTACATGGATTTTTACCAAGATGGTCTTCATGTGAATTAATCATTCAGCACCATTAGACAAATCCCTGCCTAAGTTCAAATTCAGAATGATTCTTAAGTAAGAGTGAGATTTTGCAAAATCCATTCTTAATTTAAAGAATCTGCTTCTCCCCAGTTGGACTGTAGGGTTTCTCAATAGTGGTGTCAGTGATATTTAGGGACAGGTATGCTTTGTTGTCAGGGAGGGAAAGGCATTGTAGAATATGTACATATTCTACAATGAATCCCAGACTTCTTTCCAGGAGACCCCCAGTAGTACCCCAGTCATGGCAATAAGTAATGTCTCTGGACATTCCCAAGTTCTCTGCTGGGGAGAGCAAAATTGTCCCCAACTGAAAACCACTGAGTTGAAGAGAAGTCCGGCTTGATCTTTTTAGAGTAAGAAATTCCAAATATGTGTATTTTCCTAACCCATTGCAAAAGTAAGTACTTATTCACAGGCCCCAGGGTAGTAATTGCCCTCATAACATATAAATACCTGTGAACTGAATTTTTAATTGGTTGGTTAATCATTTGTTTAAATTTCAATAAATTTAAAGAACTAAAGGTGTAAATGAGCTGATCATGAGAGAAATGGCAGCACAGTGGGCAGCACAGCATAGGAAATAGAAGCTCATAAAAAGTCAGGAATAAGAGAACTAGCCTGGTGTTGTACCTGAAAACATGCACCATTTCATTTGATCCTTCTAACTACTTTTCCAAGTAATTGTAAACAATCAATAAATATTATGCTATAGTAATATCAATTACTAAAGATAATATCCCAATTTTTCCAATAAGGAAAAGTGAGTCTCAGAGTGGTTAATTTCTCCAAGGTTACAGAGACAGAAAAGGGTAGAGATGTGATTCAAACTCAGGTCTGCCTTACTTTCAAACCTATGCTCTTTCTATTTTATTTTAGAGACAAAGAGGAAAGGAGGGGGTGGGGTGAGAGAGAGAGGAGACATCAACATCCATTTGCTGTTCCACTTATTTATGCATTCATATGTTGCTTCTTGTATGTGTCCAACAAGTGATAAAACCCACAACCTTAGCATATCAGGATGACACTCTAACCAACTAAGCTACCAGCCAGGGCTCAAACCTGGGCTCTTTTTATAATACCTTTCAGCTGTGAATTCCTCTGTAACCCCCACTACTTTCTCAGTGTGAAAAAAAGTCATCTTGGAAAGGAGTTTATATGAGGATCAGCAATGCAGCTGCAAGAGCACCCTGAGTGTGCCAGGGCCCATCAAAGACACTGGAAGCTTGCATTAAACCACTCAAGAATTCTCTCAAGAAGATACTTGGTGTCTAAGTTGCAAGGTAGACAGAAAAAAAAGAAGAAAAACAGCTATTGTTTCCAAAGTATGTGAAGGCTATCACCAAATATCCTGCAATTATTTCTACAAATATGAAAATAAAGAACCAATGCTTTACTCTTAAATAAACTCAAATGACTTCCAAGAAAAATTATTTTATCAAGGTTGGGCCTTTCAGGGCTCCTTTTTTCCAAATGGACCCAGTAATTTACCATTTAAATAAAGATCCCATCACCTGTCCATCTTGGTTAACCATAGTGCAGCCACACAGGTACTTAAAATACTTGGGAATTTGAAATAGTCACTGACTGCCTACTTTAACAACAGCTCTTGGAACTACTCTCACAGCTTTAGACCCATTTCTGAGCAATGAGTGGCAAATAAGCATATCAAAAGACATAGTATATCATATGTCATCTGAGAAGTGCAAATTAAAGTAAGAAGGTGAAACTAACTACACACCTGTCAGAATGACCAAAGTCCAGAACACTGACAACATGAAATGGTGGCAAGGATGTAGAGCAACAGAAAGTCTTATTCATTGCTGGTGGGAATGAAAAATGGTACAGTCACTTAGGAAGATAGTTTCTACAAAATTAAACATACTCTTAAACATACTCATATGTGACCCAGCCATCCCACTGTTTGGTATTTACCCAAAGGACCTGAAATCATTTCCACACAAAAATCTTCACGTTGGTGTTTATAGCAGCTTTATTCATGATTGCCAGAAGTTGGAAGTAACTGAGAGGTACTGCAGTAGGTGAATAGATAAGTAAACTGTGGCACATCCAGACAATGGAATATTATTCAGTGCTTAAAGGAAATGAGCTATCAAATAACAAAAAGACATGAAGGAAATTTAAAAGCATATTACTAAATGAAAAAAGTCATTCTGAAAAGGCTGATACCTATATGATCCAACTATAAAACGTTCTGAAAAAAGTAAAATTATGGAGACAGTAAAAAAATCAGTGATTCCTAAAGGTTAGAGAAGAGGAATGGATGCCTAGGTAGAGCACAGATTTTTAGGGCAGTGAAAATATCATGTGTGACACTATAATGGTCATTATAAACTTATTATGTTTTTAAGTTTTTCCAAACCCATAGAATGTACACCACTAAGAATGAACCCTAATATAAACCATGGGTTTTGGGTAATTATAATGTGTCAAAGTATGTACATCAATAGGGACGAATGTACTCTGGTGGGAGATATCGATAGTGAAGGAGGCTTTAGGCATGGGGTAGGTGATATATGTGAAATCTCTACATCTTCTGCTCAATTCTGCTGTGAATCTAAAAGTGCTTTAGCAGACAGCCTATTAAAAATATGTAGTGAGAACCACACATAAATTGCAATTTGAATCCAGTTATCCTTCAGTTATCAGGATAGGTGCTGTAAAGGTCACATGATGAACAAAATGCAGTCCTGCCCTTTAAGCAGAAGTTTACCACCCGTTTGGGTATATAAAGCATGTTTATATGGGAAAGGTTTTGCAATATATATTTTTTAATGCTCTGATAGTTTGCATTCTTGCCCAACAAATATTCACTCTCCTCTCCCTCCCTCTGTGAGTAAAGTAGATTTCCCTAGCCAATCGATCATGAGCTTGGCCACATAACTCGATTTGGCCATGGGATATAGGTGAATGTGATTTGAACAGATGCCTTAAAAGTGCTGTGTGTTTGGCTTGCCTCTTTTGCATACAGTGGTCTGCCTTAAGAACAGGACACAGGTAACCGCAGCCCTTTCAACCTGGCCACCAGAATTAACACATTGGTGCTTTTCTCCCTCTCTTTCTCCCTCTCTTCCCCTCTCTCTAAAAATAAATAAAATCTTTTTAAAAAGGAAGCTCGGTGTAGTTCTAATGAAGAAATTCCCAAGGTTCAGAAGATGGACATTTGAGTCAAGATATCGATCAATATAGGAGAGTGAATTAAACATTGGTCTGTAAATTGCCCCAACACCGGGCTCTTTGAATCACCTACTTGTTAGTGATAAAAAGCTGAGAAAGGAGGAATCCTAAAATGAGATACCTTGAGGCTGGATTTTCCTTTGATGTTTTCAGAGCAACAGGAGCTGCTGTGTGGAAAATGATGTGCTCCTGAACTGAGAGAAATCATCTAGAACAGGTTCTGGAGCTAAAATCTTAATCCCCTTTGTAATAAATTCCTTAATCCTACAGCAAAGGGAAGCAGTGCAATTTAAGGGAGGACAGGGCCAGTTTAAGGCAGAATTTCATTAGAGGTTCGAAGGACTGAAGTTTGCAATTGCAAATAACAATCTCAATCTGTCAGTCAGAGGAAGGTAAGAAAGGGCATTTTAAACGGAGTTCTTTCCTGGGGGAAATTGCTAAAGAAAAAAAGAACAAGCCCAGGTGGCCAGTGCTAAAGGGAATATGAGATAGGCCTAAAGGAAGTCAAGCAAAAGAAGATAAAATAAATTTCACATGCACTGTTTCTTATTGCCATTGCTTCTTTTTATAGTTGCTATGGGAACTGTGTTTCAGAAGCTCTCTAAGGCTGTGTCTATCCAATGCAAAGTGATCAAGCATTTGGGCTGAAATGACCAGTCAATTTAATGCAACTGGTTTAATTAATTTATTTCCAATTCATGCTCCCCCTCACCCCCCAGCCAAATTGAATATTCGCTTAACTGAATTTAGTGGCATCTTGCAGAAATGAAACTGGTTTACTTATTGTATGTCTTTGTGTTCTAGAATATGACTCTCCTTACTAGGGCCCTGTTCTGGGATTACAAGCAGCTCTGGAAGGGTGTGGAAAGTGTCTGTAAAAGGCAGGAAAGGACTAGTTGAATAATTCATACACTGGTGTCAGAAATCTACTCATCCTCACAAACTGAAGAGCAGGAAAAAGCTGTGCACCACAGGCCAGTTAGCCAACCCCAAAAAACCCAAGAGAGAATAGTTGCCCCAGGCAAGGCAGAACTGAGAGAGAGATGGGGGTACCAGCACCCGGAGGAAGCTTGGGCACTAGACCATCATAGCCAAGCCAGAACTGCTTATCAAGCTGCTGCGTAGGCTGTTACCAAATGAGAACTAAGCCTAACATCCCCTGCTGCCAACTCTTATCCCAGCCCTGACTTGACTTTGGTCACACTTCTGGACAGGTGATCCAGTCACAGACTCTCATTTCCATCAGATTCCTCTCTCCCTAACTCTGTGCCATTCCAGATACCCTCCATTACATGCCCTGTGACCTGGGCAGCTTCATGTGGCCAGTGCCTTATTTCCCTTATCAAATGGACTGCCCCTATACACCATTCCCTAAGAGACAGGATCCTTCTTCATGAAACTGTGTGATAATTGGGAAGTTAGGGAAACCACCCTGCCCAAAATTATTCCATGAGAGTCCTTATTATTTCAACTGTGCAAAACACCTCAGAAAATAAGAGATTATCTGTTGTCACAGATATTCCTAATGAGTCAGATAGATTGAAGAATTATTTCCACCTTTCAAAAACCTGTGCTTGCTCTTCCCTAGAACAGTGATTTTTAACCTTTTTCATCTCATGACACGCATAAATTAATTACCAAAATTCTGCAGCACAAATATATTACATTTTTTGCCAATCTAACAAAAAATAGGTATAATTTTGATTCATTCACAATGGATGGCTATTGTTGTGTTGGCTGTTGTCATTTTTTATTTGACAATCTAAGGGAAGAGAGGTCAGTGTCCCTGACTATCCACATTTTGAATGTTTTAAAAATTCTTGCAGCAGACCAATTGAAAATCACTGCTCTAGAGACTAAAACTTGGTACCCTGATCTAATAAAAATCTGTTTAATTATAAGTATTGAAAAATGTGATGATGAGAAGTAACAATTGATATGCCTCTAAAATTTATGAAATGCCTTCACATATATCATTTCCTTGATTTCCATCTTAACCTAGAAGGTGTATTTTATTTTATGACTGAGACTCAAAAACATTAAATTCCTAATCTGGGTTTTCTGATTCCAAACTTTATCCTCTTTTTGCTACATCTTCATGGAATCTATGATTCCCTAAATCTATATTATTCCTATTGTTCCAGTTGGTGTTTTTGCAGGAATCATTTTTCTTTCTTCATTTTCTACATAACTACCTGGTAAACCATGGACTCAGAGTTGGCTTTTGCTTCTAAATAATATATTTAACAAATTTAACAAATTAATCACTATATTATTTAAAATCTTTCTCAGGCAGAGAAAGCAAGTACTGTATGATATCACTTATATGCAGAATAGAAAGAAAAAAAACCACCAAACTCAGAAACAGTGGTCAAAGAGTACAAACTATCAATGTTTAAATGAATAAGTTCCAGGATGTGACTTCTGGCCAAGATGGAGATGTAGGTAGACACGCTGTGCCTCCTCGCACAACCAAAAGAAGGACAACAACAAGTTTAAAAACAGAAAAACAACCAGAACTGCCAGAAAATCGAACTGTATGGAAGTCTGACAACCAACGAGTTAAAGAAAAAACATTCATCCAGACCTATAGGAAGGGCACAGATGGGCAGCACTGGGGAGAGAACTTTCAGCAAGGCAGCAGCTGAAGGACCAAGCAATCCCACATTTGCATACAGATAAACTGGGAGGAACAACTGGGGAATGAGACACTCCGTGCAACCCAGGGTTACAGTATGATGAAATAAAGCCTCAAAACCTCTGACTGGACTTCAGAGATGGCGGCAACATAGGTGGGAGCGGAGTCCACTTCCCCTCAACGCCAGGGAAATACCTAGCTGATCTGAGGAGCAGAGCGAACAGCCAACAGTATTCCAGCATATATGAAGATCAGAGACCACAGATAGAAGACATTGAAAGATCTGGCGGTAAGAAGAGTGCTTAAGGACAATAAGGTCCCCGGGACCCGGGACCCGCACGGGACAAGGGCAGCAGAAGCCCCATCCCAGGCGCAGGGGCTGCTGCAGGAGTTTTGGGAGAGGGCCAGGCTGAGCTGTGAGCAGCCAGGTGCTTGTTTGGACCAGGGGGGCTTGAATAGGAGGAATTTCTCCAAAGAAAAAGAAAATAGAGGTACTCAAGGGCTAGTTAGAGAACTCTCGCCAGCAGCCGCGGCCCCTGGCGCCCCTCCCCCCTTCGCCCTTGGACTGCCAACGTGGGATAAGCAGCCCCGCGCTCACCTGAGGCCCGGTTGCGCGCATGCAGATTAGCGAACTGGTGAAGCAGGGTGCAGCCAAGAGGAGGGCCCCAAGAAGGGATTTGTAATGGGGTCCAGGACTCGGGGTGTCCAGGAAATATTAGAAAAATGTATATAGGATGTCTTCACCCCCACAGGCCTGAGCCAGGGGGGATGGGACACATGGAACAGGGCCATTCAGAGCTGTTTTGGGTAGCAAGAGCTTTGCAGCTAACCCCTGGCACAGTCATTTAACATATCTATAACCTTTAACTGGTTTCATAGATATGTTAAATAGCTGTGGCCCTGCTTTGAGCCAGGGGGATGGGAGTGACTTCCACCCAAGGTGGGACTGGGAAGCAACTCCCCCTGGTTACAGGGCCTGCATGAGAGCGTGGAGATGATTGGCTCCATGCCATGGGGCCACACCTGCCCAGACTTACTATGGCAGCCCAGTAAAGCTGGAAGAATACAGGGATGCTGGCAGGTGTAGCTGACTGTAGGAGGAGTCGGAAATGGGGCTGCAAAGGAAGATGGGCGCTGGGATTTAAACCTAGGCCCGGCAGCCATAGAGATGAGTAGACCACGCGGCTCTCAAGTAAAAAAGAGTAGACCATGCGGCGCTGAAGTAAATAGAGAGAACCACGAGGTTCTGAGGGGAAAGGAAGAGGACCACGTGGTTCTGAAATGGGGAAAAGGACCACACGGTTCTGAAAGAGAGTAGAGAGGACCGTGTGGTTTTGGAGTGCTTCTTCTTGCCACGCGGCTTAGGCAGCAGGAGAGACTTTGCAGCCATAGAGAAAGGGGAGAGAGGACTCTTGCTGGTGGGCCATGAGAAGGTGCCACATGGACATGGCTTTGGATTAACTGGAGATTCAGCAGCCACACAGCTGATGGTGCCGGGAGCCTGAATCATGGACTTCTACTTCTTTTCCTGAGACACAGTAGCCCGGACTGGGCACAGAGAGGGAAGGACTGTGCATCTGTGGGTGTTCTAGAGGACTTTAGTATCTTATTGAAGACGTTAAGTCATTACTCTAAGTCCGTGTAACTTTTAAATAAACAATACCTTTCCTTTTCACCAGTCTCTGGCATTGAGAGACGTCTTTCCTCTGGCGGCGGGCATTGCGAACCTAGCAGGTGGGCGTTGGGGGGAGGAACCTCCAGAGACAGAAAGGGGGAATCCTTTCTGTAATAATTTATTGTGAACCACCCCCCCTTGCTCTGTAACACTGGGGGCCCACACATGAAACCCCGGAGGGGCACCCACACCTGAAACCTCGGGTGGGAGAGCATTTGGAGCAGAGGCTAGCTGCTCCACCCACAGGCCCAAAACCTAGGACCCGAGTGCCGCATGATTTAGTCCCAGGGCGGCCCCGCCTGCCAGAGAGACTCAAGCTCAGGGCGGCTGGATTGGCCCCCCAAGCACAAAGCGGCAGGTTCGGCCGGCTGCGCAAGCACAAAGCCGCTTGCACAGGTCCCAAGCCCAAAGCTGCTGGATTGGCTGACCAACGGCCTGATTGCCTGCCAGGGACCACACCTACAATGCCTACCTAACACCTGCGCACAGAGTCCCGCAGGGCCTACTAGCTCTCTAGCACAAAGGCAGAACACCCAGCAGAGGGGAGCTGCAGGGCTTGGGGAGACTGCAGGCTGAACAACAGCGAAGAGTGTGGCCCAGGAAGGGAGAAAACTGAAACCAATCCTTCCAATCACCCCCTCCCGTTGCACAGACAGGACTACCAGCAGAACTAACCTGACCGGTTTAAAGCCAGAAGAAGATTTTTTTTTTTCCTTTCCTCCTTTCCCCCTGAATTCCTTCTTCCTTTCTTTTTTCTTCTTCTCTTCATTCCTTCTTCCTCCCATCCTTTACCTTTTGTATGTCTTCTTCCCGCCTTCTTTTATCTATTTCTATGTTTTAATTTTTGTTAAAATTCCTTCTTATCTTGCCTCCGATCTTTATTCCTTCTTCCCTCCTTCCTTCCTTTCCTCCTTTTCTATTTCCTTTTTCCCTCCTTCCCTTTTTTTTTTCCTCTTTCTTCCCCCCTTTCTCTTTTTCCCACAGGTGAGACAACAAAACCTGGAGTGCTGAAAAGACTAGAGTTAGACCTTGTTAAACCCATAAACGTCAGCTCAAGACCAGTGAGCACAGGAGATTAAGGAGACAGCACCACCGAATCCCATTGGCATTCAACCATAGAAGTTCATACCATAAACCCAGGGAGTCAGAATAGAGCAATTTAAGAAGCAGAGGCCAACAAGAAGAGTCTCACAAACAATGGGAAGACAAAGAAACAATCCCCAAATGAAAGGAAAGGAGGAAGTCTCAGAAAGAATGCTAACTGAAAAAGAGGCAAGTCAACTATCAGCTACTGAGTTCAAAGCAATGGTTATCAGGAAGCTCACTGAGCTCTCTGAGCTCAAAGAGAACTACCAGAAACTACAGGGAAACTACAATGAACTCACTGCAAACTATATCAACATGAAAGAGGAAATAGAAACTATCAACAAGAGCCAAGAGGAAATGAAGAATACAATTTCTGAATTAAAGAACACAGTAGAAGGAATGAAAAGCAGACTTGATGAAGCAGAAGATCAGATCAGTGAGCTGGAGGACAAAGTAGAAAAAAACACCCAGAAAGAGCAAGAAAAGGAAAAGAGGCTCAGAAAGAATGAAGAGGCAATAAGGGAAATGCAGGACAACATGAAACGTAACAATATCCGTATAATAGCAATACCAGAAGGAGAAGAAGACGAGCAAGGGATAGAAAACCTGTTAGAAAAAGTAATGATGGAAAATTTCCCTAATCTGAGGAGAGAAAAAGTCACCCAAATCCAGGAAACACAGAGAGTCCCAAGCAAGAGGAACCCAAAGAGACCCAGTGCAAGACACATCATAATTAAAATGGCAAATTTCCAAGACAAAGAGAAGATCATAAAAGCAGCAAGGGAGAAAAAGGAAGTAACATACAAGGGAGCCCCAATAAGGTTAGCAACTGACTTCTCAATGGAAACGCTCCAAGCCACAAGAGAATGGCAAAAAATATTCCAAGTAATGAGAACCAGAGGCCTGCAACCAAGGCTACTTTACCCAGCAAGGCTCTCAATCAAGATAGAAGGACAAATAAAGAGTTTCCCAGACAAAAGAAGTCTAAAAGAATACACTTACACCAAAACAGCTCTGCAAGAGATGCTAAAGGGACTGCTTTAAGGAAAGGAAGGAAAAGAGAAAGACAGAGGAACACAGGTAGGATTAAAGGCAATGAATAACTTCCTATCGACAATAACCTTAAACGTAAATGGATTAAATGACCCAATCAAAAGACATAGAATAGCTGAATGGATAAGAAAACATGACCCACACATATGCTGCCTACAAGAGACCCATCTCAGGACAAAAGACTTATACAAACTGAAAGTGAAGGGCTGGAAACAAATTTTCCAAGCAAATGAACAGGAAAAGAAAGCAGGGGTAGCAATACTCATATCAGACAAAATAGACTTCCAAAAAAGGGCCATAAAGAGAGACTCAGAAGGTCACTTCATAATACTCACAGGAAGAATCCACCAAGAAGACATAAACGTTGTAAATATATATGCACCCAACATAGGAGCACCCAAATACATAAAGAAAATCTTGGAGGATTTCAAGAAAGATATTGACAGCAACATAATTATAGTAGGGGACTTTAACACCCCACTATCAAAAATGGACAGGTCTTCCAAACAAAATATCAACAAGGATATTGTGTCACTTAACAATACCCTAGAGGAAATGGACTTAACTGATATATATAGAGCTTTTCATCCCAAAGAAGCAAAATACACATTCTTTTCAAGTGTCCATGGAACTTTTTCAAAGATAGACCACATAATAGGACACAAAGCAAGCCTCAACAAATTCAAGAAAATTGAAATCATATCAAGCATTTCCTCTGACCACAAGGGACTGAAACTAGAAACCAACCCCAAAGGAAAAAACCCAAAACACTCAAAATCATGGAGACTGAATAGCATGCTATTAAGCAATGAATGGGTCAAGAACGAGATTAGGGAAGAAATCAAAAACTTTCTGGAAACAAATGAAAATGAACTCACAACAACCTAAAACCTATGGGACACAGCAAAGGCAGTCCTGAGAGGGAAGTTCACAGCAATACAGGCCTACCTTAAGAAGATAGAAACATTTCAAACAAACAACCTAACCCTACGCCTACAAGAACTGGAGGAACAACAACAAAGACAGCCCAGAGCAAGCAGAAGGAAGGAAATAACCAAGATCAGAGCAGAGTTAAATGGAATAGAGACTAAAAGCACAATTCTAAGGATCAATGAATCCAGGAGCTGGTTCTTTGAAAAGATAAACAAAACCGACAAACCTTTAAGTAGGTTCATCAAGAAGAAAAGAGAGAGGATCCAAATAAACACAATTAGAAATGAAAGAGGAGAGATTACAACGGATTGTAAGAAATTACTGCGAAGAACTGTATGCCAAGAAATTTGAAAACCTAGGTGAAATGGACACATTTCTAGAAAAATATAATCTTCCAAAACTGAATGAAGAAGAAGCAGAAAACCTGAACAGACCAATAACAGCAGAGGAAATTGAAGCAGTCATCAAAAAACTCCCAACACACAAAAGCCCTGGACCAGATGGTTTTACAGGAGAATTCTACAAAGCATTAAAGGAAGAGCTAACCCCTATGCTCCACAGACTATTCGAAAAAATCCAAACTGATGGAAGACTCCCAAACTCTTTTTATGAAGCCAGCATCATCCTAATCCCAAAACCAGACAAAGACACAACGAAGAAAGAAAACTTCAGGCCAATATCGCTGATGAACATAGACACTAAAATTCTCAACAAAATATTGGCAAACTGCATCCAGCAATACATTAAAAAGATCATCCACCATGACCAAGTGGGATTCATCCCAGGGATGCAAGGATGGTACAATATTCACACATCAATAAACATAATACATCACATAAACAACAGCAAAGACAAAAATCACATGATCATATCAATAGATGTGGAAAAAGCATTTGATAAGGTACAGCACCCATTTCTGATAAAAACACTCAGCAAAGTGGGAATAGAGGGAGCATTCCTCAACATAATAAAGGCCATATATGAGAGACCTACAGCCAACATCATACTCAATGGACAAAAACTTAGAGCTTTCCCACTAAGATCAGGAACAAGACAAGGATGCCCTCTCTCACCACTCCTATTCAACATAGTATTGGAAGTCCTAGCCACAGCAATCAGACAAGAAAAAGCAATAAAAGGCATCCAAATTGGAAAGGAGGAAATGAAACAGTCACTGTTTGCAGATGACATGATAGTGTACATAGAAAATACTATAGACTCCACCAAAAAAGTAGTCAACCTAACAAATGAATTTTGCAAAACAGCTGGATACAGAGTCAATACCCAGAAATCAAAGGCATGCCTGTACACCAACAACAAAACTGCAGAAACAGAAATCAGGAAAAAAATCCCATTTGATATAGCAACAAGAAAAATAAAGTACCTAGAAATCAACCTAACCAAGGAGGTAAAAGACGTGTACTCGGAAAACTACACAACATTGAAGAAAGAAATTAAGGAAGACACAAACAAATGGAAGCATGTACCATGTTCATGGATTGGAAGAATCAACATTATCAAAATGGCCATACTACCCAAAGCAATTTATAGATTCAATGCAATCCCTATTAGAGTACCCATGACATATTTCACAGATATAGAACAAACATTGCAGAAATTCATATGGAACCATAAACGACCTCGAATAGCTGCAGCAATTTTGAGAAAGAAAAACAAAGCAGGAGGGATCACAATACCTGATATCAAACTGTATTACAAGGCCACTGTAATCAAAACAGCCTGGTACTGGCATAAAAACAGGCACATAGACCAATGGAACAGAACAGAGAGCCCAGAAATAAACTCAAGTCTTTACGGTCAATTAATATTTGAGAAAGGAGGCAGGAGCATAAAATGGAGCAAAAACAGCCTCTTCAACAGATGGTGTTGGGACATCTGGACAGCTACCTGCAAAAAAATGAAACTTGGTCACCAACTTACGCCACACACAAAAATAAACTCAAGATGGATAAAAGACTTAAATATAAGTTGTAACACCATAAAAGTCCTCGAGGAAAACATTGGCAGGAAAATCTCAGACATTCCACGCAGCAACATCCTCACAGACATGTCCCCTAAAGCAAGGGACATAAAGGAAAGAATAAACAAATGGGACCTCATCAAAATAAAAAGCTTCTGCAAGGCTAAAGAAAATAGCACCAAATTACAAAGAGAACCAACAGTATGGGAAAACATATTTGCCAATGATACCTCAGACAAGGGCCTGATCTCCAAAATATATAAAGAACTCACACAACTCCACTCCAGGAAGACAAACAACCCAATTAAAAAAATGGGCAAAGGACTTGAACAGACACTTCTCCAAGGAAGACATACAGAGGGCCCAGAGACATATGGAAAGATGCTCAGCATCACTAGCCATCAGAGAGATGCAAATTAAAACCACAATGAGCTACCATCTCACACCAGTCAGAGTGGCCAGCATAAACAAATCCACAAACAAATGTTGGAGAGGATGCAGAGAAAAGGGAACCCTAGTGCACTGTTGGTGGAATGCAGACTGGTGAGGCCACTGTGGAAAACAGTATGGAATTTCCTCACAAAACTAAAAATGGAACTGCCCTTTGACCCAGCTATTCCACTGCTGGGATTATGCCCTAAGAACCCTGAAACACCAGTCCAAAAGAACTTATGCACCCCAATGTTCATAGCAGCACAATTTACAATAGCCAAGTACTGGAAGCAACCTAAGTGCCCAGCAGCAAACGAGTGGATCCAAAAACTATGGTATATTTACACAATGGAATTCTACGCAGCAGAGAGAAAGAAGGAGCTTATACCCTTTGCAACAGCATGGATGAAACTGGAGAGCATTATGCTAAGTGAAATAAGCCAGGCGGTGAGGGACAAATACCATATGATCTCACCTTTAACTGGAACATAATCAACAAAAGAAAAAAGCAAACAAAATACCACCAGAGACATTGAGGGGGGGAACTGTCTAGCAGTGGCCAGGGGAGAGTGAGGTGGGGACAGTGGGAAGAGGGGATTGCAGGAACTATTATAAAGGACACATGGACAAAATCGGGGGGGGATGGTGGGGGTAGGGGAGGGAGGTGGGTTCAGCTGGGGTGGCGTGAGGGAAGGGGAGAAAAGGCATACAACTGTAATTGAATAACAATAAAAAAAAAAAAACCTCTGACTGAAAAAACCTATGAGGATTGAGTCAGTGGGAGAACCTCCCAGCCTCACAAGAGAGTTCATTGGAGAGACCTACAGGGTCATAGAATGTACACAAAACCACCCACCTGGGAATCAGCACCAGAAGGGACCAATTTGCTTGTGGGTAGTAGAGGAAGTGAACAATACCAGCCCACAGCTAAGCAAGTGGCATTTTTCCCTCTCAAACCCCTCCCCCACATACAGTGCCACAGTGCAGGGCCGTGGGTTCCCCTGCCTTGGTGAATACCTAAGGCTCCACCCCTTACTATGTAACAGGTGTGCCATGACAAAAAAAAAAAAAGCCCAAATGAAAGATTAGATCAAAGCTCCAGAAAAAATACAACTAAGCAACGAAGAGATAGCCAACCTATCAGATGCACAGTTCAAAACACTGGTAATCAGGATGCTCACAGAATTGGTTGAGTACGGTTGCAAAATAGAGGAAAAATTGAAGACTATTGAAGTGAAGGAAAATGTACAAGGAACCAACAGTGAAGGGAAGGAAACAAGGACTTCCTTCTGGTGTGGACCAGAAGGAAGAAATAAACAGTCAACCAGAACAGAATAAAGAAACAAGAACTCAGAAAAATGAGGAGGGCCTTAGGAACCTCTGAAACAACTTGAAATGTTCCAACATCAGATTCCTAGGGGTGCCAGAAGGAGAGATGAAGACAAGAAATTGAAAACTTATTTCAAAAATAATGGAGAACTTCCCCAATATGGCAAAGGAAATAGACTTCCAGGAAGTCCAGGAAGCTCGGAGAGTCCCAAAGAAGTTAGACTCAAGGAAGCACATCACAATTACATTAACCACGGTTAAAGATAAGGAGAGAATCTTAAAAGAGAAAAGGAGACATTTACCTACGGAGTTCCCATAAGACTATAAGCAGATTTCTCAAAAGAGACCTTACAGGCAAGAAGGGGCTGGAAAGAAGTATTCCAAGTCATGAAAGGCAAGGACCTACATCCAAGATTACTCTATCCAGCAAAGCTATCATTTAGAATGGGAGGGCAGATAAAGTGCTTCCCAGATAAGGTCAAGTTAAAGGAGTTCACCATCACCAAGCCCTTATTATATGAAATGTTAAAGGGACTTATATAACAAAAAGAAGATCAAAACTATGAATAGTAAAATGACAACAAACTCACAACTATCAACAACCAAACCTAAAAAAAAAAAAACCCAAACACCAAAACAAACTAAGCAAACAACTAGAACAGGAACAGAATTAGAGAAATGGACATCACATGGAGGGTTATCAGCAGGGGAGGTGAAGGGGAAGAAAGGGGGAAAAGGTACAGGGAATAAGTAGCATAAATGGTAGTTAGAATATAGGGGGAGGTTAAGAACAGTATAGGAAATGGAGAAGCCATAGAGCTTATATGTATGACCCATGGACATGAACTAAAGCAGAGGGGAGGGGGGAGAGGGGGGATGCAGGTGGGAGGGAGTGTGCAAGATGGAGGAGAATAAAGGGGGAAAAATTGGACAACTGTAATAGCATAATCAATAAAATATATTTAAAAAAATGAAAAAATAAGTTCCCGGGTGTAATATACTGCATGGTAACTATAGTTTATACTATTGTATTACAAACTTGCAAGTTGATGAGAGTAGATATTAAAAGCTCTAACCACACAAAAAAATTGTAATTATATGAAGTGATAGATGTATTAACTAATCTTATTGTGGGAATTTCACAATGTATACATGTATCAAATCACCATGTTGTACACCTTAAACTTACACAATATTATATGTCAATTTTATCTCAATAAAGCTGGAAAAATTAGTTCTTTAGAGATTGTACCTACACAAATTTACTTAAATTTTATATTAAACACACCGAATTTTCTGGGTTGATAAATATATAAATAAATAGTAAATATATAGATAAAATAATGAATAATAAACATATCTTCTGAAGTTTTCTTGTTAATAAAAGACTTCCCCCACACATCTTGCCTAGAAAATTACTTTAAAATTCTCTGTATCTCTACAAGTACCAAACCAGACCTCAGATTTGGGATCAGACATCCAGGGCACTGTGAATCACCTGAAATTACCGATCACTAATGATGAGGCTCTGAAGTCATTATTGGAAATGTAATTAGATATGGATTTAGGGCTAATTACTTTGATCTCTTGTCAGATTGCTATTGGGGGTATGCTCTTATGTGTGTGTAAATATGTGTGTGTACATGAACGAGCACTCATTGGAAGGATGGTGAAGAGGTGGTTGGTTTGGGCAGTGAGGCATTTGAGACACATCAGCCTGTCTCCCTACTTGTTAGATATGTTAGAATATTCTAATGTTTCCTAGGTTTGCTTGCTTCTCTTTCACATTAACATAACCTGTAATGATGGTGATTTTAAAAATTTAATTTGGCAGGTGACTGATTCATAATTTGGGCTAATCACTTGTGCTATTTTCACATTAAAACAATTAATAACAATAGGAAATGCTCTAATTGAAAAACTAATGTATGCCCAAGAAGAATGCATTTCTCTATGAATTTTATAATGATTTTATTATGACTAGACTAGGACATAACTGAATACATAATTGAATGATAGATTGCAACAGTGCCAATTGGCTGGATGTACTATGTAAATGTACACACTCTTCCATAGGACGGGGGATATGTGCTTTATTGATGTGGGCAAAACATCACTTCCAATGCCTCCTTCAGGGCTGAATGCCAAAAAGCAGGTCTTCAGGGGCTAGAAAGGGAGCAACTTTGTGATCCTACTTAGGATAGATCCCATGAGACCCAAGAGCTAGAATTCTAGACCCTATTGTTCTACCACTAGCAAGAAATACCTGCAGTTTTCTTCCAGAAAAATCCAGAAAAACAAGTTGTCCCATGAACAGTAATAGATACTCTACACTGGATCAATTTTGATCCTGGGGACTTTTTTTTAACACACTGAGTGGATTGCATTGGGTGGTCTAATAGGCTTGCAAATTAAAATGACAACCTGTTGGGTATTGGGTTTGTGGGCACAGGTTTACTGTCATGAGGGCAAGGATCTAGTCTCTTTTTAGGGTAAGCTTTAAAAATTGATTAATACTTTCTCCTTTTCCTCTCAGACAAGAATGTAGTGAAAAGAGGAAGAGCCTTTTATATCTCTTCTTTCCCCATTAAAGGACTGCAGCCCTGAAAATGGCCCCTTACATTATCTACAGGCTATCTTGATTCCAGGAGACCCAGAGAAATAAGGAAGAGGACCATCTGCCTACTGGATTCCTTTTTTTATTTTTAGTTCTTTAGTTTTTTATTGATTATGTGATTACAGTTTTCCCAATCCTCCCCCCTTTACACCCCTCCACCCTGCACCCCCAATGCTCCAGCATTCCTCCCCCACTTAGTTCATGTCCATGGGTTGTACATGTAAGTTCTTTGAGTTCTGTTTCCTATACCATTTTTCTCTCTCCCCATCTACTTTATGCCTACTAATTATGTTTCTTTTTCCCTGTAACTTTGCCCTCCTATTCCCCCCTTCCCCTCCCCACTGAAATCCCTCCATGTGATATCAATTTCTCTGATTCTGTTCCTGTTCTAGTTGTTTGCTTAGTTTCTCCTTTTGTTGTTTTTCTTTTCTTTTCAGTTCAGTTGTTGATAGTTGTGAGTTTATTGTCATTTTACAGTTCATAGTTTTTGATCTTCTTCAATTTCTTTTGTTTGTTTGTTTTTAAATATATTTATTGATTATGCTATTACAGTTGTCCCATTCCCCCCTTCACTCCACTCCATCCTGCCCACCCCTCCCTCCCACATTCCCCCCCTATAGTTCATGTCCATGAGTCATACATATAAATTCTTTGGCTTCTACATTTCCTACACTATTCTTACCCTCCCCCTGTCTATTTTCCACCTACCATTTATGCTACTTATTCTCTGTACCTTTCCCCCCTCTCTCCCCATCCCACTCCCCTGTTGATAACCCTCCATGTGAGCTCCATTTCTGTGGTTCTGTTCCTGTTCTAGTTGTTGGCTTAGTTTTCTTTTGTTTTTGTTTTAGGTGTGGTTGTTAATAACTGTGAGTTTGCTGTCCTTTTTACTGTTCCTATTTTTTATATTCTTTTTCTTAGATAAATCCCTTTAACATTTCATATAATAATGGTTTGGTGATGATGAACTCCTTTAACTTGACCTTATCTGAGAAGCACTTTTTCTGCCCTTCCATTCTAAATGATAGCTTTGCTGGATACAGTAATCTTGGATGTAGGCCCTTGCCTTTCATGACTTGGAATACTTCTTTCCAGCCCCTTCTTGCCTGTAAGGTCTCTTTTGAGAAATCAGCTGACAGTCTTATGGGAACTCCTTTGTAGGTAACTGTGTCCTTTTCTCTTGCTGCTTCTAGGATTCCCTCCTTATCTTTAATCTTGCGTAATGTAATTATGATGTGCCTTGGTGTGTTCCTCCTTGGGTTCAGCTTCTTTGGGACTCTCTGAGCTTCCTGGACTTCCTGGCAGTCTATTTCCTTTGCCGGATTAGGGAAGTTCTCCTTCATTATTTGTTCAAATAAGTTTTCAATTTTTTGCTCTTCCTCTTCTCTTTCTGGCATCCCTATAAGTCAGATGTTGGAACGTTTCAAGATGTCCTGGAGGTTCCTAAGCCTCTCCTCATTTTTTAGAATTCTTGTTTCTTCATTCTTTTCTGGTTGGATGTTTCTTTCTTCCTTCTTGTCCACACCATTGATTTGAGTCCCAGTTTCCTTCCCATCACTATTGGTTCCCTATACATTTTCCTTTGTTTCTCTTAGCATAGCCTTCATTTTTTCATCTAATTTGTGGCCAAATTCAACCAATTCTGTGAGCGTCCTAATTACTAGTGCTTTGAACTGTGCATCTGATAGTTTAGCTATCTCTTCATTGCTTAGTTGTATTTTTTCTGGAGCTTTGATCTGTTCTTTCATTTGGGCCATTTTTTTTTTTTTTTTTTGTCTTGGAACACCTGTTGCATAAAGGGGCGGAGACTTAGATGTTCACTAGGGCAGGGTAACGCTGATCGCTGTGCTGTGACACTGTACGTGGGGTTAGGGCCAAGAGGGGGCAATGGTGCCTGCTCCACTCTCTGCCAGATTTTAGTCACTCCCTCCGCTACCCACAAGCAAAGTGGGCCTTTCCGGTGCTGATTCCCAAGTGTGTGGGTTTGTGCACGCTCTTGGCCCCTGTGGGTCTCTCCAGTGAACTCTCCTGTGAGGCTGGGAGTTTCTCCTGCTGCCGCCTCAATCCCCATGGGTGTCCCCAATCAGAGTTTTGAGGCTTTATTTCCCTGCGCTGGAGCCCTGGGTTGTGAGGTCTGCTTTGCTCCCCTGCTGTTCCTCCGGGTTTATCTATGCGTGAATGTGGGACCGCAGGGTCTGCCAGCCACCACCTTGTGGGGTCTGCCAGCCGCCGCCTTGCCACGAGTCCTCTCCACCCCGGCTGCCAGTCTCCGCCCCTCCTACGGGTCTGGATGAATGTTTCTTCTTTATCTCCTTGGTTGTCGGAATTCCATACAGTTTGATTTTATGTCAGTTCTGGTTGTTGTTTTGTTTTTATATTGTTGTTGTCCTTCTTTTGGTTGTGCGAGGAGGCACAGTGTGGCTACCTATGCCTCCATCTTGGCCGGAAGCCTGCCTACTGGATTCTGTGCAGGGCAGGAGAAGGGGAAGATGAGTGGGCCCGGAGCATTGAGACAATGGAAGCAACAAAGGATCAATATGAGACCATTCTGTCTTCCAAGGATTTCTCCTTGTGTCCTCAGCTTCAGAAGCCTTTCTAGCCAGGCTCCTCCTCTGAGACCCTTAGGAGATAAGAAATAATTATACACCATCTTCAGGCTGTGATTGCTGTGTTCTGAATTACTGTGACATCTAAATAGGAGCCAAGGCCCATGATTAGCCACAGTCTGCCATGCACACTGTAAGGACTCCACCATCCTCTGTCCAGCTCACCTGACAACCTCACCCAGGACCCAAGCTCTTGACACCTTCTAGCAAGTACTTGATACTCTGGGAGGAACACTAGTGTGGTCTGGTACAGAGGTATCAATGTTCTCCTAAAGTATTTCACTATGACTCAGCTAGCTCCTAACATGTGCTAAGTGTTGTAAGAGAAATGAGTAAATAGGGTGAAAAATAAGTAAATAAGGGGGCTGGGTGAAAAGGGTGAAGGAATTAAGCAGCAAAAATTGGTAGTTGCATAATAGCCACAGAGATGCAAATTGCAGCGTGGGGAATATAGTCAATAATATCGAGCTACCTATGGGTCCAGGCGGGTGCTTGAGCAGCCAGGGGACCACTCTGCAGAGTTTATGATTTTCTGGCCACTTTGCTGTATATTTGAAACTGGTTAAGAATGATATTGAATGCAAACTATGTTTGAAAATAAAAGGAAAAGAAAGGAGGAAAAGAACCATTCTGGCTTTCTAGGCACTCATAGTCTACAAAGGGAATTAGATAAGTATTCAACAACATTTGAATCAAGACAAAAGTTAGGTGCAGTAAGAGAGGTAGCCACAGAATACATGTGGTGGGGTGGAAGAAGTGCACACCATGCGGAGAGAGAGTTTCAGGCACTCTCACTCTTACTCTATGGGCCAGGTCAGTATTTCTCAAGCTCAGCACCATTGATATATTGGCTAAATAGTTCTTTGTTATGGGTGCAGTTCTGTGTATTGTAAGGTATTTAGCAGCATGCTTGACCTCTACTTACTAGATGCCAGGAGCATCACCCTACTCCATCATGATAATCAAATATGTCTCTAGACATGTCAAATGTCCTTTAGAGGGCAAAATTTCCCCCTACGGAGAGCCACTTGACTATCACTTTGGAAGAATGTAACTGATTCTGAGTACCCAGAGATAGTTCTACTAATTTGAATGATATCCAGGCAGTGGTTTTCTATAAATCCTCCTTAACTCACCCCATCCTGCCACAGTTAAGTGCAGAGGCATGTCATAGGATAAATGGGGATGGATTTCATGAATAGGGGATTTTTTTTTCTTATTTCTTAGAAAATCAGCTCAGCATCTGGTCAGCATTGACTGCATACCATGTATTGTGTTAGGTGTGGAGAATGCCAGATTTTATGGGTTTATTTACCCAGCTGCTGGGAGTGTTCCTGGAAGACAGCTCTGAGCTCTTGTCCATCTTTGGTGGCTGTCTTGCCTGGAGAAACCTGCTTTACCTAACCAAGGTCATACCTCTTTACAGCGGCAGCCTGAATCCAATCATTGTGAGGACATAAAGGCCACTCATTCCTTCCAACTTTTGTCAGTTAAAGTGCCATGTCAGCATGCTGATCTCCATCTGAGTCTGCTCCCAGGGGACCCAGCCTGTGACAACTAATAAGGCACAGTTCCTGTTCCCAGATACTCATAGTCCATGTGTGATAGTGCTTTCATTTCAAGGGCTGCATGTCTGGACTCCACATCTACTTTGAGCCTTGGCCCTCATCACCACCTTTAACCTAATTTTTCAAAATTTTAGCTCAGCAGATAAGTCCCCTAAACAAAGTAGTGTACTCACTATTCAAGGATCTTTCCAAGAAAAATATACATGCCCAGTGAATTTTCCAAAGGAAAGAGAACTGGGTGTGCAATTCTATGAACCAAGATGTAGTTCTTTCCCACCCCTACCTATCCTTGACTTGGCCAAGGACACATGGTTTTATCCTGAGCATGAAACAGCATCACACACCACAGCATCTGCTCCTGGTTCCCATCACTGGGAGAAAACTCACTGTTCTTTTTGCTCAGGAAGGATGAGAAAGGTAACACTCATAGAGGCAAGGCTGAAACTTTGAAATCCACTGTTGATCTAATTTCCTGCAGATTGACTTTTAACTGCTGCTTCTTTTTGTTCAGTTTTAACCCCAATGTTTCATGTGTTCTTTCTCTAACTAACCTAAATAACAGGTCCTTCTTTGCTCATTTGTCCTCCTTATTTTCACCTCTTGGCTCACATAGAAGTGGCCCTTCAGGATAGTTAGGAAAGGAGGCCAGTGAAGTATTTGTGAAATTTCCATTTCTGGCAACCACAGGACTGGCCCTATGTAGAATTATAAAATAAATCAACTTAATCCAAGACCTCAAGTTTCCTTTTAAGGACCCTGTTGTAGCCCCAGACCCACTGCTCACCACATTAGCACCTCATTCAGGTAGCCCCCATGCCCTCTATACTTTCCTGCCTCCTTTTTGCCTATTAAAATCTTCCTCTTTTGCCCCATTTGGTAGGCCCTGGTAGGTTCCCAAAAGTTCACTTACGCATGACAATCGGAGCTGTGGTATGACTGCATCCTAGTAATTTTATGTATTATTCCTCCCACGGAGCATTTGTATTTTGTATTTGTATAATATTTATATTTACATATCACTCTTCAGGGTCCAAGAATATAGGAACAAGCAATGTTGGCTAATATAAAACACAGAGGGCCATGTGTGGGCAAAGTAAATTTTCTCCACTCTGTAAATCACACTCATAAGATAGTTCCCATTACTAACGATTGAACATAAACTCCAGCCAGCCTCAGCAATGAGCCAAGGACCTCCCTTCTTCCTGTTGCTCCATGGCAGTACAAACAGGCCAACTGGTTCTTCCATTCCCATGAATAGGGCAGTTACTAGACAGTCAACTAAACCAAGAAAAGAAATAGATGAATTTATTTCATGGAAATAAAATCAGACTGATTTGACTGTGCTGACCAGTTTTTTTTTTTTATGAAAAACTAACTCACCATTTTTCTTTTCCCTTTTGTTTACCACATGTACTTCTCCAAAGCCTATTCAGCACTCAGTATGTGGCTTAATTAAAATAAGCTCATAACAACTCAGCAGCAAATAATATAACAATATAAAGTTTACTCAGGGGATAAAGGAACTGGCCTTTCAAGCAACCCCTGCCATCACTACCCTCAAATTGTCATAAAGCTGCACTCAGCAAGGGCTCCGAGATGCAGGTGATCTAAGGGGACAATTGAGGAGATGCAGGGCTGAGAAAGAAAGAAAAGGAACAAACATCTTTATCAGTCTTAACCAAAGTTCACAAGAGAACAATCAAGAGAGCAAATAAGACCAGGGTTGTAAAGACCCCACATTTGGGTCTTAAGCTGAGTCGAGACCTGTTTAATCCCCAGGAAGGCAGGCTTTGGGGCAGATCTTCAGGACTTCAGGTTCCATGCTTGCTCCCATCTACCCCAGCCATCTCTGAAAGAACAAATGGAAGCTACCACAACTCCAATTACAGTGATGGGGCCACTTTGCCTGCAAAATAATTCCCACTGATACCTAGAACATTAGTCTGTTAGAGACCCTTATGATCATCTTCTTTCATAGTGTTCAAGCTTGTTTTCCACAATAAATCCTTTTGTTTTGCTGGAACAGTAATTATAACTAACAGGTGCATCTGATCAAAGATGAAGCAATTGAAAAGCTTCTCATGCCTTGTACCTCCTTCAAAAGTGCTTTTTCTTTTTCCTTTTTTCCCTTAATTATAATGTTGTATATATTCAGTGCTCACCATCAATCTTTTGCCAAAATTTTTCCAGTCGTTTTTTTTTCTTTTATTGGGTTTTTTAAGAGGGACTCATGAAACAATTATTTCCTTCTTCCAAATTAAGTTCTTCCAAAATGATTAACCTGGAGTATCTATCATTTGAAGTCTAAGAGTCTCCTCTGTGATGCTTTCTGTCCCGTAGATCTTCACCTGTCCCTTTGCAGGAGACCACTGCATGATCCCAGTCCTGGTTGAGCTTACTTCTCATAGCAACACCAGCTTAAGTTTCAAGTCTTGTACTTTCAGGTTTGGTTTCTTTCCTTAGAGACTGTATTGTGCAAATTCTTACTGGAGTTTGCTCCCACTCAGCTCTCTGAATACCTGGGCACTTTTAACTCAACTTCCTACCAGTCCCAACACTGTTTCCCACTCAGTTCTGCCTCACAGACACTTATGGCCACCAGTACACAATATCTGGAGTTCAGGTATTTTATGCTTTTTTTGTTTCACTGAAAATGAAGTTTGTGTGTGTGCTATTTAACTCTCCTTGTTGTGTTCTGTTCCCTGGAGAAGAAAGGAGTAGGTTCTAAGCTAATCTACCATGTTTGTACCAGAAGTTCTGCCAACAGTTCTTGAGGAAGCCCAGTCATTGACCTTTTCCACAAGAGCACTCTATATTATATAACAACTGCCCAAATCAATCAGCTCCCCCCTTGGAAGGTATGAATGTGAGTTACACACACATAGAGAGTCAGTCATTAAGGGGAGCAATAAGTTAAAGCACACAAGGAGAGACTTGGAGAGAGAGAAGCTCAGAGTCAAAAGAAAATGAGCTTCTAGATGCACATTCTATCTTGAAAACTAATTCTTAAGTCTTCCTCTTAACAGCTGAGATGAGCTCTTCTTATTCCAAAATTCTGTTATAAAAACATATCACCTGTTACAACTACTGTTGCTCAGAACCTGCTGGTGTTCAAGCTCAGCATCCATAGCACTGCAACATCCTGATTCTCTTCCTACTTCTCTGATTAGTTTGCTTTGCTTTCTCATCTTTCTTATCCCACTTCCATTTATAGAAATCAATAAATATTTTGTCCAAAGTCCATGACAACCTTTTCATATGCTGTCATCAGTTTGTATGTGCTTTATCCCAGGCAAATGACTCAATACTTTACTCCAGCTCCTATTTCTCCTCCATGTTCCACTTGCATTTCCCACTGCTTCCTGGGTGTCTCCAATGAGGTATCTCACCAGCACCCCAGATTATTCCCAAACTTAAGCTCATTATAATCCTTCTCTCTTCCTTCAGCATCTCAGCCTGACTTCAGTGTCTATTATAATCTTTTTACTACCCTTGTCTCTCAATCCCCACATGGCCATGTTATTAATGATAACTTCATGAAGAACAGACTGCTAATGCTTACCAACATTTGTGTTTTCCTCTCACTCCTGAGCATGCACCTAGATTTCCTTCTTCAGCCTTCCTTGCAATTGGGTGTGACCAAAGGAATGTGACTAAAAGTAATGAACACCACTACCAGACCTGACTCATACAAAGAGACAAACCATACTTTCACAGGGGATCTTTGTCCTCTTTCCCCATCTGCCAGGGGAACAAAGAGAAACAAAGAACTCCCGCTGACCTATGTTGGACTACAATGACAGCAAGAAATAAACTTTATTGTGCTTAGCCACTGATATTTTGGGATTGTTTGTTAGAGCTTATGTAGTGTATCATGTTCAATATACTTTCTTATATTTTATCTTTTTTAAAACTAAATTTTGATATCTACATACTTGCTTTTGTCACTGAACATGATATAAATTCTTTCAAATCTATTAGTATAGAAGCTACTCATTCTTGTTAATAAGGGTGTAATAATCCTATAAGTATGTGTGTGGATATGTATGCATAAGTGTATATATATATGTATATATATATACACTTATGCACACTTACATATATATACATATTTCAGTATAGCATTTTGATCTGTGTTGGGAATCCATGTATGTGGAGGGTTGATTGAAGTAATACACAGGTTTTTTACTTCATAGCAGGTTGGAGCCACTAAGCCCCATGTTGTTAAAGGGTAACTATATTAAATATATACTATATATTATTATATGCAATATTATATTCAATATATATTACTAAATAATTACCATAGGTGAGCATTTCTTTGTTTTGATTTTTACTACTCTAAAGGATGCTTCCATAAACATCTTTACATATTCCCATGTGTGTTATTGACACAGCTATTCTTTTGATCATTGAAAATATTGGCTTCTCTTGATTTCTCTCCTCAACTTAACACCATTTCCAGTCCCATTTGAAGCAACTTTCATCAATTCAATGCCCCATATCATCACTTCCATCTGTCATATGACACCTGTGATCACAGCCCTAGTTTAGACATCTACCACCCCTCACTCAGATGACAATGGAAGCCTGACTCTTCTTTTAAATATTAGTTTTGGAAGCTGGATTGAATAATTTTTGTAACCAATCTCTTATTAAACACTGTGACTTTCCTAGAGGGAGTAAAATGATGAGCTTTTCTTAAATTTATTAGAGTTTGTTTTTTCCACAGAACATCTTGCATGATTTGTGTGCTCATCCAAACACAGTATGGAAAATGTTGTTCTATATGAGTCACCATAACCAGTTTAGTAGATTATGTTCTCCCTTTTACAACTAAATTTAGGTCACACAGACATTCTCCACTTTGCCCTTAAGGATCATAATCCTACACATCAACTGAAAGCTCTGAACTGGAAAACACAGCGAGTGATCTTAAGATAAAATATTTCAATTTCAGGCAAGTAGAATGGGAAGGGGCATGGAAAAGAGCATATAGTTATATACAATAGGCCCTAAATTACTAGCTTTTGTATGCTATATGGAATTATAATCCCTAAATAATTAGTAAAATTTATTGAGTATGACTATGTCTATAATATATCAAGTCATTCACTTTAAGGGTGAAAAATTCATTCAAGTTGATTGTACACATAACATATTCAAGAGAGAAATTACTTTTTAATGGTGGTAGTGAGCTATACAAAATTTATCCTTTTTTTCAGAGAGAATTACCAAGAAGGTCAGTATGCCACTCATTTGCCCATCATTGGTCCTTTCACTGGTCTCCTCTGGATCAAAAGGAACTACAGCTTAGGTATCCCTGCCAACAGCATCTGGAAATTTTTGGCCAAGGGGAGGAACTGGTAGAAAACCAGAGAAGAGTGGTGGAGAGAAGCCAGGATTTCTTTCTCTTGTCTATCTTAGGTACCATCTTTAGTGGAAAGCTGTTCTTTCTGCATCCTGCTTCTGTGCTCCAAGGTCCTTGGGAAGCCCCTCATTATGGTCTAACTCTTACTAAATGGTCATGCATTCTGGACTCCAGAAACATTGTCTTTCCAAACCTAGAGGCAGTGGTTTTTCTGCTGTTGCTAATCTCTGATTATATCATTTCCTATTTGATTCTTCCCCTTTATACATCTAACCAATTTTTTTTACTAAATTCCCTCAGTATGAAATGCCTAAAGGAGTCATTTTTTTTCTGACTAGACCATGACTGATATAATGAAAAATTGAGCTATTTTAGGATATTAGTGGAGAGCCAATGACATATACCATAAAGTTTTATCAGTGCCATTACACAATGCAGCTAAGGCTACCAAATGGTTCAAAAAAACCTAAAAATAAAGTAAAAGATAATACATTTGAGAGCAAGAAAGGAAAAATCAGTAAAGCTTGTCACTGACTCAAGATGGTCATAATCTACATTCTGGTATATACCATTATTACTAATCTAGGAAAAGAAAGTTGTCACAACATCAAAATACTATGATGTGATATGATATGATATAAGTAATATAATAATGTACTGTAAAATCACATATCAATAGCATGGTTAAGAAGCCAAAGGAAAGAATGCTAGACTACCTTTGTAGTTAAGTTAGATTGCTCAAAATAGAACCCCAACTCATTGGCTTACTAGCTGTGGAATTTTGGGCAAAGATCCTAACCACCTGAAAATTTATTTTCCTTAACTATACGATATAACTACTGTGTAATTCAGAGGTTTGTGAGAATTACATGAATTAATGCATATAGATTTTTTTGAACATCGTTAGAATGTAGTAAATCCCAATTGTCAGGTTTCATCATTAAATTACTACTACTACTTCTATTATTGTTGTTGTTGTTATTATTATTATTATTATTATTAAATTCTAGGTTACAGAGACAATTAAAAACTAGAATTCAAATTCATAAGGATGAATCAGAGACCCTGAAAATATCTCACTCTAATCTTTTTTATCATTGTTCAATAAAATTGTCTCCATTTTCCCCTCACCATGGCTCCCACCTCACCCATCCCCACCTCCCACCCTTGATCCTACCCCTCTTTGACTTTGTCCATGTGTCTCTTATATATGTTCCTTGATGACACTTCCCCTTACCCCCCTCCATTACCCCCCTCCCCCCATCCCTCTGGTTATTGTCAGTTTGTTCTTAATTTCAAAGTCTCTGGTTATATCTTGCTTCCTTATTTGTTTTGTTGATTAGATTCCACTCACAGGTGAGATCATATGGTATTTGTATAACACCACCCGGCTTACTTCACTTATCATAACATTCTCCAATTACATCCCTGCTGTTGCAAAAGGTAGGAGTTTCTTCTTTCTTGCTGCTGCATAACATTCCATTGTGTAATGTACCATAGTTTTTTGGTCCATTCATTTACTGATGGACACTTAGGTTGCTTCCAACACTTGCTATTGTAAATTGTGCTGCTATGAACATTAGGGTGCATAGGTTCTTTTCAATTGGTGTTTCAGGATTCTTAGGGTATAATCCCATCAGTGGAATTGCCAAATTGAAAGGCAGTTCCATTTTTAACTTTCTGAGGAAATTCCATACTGTTTTACACAGTGGCTGCACCAGTCTGCATTCCTACCAACAGTGTACTAGGGTTCCCTTTTCTCCACAACCTCATCAGCACTTGTTTGTTCATTTGGTTATAATGGCCATTCTGACTGGTGTGAACTGGTATCTTATTGTGGTTTTAACGTTCATCCCTCCGATGGCTAGTGATGCTGAGCATTCTTTAATATGTCTCTGGCCCCTCTGTATGTCCTCCTTGGAGAAGTGTGTATTCAGGTCCTTTGCCCATTTTTTAATTGGATTGTTTGTCTTCCTGGAGTGGAGTCATATAGATTCTTCATATATTTTGGAGATTAAACCCTTGTCCAAGGTATCATTTGCAAATATATTTTCCCATACAATTAGTTCCCATTTCAGTTTGCTGATGCTTTTTATATCTGTGCAGAAACTTTTCATTTTGATGAAGTCCCATTTGTTTATTCTTTCTTTTATGTCCCTTGCTCTAGGGGACATATTGGTGAAAGTATTGCTTTGTGGAATATCTGATATTTTCCTGCTTATGTTCTCCTCTATTTTTGTTGTTGTGACATATTTAAGTCTTTCATCCACCTTGAATTTATTTTTGTGAATGGTGCAATTTGGCAGTTGAGTTTAATTTTTTACATGTAGCTGTCCAGATTTCCCAATACCATTTGTTGAAGAGGCTATTTTTATTCCATTTTATGCTTCTGCTTCCTTTGTTAAATATTAATTGACCATAGAGACCTGGGTTTATTTCTGAGCTTTCTGTTCTGTTCCATTGGTCTATGTGTCTGTTCTTACTCCAGTACCAGGCTGTTTTGATTACAGTGGCCTTATAATACAGTTTGATATCAGGTATTGTGATCCCTCCTACTTTATTCTTCTTTCTCAGAATTGCCGCAGCTATTTGGGGTAACTTATGGTTCCATATACATTTTTCAAATGTTTGTTCTATATCTGTGAGATATGTCATTGGTATTTTAATGGGGATTGCACTGAATCTATAAATTGCTTTAGGCAGTATGGACATTTTGATGATGTTAATTCTTCCAATCCATGAACATGGTATATGCTTCCATTTATTTGTACCTTCCTTAATTTCTTTCTTCAGTGTTGTATAGTTTCCTGTGAACTGGTCTTTTACTGCCTTAGTTAGATTAATTCCTAGGTACTTTATTTTTCTTGTTGCTCTAGCAAATAGGATTGTTTTCTTGATTTCTGTTTCTGATATTTCATTGTTGATGTACAAAAATGCTGTTGACTTCTGAATATCAACTTTATTTCCTGCTGTTTTGCGAAATTCACTTATTAGGTCAAGTACTTTTTGGTGGAATCTAGGATTTTCTATGTACAATATCATGTCATCTGCAAACAATTTTAGTTTTACTTCTTCCTTTCCAATTTGGGGTGTTTTTTTTTTCTGATCACTGTGGTTAGGATATCCAATACTATGTTCTATAGGAGTGGTGAAAGTGGGCATCCTTGTTTTGTTCCTGATCTTAGTGGGAAAGCTTTTAGTTTTTGCCCATTGAGTATGATGTGGTTGTAGGTCTCTTGTATATGACCTTTATTATGTTGAGGAATGTGCCCTCTATTCCCACTTTGCTGAGTGTTTTTATCATAAATGGATGCTGTACCTTATCAGATGCTTTTCCACATCTATTGATATGATCATGTGATTTTTGTCATTCCTTTTGTTTATGTGATGTATTACATTTATTGATTTGTGTATATTGTACCATCCTTGCATCCCTGGGATGAGTCCCACTTGATCATGGTGTATGATCTTTTTAATGTATTGCTGGAAGTGGTTTGCCAATATTTGTTGAGGATTTTAGCGTCTATGTTCATCAGTACTATTGGCCTGTACTTTTCTTTCTTTGTTGTGTCTTTATCTGGTTTTGGGATTAGGATGATGTTGGTTTCATAAAAAATGTTTGGGAGTCTTTCTTCTTCTTGGATTTTTTGGTATAGTCTGAGAATGACAGAGGTTAGCTCTTCCTTAAATGTTTTGTAAAATTCTCCTGTGAAACCATCTGATCCAGGGCTCTTGTGTGTTGGGAATTTTTTTTATTACTGCTTCAATTTCACCAGCTGTTATTGGTCTGTTCAGGTTTTCTGCTTCTTCTTCATTCAGTTTTGGAAGATTATGTTTTTCTAGAAATTTGTCCATTTCACCCAGGTTTTCACATTTCTTGGTATGTAGTTGTTCATAGTAATTTCTTACAATCCTTTGTATTTCTGCGGTATCAGTTGTAGTGTCTTCTCTTTCATTTCTGATTGTGTTTATTTGGGTCCTCTCCCATTTTTTCTTGATGAGTCTGTTTAAAGTCCTGTCAATTTTGTTTATGTTTTCTAAGAACCAGCTCCTGGATTCATTGATCCTTAGAATTGTGCTTTTAGTCTCTATGTCATTTAACTCTGCTCTGATCTTGATTGTTTCATTTCAGAAGAACTCTACTACTCACTCTGGGCTTTGTTTGTTGTTTTTCCTCTAGTTCTTCCAGATGTATGGTTAGGTTCTTCATTTGAAATGTTTCTATCATTTTTATGTAGACCTGTATCACTATGAACTTTCCTCTTGGGACTGCCTTCACTGTGACCCATAAGTTTTGGACTGTTGTGAGTTCATTTTCGCTTACTTCCAGAAACTTTTTGATTTCTTCCCTGATCTCAATTTTAACCCATTCATTGTTTAATAGCATGTTATTCAATCTCCACGAATTTCAATGTTTTTAATGTTTTCCTTGAGGTTGGTTTCTAGTTTCAGGCCCTTCTTGTCTGAGAAGATGCTTTTTATGATTTCAATTTTCTTGAATTTGTTGAGGCTTGTTTTGTGTCCTATCATGTGGTCTATCTTTGAAAATGTTCCATGTGCATTTGAAAATAATGTGTATTTTCCTTCTTTGGGATGAAAGGTTCTATATACATCAGTTAAGTTCATTTCATCTAGGGCATTTTTGAATTCCAAAATATCTTTGTTGATATTTTGTTGGAGATCTATCCATTATTGACAGTAGGGTATTAATATCCTCTAATATAAGCATGTTGCTGTCTATATCTTTTTTTAAGTCCTCTAAGATTTCCTTATATATTTGGGTGTTCCTTTATTGGGTGCATATATGTTTATAATGTTTATGTCTTTTTGATGGATTCTTCCCTTCAGTATTATGAAGTGACCTTCTGGGTCTCTTTTTATGGCTCTTCTTTTGAAGTCCATTTTGTTCGATATGAGTATAGCTACCCCAGATTTCTTTCCTCTCCATTTCCTTGGAATATTTGTTTCCAGCCCTTCACTTTAAGTCTGTGTAGGTCTTTTGTCTGAGGTGGGTCTCTTATAGGCGACATATGCGTGGGTCATGTTTTCTTATCCATTCAGCTACCCTATGTTTTTTGATTGGAGCATTTAATCCATTTACATTTAAGGTTATTATTAATTGGTACTTATTCATTTCCCCTTTTTGTATCTGTGTTCCTCTCTCTCTCTCTCCCTCTTTTCCTTCTTCTTAAAGCACCTTTAGCAAATCTTGCAGTACTGTTTTCATGGAGATATATTCTTTTAGCCTTTTTTTGTCAGCAAAACTCTTTATTTTGCTTTTCATTTTAATTGAGAGCCTTGCTGGGTACAGTAGTCTTGGTTTCAGGCCTTTGCTTTTTGTTACTTGGAATATTTCTTGCCATTCCCTTCTGTCTTGTAATATTTCTGTGGAGAAATCAGCTGATAGCCTTATCAGAGTTACTTGTGTGTTACTTCTTGTTTCTCCCTTGCTGCTTTTAAGATTCTCTCTTTGTTTCTAACACTTGGCATTTTAACTATGATGTGTCTTGGAGTAGGCCTCTTTGGGATCATCTTGATTGTGACCCTCTGTGCTTTTTGAACTTGCGTGGTTTTTCCCCTCTCCAGCTTTGGGAAGTTTTCTGTCATTATTTTTAAAAACAATGTTTTTATACCTTGCTCTTTTCTTGTCCTTCTGGTATTCCTATGATTCAAATGTTGTTGCATTTCATGTTGTCTCACAGTTCCCTTAAGCTATCTTCTTTTTTGTTTTTTTTTTAATCTTTTTTCATGAAGCTGCTGTACCTGGGTATTTCTTTCTGCCTTTTCTTCCACCTCACTAATTGAATCCTCTGCTACATCTAGCCTGCTTGTAATTCCTTCTAGTGTGTTTTTCATTTCAGATTTGTATTCTTCATTTCTTCCTGGTTCTTGTTTAGAGTTTCTATTTCTTTTTTCATACTGTTGTAGTTCCTGCTCGGTTCCTTGTAGTTGTCTGTGAGTTACTTGAGCATCTTTATAACCATTCTTTTGAATTGTATATCTGATAGTTTTCTTGCCTCCCTTTCACTTAGGTCTTTTTCTGGGGAGTCTTCCATTCCTTTCAATTGTGGATTATTTTTTCTCTCCCCATTTTAGGTGATCCTTTTGGTTTGTTTCTGTGATTCTGGATGCTCTGCTTTGCTGGTCTTTGTAAGGTGAACTTCCGTCGTAGGAGTTCTGTGGGACTCAGCGGTACAGTTTCTTTGATCTCCTTGTCTGGATGCTTTAGGGTTGCCCTTTCTTCTGTTTGTGTGGGCTCTCTTACTGTACTTGGGCTTTACCTGTTAATGATTCCTTTGTTGGTGGGTTCTCCCTTCCAGCGGGTTTACTGGTATTCAAAACTCCCACTTTGTCTTGTATGCTGTTGTACAGGTGTTAACCAACACCTGTACAACACAGAAATAAGGCAAAAAATATAGACATGCAATTGCAGAAATAAACTTAATAAATAAATATTTTAAAAGATGTTCAATTTATCTTGATTTTAGTAGAATGTAAATTTCTTTAAAAGATCATCAAGTGATGAGGAGGATTAAAAAATGTTACTAACTGTGCATTCCTTGTACCCATGTAACTTATTAAAATCATTTTGAAGAGTAATCTTAATATCTAGTAAAATTCAACTACTAGGTACATACTCCAGAGATGTACATACATACCCAAAAAGACATATAAAATATTTGCTATTCATAATAATAAAAAACTTGAGGAACAAATAAGTTGTAATTTTTAATATAGTGGATTACTATAGAGCAGTTAAAATAAAATATATCATCATCAATTAGTTGTAAGATATAACACTTTATATAAAATATAACACTATTTTTAAAATATATAAGCACACAAAAGTAATACAAGTTATAATTTATCAATATATTCAAATGTAGTGAAAGTATACAAAATTGCATGGGAATGAAACACACCATTTGGGGGAAGTGGTTCTGTCTAGTGAGTAGAAAGAAGAAAAGAATATGCTAAAAGTCTTTAGTGGTACTTGTAATATATTATTTCTTTAAAAGGCATATAGAAAAATATCTAAACTGAAAAAACCAAAGCAAAATTGTTAACATAATTTAATCTTTTATGGTGGAAGGGAGTTAGGCAATATTATTTTTAGCCCTTTCTGTATGTTTGAAATAACTCTTATTAGTAAAAACAGGTTTTTATAAGCATGATGATCAGTTATACTAAATATATAATAAACACCATGAATCCACAATTCAAAATGGAAGCTAGGAATGTTACAATAATCAGCTTCCAACTATAAGGTTAGAATATAACCACATCTATATGGTCCATTCCTTACGTACTACTCTCTCACATCACAAAAAGTAACCATCATCCTAAAGTCCATGTTTACCATTCTTTTATGTCTATTATAGTCTCATTGCCTCTTTATGCATTCATGAAACATATATTTTTAAATTGTACCTGTTTTACCCATATAAAAAGAATATCATTTTGTCATTAGGGAAGACTCAACATGTTTCAAAAGACAGGTATCATTCAGAATGTATTTTCTGGTGACATAAAATCAAACTAGACTCAATAACAAAGAGATACCCCTAAATAACCAATTGTATGGAATAAAGCATGATTGAAGAACAAAATTTAAAAAAAAAAGAAAATATTTTGAACTGAATGATGATGAAGATTGACATATAAAATATAAATACTTGTGAAACAGTTAAAGCAGTAATTTGTGGGAAATTATTAGCTTTATATGTCTATATTATAAAAGAAATGCAGAAAATCAATCATTTAAGTTTTATCATCCTAATATTTTTTAAAAAACAGCAAATCAAAACTATGCCAAGTAGGAGAAAATAAAGATAAGATGAATTAATGAATTAGAAATCAAAGACAGAAGATAACAACAGAGCCAAATACTTACTTGGGAGATAAATAAATTGATAAACTCTCAATTCTGGTCCAGGAAAAGAGAGAGAAAAAAACACAAATTACCATTAAAAGATATGAAAACTGAATTAATTTCAGATCTTTCAGACATTATGAGAACATAATTATAAGAACATAATGAACAACTTTACACCAAAATTAGGCAACATTTATATAAAATAGAAATTCCTCAAAACACAGAAGTTACTAAAGCCAACAGAAAAAAATAGAAAATCTTAATAATTTTATACCTACATAAGAAATTTGACCCTTTATTTAAAACCTATCCACAAAGAAAATCTCAGACCCAGATAAATTCTTTGGTGAATTCTTCCAACTATTTCAGGAAGTAATAGCACTAATCTTAGACATAATCTTCAAAGGAATAAAAAAGTGACAATACAAATTTGAGGAAAAACTATAGGAAAACATATCATGATCTCGAGGTAGTCGAGACTGTTAAAACAGTATCCAAAAAATGCTAATCATAAAAGAAAATTTTGATAATTTATACTATGTTAAAATTAAAGTTTCCTGTTCATCACAAGATATCATTAAAACAGTGAAAAGTTAATTCACAGATGGGAGAAGATATCTGTAATTCATGTATCCAAAAAAAGAATACATAATGAACTCTTATAAACCAAAAATAAATAAAATACTGACAACCCAATAGAAAATTAGGCAAAAAGTTGAACAAATACTTTACAAAAGAATAATTTCAAAAGATTAATTAAGAAAAGAAATAGATATTTAACCAAAAAGGACATACAGATGGCAAATAAGCACATGAAAAGGTGTTCAACAGCATTAGCCATTAGAGACATGCAAATTAAAACCACAATGTGATATGACTATGAATCTACAAAATGGCTAAAATAAAAATATACTAACCCCTCCAAATGCTGGCAAGGACATGGAGAAATCCATACATGGCTGGTGGAAATATAAAATAGTGTAACTACTCCAAAAAACAGCTTGGCAGTCAATTATAACACTAAATATGCAATTACTATACAACCCAGCAATTTTAGTCTGAGACATGTATTCCAGAGAAGTAAAAAATTATGTTCACCCAAAAACCTGTTCACAAATGTTCATAGTAGCTTTATTCATAACCTCAAATTGAAAGCAACACAAATGTAATTCAATGGGTGAATGGTTTAAAAAACTGTAGTACATACAGCAAGAAAATCATGAAGCTTCCCCCCAAAGTCCACCAATTTCTACAAATGTTAATACAGGAGATCATCATTTGACAAAATACCTTTTTATTAGATGGATCAGGATGGCTATGGGCTAAGTCTCCTGGAAATGACAGATACAAAAGCAGGATCTATGTTGACCAAAAAAAGGCAAAAACACCATGAAGTTTGAGGAATTAATAAATCTTTATTACATTTTGGCAGTTCAAAGCAAGGACAAGAGAAACAGACCTGACATTCATGCATTGATCATGTCACTCTTGTCAAGAGTTCTGCCCTCCTCCCCCACTTCCTGCAACTCTTTGAGCCTACCCCTGCCTTCAGAGAGCAAACCCCTTTCTTAATAGGATAGTGGAAAGGTGTTTTCTTTCCTCATGAAGAAAGTGGCTTAGATATTGATCTCCTCTGGAGAACATTTAAACAACAAGGTTTGAAATAAATAAGCTGACAGTTGAAAATATTTTGTTACCTAATGTTTCAGAGTTGGACTTTCTGCATTGAAGAAAAATTCACCAAGAAAAATAAATCATAGAGACCTGGGTTTATTTCTGGGCTCTCTGTTCTGTTCCATTGGTCTGTGTGTCTGTTCTTATGCCAGTACCAGGCTGTTTTGATTACAGTGGCCTTTAATACAGTTTGATATCAGGTATTGTGATCCCTCCTACTTTGTTCTTCTTTCTCAATATTGCTGCGGCTATTCAGGGTCGTTTATGGTTCCATATAAATTTTTGAAATGTTTGTTCTATATCTGTGAAGTATGCCATTGGTACTTTAATAAGGATTGCACTGAATCTATAAATTGCTTTGGGTAGTATGGCCATTTTGATGATGTTAATTCTTCCTATCCATGAACATGGTACATGCTTCCATTTGTTTGTGTCTTCCTTAATTTCTTTCTTCTGTGTTGTGTAGTTTTCTGAGTACAGATCTTTTACCTCCTTGGTTAGGTTTATTCCCAGGTACTTTATTTGTCTTGTTGCTATAGCAAAAGGGATTTTTTTTTCCTGATTGCTGTTTCTGATATTTCATTGTTGGTATAAAAAAAGGCCTTTGATTTCTGAATATTGGCTTTGTATCCCAGTGTTTTGCCAAATTCATTTATTAGGTGGAGTCTATAGGATTTTCTGTGTACACTATCGTGTCATCTGCAAACAAAGAACCTATACACCCCAATGTTCATAGCAGCACAATTCACAACAGCCAAGTGCTGAAAGAAACCTAAGTGCCCATCAGTAAATAAATGGATCTAAAAACTATGGTACATTTATATGATGGAATATTGCATAGTAGAAAGAAAGAAGGAGCTCCTACCCTTTGCAACAGCATGGATGGATCTGGAGAGCATTATGCTAAGTGAAACAAGCCAGGCCATGAAAAACAAATACCATATGATCTTACCTATAGGTGGAACCTAATCAGCAAAACAAACAAGCAAGCAAAATGTAACCAGAGACATGGAAATTAAGAACTGATGGTAACCAGAGGGGAGGTAGGAGGGGATAATGGGGGGGAAAGGGGGAAGGGTTTTCAGGAACATGTATGAAGGACACATGGACAAAACCAAAGAGGGGTAGGATCAAGGGTGGGAAGTGGGAATGGCTGGGGTTGGGGGCTTGGTGATGGGGGAAAATGAAGACAACAATAAAAAAATTAAAAAAGAAAAGTAAATCAATTGTATAAAATGTCCTTGAAAACTCTACTCCAACCATCCTGAGATTTGCTAATCACCAAACCCAATATCAAATTTGAAAAAGAGATACAAATATGAATCTTCAAGATGGTAAAAAAAAAAAAATAAAAAATAAATTTTAAAAAATAGTCATCTTGTTGCAGAATGAACCAATAGTGTTCTGCAACAGCTGTGGGGTTTGACTGCCCACCAGGAAGCATGACTCCCAATACAAGAGTTTGGTGAAAAAGGAATGCGGTTGTTTATTTAAAAGTTATACAGATTTAGAATAATAGCAAATTTCTGTGGTTAAGTCCCCCTCCCTTTAAAAACACCCCAAAACACATAGTTCTTCCTCCGTTTGCCAAATCAGGCCAGTTTCAGAATATGCCACTCAGGAGTACTGTGTTTCAGAAAAACCAAAGTCTGCAGCTCAGCATTCCCCACCACAGTTCAGCTCCAAGCATCCCTCACAAATCTGGGTGGCTAGGCAGGTTCCCACAGCACTGCCAGCTCTGCTGCCATCTTCTCCAGGCAGACCTCCAGGCAGACCTCCTGACCTTGTGGCAGACTCACTGACCCTCAGACCTCCTGGCAGACTTCCTCTCTCACTGCAGACCTTGTGGCTCTTCCTATGGTGTGTTTGTGTCCATCATTTTTCTCAATTCCCCAGTGTCTTTTACTCTCTTCTGGCTGCCATATTTAGTCGGAGCAAGAGTTCCCAGTGACACAGGGTCATCCAGGGTGGGCATCTGCCCCTCCTGGCTATGTCACAAATCCCTGAGTGTTCTTACAGTCATGTGCATAATTCTCCCTGAGCAGCAGCCCACTTCCCTTCAGGGAGGCACAGCTATTAACTTGCATTTTCTTGTATAATATGTGCTTAAACTCTGTACCTTCTGCTATGTGGGCACCCCTCCCCACCCCAATACTGCCTGAAGGCAGGATTGTGGAGGTGTTCCTATTATCAGGGAACCCATGCTCTGTACACCATTATAATCACCTTTTCATCATTCATCCATAATATTAATAACCAATGGAAGAGACTCTATTACATTGATAGTTGCCAGGTTGGAACACCTTTCCCAGCTTTTCCTACTCCCACATGAACCCCAGTAACCCTTTAAAAGTCTTGGTAGAAGCAAGTGAATTTCAGAATGGTTGTTAGCACAGGAAAAACTCTGGAACTCATTAGTTCCATAAGGAATATAAAAGGCATTTGAAATACAATATCTATCTTACAGGAAGTTATAAAATTAAGGACACCAGACAAAAAATGCACATGTGAAAATTTTCATTATCTTAATACACACTAATTCAAAGTTCATTTGAAACACAGAGAGAAGTCGTCAACTGCAAAGGCTTCACAATATAGTTGTGGGAATGCTATTAGCAAGGTCATTGCTGAGACAAGCCCAGGCATAGCCATTCTCCAGAGAGCTAGAAAGAGAGATTCACAACTAGGATGTAGAGTAAACCACTTTTCATCTTTTTCTTCAGCTTCATGACAATCCAGTTCACTTTTCTCTACACTCTAGAGACTCCTGTAAATCATCTATTCAGCCCCTTTCCCTGGGAAGAGGTGTTAACCTGTCCCAAATGATGCTGACTTTCTACCAGCAGCACAGCATTCTTTGTAACACCTTTTCCAGCTTTCTGAATCCTACAAGAAACACAGATTTCATCCTATGGGAGTGTGATGGGTGGTAGCAATATGAGTCTCATTCCTTGCAATATTAGGAGCAGTGCCTGGCTCCTTCTGAGATGCAGAGAACTCATGGGTTTGTCAATTTCTCTTCTAATCTTCATAGTTTCTAAGTTTACCCTGGTGAGTTTAGGATGTCTAAACCACACTCCAATTTAGCCATTCTATTTGAGGTATGGGGTTGCCATACCTCTGATCTGCATACTAGGACCCAATCTGGTTTATGATTTGCTCTTTCCTTGTATTTCCAGAGACTACTCACATATGGGCCCTGAGCTCAGAGGGGCATGAAAAGACATAGAACCCTGCCTGTGAGGGGAGCACTCAACAGTCTCTCCTGATGCAGGGCCAATATGAAAGCTGAGAAATGACTCACCAGAAATCCATGTAGAGGTTGTTACTGGACTAAAGGGGTCCATTTGCCTGCATGCATCAAAACCTAATAAGACAGGAACAGGAGTTTGCAGCTGAGAAAGTAAGGGTTTATTTTTAGGAAGTGGCCCGTGACTGGAGACACAAGTGAGCTAATGCTCCAAGACCCAGTTCATGACAGCTTCTAGGGGTTAGGTTATACAGGAGAAAAATCATTAATCATGATTGTAACAGAGTGCAGAGCATGGGTTCCCTGAGGGCAGCAGGGAGCCCACCATACCCCCACCACTACCAAATCCTGCAGGGAGGCAGGAGGGGGCACAGCAGGGAATGCCCACAGACTGAAGAGTACAGCTTTAAGGTACATTACATAACAAAGGCAGGTTAACAGCCATGCCTCCTGAAAGGAAGATCTCAGAAGTTGCAGAATTGTGTATGTGACTGCAAACATGCAGCAACCTGTGACATAGCCAGCGGGAAGCTCATACAGTGCCTGTGTGATCTGTGGGGCCAGGGGCAGATGCCCTCCCCAGATGCTCATGTCTCACTGGTAACTCTTGCCCTGACTAAAGATGGCAGCCCAAATAGGGTCAAAGATACTGGGGAGCTGACTAAAGTGGCGGACACTAACCCACCATAGGAAGAGCCAGATGTTTGATCATGCAGGAAGTTCTGAGCGAAGGATTCAAAATTGGAATGGATGGTCTGAAGGTCAGTCTGCCATGAGGTCTGTCTGAAGAAGACAGAGACAGAGCTGATGGAGCTGTGGAGAGCTGCCTGGCCACCCAGAATCATGAGAGATGCTTGGAGCTGAACTGTGACCAGGAATGCTGAGCTATAGACTTCTACTGTCCTGAAGGACATATGGAGAAGTCATGGTCTTGCCTCTCAGACAGTGTAACACAGCACATGGTTTCCTGAACCACTACATGGATACTAAGAACAGCACGCCACAGATCCTGAAGGAGACAGCTGCTGTGAGTGGATGGTGATTCTGAAACCCATGAGTGCACATTCCAGAGAGGACGGACACCTGTTTGAGTGACTAGCTGTTGGACAGATAAGGATATTGGGAACTTCTGGGCATGGTTTTGGCTTGCAGCCTTTTGGGGAGCAAGGGAGATTCTGGGTCTCGTTGGAGAGGAGGGCTCTGAGCAGGAGTGCTCTCAGCAACCCCCATCCCAAGTTTGGAGCCCTGTTAATAAAAACCTGTTTCCTTCAACACAAATTGTTGAGTCATGTAGATTGAAGGCACCAAGTGGCTGAGCCCCAGTTTGCACACTTACAATGATGACTGTGGGAGTTAGGGTAATGGTCAGGGGTGTGGTCTCTACTAATTGGTTAGCACTAGGGTAGGAAGTAGTCGATCACTGCATCTGGTCCTGATGTCTGCCTTGGCATCACTTCATCTGGCTTTCCACTTTTCAGAGTCTGGAGCTGAAATATATCTGAGGTCTAGGATTATCTTCACTTGGATTGAAATTATGTCTCTGTGGTCAGTAAACTCAAAGCTTTGTTTCTAAGATTATTTGATGCCAGCCAGGGCTTCATTGTCCAGAGAGCTTAATGGTTAAGGGAATGGACATTCAAGGGAGAAGGACATAGGTGAGTCAGTCTGCTGGATGAGGCCACTTTGAGTCAAAAGGAAAGAAAGGAGAAAAGTTCATATTAAAGAAGTGAAGTTTCTGCATGGTTACAAGGTCTCTTCTCATGAACATATATCTCATGATGCAGGTTCTCAGGTTTGAATATTGATCTCAATGTTTACTGTTTTCATTTGGGCAGCTATTAACAAGTCTGGGCCTCAGTTTTCTTATATGCAAAATGAAAGCAATAATAACAATTAGTACTCCTTTCTTGGATTGTATTAGGTGTTATATAATTCAGGTAAAGGAATTTATAGTGCGTAGCATACAATTAATGCTCAATAAATGATAAATTGATGCTGTTATTACTGTGCCTGCAAACAAGCAGGAATTGATGTGTGAGCTTCTGTTCTCCAGAGGAAAAGAAAAGCCTTTTTAGGGCCTGCCATTCCTCTCTCTTTCTTTATTTATTCAAACCCTTTTCTTCTGCTCTCTGCTTTCTCCATGTTCCTTCTCCACCAAGCCTCAAGACTGCACCCACTGCCCCCCCTTCAAAGGACCACCACAGTGCTACCTCCTGGATCACCAAAGCTGGCACTTATTCCCCCCTACTATTTTTAACAATAAATTGCCTGGTCTGTATGTGATTGCTCTCCTTGACAACCCTGAGGCTCATGGTAAGTACAGGCTGGTGTCATTTCCAACCCAACAATGCTAAGCACAAGACTGGGCAGAGAAAGGCTGCTTTTGAAAGTTCTTATTTTTGAAAGGCTGCCATTGCTTCCTAAATGGTATAAAAAAGACTTTAATTACATGACAATGTTAGTTACTGTGGCTGGGATAGAAATTGTCCCACAGAAATTATGTTGGCTCCAAGAGTAGAATCCCAGAGAAACCAAACAAGCTAGTGTTTTGTCCCTCTAGGCAAGTCCCTCAAGAAATAGGGAAGTGTGGTGCAAAAGTCTCATCTAACTCTGCTGCTGTTGGATCTGGTGATTGACAGGTAAAAGATAGATTTGCTATGGTTCATTTATTCATTCAGTGAATATTTACTGGGCTTTTACCATATGTCAGACCCTCTGTGTGCTGCTGGAAATATTGCAATTCCAACAAAGCTGCTGCCTTTATGGCAGCTGTAATCTGAGAGAGATGAGCATTAAACCAGTCATTACGCATTGACTTATAAATAGATGGGACAAGTCTGGTTGGATTACATGGAAGTAAAAAAGAAAAGCAAAGAAAAATGAAGCTGAGAAAGTGACTTTCCCCAGGGGAATCAGGTGAATGGGTTAATACAGCATATTGTTAGAAGCATATTCTTTGGAGTAAAATGTGACCCAGGTTCAAGTCTTGGCTCTGCTTTTCATTAGCCATAGAATATCATGCAAGGTTCTTAACCCCTGAATGGATTCAGAACATGCTACCCCAAAATATTCCATTAGAAAGGTGCTCTCTCTGTATCAGGGAGAATACATTCTTATCATCAGAGACTAGGAATCAACAAACCTACTAAAATAACCTATTTTCCATTAGTTTCCCCCATATATTCCCTGATCACCCTAGCCCAAGCCCCTTTGTCTTGTGACATCCCCACAATTTGTCATTCTTTCTACAAAAAGGTAAATTATCTCCTTCAGGTCTTAATTTTCCTTCTGAAGACTCCTATGGACACATGAAATGCTAAGTAAAATTATATGTTTTTTTTCTCCTGTTAATCTATTTCATGAAAATTTAATTCTTGACCAGGTCAGAACTAACAAAGTAGAAGGGAGTTTTCCTTTCTTACACCACTTCAGTATATCTACTTCAGCAAAGTGAGGACAGTTGCTTCATATGCCTGGATTCTGTAAGCATTAGAAGAGGTAACATATATAGTGCTCTTAACACTCAGTCAATGTTAGTAGTCATCTTATTCTTATTGACAGAGTTAGGACTATGGTCCAGATTTCTCAGCTGCAAATCCAACCTTTTTATCTCTGCACTCCACTGCCTCCACATCATTTCATGGATTTTTCTCTTTTCTTTCTGACCAAAAAAAAAAAAAAGACTCCTGGAAAGTAGGTCAGATTTTTGCTAACTCTCACTATCTTAGTTATTTAATGGAAGAGGGGGCACAGGAAGCTTTTTAGCAGTTCTGAGTGCCCATCAAGGCTTCCAAAAACATGATAAAATATTTCCTTAAGCGTTTATTTAATTTTGTTCCCAAGCTTGTTCACAATTCTGACCATCTGGTCCTGGAGGCTTCTCTATTTTTAATATTTCTACTTTGAGTGTTTTGCTTTTTTAACCTATTCTAGGATTAGTCACCCCCTTACAACCACCTCCACTTTATCCACCAACCCCTGGTTCATTTTCCTTGAGCAGATTCCTCAGTAGGACAAATGTACTGTACCCTGTAACTTTGATAAACTCAGAACTAAAAGATAGAGCCATTTCAAGCTACTTGAAAAGGTCACAACCAAACTTACTTTGTACTTGATACTGGCATGTGATACTGTTCCAAGGGTACATGTCACAAATACGAGTAGCATTTCATGGAAGAAAGCTTTCCCAATCTCTACATAAAGCCACCCATCCTAAAAAATATAGATGTAGGCAGTGCTGGTGATCCAGTTCTAAAGAGAAACTCAGCTGGAGCTGTCCATTCAGGCTCCCTTCAGGGCATCTGTACACACAGCTAACTGACATGGTGTGATCCAGAGAAGTCTGCCTGCTCCAAACGATCTCTGTCGGTTTGGGCTGCCTGAATCCTCACCATCAGTGTTATTCTTTCAAACTGGGGCACTATCTCTAGAACACTTATTTCCTGAAGAAAAACTAAACAACAGCCTCTGTCAAAATAGCTTATTTTTGGCCCTGGCCGGGTGACTCAGTTGGTTAGAGTGGCATCCCAATACCCATATATCGAGGTTGTAGGTTTGATCCCAGGGTGCATACAAGAACCAAGCAATGAATGCACAAGTAAGTGGAAGAACAAATTATTTTAAAATATTTTTAAATAGGTCATTTTTTCCTGCATCATCAATTCACCTAGCTAGGAGTAAGAATCCAAAGGGCCAGTGTGTATGACAAATATAATTTTTAAGAACAGATGGGAAAGAGTTTCCTTCCCTTGGATCCCCCAGTTCTCTGTGCTCACTTCTACCTCACCCTCCTCTTATTGCATTGTCAGTGTGTCCACTCAGCTGTTTCCCACCTGGTCTATGAGCTCTCTGTATCCACAGGTAAGATTTTAATAAATGTTTGAATAATTGATAGAAAACTGATGTTCAGAGGGTACTATGAAGGGTTGGAAAGGCCATATAGAGATTGGATGTCTTGATAATGAGGATAAATGGAAGATAAAAAGTGAGCTTGAACCAAAATTTTAAGGTTTAATGTGTCTTGTAACATCACCTCTACCTTCACAAGACATCTTTTAATGAGACAGCTTTGCTTTCTTTCTTAACATTTTATAAGACCTTTTGGACTTTCATTTATGGATATCCTAATGGCAAGACTGGCAGTAAATGGGGGAGATATTATTCCCATTGTGCCAGTAATGAAGTGAAGGATCTGAGAAGTAACAACATCTGTCCAAGTCCATGTGGTAAATTTATTAAAAAGAATCTAGGCCTTTTGCCTTCTCTGGTACTCATTGCCTCTCTGCTTTACTGTGTCTTTTATAAGATGCTATGGGTTAGTAGTCACAGTGTAAAAGAACATGGGACTTCAAGCCATAATACAGTCTTGTGTCCAATTTTTGATGATAGGCAAACAATTTTTGTTTTCCGAAATGAAATAACTTATTGTTTTTCTCCATATTTGTATAAGCATTACTTTTCCAGAATAAAATTTGGAACTCCTATTGCAAAATACATAGCACAGCTTGATGAAATATGATATTCTTTTAAATAGGAAGTTAAGTTCTTAGGAAAGTAAGGGAAATCCTCAGGAGCCAGAAAACATAGATGAAACAAAAAACCAGAGAGAGCAGAGTGACTAGTTTGCAAGCTTATGTGGCCACAGTTATTGTGGCAGAGATGATGGGCCAAAGGCATTATGCCATGCTTAGGAACTAACAACTTGAGATTTAATGTCTAAATGAAATGGTGGATGAGTTCCTCGGCTAATGCAAGGTGAAGAGTTGGATTTAGACCCTCATGTAAATGGAGCGGAGGTAGAGGTGAGGAAGGTCACAATTATAGGGAAATAGAAAATAAGGAGGATGAAGATCTGGGTGAAGATTAAAGAGATGAAAAGTAAAATTTAAGCTAAAAATGACAGAAGAGATCATGGAAGTGGGGGCTAGAAAACAAAAATAATCAGATGACCAGTTCTGGAAGAGTACAGGAAATTTGTCTGTTGCTACTTGTGCTCTAAAGGAAAAATGTTAAATCCTGAGAAAATTTGCAACAACAGCTTGCCCTCATACTACATTAGTGATTGAACATAAATACCACCTGCATGATCAGGAATGCTTCAAACTGAGAGATAGTAGCTCCTGTTACCATTGGGCTAGAATGGATAACTCCTTGGGGAAACAATTCCAGGAAGCTACATTAGATTCCCTCAGATAAGATCCAGGTAAAATGAGCTAACAGAGACTCATGAACAGACAAGAAAGCAATCTTCCATGAATGAGCCAGAAAACTCAAAAGAAAATGGAGTAAGTTTCCCCAAAACACCAGGTGTTCTCAGATAGTCCTTAAAAATAATCAAAACCATAAGAGAAAACAAAACAAAACAGGATGATATATATATTTTTAAATGCTCACATACATAAAATATAGAAAAGAATAAAGAAGAAAGTAAAATTAATCTGAGTTCTTTCCACCTAGATACCACATTTGTACGTACAAGTTTTTAATTTGTGGAGATCACTAGTGAAGACATGGAAAGACAAATACCATTGAAAAAAGAATATATTACATCTACTTTCCAGGAAAAGGAGAAATGTCATGGTAAGCACACCCACAGGAAGAATCAGGTTTAGTCAGGAGGCACCTCCTAGGAGCAAGAGAATACCTAGTCCTAAGCCTTTACTGGGATTTGCACAGAAAAGTAAAGGCAGGGCAGAAAAACATTTTAAGGTTGGTTAGTTTGAATAAGTCTGATAAATTTAGGGGCATAAGGGCTGTGTTAAGCTGTCTGGTACCTGGTCCTGGAATGAACTAGGACAGGGTAATACTGTATTGATTTGTGAGAGTTAGTTAAAGAGAATACTTGGCTTGCAAATGAGATGTGTGCTTGTATGTTGTTTACTATCTTTAGGAATTAGTTAGCCCAGGGAAGGACCATCTCAACCCTGGTCTGTAAATTCCCTCAAGACGTCAAAGCATCATAAGATACAGAAAATGGAAAGCATGACAAATATGCAAAAGGAATTTTGTTAACATATAATTTGATGTACCTTCCATATATATGAACAGTTACACATAAGTGTGTGAGAAGCTATACATGACCACAAGCACACAGACATAAAGGGGTTTTTTTTACTTTATTTATTTTTCAATTACAGTTGACATACAATATTAATTAGTTTCAGGTGTATATCCCAGTGATCAGACATTACATAGTTTATTAAGTGGTCAGTCACCCTGATAAATCTAGCACCCATCTGACACCATACATAGTTATTACAATATTATTGACTATATTTCTTATGCTGTACTTTATATCCCCATGACTATTCAGTAACTATCAATTTGTACTTCAAATTCCCTCCATCTTTTTCACCCATCTCCTCAATCACCCTCCCATTTGCCAAATGTCGAAATGTTCTCTCTACCTATGGGTCTCTTTCTGTTCTGCTTGTTCATTTATTTTGATTTTTGATTCCACATACAAGTGAAATCATCTGGCATTTGCCTTTCTTTTCCTGATTTCACTCAGCACAATACTTTCTAGGTCAATCCATATTGTTTAAAGATGGCAAGATGTCATTTTTTATGGCTGGGTCATATACCATTGTATATGTGTGCACCACTTGTTCATTCATCTGTTGATGGATACTTAGCTTCCATATCTTAGCTACTGTAAATAATGCTGCAATAAATATATGGATATACATGTCTTTTTTATTTAGTGTTTTCAGTTTCTTTGGATAAATACCCAGAAGTAAAATTGCTAAGTCCTTCTTTGTCTCTTGTAATATAGCCTTTGTTTTACAGTCCATTTTATGTGGTTTAAGTACTGCTACCCCAGCTTTTCTGTTGTTTCCATTTCCATGAAATACTTTTTTCAATTTACTTTTAGTCTGTGTGTGTCTTTCAGTGTGAAGCAAGTCTTTCGTAGACAGCATATGTAAGGGTCTTCTTTCCTTATCCATTCAGTCACAGTATGTATTTTGATTGGAGCATTTAACCCACTTGCATTTAAAGTAATTGTTGATAGGTATGTATTTATTGCCACTTTATTGTTCATATTTTAATCTTTTTTTCTTTTTCTTAAAGAAGGCCCTTTAACATTTCTTATAATACTAGTTTTGTATTACAAAGACTGCAAGTCTTTGGAGACCAAGTAATTCTTCAATGTCCTGTTACTCAGGGCCTTTGGAACATAAACTACTTTGCTCTACCTTTTCTATGGTTCTCCAGTTTATGTTCTTCTAACACCTTCAACCAGAACCTCAAAATATAGTTATTAAGTACTTGCTACATATAAGGAACTGCACTAAGCTTTTCCTTCACAGAACTTCCCCCATAGAACCAGGAAAGGGGCAAGCAGAAGCAGAAGTAGTGGTGTGCAGGTTAAAAAAACAAATAAGCAGTGCAGCCAGTATGGAAAACAGCTTGGAGTTTGCTCAGAAATTTAAAAATACACCTAATATATGACCCAGCAATTCCATTTCTGGGTATTTATCCAAAAAATTCAAAACACTAATTCAAAAAGAAATATCTACCCCTATATTCATTGCAATGTTATTTAAAATTACTAAGATATGGAAACAACCTAAGTGTCTATCAATAAATGAATAAATAAAGAAGTGATGCATATATACAATAGAATATTACTCAGCCATAAAGAAGAATAAAATCTTGCCATTTGTGACAACATGGATGGACCTAAGGGTATTATGCTAAGTGAAATAAATCAGATAAAGAAAGACAAATATGATATGACTTCATTTATATGTAGAATCTGAAAAACAAACAAATGAAACAGAAACAAACTCATAGATACAGTAAACAAGCTAATGGTTCCCAGGTGGGAGGGGGCTGGGGATGGGTGATAAAGGAAAAAGAGATAAAGAAGTACAAATTGCCAGTTATACAAATAGCCACAGGGATGTAGAATATAGTATAAAGAATATAGTTAATTATATTGTAATAACTATGTAAAGTGCCAAATGGGTACTAGACTTACTGGTGTGATCACTTTATAAGGCATATAGATATCTAATCACTATGTTGTAAACCTAAAACTAATATCATATGTCAATTATAACTGAAAAATAAATATTAAAAATAATTTTAAAAATAAACAATATTTGTAGTGTTTCTTATTTCTATAGTACAAATATTCACACAATGGACTATTTTAATCTACCAATGTGAGGTCACTGAAAGTGGAATTGAAAGAGATATACACAATTAGCTCTTGTGAACTGGTGTAAACAAGTATTAAAATACCACTGAACAGGCCAGCAAACAAGCATGCTCTTTGTAGACTCTTATGTGTGTCATGATGGATAAACAAAGAGGAATTATAAGTACTAATGATAGAGATCTGATCAGATCACTGGGGAGGAGTAAGAAGGGGCTGTGGGAGGAGGGTGCCTGATGCAATGGGAAACAGTCTAGGATTGGATTGGCTGAGGAGCCGAACACCTCTAGTGTGCATGGAATTATGGGCTAGAGATATAAACAGAAGAAAGGCAGAGACTGGCTCTTTCTCCTTCTTGAGGATGCCTGGATGGTCGTGCTGTAGCTGCCTGCATTTCCCAAAGGACAGTATTTTAAATGGGAGAAAGACCGCCAGATGCATCCTAGTATTGGTCTGGCCTTGCAGAGGGTAGAGGGTTATCATTCTTTGGATGTTCTAGAGGGAATGGGCTTTGATGCAGAAGCCTGCCATTCTTTCAAAATTGTGTAGCTTTTGTATCTTATGTTATTTCAGTTTGTAAACTAGTCTTATAGGGGAAAAAAGGTAATTAAAAAGTAGAAAGGGAAATAAATGATAGGGGAACTTGAGAGTTAAAGATTTTATCCTTAGTTGGTAGGCTTAAGTGACTAATGCATGTGGAAAGTTGTTATTCCTAAATTGTGTAGCTTTTGAATAAAGGCTCCTTTCCATTTTCACCAAACCTCTGCCTCCAGGATTTTGCCTAAAGGGTAGCAGTGGGCACAGGACCCCACTTGTTCAGTAAAACTAATATTCATTGAACATTTACTATATATGCTGCGGGGTGCTAATTACATACATCATCTTATTTAATTCTCATCACTTTGAAGTAAACACTACTGATACCCTAGTTTTATAGAAAAGGTATTAGGCCCAAAGCATAATTAAGTAACTTGCTCAAATCCATTGGCAAGCAAATAGTAAAGCTGAGATGCAAACCCATGTGAGTCTGGTTCTAGAACTTGTATTTTTAGCTTCTATGCTCTAATGTCTCTCTTAGAAAACATAATAGTTTGAAAGCACCCAAAAGGGTACCAGAACAGACTTGGGCGTAGAGAATCAAAGAAGTCTTCTAAAAGACAGTCACAGTGGAAGCCTTGAAAATGAATGAGTTCTGTGACAGGGATATCCATTTCTGTTTCCTATAGGGTTCACTAATAGACTACACTTCCCGTCTCCCTTATATTCAGGAATGACCATGAAAGACAGCACTTTCAGGCCTGCTTCAGAGATCCTTCATCCTCTCTCTTTTCCCATTCTACACTGAAAGAGGGAATTCCCAAGGGCCTAGTAGACAATGAAGTCATGGACACAGGAGCCTGGATTCCTGGATGGCCACGAAGAAGGTCACCAATTAAGAATGCCAACATTGAACTCTGATGCAAATGAGGAATACACTCTCATTGTGTTGTATCTCTGAGAATTTTGAATTTATCTTTTACAGCAGCCAGTGATACCCTTCCTATTATAAAGAGTGAGCCAAACAAAAATTGCTGAATAAGGGGAGGAATAGTGTTTAAGCAGAAGGAACAGTGTTGCAGTGGTTAGGATAATGTTCAAGGAACTGATAGAGTCCAATATATTTGGAACATAAAGTATGAGGAACAGAGAAGTGAGATACCAGGTTTGAAAGGCAAACTGAACTGTAACATTAAAGTCTTAAAAACCATTATCCAGGACTTCATATTTTATTTGAAGAGTATTAGAGAGCCATTTACAGGGGTCCATGAAGTGAAACGCCAGAATCAAAGGCATGCTTGAGAAAGGTCCCTCCAGCTTCAGCATAGAGGATGGATTCCAGAAGGCCCAGACTGCACCAAGAGAGGGAGGTGTGGAGACTGGTGCAGCAGTCCAGGAGAGAGTGATGACAGCCTGGCCTTGGATGATAGCAGTAGAAATGAAGAAATGTCAACATATAGGGGAGTTAAAGTTTAAATCTCCAGGACTGAACAACACAAGAACAAGCTACACTGCAGAGACATAAGCCACAGCAGGATTCCTGGCTCACCAACACTTCTACCACAGCAGACCACTTCTAGAGATGGAATAAACACTGTGAACTAGCACCAACCATAACACAAATTCTATATCCAGCAGGATTTTCTTAGTTGCAGATAATACAAACTGACTCCAGCTACTTTAAATAGAAAATAATTCATTAAAGAATACTAGGTCATTCATAGAATTTCCTGAAGGGCCAGTGAAGCATAATAAAGGTTTATGCAGCCAGAAATCATGATAACATCATACCACAATGCTCCTTCAATTGGAAATACCACTGCTTCCACTGCTAGACTGAGGCCTCATAGCTACATGCCCCACATGGTCAAGGGTGGGGATAGGCTTTGTTGCTTCAGAAAATCAGATATAACTGCCACCATTCTTGCCACATTGGTTTTTTGCCCAGGTACCTTTTGATTTGTAGGACTAACTTCCAATTTACAGTTTGGTGAGGGTACCCCCAACCCCAGCTTGCAAGCACCAAATACACATGCCTAAACTCTGACTACAAGAAAGATAAAAAAATGATTTTGTTTTCTATAGTGGAAGAACATGATTTATAAGGCAGTACATTTCTCAAACATAGAAGAATGTTCAAAGGTGCTGGTTGGCCTAAAAGAATGACAAATGTTTACCTGGTGAAGTGATCTTCCAGGAATAATTATGGTTAAAGTCTTAATTAGTCTGCATAAAAGCAAAGAAATAACAGGGTCAGAAACCTACAATGGTCAAAGGTAAGTAGACTGACCTCAAAGCAATCAAGAAACTAAGAAAGAATAATCAATATCAAGAAAAAAATCCATCAGACAGTCTTCAAAATACAGGGTCTGCTTTTATGTAATAAATGCATTCTTTAAACTATTTTAAAAATAAAATAATGAAGAACATAACATGAATTGATTATCAAAAGCAATCCTATGAAGAATCCTTACACAAAGCAAACACCTACTCCTTATTGTCTTTCATAAACCCTGGTTGACTTATATTGGTTTACTCAAAGTAGGACACAAGTATTCAATAAACAAAGTAGATGGAAAGGGATAGTGGTTATTAATTATGCAATGAATATCTGGTGAAGGATAATGTGTCTGTGGTTGAAACCTATAACCTGGTTATATAAGAAGTCATATGAGGCTCCTCTGGCAAAGTGCAGAGGGTCACAGAGCCCAGCAAATGTAATTGCTGAAAAAGAGAACAACCTATCAAAACTGAGCAACCATGAATTAACTCCCCAATTTACTGAACTAACTCACATCAACATTCCTGAACCCCTTTTATGAACAAAATACTGGTCCAGGAAGCCATTAATGGGAAAACAATGAACACAGTCCTTGTCTTTCAAGAATTCACACTCTAGTGAGAGAGTCTGATCCATAGATAACAATTATGATAAATAGTGGAGAGGCCCAAAAGCTATGACAGAGATCAAAGAAGTATTCTGGGTCAGAAGGAGAAAGTAATTACTTCTGGAACGAATTGAGGTAACTTGAAGGAGAAGGTGGCATCTGAACTAGGTTTGAAAAATGAGAAAGAGTGGGGGGGAAGCTATTTTGGTGTAAAAGTGTCAAGTTGCAGAAGTGCAGGTCCTGGCTGGGGATGACTAAGAGGGCTATACTTACAGCACTGGTGCTAGAGCAGAAAGAGGTGGATGGATTATGGGTCTAGAAAGGTAGGCAGACAACAGATGGTTGAGGCCCTAGAGTAAGGCAGCATCCAAACGAAGATACATTTGAGAGTGAAAGGGAGGCCTATGCTGAAGAGACCACAGGTGTAAATCAGGGCCCTTAGGCAAACTGAGATGCCTGGCCACCCTAGCCTTCAGTATCATTCTGTTCCGGGTGGAAGTGGGGCTCCTTCACAGGATCCCAAGAAAAGCATTTCACAGACCAACGCATGGGAGATTGTGGCGTGGCAATATTTATTTGGGTAGAAATAGAATGCTGCCCTAGTGTCCCATCTCTGTCTGTCCCACCATGGAAAAAGTTCAACTGTGCCTTTAGCAAAGCCAGAACAAAGGCCAGTGTCCAGTTTCTGTTTCATATTAAAGCTTAGTCCTTTGGAGCCCACAGGCAGCTGAAAAGTGGTCTCAGTCTCCATCCAGGTAGCTTAGCGCTGTTTCTGACTGGACTGCTGTATCCAGGCTCCTTCCTGCAGCCTGTGTTTGTAACCAGCACAGCTGCTAGACTCACATAGTCACTACAGAGAGAACGCCCGAATAAACAGGGCAAGCACATGTTCCCAAAGAGAGAGAGAACTTCTTCTTCAAACTGTATTATATAATCTCAGGCTTGGAGTGGACCTGGCACTTTTTCAAAATAACCAATCAACTTCCCAAGCTTTTATGGACTTCTTAGGGGTGCATCCCCTAGGCAATTGATCTCTTTCCCAGGTTAGACTTCTATTATACATGAGCTTTCCTCTCCCTGCTCCCCACAATAATCAGTCATGTACCAGAGGATAGGCAGTGCTCTTGAGGAGATTTCCTGTCCACTCTGTGTATTAAATCTCCTTGGCAACAGTTCCCTGGAGTATGTGAATAAGTCTGTAAATGCTATAGTTTCCCGGTGAAATAAACAGGCTTACACTCCCCAGTTGATTATGTTTAACAATGTCCAATTCCCTTTGCTTCCTCCCTTTATTAATATCTAGCTGCCGATGATAACAATGCCACGGATATTTTTCTCTTATCCAAGGGGAATCATCCAATGCTTTTTAAACCAGCAGTGCTGTAGATGAAGGCTATGAGTTACACTGGTCACTGTGCAGCAGTGTAGGGTATAGACTGAAGAGAAGATGTAGGAGGCCACTGTAATAGTTAATTGAGATGAAAAATGAGACCCTGCTGAGGCAGAAACAATGGGAATGGGGATTAGAGGAGGAGAATTATAGGAGGTATTGCACAGGGTTGGCTTTGTAACCAACTGGCTGAGTTTTGTCACATACATGGTAAGTACAGGCCAGGACCCAAGCAATTTCAGAGGAGGGTCTAGGGAAAAAAACACTTCCATAGTCTGAACCCTCTAATGATGGTGTTTCAATTCACTCACTGAAGACTCTATCCTTAGCCACTTGCCTCTAAATAATAGGCCAACTGGTCAGATTTAAAAACAGAGAACTCTCTACATTGTACAAATGAAGAGTTACCAGCAGGATTTCCTCCCCCAAAGTATCTTTTCTCAGCTGCCAGTCACCTCTGCCTGAAGTGCCTGCATTCTGTGACATAATCCTTTGGATCTTAGAGTCTGCTTTTCGGCTTCAACCATCATCAGCTACAATTCACATGCCCTTGGAAGGAAAGATTCCTCAAATTCTTATCAACCCCACTCAATTACACTTCTCTTATCAGTACTTCTCTTATACTTAGTTTCTTCCTTGCATCATCCACACTGAAGTCTTTGTCCTTTGTCCTCCCTTCCTGGTTTCTAATCTTCTCAAGGGCAGAGATCACATCTTATTTATCTTTGGGGTCTCAGCAACTAATACTGTACTTTGGAATAATGCACAATAGGTGTTTGATGCTAGGTTTTCCACTCAAAAACTGTGAAATCTTGATAAAGTCATTTATCCTCCTGAGTTTCCCTATGTCTAACCTACCTATGATATGAAAACTCTACAATCTGTTTACCAAGTTGTTGGGATACTTGTATGGGAGCGTACCCAGTAATTTATAAATAAGTGTAAAGCAGTATTTGCATGCAACAAACATAGTTCCTGGCCATTAAGTGTGTGTGATGATTAAATGACAGAACAAGGGTACAGCTCTTCCATAAACAAGCGATAGGAGAAGGGTCTGAAGTTCAGCCAAGGGCCAGAAAGGAGTCAGACCCAAGCTGAGAACAATGATGTTGGCATCACAGAGAAGATATATGTATTTTCCTTTCATGCTGAGGCAAAGAGGAAATTTCACGTTGCTCTGGTCCCAGAGCCTTTCTCAAGCAAGGACATTGAGACCTTAGGGCTGTTAGGCCCCAGCTTTCCAGATAACCTCTGGGCTGTCTGATCTGTGACTTTTCCCTGTTAGGATTCACTACTCATGTGTCAGCTGTGTGGCCCAATTGCGATCTCTTATTTTCATTTGCTGGTTTTTAGTTGTTTATCTAGGTTTATTCATCTGCTTCTCTTTGAATTTGTTGTTTAAATATATATCTGCTGAGTGTGAATTATTTTTACTTCTTTTCCTCCTAGCTCCTCAGCCAATTTTGAAAACTGCCTCTCTAAACAGACAATTTATAAGTGGGTGATTCAGAACATTTTTAAGCAAAGCTCAATCTCATTATTTTTATATACCCCCTCCTTCTTTTCCGCTCTCCTCCACAAGAAACACCGACTCCATAAAAATCACGCACTGTGTAAGAGACGTTGAGACATAATGAAGCAAATCATAAAAAATGTGGTTGATAGAACTATTCCCAGGAGCAGATGGTAGTTCTGAAGAAAAGAGTGTTGGCACCAGGGATGTCTCTTGAGACAGGCAGTGCCCAACCCTGGGAAAAATGCAATAAAGCAGTGACTTGACAGCAGTGCCCTTTGGGGGAACATTGAAGTTTGCGGACAATGAGGTCATGGGGGACAACACGTAGTAGAGAAGATGCTTCAGTCGTCACATTATTTACACCGGGTGTACACTGAGAGGACAGAGAGCCCTGTTTCCCAGTGCTAGCACCCATCAGTAAGATTATCTATAAACAGAATGGGCTACAAAGTGGTCACATCCTAGTTCAAGTTAACTTCCAGACCATACTTAAGAATTTGATAAGTTAGAAGAAAACCAGTCTAGCTTGATTTGGGTTGCTTTTTCCTTTTCCTATTAGAGAATCATCTGTAATCCATCTACATTATGTGTGCCCAATCCTGGATAAGGGTCTCTGATGACCTATTCAGGTTTAAGAATTATCTTTCTTAGGGATATAAAATAATTTTTTAAAAACTTAATTGTTCATAAAAAATACTCCATTTGCTATTTCACTAGAGAAACTAGACTACAGTGAAATATAATATTTTCCAGGAGAAAACATTTGGATCTAAAATAAGGGACCAGGAAGAACAAACCAGTGAAGGAAGAGGAAAATCTGTCTCAGAAAGAGCCACCCACACAGTGAACAGTGAATAGGCCCTTGATGTAGATCTAGGGATGATAATGGGCTATTTTATGTATGTCGTGTAAGAGCACAGGGTTTTCTCTACAACAGTGAGGTTCATCCAGCCTCTTTACTTGAGTTCGAGTTGGAAGGGGGCTGTTGAACTGTGTGAAAAACTGTCCAAAACAGGCACATGTATTAAACAACAAGAGAAATTCACTTTCTAGAAGTGAAGAGGCAGAATTTAAAATACTGGCTTTTTTAATAATAGAGCAGAGTGGGAGAAGGAGGTGGGGAGAGAGAGAGAGAGAGAGAGAGAGAGAGAGAGAGAAAAGAAAACTAGCATTGTATCCCAGATCTATGACATTGAGCAAGTCTCTAAACCCCCCTGAATGCCAGTTTCTTAATCTTTAAAAAAAAGCAATACACTGTGAGGACCAAGTGTGAGTTTGCAAAACATCTGTCACATGGAATAAGGGCAGTGGGGAATAATGATGATAATGATTACTGATGACAGCAACAACATTGGTGGAAGGGGAGGGGAATGAGAGAAGGTGAAGGAGGAAGGAGAAGGAAAATAAATCAACTAAATCTAACTCTTCAGAAAGAAGGGGAGTAACAATCTCTATAAAAGTAAGTCAAAGTCATCTAAAGAGAAAGGGCAAGACAAAAGAATTCAGTGAAAACAGAGGTTCCTTTTTAATTCGATTTTCTTCTAGCCAACAGAAGATTTTTAAATGCCCAAACAAGATACATGAATGTATTATACATTGAAAGATAGTGCTTCTAGTTCTTGAGAATGCACAAAATGTAGAATTCTTTAGTTTTCAATAGGAAATTTGCTCTATTTAATGGATTTTCAAAAGCCCTGGGTTCAATTCAATTCCAAAAACACTTAATGAGGTCACACTATGTGCCAGGCATTGCACTAAGTGCTAGGCATCCAAAAGTAAATAAATAGGAAGAGAAGTTTGGGACTTGCACAGGGAAAACAAATTGATAGACCACTGAAAAGAATACCAAATGGTAATGCCACAAAATCACTACCAGAAAATATAATAGAATATAGATAAAAAAGTATTTAATTGCCTGGTTCATATGGGACTATTCAATGAAAAAGTAACATTTGTATTGGGCCTGGCATATTTATTGACTAGTAGTGGACAAGGCAGAAAAGAGAGGGAAACCTACCAGTCAGAGGGAATAGAATGACCAAGACAACAAAGTGAATGTTGATCATATCTGTAGTTTAGAAAGATAAACCTGGAGAGGATATGGAGAATGAACTGATCTGGGGGGTTCCAGAAGGAAGCAAACCAGTTAATAGCACCTGTAATATTTCAGGTGGAAGACGAGGCAGCCAAACTAAGTCAGAGGTAGAAGATGAAGGATAAATCCAAACAAAAAAAAAAATTTAAGTATCATACCACCCAAAGAATGGCATGACTCTCCAAATTTTTGGCCATATAGTCATCTAATCCATGAGCTAAATTGGACACATAGCTTGCTTTTATACTTTTCTCCATCGCTTCATCTCTGTTAGGATTCCCCCATTTGATACCCTATTACAGGGTCCGGGCGCTATCTCTTGAGTACTTAGAACCTCCATTCCCAGGAAACACCCAGGCTTTAGCCTTCCCTGCTTTCTAGTTCTTGAACAATTCTTGAAAAACTGAAACTTGTCTAGCTAAGTTTCTGCACTCTTATTTTTTTATGGGTAATTAGCTGGTTCAGATATTTCACACTAAAATGTTCACAAGCATTTGGGGTATTTTAGCTGTTACCTTCTGGAAATATAATGCATTGGCCTAAAAGGATGACTCCAATAGTGGTAATTTCCAGCATATTGGTATATCAAAGTCAGGGCTGGTGAAGAGGAGATGTCTTGAAACAAAGAGTCATATTAGTGCCCCTCAGATAATCACATTTCCCAGTATTCTCCTGATTTGCCGTTATGTGTGAGCAGCTGATCTAGGGGAAAAAAAATCCATCATTGATTCTAAATATGAGAAAAGGAAAAAAGGGGTAAAGATTTTTTGTCTGTTTAAATGTATGTTCACAAGTCCCATCTGGGAAGAGAAGATTGGGTGTGTTTGACATGCTGCGTAATTTACAAATGTGTTTTCTTTTCCTGCTATGATGACTAAGGTGTTACTACAACCTGCCTAGTTTGGGGTGGGGGCACTTGGTGAAATCTTGATGGCAAATGTAGTGATCACAACACGTCTGGCAATTTCATAAGTGAAGAGTCATTGTGGTGCCAAAGTCAATGCTGCAAAATGGAACAGCAGAACCGAGAAACACAGTAAAAGCACATCTGTCCATTCGGCATTCATGCAACTATACATCGAGCTCCTACAATATGCAAGACAACAAGATGCACTAAAACACATACTACCTAGTTCTCTCCCTCTGAGAATTAGAACTTATCAAAGAGCTCAGGAAATACAGGAATAAAGTAAAAATTAACAAAGGTAGGCATCTCAGGGTAGTGGGAAGAACACTAGAGTAGGAATCAAGAAACTTTGATTCAGGTCATGAGTTTGATATTTATTTCCTATGTATCCTCTTGGAAAACTCATTAAGTCACTTTTCTGAGCTGTAAGAGAATTCAAATATATCAAGAATGGAAAATAGATTTCAAGTTGGGTGCTGACTCTAACCAATCAATAGTGACTTCCTAGAGTGATGTGATGATATGGATTCTAAAATACACTTGGACTCAGTGGGAAAAGTGCCATTTTTTATTAGCAGTGGTTACTATTAGTTTGAAAGGGGAGATTGTTGGAGGGAGGGAGCCATATATATGCCATCCCTTTGACTAGATAATCATAAAGATAGTTTCCAGCTTTAGCCGGAAGGGTTTCATTTTCAATCTAATGACACATATTTACTGAATGCCTTCTATATGGTTAACATTGCTACGCATTGAGACACCATGATGCCTATGATATAGACCTTGCAATCCAAGAGCTCATAATATGTTGTAAATATAGATCCATGTATATCTAGAATGCAATATGACTAAGTGCTATAATATAGGTATATACGAAAATCTATATGAATATAAAAAAGAGACCTTGTTGTTTAGGGAAGTGATATTTAGGACTGAGCATGAAGGACAATATGGTGTTTCTGAGTAGAAAAGGTAGAGAGAGTATAAGCACATGTGCAAAGTGTTTATCATGTTTAAGAAACAACAAGAGATCTAGGGTAGCTAGAATATCAGGTGTTTGGTCAGGATTAGTAACAAATAAAGCAAGTAAATTAAATAGGACCAGACTGGTGTATGCTTTGTAGACAAGGATAAAAAGACTAAATTTTAGTTTATAGGCAATAAGGATTCATAAAAGGTTTTTAAAGATTTGATTACCCAAATATTACCACTGTTAACATTTTAGTACATTTTTAAATTTTGCTTATTTTTAACATATATTGGTGTTTGTATAAACATATTTAAATGTATAATTTAACATAATTAAAAGAATTTCTGTAAGAAAACTAGCTATTTTCAAAATGTGATGGAAAACAAAAGTCTTGTATTATTTTACAAAGAAAGAAGTTTATTTTCCTATCTAAATAAAATTTGTTTAATGAAAAAAACAATGATTTTTAAAGCAAGAGTTAAATACTTGGATTTGACTTTTAGAATAATTCCTTCAGTGCCAGAGTATGGGTAGGACTGGAGGTGAGATGGGGATCAAAGTTCCACATCAGAGGCAGAGGTCGAAGTTAGGAGAATTCTGCAAAAGCCCACATAGAGATAGGGGCCAGGATTAAATCCAGAGTGCAACAAGCCTCTGTGGAAAAGACAAAGGCAAGATTAGTAGCACAGTGGACTCAAGAGAATTTCAGGAATATGAAAGGCCACATAAGTTTAAGGGGATTTGGGAAGGCCTCATGAAGAAGGTGAAACAGAGTTGAAGTTATGAGGGATTGAAAAACTGGTCCCCTCCAAGTCACAAAGGTGGTAAGGAGTGAGATGGGGTCACAGCTCAAGCCACTTGGTCCTTAATCCTTTCTAATTTCTATTTCAACTTCATGCTTCTGTGTGTTGTCATATTAGGTAGAACAGTATTTCCCAAAATGTACAGCATGGAACACAAGATCTTCCAGATATTAGTAAGTTTAATAGAACAAAGGTCTTCACGAGCAGATAACTTTAAGAGCAGTTAAAAAATGTTAACTATACTTCATTTCTGGAGAACCTTCCTCTAACATGCTAATGTGCATGTGACTCTCCAGGAGAGGGATACAAATGTGGAATGTCTCCCAAACTCAGTGAAACACAAGATGCTGTTGTCACGGGATGAGTGTCGCACAGAAAATAGTTTGGTAGCATAGGAGCAATTGTCTGAAAACACTTATGGAAATTTTTAAAGAAGATCTCCTTAGTTGAGGGAACATCAAATGCTTTATTTTATCATCAGTTTCCTTCAAATTATCATCAGAGACTTAAAACTAAAGAAATCAAATTTCATGGGGTTAGAAACCATGTGCACAGAGGAAATTCAAGTACAACAGCCCACAGTAATCAGTGAACATAAGGAATGAGTTGCTAGGGAGGTGACAGAGACAAAGCACATAACCAATGTGGTTGACAACACCTACAGAATGCTATTTCTAGAGAGGTACAGGGGCTGGAGGAAAGTGGTAAGATGAATAGGAAGCCAAGTGTGGGATGAACCAAAAACACTTAGGAGGCCCTTCCTGTTCCTGAAATTCCTTCATAAACTTTCAAAATTGGATTTACCTCTTTTTTATCATCAGTTATCTCTCAGTATCTACACTAGTTTTCATTAACAGTTTTCCAAATGCAAAAATATCTGGGCTGCCACTCAGAATGGCCAGTTTGGGAGAAGAACTTGGGACAGTTGTCTTCATATTCAGCTTCTTAGCAGTACTGAGAGCTGTGTGTCCAAAGCCAAACCCAGAGAGCTTTGAGAAGATAGAAAATGGGACTATCTATCCAGGGGGCCCCTGCCCTGCTGAGGAAGAGTGCCTCCACAGAAAGTATTAAAGGAAATCCTTTCCCCAAGAGTAAAACCCTGTGCAAGAGCACATGGCTTGTGGGTAGAGCACCAACTGCATTTCAGCTCCTGCTGCCCTTCACAGACCGTCTCCCTTATGCAGTGTACAGCCTGTACAATCAGATAGAAGAGCCCTGTTTCTCTCTCTTCCCATAAAATTTCCGTGGTGAATCCTTTGAAAACAATAGTCTTCCTTTTTCTTCTATTTGAGGAATCGCTAATGAGAATAATGTTATCTGGAGACCACAAAGCTGAGACCAACCAGCAAAATATACTGAACTAAAACACATACCATTTCTTTCAGTTCCAGCTTTGACACTTAGTGGACTGAATTTGGGCAAACTATTTTACCATGGAAGATATTGTAGTTGCAAAAAAGGCCATAATTATTTCAACCTATGAAATTTATTTTTCCACCTCTTAAATGTGAGCCAGTCTTGTGACTTGTTTTGGTCAAGGGAACACATTGGAAGCAATGTGATGTCAGTTCTGAATCTAGGGCTCAATAAGCCCTGCACACTTTCACTCAATCTCTTAGAGCCTTACACAGCAACCATGTGAACGAGCCCAGGTTACCTTGTTGAGAGGTGAGAAAACATGTGGAGCAGACATGAGCAATCTCACTGAGGCCCTCCTAAACCAGCCAGTCCCCAGCTGACCTGGCAGCTGACCACAGATCCATAAGTGATCCCAGCTCAGTCTAACAGAGATAAAAATCTGGGTCCAGACTAGGTTGCCAACCAGCAGAATCCTGAGCTGAATAAATTATTGCTGTTTTATGCTACTAAGTTTTAAGTGATTTGTTACATGACAATAGAAAATTGATGCATGGGACATCCCTAAGCTTCATTCTAGTTAGATGATTCTATGATAACAATAGGTTGTCCAACTCAGTTATTACAATGCTATCTTCTTGTTCTTTATTGGAATTTCTAGGAAGGAAGGGAACAAGATTGGCAATAGCCCCCTTCCAGGCTCTTCCAGGCTCTTCAGAAACTTTTTTCTCCATGTCCTACTTGTCAAATAAAAAATAAGTCTGGCCTTGGCTGCTGTGGATCAGTTGATTGGAGTGCCATCCCATAGACTGAAAGTTCATAGGTTTAATTCCTGGTTAGGGCACATACTCAGGTTGTGGGTTCAATCCCCAGTCAGGGTGTGTATGAGAAGGCAGTCGATCAATGTTTCTCTCTCTCTCCCCCTTTATCTCTCTCTCTAAAAGCAATGAAAAAAATTTCCTCATGTGAGGAGAAAAAAAATAATTCTGAACTTAAGCGAGACTTTACTTGAAAGGACTATTGCAAGATGGAGGGAAAAGACTACTACAATAGGCATACTATTGCAACAGGGATAACACTCTATGAGATCTGCAAGTGTCTCAAAAGCCAGGCAGAAAATGGCTTTTATTTTATAAGCAGGAATGAAAAAGGCTAGAAGAAATGGATGTGGGTAAGTGGATGAAGGGATGGACTGATGAGATAGTTGACCAGGGAATGTTTTCCCTGTAATCAGTTAATGCTCAGGACATTAAAAAGGGGCGTCTATGCTGGCTCAGGCTGATGGCGGGTCAAGGGCTTGGGGGAAGAAGAGAAGTCAAACTAAAGTTTGGTCAAGTCAATGTAACAGATATTTTGTTCAGGTTGGCCAGTGAGTACAAAGAGCTCTGCTAATCACTTATGAGACAAATAATGGGAATTTTTCTGTGTCCGACATTGTCATAGGTAATCAAAAGAATACTCATTGACTATAACCAAAGTCATCTAAGTAAGGGAAATTCTTCACCAAAAAAAAAAAAAAAAGCATAATGCTCTCCAGTTCCATCCATGCTGTTGCAAAGGGTATAATCTTCTTTCTCTCTACTGTGTAGAATTCCATCATGTAAATGTACCACAGTTTTTTGATCCACTCATTTGCTGATGGGCACTTAGGCTGCTTCCAGCACTTGGCTATTGTAAATTGTGCTGCTATGAACATTGGGGTGCACAGGTTCTATTGCATTGGTGTTTCAGTGTTCTTAGTGTATAATCCCAGCAATGGAATTGCTAGGTCAAGAGGCAGTACTATTTTTAGTTTTCTGAGGAAATTCCACACTGTTTTCCACAGTGGCTGCACCAGTCTGCAATCCTACCAACAACGTACTAGGGTTCCCTTATCTCTGCATCCTCTGCAACATTTGTTTGTAGATTAGTACCACAGAAGCCTAATCACTGTTCAGTACAATCCCTTGTGATGTTCTCTGGCTCTCCAGCACTTGATTCTCAATTCATCAGCTTTAGCTACCCAACTTTCCATAGGTAAATCGAAACTATGAGTACACTTTTTTTTTGTTTCAGTTTTCAGGCAACTAGATAATATTTCTAAGTCCCAGAATAATAGCAAGGACCCTTGGCTGGAAAGGCCGGCTCATGTTTGCTCAGTTCAACAATTTGGAACAATGTCAAGAGCAGTAAGGCACATTGCCTCCCACCTCCACACTTAGCCTTTCTCCAGTCCAGCCTACACTTGGCTGCATGATTTATCTTTGCTAAGCACAAATCCAGTTATGCCACCCATTTCTTCAAAGGCCTTGAACATTTTCCCTACACCTATGCAATGATATCTAAACTCTTTTATGTAAGGATCAAGACCTTTCGAAACTGGTACCAATCCAACTTGTCAAACTTATCTCTCATTAACCTCTTATACCTATACATTATGTTCTCAAATCACCCTTTATAATTTCCATCCATTTTCATACAGTATTAAAAAAATAAAATAGAACCACACTCATAAGAATATATATGGTGTATTGATGTCTTTTTGAAGATTACCAAAAGAATTAGTTGCCTTATTTTGGATCCATGCGAAAATGTACAGTTGAGAATAGATATAGATCATCCTTGACTGAAGCTGTCCAGGGCATAGACATGTTCCAAACACATAAAACAAATATAGTATCTATCCTTAGTGGTTCTTCAGACTACAACATAAAATATTAAACCAAATGAATACACCACAAATATTGAGCTAAAACAATGCTTGACTAAACAGACCATGATTTTTCAGCATTGCATAGTGTACAGTATAAGTTAGCGTATTTTAGAGGAGAATGGGAGGGAAGGTGACAGAGTTTCACAAATATTGTTCAACAAAAACACTTGGAAATCATTGACTGTAAGTACAGCCAGCAGCCTTCCAAGGTAGTTTAACAGAATTCTCTGTAATAGCTGATCTTTGCTCAAACTTATGCAGAAAAGAACTCTTCAAGGACTTAGTCTTTGGCCTGGACACAAAGCAAATGCTCTGAAACAATTGCTGAATTGATATCCTTTGATCAGTGTGTGTAAGACAGATAGGAAAATCTCCAACCTGAATACATGACTTAACTACTTCTAAACCCTTAGAAAGTCCAATAAAAATGGGAAATGTGGGACTGGAGGAGAGCATGTCTTTATTCAATTGCTTTCTGCACACCTTCCTCCAAGCTGCTAATGAGGCTGCACTGTGGAGTAGATGTTTATAATATAGAAACAATATTATAAGACAGTACTACAGAACCCAAACTATGGTAGGATGACTGCCAGTAAATGGGCATGACAAAGCACTTGACAGAAATTTGTATTTTGGCATTCTTTACCACTAAAGAATGGTAGACTGGCCCCAACAACTTAGAGCATCCAACCTATAGGAGACCATTCCACATGGCATGGGGAATGGAGCCTAGGCCCCACTTGGAAAGGCCAGTGGGGAGCAAGGTCCAGAACACAGGACCTACACCCATGGATAGGTTCTCCTGTGGGGAATCAGGCCTGCATTGTACCTAGGCTGCTTTGAGACTTGCTTTTTGCTAAAACTCCCTCACCCTGAATTAAAGCAGCAAAAGTTTACTTCATATCTTTAAAGTAACTTCCTAAAATCTATGCTAAACCTCCCAAGGAAGAGTGTAACCAGTTCAACCACTTTTCCCTTTACATTTGCAAATATCCTTTTTTTTTTTTATGTAATTAGCAACATCCTCTCTGTGTTCTGTAAAAGGTAACCACCTAAAGTGAACCTGTGCATAGTAAATGAAGACCATCTTCAATGTAATGTGCCCAGAAGAGCAATAAAAGCCTGTTCAGGCAAGGGATAGGGCCGGCCCTCTCTTTCACTGGGAGAGTGGCTGTGTCATCCCTTGTCCTCCACAGGATTTCTGTAGTCTGTGTGACTTTGTCTCATCTCATTCATAACTCCACAGATGCCATGGGCCAGTGTCCGCATCACCAACCTATGTGTCTTTAGCCCACTTTCTATTGGATCAAAGAAGTGTAAACAAAAGGTACATGGAACAGCAGCAGTTACCCTACTCACCAGACCAAATAGAGAATGTAGTTAGAATAGCTTTTATTCCTTTTAACTTAAATTATGTGATTTTACTCTCTTCATTAATCTAGCTAACATATTTACCAAATCCATTATACAGCGAAAGTATCATGAAGTATGTTTATAATATAATCAGTGTATTAAATTCCTATGCCTCAGAGAAATCCAGGCTGAAAGTATTTTAGAATAACTTGTATCTCCCACAAGATTTTATAGAATTTAGCAATAAACAGATTATAAATGAAGAAAATTATTGTTTTACCCAAGCATGCTGAGTTAGGCCAGTCAACTTCTCAGAGTTGATAGCATGGTGGGAAACCAGGGATTCTCTACATACCCTTTAGTGTCAGAGGTATATGAGCCATTGAAAGGACCCCGTCCAGAGTCCAGAGGTAATCTTATTCTTCTACTGTTCTCATGGTACTTTCACAAAATGATCATATATATAATCATCACTCAGGCATGTTAGTTAAGAAATAAAAACTAACTCTGTATTATTCAAGCAGAAAGTTTGTTTTAGAAGAAGTGGTTAGCTCAGCCAATAGAATTGTCAGGTAGACAGAAGAATTAGGCCAGCGGGGAGTGATGGTACCTGATGACAGAGACTAGGTGATGTGGTCATGTGCTAAGTGCAAGGTTGGCTGGGAAAGTGTGTATCTGAAATGCTCAGATTCTATAGTGGGAGATAGGCCCTAGCTTCCAGCAAGATTCATGAGGTGAAAAATTCCCTGAAGAGGAATTGAAGAAGGAAGGCCAACAGAATGACAAATATTCATCACATTTGTACTATTTTATCATTCTTACGAGGTTAGTTGTAAGACCCATGAAAGGAGGTCCCAAATTATATCTTTGTAACATCAGAATTAATTATAACAACGCTTAAACTTTTAAGGTACTCTGATATGATCTAGAATGTTTGTGTCTCTCGAAATTTACTATGTTAAAATTCCAATGCCCAAAGTGATAACATTAGGAGGTTGGACCTTTAGAAGATGTTTAGGCCATGACAGTGGAGACTTCATGAATGAAATTAATGTTCTTATAAAAGAGACCCTGCAGAGCTCCCTAGCCTCTTCCACCATGTCAGGACACAGAGGGGAGGTGCTGGCTGTGAACCAGGAAGAGGGCTGTACCAGAATGTGAGCATGCTGGTGACTTGATCTTAGACTTCCTAGCTTCTAGGACTGTGAGAAATAAATTTCTGTTGTTCACAAGCCACCTAGTCTGTGATATTTTGTTGTAATAGCCTAAATAGACTAAAACACTTAATAACTATTAACCGCATAAGCACAACCATGGTATAAACTTCTTTGTAGAAATGGAAATTTAGTATATGGTTAGCTTGACTAATATTGCCTCTATGTCATTGTGTACCCTTACAATACAGTCTAAGTAATAACTAAAAAATTACAGCATACAAATATATTGGGTCCCTGAGACCAATAATTCTTTTTAATTTGGTAGTATGTGTTCTGACTAGTTTCACTTGCTACCTAGAAACAGCTTTCAAGCAAAATGTGTGTTAAAACAGCAAGTATTTGATAATAACTTTGTGCTTATTCTATCACATGGTATTTGGACTTTTAATACTTAAAAGTTAAAGTTTTGGGTAAGACTAAAATCATATTATGTTTGCTAAAATTTGAATCTAATTTTTCAGAAGTTGAACATTTCAACTAGGCAATCTATGCCTCAAAGACTATATTTCCACTTGGAATTTTCTCCAAGAAAAGGGAGTATATCGTCAGAACAATTTACAAATTTTCCCAAAGCTTAACACAAAGAAACTTAATTTTTTAAACTCTAACATCTGATCAAATAATAATAAAACCTTTGACATGAGGAATGGGTATCAATTACAGCCAGCTAGAAATGAGTAATTTTTTATTCCTACTGAAAAACTGTGCTGACAAGTCTCTCACATGCACATGGACATTCAGTTTCAACAGAATCTATCTCTGGAAGTGACCACAAGAACCAGACCTTCACAGATCTTCCCCCTTGAGGATTCCTTGCACTGATGTTGACTTTATGAGAATCTCAGAGATCCCTGAGTCCATCATGGGTATTCCCCAGTAACTTGAATCTACTCAGTAGAAAAAAAAAAAAGTCATAGCTTGTATCCTCCTGAGAGAATTATCCAAAATTTCTTAATGGAAAAACCTGGGACTTGACTTATATCCTCACAAATTTGAATATCATTAAGACTCAACCAGAGCTTCCCATAGAGCCTTCTGAATAATGCATGTCCACCTACTCCTGAAAAGTTCTCTGGGAAAAAGCAAGTGTCAAACAAATTAGCCACAGGGCTAGTATTAAGTACTGATGTTGTGCTCATTTCAGTGATAAATATTCTGAGAGGGGAAAAAAAAGGAAAAAGAGAATTCAAAAACAATATTTTCCACATTCAATGTGCATACATTTTCTCCATAAAGGCAAAAGTAATAGAGAGGGTATAAGTCAAACTGAATTAAGTTCCAAATGGGATACCATTTGCCAAAAGACCACATGTAGTGAGTATATTACCAAAGAGCTAGAAGCATAGAGTGTGTTTCATCTTCCTGTTCAAAGTCATACTTTAGGTTGGAGATGATAGATATAAAAACAGTAGTTGAAAGAACAAGTTTTCAGACTGTGATTTATGATTCCATAATTGAAAGCAGGCAAAGGACATGTACCATTGAAAACAAGAAAAAATGAATTTTCATTATGATCCTGAACACTTAAAATAAATCTCCTAGAGAGATGAAAACAAGTGCCTAGATAATACTCAGATGTCAAAACAATGGAACCACAGAAAGAAAACTAGTGGAATAGAGTGCAGGAGGGTATGGGGGGATACATGGTGATGGACGGAGACTTGGGGTGGTGAACACACAATACAGTGTACAGATGATGTGTTGTGCACCTGAAACCTGTATAATTTTGTTAACTGGTGTCACCCCAATAAAATCAATAAAAAGACAAAAAGAAAACTAGTGGAATAGAGACCTCTTCCACAAAAAAACAAAAAGGGTAATTAGTAAGAAATTAGTTTAGAAAGAACACTGCATGTAGTTAATTTCCTAAGGCTGACAAAACAAATGACCACAAGCTGAGTAGATTTAAAATGATAGGTATATATCCCTCACAGTTTTGGAGGTTAGAAGTCTGAAATCAAGGTGAAATCATTGTTGGTTCCTACCAGAGTCTCTGAGGGAAAATCTGTTCCATGCATCTCTCCTAGATTCTGGGGGTGGCTGACAGCCTTTGGCATCCCTTGGCTTCTAGACATGTAACTCCAATTTCTGCCTCTAACTTCACATGGCCTTCTCCTCTGTCCATCTTAATTCATCATTTACTTCACCCCTTGTGTGTATGTGTGTCCAATATTCCTTCTTCTAATAAAGACATCTATCATATTGAATGTAGGGTCCACCCTAAGCTAGTATGACTTCATCTTAATTATATCTGCAAATACCCTATTTCCAAATATGACCACATTACAGTTTCCAGATAGACATGGGTTTGGGGGGGTACACTATTTAATCCAGTACAGTAGACTATGTGAGTATGAGGAAGACAGATTTATCTTATTCACCATTGAGACCTTAGCATCTAGCAGTAGCATGTGGTAGGATACACAAATGCATATTAAACAAACGAATTGTCCTAATATCACTGCATAGATTAATAAACTGTATGTATGAAATGGTTGATATTTTTATATGCCTAAAATATTATAAGTATTCTCAAGATTTGACTGGATGGAATTCATGACTAGAATTCATCAGGAGAGGAAGTACAGTATCTAAAAGAAACATTTTAAAGATGAATTTTAAAAGAGGATTCTAAGTCAAGATGACAAATTCTTTTAACAAAATCTAGAATCTGAATATGGAAATACATGGTGAAGAGAGAATTTTGAGGACAAGATAAATAACAGTAAAAAAGAAATAATATGTTTGTGGCAACATTCCACAAACCAGTTGGACAGAGGAAAGAAATGAGTATTTTGCTCCAAAGGTACATTTTATCTACTACTTCACTTCTCTGTTGTTGGGAACCGCCTTGCCTGGTTTCAGAAGCTGTAACCCACCAGGGCTAAGGCTGAGTCAGAGACCTTGGGACCATAAGCCATTAAGGAGACAAAGCTTATCTCCCTGGCAGGGGCGCGACCTCTACCCACTTTACTTTACCCTGCTTGGCCCTGAGCCTGACCAGTTAGCCAATGACGGGTAAGATTCCTCAAGAAAGAGACAACCTAAGACAGGCATGGTCATGAAGAGGCCCTCAGGGAAGGACTTGGGGGGGCTATAGAAAAAGGGGATGATGGACCCTTGCCCCTCAGCTTTGACATAGCCTGAGTCCACATTCTGTCTGCAAGAAGTCTCCTAATCTCTTGGCTGACTTACTTCCCCTGCCTGACTTAAGCCTGAAACAATGACAGAGGACGGTTCAGTCCTGTGCTGGAAAGGGCAGATTCCCCGGGGCAATCAGGCCTAAGAAAGAATACATAAGACCCTGTGAAATGTGCTTTGCTAAGAATGTCCTCAATTTTCTGAAAAGGGTCCAAGCATGAAATGAGTTTGTTTCCCACAGTTTTATAGCCCTTTAGCTAACTGACCCTGACTCAGAATAAGCCCTCAGAGTTCTTTGTATGTTATCTATTATTTGATCCTTACTTCCTGATAACAATTGATGAGCTTTACCTGTATTCCTGTGCAAAATGAACCCAATAAAAGCTCATTGAGGAAAAGGCTCTTGGCCCTTCTCCTTTGAGAGCTCAGCCACCTTTCTTCCCCAAGCAGATCATGTCTTGGTAGACTTATTCTCATCCGTGGTGGCCAGGGGGGCCCTGAGGGCGGAGCCCCCCCCAACTCTCTTCTGGACTTAACATCACAACATACATTAGTAGAAGTGAAAAGTACCTTAGAAGAGTGCAGCAAAGCTCTCTAGAGTTCACAATAACTGAGAAATGAACACCAAGTATACTCAGTCATGTATCCCACTTTAGAATGGCAAATTAATCAAAGTGTGGAGAGAACATGGCCTTTTTTTTTTTTTTTTTTTTTTTTTGGCGATCTAGGGGAAGAAGAGAATTCAAGAGAGAAGAGTAATGGTGACTGCCTTTAATTCAGTGCCTACCCTATACCTTATACCATATACCATTGGTATACAGCAGGCACTGTCCTATGTGTTTTGACACTTTATATGTTATTCTATGTAATATCTCTCACAAGCCTTTGGGTTAGAAAAGAGAATAATCAGAAACAGACATCAGTCATTCACTATTCCAAACAATTATCAGTTCTTCTGGCCAAGAAAAGCAGTTTCCCTGTGCTGGCAAGAGGCCAAAAACAAGGAAAAAGAGACCAAGAAAGACAATACACAGAGAGAAACAAATAGAGGCAAAGAAGGAGGGGACAGGATCCGAATTATTTTGTGTTGCGAAAGGCAAGGCCATACACATGCAGGGATTTTTTTTGGAACTTGGGACTTTGTAAAGAGGTATTGCTAATGAGTTCTAAACAAAAAAACTCCCAATAAATAAAAACAGCCTGACTAAAATTAAGTGGTATGTAATTGGCATATAACTCCTAGGATAATTATTTTGTATTCCCAAATCAACTATAGTTTATTTCATATAAATAAGATCTAACAATTTTTTGTCATAAGTCAATATGAGCATATCAGTTAGGGTGGTTTGACTATAATAGAAACCCCACCCACATAGGATTTAAGAAATATGACATTTTATTTATTAATATAACCAGAAGTTGAAAAGTAGAGGAGATGCTTCAGGTGTGTTATGGGTAGAATTTAAGCTTTTGGTTCCCTACAATGCTTTCAAGAATGCCCTGTGCCATGGGTTATCTTCATTCTCAGATTGAATTTCAGTTATAAAAATGGAGTTGCCCAGGAAAGTTTAGCTTTCGTTGTAGGATCAATCACTGGCAAATAATTGGGGATTGCCATGAACAGCTTAGACCAACCATACGACACCAGTGAAACTAGAGCATTTCTCTAAATGCCACAGTTTTGCTGCATGGCAGAGAGGCAATGGATTAAAAATTGGACTGTCAATCTCAATGCCCACTACAATAAGCCAAAAATACAACAAGGTCATGAAAGGGGTGTGGTGAAAAGGAAACCATTGCCATTGAATATGTATGATGCACAGATACCTTATGTACCTTACTTTAGTTTTTACAATAACACCGTGAGGGCTTGTGAACATTTTAGCAGCAAGGATTGAAAATTCAGAAGTGAAATAATTTATCCATGGAAACTGAGTGACAGAATCAGTCTTCCTTTCACTATCATATAATCTGAAATGCTGACACTTGCTGTAACCATTTAATGATGTAGCATGACTTTGATAAAACTCTGGAAAATAAATATCTTTCTTTTTTAAACATTTTCTTAAATTTTTATTTTTTAATTTTTTTAAATGTTTTTCAAGTACAGCTGTCTCCATTTTCCCCCATCCCTTCCCTCAAGTCACTTTAACATTGCTTGTAGTACTGGTTTGGTGGTGATGAACTCCGTTAGTTTTTTCTTATCTTGGATACTCTTTATCTGTAACTGACAAACTTGTTGGGTAGAGTGATCCTGATTGTAGGTCCTTGGTTTTCATCACTTTTAATATTTCATGCCAATCCTTTCTGGCCTGCAGTTTCTGTTGAGAAATCAACTGACAGTCTTATCGGAGCTCCCTTGTAGGTAACCAACTGCTTTTCTCTTGCTGCTTTTAAGATTCTCTCTTTATCTTTAATCTTTGGCATTTTAATTATGATGTGCTAAAATCTTTTTAGGGCTCTTTTGTTTTAGGTTTCACAGCCAATTCTTTTTACCTCTTTATTTGTGGAATTTAACACATATCAAAGTGTGGAAAACACAAATGAATTATCACATGACATTTTCAGCACCCCAACTCCCCCTTGTGTCTCTTCCCCATCACTATATCCCAAAGATAACCATTATCTTGAGATCTAAATATATGCAAATGTTTCTTCTGGGTGTATACCTAGGAGTGGAATTGCTGGTCCTAGTGTGTACCTATAGGCCTTAGTAGATAATGACAATCTGTTGTTTCAGTTTCCAAAGAGGTTATACCAACTCTAGCAATAGCAATGTTTAAGAGTTCCTATTGCTCCATATCCTCACCAGGACTTTCTATTGGCAATCTTTTTAATGTTAACCATTCTGAACAATGTGTGGTGGTATCTCATTGTTTTTTAATTTGTATTTTTCTGCTAGCTAATAAGGTTAAACATCTTTTCTCAAATTTATTGATAATTTGGGTATCCTGTTTTATGAACTGACTGTTCAAATCTCTTACCCATCTTTGTACTGGGTTCTTTAACTTTCCTAATGACTTTCACAAGTTTTTTTTATAAATCGCACTTATGATTTCTTTTCAGTTATAGGAATTACAAATATTTTCTCTGGCTCTGTGGCTTTTATTTGTATTCTCTGTCACAGATTGGGTAACCAGGAGGCAGACTCAGGCAAAGTTTAGCATGCAGAATATTTATTAAGAAGTCTCCTATGGCTAATAATTGTGGAAGGGAAAAGCCAGAAGTAGCATTGAACCAGAGAAGTATATCTGTGATGCATGACCAATGACAGCCTCTGCTGAGCCTACAGGGAGTTTTGGAGTGAGAATGGCCTTTTAGAGTTGTGCCCATTGGGTGAAGATAGCCAGACCTTTATACTCCTGTATCAATCACTCACTGACTGATATGACAGAAAGAGGGTGATTTTTGGTAGGGCAGATACGAGACAATTTCTGAATACACTGATAGCTTCTGGCTGGCTACCAACACCACTCCCAGCAAGTCAGGCAATACATTCATCTTTGGGGAGGAATCTGAATGACATATTAGCATGTCTACCATACTTTCTTAATGTTATTTATTTTTTTTAGAAAAGGAAGTTTTTAATATTAGAGTAGTCCAATTTAATAATCACTTGCTTATATTTTGTGAATTTTGTTTTCTCTTTAAAGATCTTTCCACACCCAAATCTTTGAAGATATTCTCCCATGTTTTCTTCACATTCAGATGTATAATCTACTTGGATATTGATTTTTTCTGTATAGTGTGAGTCAGATATTATTTTTCCACATTGAATTCTAACTCTTCTCAGCTTCAATGTATCAGATAAATAGAATTGAATTGGTCACATAGCCACCAGGAGAAATCCAAGTGACTGTTATGAATGCCTAAGGAAATACAGAAGAGAACAATGGGGAGAAAAGATTAACTAGAGCAGATTCCACTTCAGGCTCCCTTTCATGTTTAAATGGGAAGCATGACAGTCCCTGGTAAACCAATTGGAGACCTTTACCTGCAAGGATTAAATTGAAAGAAATAAATATAGAATGATAGGCATATTCTAGGAGCTCAATAAATGGTAATCACATTATTTTGGAGCTAGGGTCAACCCCAACATATAGCTGTTTAGAATATTGTAAGTTATCACATTCTCATTTCAGTAAAACATATTTCAATGTTTCATTTTTCTATGATAAAAAGTTCATTACTTTTCTCTTTTATTTTACTTTACCCATGCCTATAAAATTAGATAAATTTGACCAGTAGCCAAAACAACATTTCCTACATGTTACAATCCCTGTTCAAAAGCAGATGAACTGGGCACTACCATTCTAGGAGCAGACAAATGGCAATTCATTGACTCCACAGTGGAATGTGCCCAGCACAATTTCAACTATCACACTCAACAATTCTTCCGGCACTTTGCAAAATAAATTCTAAGCAGGCCAGTAATGCAAATAATTCATGAAGAATCTGTGCTCCAAAATACATATGCACATAAAGAAAAATATCCTTAGCTCAACTGCATTTTCCTTCATTAGAGTAACATTTAATCAAAATACAATGTCTAAAGGGCACAAAACATAAATTATGATACCTCACTAAGCTGGAAGATTCTAACTGTTCTTCTGCTTCTAGTAACAAGGGTCTTTTTCAGCTTCACAGCTGATGCCTTGCTCAGTACTATTTTTCAAAAAATAATTGTGCATCAGAGAGTATGTATTCAATGGCAAGTAACAACAACAACAAAAACTAACACTGCTTTGCACCATTTTGACAGTTATCATTTACTAACAGGAAGCTAGATTGGTTAGATAGATTCACAGAATCATTAAAGACTCAGGTTTCTTTCAACCCCCAACTCTAGCATCGTGGAGTATTGACTTGCATCCCGAGGCGTGTAACTTCTTGGTTGCAAGTGGCTGCTAATCTTTCAGATAAAATATCTTTAAATGTTAACATTCAGAACTCCCTTTGTTTGAGTCTAATTTTTAAATTATTTCAATTACAACTTACATTCAAAATTATATTATATTAGTTTCGGGAGTACAGCATAGTAGTTAGATAATCATATACTTTAAAAGTGTTTCCCCCCTATATTTCTAGTACTCAGTTGTCACCAGTCATCATTATTAGAATATTATTGACTATATTGCCGTACTTTACATTCTGATGACTATTTTGTAACTATTAACCTGTACTTCTCAATCACATCACCTTTTAAATTTAGTCCCCTAACTCCCTTCTCTTCTGACAACCATCTACTCTCTTTTTTTAATCAGAGAGAAAATCCTTCCCCGGTCCCCATCTAGTAGTTGCCCTCATGCATCTCACTGTCCTGGGACACATACTCTCCCTTAGTTCAACTATTGGCAAAGTGGAACAGAATTGTCATAACTGGTTTAAATCTATCATGATTATGATTAACCACCTAAGACAATAGGGTTCTAATAGCAAATAGGGAAAGAGATAGTTATTGGGGAGAATCAAATATGTCTACCCAAAACACCTGGTTATAGAAAATTTTAAATCCTAAAAGAAAAAGGTCAAAATTCAAATTGTGATTGTCTCTGGATAACAGGATTGTGTGTTGTGTGTATGTGTAGTAAAAGTAATAGTAGTAATAATAGGTTGAGTTTTCTTTTTATTTCAAGTGTTATATTCATAAATTTTCTATAGTAATCATGCATTGCTTTTATAATTAAAGAAAACACTTTCTTGGGATGAAAAAGCACCTATAACTTCCACAACCTACCAGAGAAGCTGAAGGGCAAATATTTCAAACTCCAACCAAATCAGAAACATACCAAGACCCCTCAAAATAGCATAAGAAATGAATCCAAATGAGAGAGGAACTGTTTGTCCTTTGCAGGACTCATCACTGTCATCAACACACAGTTAGAAGGTAGAGTCAGACTGCTTCTAGTAACCCTTCACTGATATCCTTGCAGTCTGTGGATAGCTTATAATCTTAAATATTTAAGTTTTGGTCATATGCTCAGCAGCAGTATCTTTAGAGAACAATTCAGACTGTGATTTTTAGTAAGAACAATCAATTGCCATCTGTCTGCACAGCAGAGACCCAGATGGGTTTATTACTGGAATGGCTCCCCACGTGGATGGACAGTGACAAACGAGTCAGAACTGTTTTCTAGCAGTTATACCCCTGAAGTCTTATACTCAGCCTTAGGATGTCTTGTCAGGTTTTGTCCGAGTACCTGTGTTATGGGAGTAGAAAATGGTAGAAAAGAGAAAGAGAGCAAATGGTATTGGGGTCATAGGCTGGCTCAAACTTCAAAGACATCTCTGACTCCTGCTGTCACTGTGGGGTGTTTTCAGTGCCAAATGATATGGGGTCCTCTGAACAGAGAATAGCTGGTTATCTTTTGCCTTGAAAAAGTGACTCTGGAACTAAAAATATCTCACAGGTTGTAATGTGAAAGACAGAACCCAATCAAAGCAGCAATTATAACTAAAGTATTTGATGTACTGTTACTTGGAATTTGGCAATACATCTTCACTACTAATATTAACAATAATAATTTCAATCTATTTAGTTCATAGTAACATCCCAAACTTTGTGCTAAGGGTTTTACATAAATTATTGTATTTAATCTCCATAGCAGCTCTATCATGAAGACATTATTACCCTCATTTTACCAATGAAGATGCAGTCTTGAAATTTAATAATTCTTCAATGTCACAGAATTAGAAGTGACTGAACTAACTTTTGAAAGGTTCTCTAACTCCAGATTTCATGCACTTAATTACAATTACTTCCTGCACTCACCATCTCCCAAAAATGAGTAACCAATCAAAAGGCAGAGTAATCTTCGAGTGCTGAGATCAGAGACACTATTGGGAATGTGATAAGATCTTTCTAGGTACATTAGTGGAAGAAAAAGAAAGAAGACCTATGGGAATCTAATGCCAAGATTATACTATATAAACATCCTTTACTACATGCAAGTGATTTAAAAATATGACAACCATATTTCTCACAAGACCAATGCCTAAATCATCTCAGAGCTTTGTGACACCCCCAGTAGTGATAAAAATGATGACCCACACACCCTTGGAATTTAATGAACATTACATTACCCAAAGATAATGGTGATGGCAAACCCCAGATGCACTCCAGTCTTTCTTATATTTTATACTTTTAGTCCAGTCTCCGCAGGAAGTAATTATGCCTCCTTTTCTGATATATTAGCTACAGCAGTGAAAGCTGTAATTTTCCTAGACTGCCCCAAGGCAATTCAGGAGTGAAAGGTCTTAAAGGATGACCAAGCATAAAACAAATCACAATCTAGAAGCTCCTGCAATGGAGTCAGAAATAGCAGCAAACTGCCAGGCTGAAGTGGCTCAATATTTGGATATAGGCTCAAATCTATTCCTCCTGTATTTATGTTCTGCACAAACATAAATTGATTACTTGGAGAATTTTTGACAACATATATTGAGCACTTACTATATGTAACTGTCTCTTCTGGGCATTGTAGATAAGGATGATTTTCAAACTCGTTACACTGCTTCTCCAAACATAAAGGTCCCAATGTTAGAATTATAAATATAAAAAATGTACATTTTAACTTACATTTCTTTCATTATGAATTAGGTTGAATGTGGGTTCAAAGTAAAAGCCATCAGTAGATTTCCTCTACCTTCAACCATGACCAAGTACATGGTTCTGCCTTTGCCCTTCTATTGTATATAAATATAATTAGAAACCAGGAAATTATATGTGAAACCTATGATTTATGGTATTGGACAATAGTTAATCATTAAGAAATGTAAACAATGAGAGAAAGAAACAAAAATCAAGGTGAGATTGAATTTCTGCTTGGAGGTATTATGCAATTTATAGATCCAATATAATTCCTACCAAATCCTAATGATTTTATTTAAGGAATAAAAAAAATCCATCCTAAAATTTATATGGAATCTTAAGAGAACCCAAGGACTAATACAATCATGAAAATGAAGAACAGAATTGGAAATTACACACATTCTGATTTTAAAACTTACTACAAATATACAGTAATCAAGAGAGTTTGTCAAATGTTAAGTTAAAATAAATAAATAAATAAACAATACCACCCCCCCAAAAAAAGAGTTTGGCACTTGTATAAAGACAGGTAGATTGATCAAGGTGATAAAATAAAAACAAAGCCAAAAATAAACTCTCGCACATATGGACAAATGATTTTTAAGTATATTTTATTGATTATGCTATTACAGTTTTCCCAATTTGCTCCCTTTATCCCTCCTCTACCTTGCACCCCACAACCCTTCAGCATTCTCCACCTTAGTTCAGGTCCATGGGTTGTACATATAGGTTATTTGAATTTTCTGTTTCCTATACCATTTTTGACCTCTCCCCATCTATTTTATGCCTACCAATTATGTTTATTATTCCCTGTACCTTTCCCCCCCGTTCCTCCCCTCTTCGTCCCCACTGAAAACTCTCCATGTGATCTCCATTTCTGTGATTCTGTTCCTGTTATAGTTGTTTGCTTAGTTTTTGTTTTCATTGTTTTTTTTAGGTTCATTTGTTGATAGTTGTGAATTTGTTGTCATTTTAATGTTCATAGTTTTTTATCTTCTTCTATTTCTTAGATAAGTCCCTTTAACATTTCATATAATAAGGGCTTGGTGATGATGGACACCTTTAACTTGACCTTATCTGGGAAGAACTTTATCTGCCCTTCCATTCTAAATGATAGCTTTGCTGGATAGAGTATTCTTGGATTCAGAACCTTGCCTTTTATGACTTCAAATATTTCTTTCCTGCCCCTTCTTGTCTGCAAGATTTCTTTTGAGAAATCCACTGATAGTCTTATGGGCACTCCTTCATAAGTAACTGTCTCCTTTTCTCTTGCTGCTTTTAAGATTGTCTCTTTGTCTTTAATCTTGGGTAACTTAATGATGACGTGCCTTGGTGTGTTCCTCTTTGGGTCCAACTTCTTTGGGACTCTCTGGGCTTCCTGGACTTCCTGGAAGTCTATTTCCTTTGCCAGATTGGGGAAGATTTCCTTCATTATTTGTTCAAATAAGGTTTCAGTTTGTTGTTGCTGTTCTTCTCCTTCTGGCACCCCTATAAATTCAGATATTGGAACATTTCAAGTTGTCCCAGAGGTTCCTAAGCCTCTCTTCATTTTTTTGAATTCTCGTTTCTTCATTGTGATCCAGTTGGAGGTTTATTTCTTCCTTTTGTTCTAAGTTGCTGCTTTGAGTCCTGGTTTCCATCCTGTCCTGTTCCTTGAATATTTTGCTTTTTTCACTTTGGGTATCCTTCATTTATTCTTTCATTTTGCAACCAAGCTCAGTCAGCTCTGTGAGCATTTTGATTACCAGGGCTTTGAACTCTCCATCAGATAGGTTAGCTATCTCCTCATTGCTTAGCTCTCTTTCTGGAGCTTTGCTCTGTTCTTTCATTTGGGCCCTGTTTCTTTGACTTGGTGCACCTGTTAAGTTGTAAGGGGGTGGGGCCTAAGGTATTCACCAAGGCAGGGCAACCTTCCTTGCTGCGCTGTGGCATTGTCTGTGGGGGAGGGGCCAGAGAGGGAACAATGCAGCTTGCCTGCTGTGCTCTAGCCACACTTTCCAACGAACTCTTGTACTCTGTGCAACTAGGAGTTTCTCCCACCTTGGCATCCCCCACCATAGTCCACAGTCAGCTCTGAGTCTCAGCTTCCCCTTCAGCCAGCCCCACCCACACAGTCCACTGCCTTGCTGCAGGTTCTCTCTGTCCACCCATCTACCATTCTGGTTGGTCTGGTTGACTGTTTCTTTAATTGTTTGGTTGATGGAGTTCCATGCAGTCTGATTTTCTGGCACTTCTGGTTGTTTATTGATTTTAGGTTGGTTGTTACCCTCCTTTTGGTTGTGCAAGGAAGCGAAGGGTTTCTCCCTATGACTCCATCTTGGCCAGAACTCTGATCAAATGATTTTTGACAAGACTGACAAGACCATCAATAAGGGAAAGAAGAATATTTTCAACAAAGCATGATATGAAAACTAGGTATCCACATGCAAAAGAATGAAGTTGGATTTATCTCATCTCATATAAAAAATTAACTCAAAATTGAAAAAAACTAAATAGAACAGATAAAATTACAAAACTTTTAGAAAACAATTGAGAAAACTTCATAACATTGACTTTGGCAATGATTTCTTAGATATGGATGAAAAGCATAGCCAACATAAGAAAAAATCAACAACCTGCTCTTCAAATTCAAACTTTTGTACATCAAAAGGCATTAAAAAGAAAGATGAAAAGGAATCCCACAAAATGAGAGAAAGCATTTGGAAATCAGATATCTGATATTTGATTAATATCCAAAATTCCTACAATGCAACACATAAGAAAATAAACAACTCAATTTAAAAATTGGCAAAGGACTCAAACAGACATTTCTCCAAAGAATGTATACAAATTGCCAATAAGCATATGAAATGATGCTTAGCATCACAAGTCACTAAGAAAATGCAAATTAAGTGCACATTGAGATACCACTTTACACCAATTAACATAGCCATCATAAAAAAAAAAACCAAAAACAGAAAACAATGTGTTAGCAAGAATGTGGAAACCCATGTCCATTGCTGGTTGGGATATAAAATGGTGCAGCCACTGTGGAAAACAATTTGTCAGTTCCTCAAAAAGTTAAATATAGAATTACATTATGACCCAGCAATTACACTTCTATCTATATACCCAAAATAATTGAAATCAGGGACTTGAGCAGAAATTTGTACACCGACATTCATAACAGCATTGTTTACAATATCCAAAAGGTTTTAACAACGCAAATGTCCAATAACAGATGAGTTGGTAAACAAAACTTGGCATGTATATACACACAGACACAATGAAATATTATTCATCCTTAAAAACATAAAATTCTGATTCATTCTACAATTAAAAATAAACCTTGAAGACATGGTGCTACGTGAAATTAGTCAGACACAAAGACAAATCCTGTTTTACTGTGCATACATGAAATACCTGGGATATTCAATTCACAGATACATAAAGAAAAATAGTGGTTACCAGGGGTTGGGAGAGTTATTGTTTAATGGGTACAGAGTTTGGTATGGGATGATGTAAGATTTCTATAGGTAAAGAGTAGTGAATTTGGTGGGAATGCAGACTGGTGCAGCTACTGTGGAAAACAATATGGAATTTGCTCAGAAAACTAAAAATGGAACTGCCTTTTGACCCAGCAATTCCGCTGCTGGGATTATATCCTAAGAAACCTGAAACACCAATCCAAAAGAACCTATGCACCCAAATGTTCATTGCAGCATAATTTACAATAGCAAAGAGCTGGAAGCAACCTAAGTGCCCATCAGTAAATGAGTGGATCAAAAAACTATGGTACATTTACATGATGGAATACTACACAGAAGAGAGAAAGAAGGAGCTCCTTCCCTTTTCAACAGCATGGATGGAACTAGAAAGCATTACGCTAAGTGAAATAAGCCAGACAGTGAGGGACAAATACCATATGATCTCACCTTTAACTGGAACCTAATCAACAAAAGAAAAAAGCATGCAAAATATAACCAGAAACACTGAAATTTAGAACAATCTGACAGTAACCAGAGGGGAGGGGGGAGGGTCTAGTGGGGGAAAGGGTCTTCAGGAACTACTATAAAGGACACATGGACAAAACCAGGGGGAAGGTGGAAGCAAAGGAGGAAGGTGTGTTTGGCTGGGGTGGGGTGGGGAGTGGTGGGGAGAAAATACAGACAACAGTTATTGAACAACAATAAAATAATTTTAATAGTCTATATCTGATACATAAAAATTACTGGGTGGGCTTAAAAGCAGCTTAGATCCTACAGAATGAAAGATTGATGAACTTGAATATATCACAATAGAAACTGTTTAAATAGAAGTACAAAATGAAACAAGCTGGGAAAAAGTTAACAGGGTACAGTGGCTTGTGGAATGATATAGTGGTATAATATATATTAATTGAAGTACCAGGATGTGAAGGGCAAAAACTTGAAAAAAGAATGACCAAACATTTTCTAAAAGTAATGAATAATAAAACCACATATCTAAAACCTCAATAACCTCTGGAAGAATAAATATAAAAAACCCACAGCAAAACATACTTATAATCAAGTTGTTGAAAACCAAAGATAAGGAGACAATCTTAAAAGCAGCCTCAGTAAAAAGGAAATATTTGATATAGGAGAACAATGATACAAGAAAACCACTGATATTCTCTCTTCAGAAACAATACAAGCCAGAAGATAATGGACAATATGTATAACATTCTGAAAGAAAAAAATCAACCTAGAATTCTATATCCAGTAAAAACTATACTTTAAAAATGAAGGGAGGGGCCACCAAGATCTTAGTTTCTAAGTACTCTTCTTGACTAAAATAACCAGAGCTTCTTTGAAAACTGATTGATTCTACTAATGGGGCAGGCAAATTCACTATTATCCTCCAGCATCTTTAGGTGCCAGTGCTAAGAAAGAATGAAAGGAAGCAAGGAAGTGAGGATGGCAGAAATAGAGAAACAAAAGGAGGGATAGAGAGAGAAATGGAGGAAGGAAGGGAGGAAGGGAGGAAGGGAGGAAGTAAGGAAAGAAAGAAAAAGGATCTGGGCATTTTGAAAGGGCACCAAAGCCAGCCCAAAACACCCTCAGCAGCCAAGGCTAGACGAAAATAAATAAATATAGCATTAAATTATATCTCAAAGAATAATATACCCATCTGTCCATACTAATATAATAAATGATTGAATAAATAAATAAGAAAGAGCAATTTTTCCTTACAAAACAAGTTGAGTTAATAAATATAGAGGAAATAGAAATATCACCATTAGAGAATCACAGTAATAATTGCTTCAGGCAAGACCCACAACAGAATAAAATTAGTGGATGACAATTTAAAGAGAAACAGGATATTTCCATACAGTAGAAGGTCTCCTCCAAAACACTTATTAATTAAAAGGGGAAAATATATTAACTTTACACTGGAGAAACCTGGCAGACAGCATGCCATAACAAAGTTAACCTTTAAGACATACTGACATCATAATATGCACTCATAAGGTCGCATCACCTCTTTAATACTGTTGTCGAAAATGCACAATTGCAATTTAATCACCAGATAATATCAGATAAACCCAAGTTGAAAATGTCTTGTAAAATACCTAACCAGTAACGTTCAAAAGTGCCAATGTCATGAAAGACAAGGAAAGACTGAGGAAAACGTTATACTTCTGCAGAAAATTATAAAGACATCATAGCTCAATGCAATGTCAGATATTAGATTGGATCTTGGAACAGAAAAAAGAATATTAGTGAAAAAATGAGGAAATTCTAATAGAGCCTGTAGTTCGGGTAGTAGTATTATACCAACATTACTTTCTACTTTTTGTTAATTCTATGGTTTTGTAGATGTCAATATTGGAAGAAGATGGATGAAGGATATATAGGAGTTCACTGTGTAGCTTTGGCCAATTTCTGTGAACCTAAAACTTTTTCAAAATAAAAAGTTCAAAGTAAAGCACAGGCTCTGGAAGCATACCACTTAGGTTGAATTCTAACTCTGCTCCTTACTAATTTGTAATTAGAAAATTTGCCTTATCTTTCTGATATCTTAACCTAGAATGAGGATAACAATAATATTTCCCTCAAATATTTGGTTTGAAAAATAAATGAGATAGTACTTGTAAAACAAACATGTAGTATTCACACCTTAGCTATTATTAAACACTATTATTTTTGCCCTGCAGAAATTTTAAATTTTCATATAGTACTTTCTCTTCAGTTTCTTTCTTTTATTTAGACACTCCCCATACTCAAACTATAAAAAGTTTGCCTATATTTTTACCCTGAGGTGTTTATTCAGCTTTTATGTTTAAATCATTGGTTCATATGGAATTTATTTAAATGTCAGAAATGATTTTAAAGCCTACTTTTTTACAGATGGCCAGCCATTTGTAGTAACACCACTTATGAAATAATACATTGTTTTTCATAGACCAATCTTTATGCTTAGCAGCGCACTAGAATGTACAGATCTTTCAGCTGCTTCTGCTTGGTCCCTATACCCTCAACCTAGTTTAGCAGAAATGGTGTATGTTGAACAATGTTGAAAAGCAGACTTGAGCAAAGCATAGAATCCCTTAAGTGATATAAATATCAACTGATCCACAAGTACACAGGCTTTGTATAGCAAATACGAAACTCCTCTTTCTGAGGAAACTGGTGAATTTCCCAATATCTTATCTAACAGCCTCTTCTCATCTCTTGATGATCTTTTTATTAAACTCTTTGTTTTCTGCATCTAAGACAGGGGTTACGCACTTGTTGCTATAACCCAGAGAAGTTGATGAGACTTGAAATATTCTCTCACCTTTTTCTATTATTATACTATTGAGTACTCTCTCATTGTTCCCTTCTCCCTCTCTTTTTACTGTCTTTTGCTCTAAATTCTTTTTCTAAAATCCCATCCAAACCTAGTGCTCTTCAAAGTTTGGCTTTATTCCTCTTTCCATTTTATTTGCTCTCCTGAGCATTCTCATGCATTCACACAATCAACTATTACTTATAGTCTTCTCATTTATGTCTCTCCTAGCTGACTGACGTCAAGTTCCCAAGAGAGCCTGAGACTAGAATTCTTCTTCAAGTGATTTGTTAGCAATATGCTCACATGAGAAAGGGGGTAAGGAAAGCAGAATAGGAAAAGAAAATATGCTAACCAAGGTATATATTATGCTGCTAACTAGTGGCAGCATCTTTACTCAAGGTCACCAGGCTCTTTGTATACCCGTATGGGTCACTTATTTGATGCTGGCTTCTTCCGGAGATGAAACTGGAGATGTATCTCTTGCAAAAATGGCTCCTGTTCAGCAGAGGACAATTATCTAGAGAAGGGGCAGCCATGGATCTTTAGCAGCCAGAAAACCTATGGGATTGGTACACTAGTGAAGAGGATCTGGGCAAGGCAAAGTAACTAATTAGATACTTGTATGCTTTCAGTCCACTTACTTCTCATGTTGGTTCACAGTAACGACGCACAGCTTCTCCAGAACTCTAGTTGCTCACAATTCTAGAAAACTGTTAAGAGAAGAATTGGTGGCAGGAATTACTGCCACTCCTGCTATAATTGGCCCTGAGACCATAAGTGGTACTCATCATCTCCTTCTTCCACTACCCATATTAGATTCCTCTCCTACTTGGCTGGGACTTCTGCTGGTCTAGGTGGCTTGTCTGGTAAGATACCCAGATCCTCTTTCCAAAGGGTTCTAAGCCCTGGAGACCTGGTAATTTTCAGACCAATAAAATTGGACTTCGCCAATAAAATTAAAAGATTCCTCCCCCCAATCACCCCTGGTAGTACCTCTAGCCATATTCCTCTATGCACACACCATGTAGCAGCAGTCTTGCCTCTTCATGATAATCATATTCAACTTCTCTTGTTTAGTGGTCTTCTAACACCAGGATCACAAAGTGACCAAGAGTTAGTTGTGGATTTAAATTTTGTGAGACTCTGACTGTAGTACCAGGTCTTCTAGGCACGCAAACATAAAGTCAAAGGAATAAGAAACACAAAATTTCTCAAACGGGTTACTGGCAATGATGGCAAATGGAACCATTCCTATTTTTACTCCTTGATTATTGGATGTATTAATTGGGGATACATCACCATACAATGGTCTAAGATTTAAGGTATATACCAAATCCTAAAGAATAACAACATCATCACGGGGTGTCACCTTATGGTGATGTCTCAGCTGTGCCTTCAGAAAAACTTTCTAGATAGTGTGCCAAGTGGAAGGACCAGGAGTGTCCCTGGTTAAATTCCCACAGCCATCATTTCTTTGCTGTGAAATGGTCCCTTGACCTGAGGCAATATTATGTGGCATCTCATAGCCATAAATCAGACATCCTGTGAGGCCTCAGATAGTGATATAGGGCAGGATGGCAAACATACCCAGTATGTGTGTCATTCCAAATCATGATGGAATATCCTCCTTTCTAAGGTAGAATTGGATAGATTAATTAAAGTTGCCTCCAAGTAACTAGATGGTATTCAAGGTGTGGTACTTTATGAAGAGATTCAGCATTGGTCTCTGTTACTGGAAGGTCAGATATTCAGCAGCAACCAAAGTTAGATCAGCTTTAGTGAGAAGAGACCCATTCAAGACGTTTTTCTCTACACTTATCTACTTCATTCATGAGCCTATTGTGCAAACACAAGGAAAAACAGAGCCTGGCTGACATCTAATATCTATATCCTCATGTTAATTTGGTTGTTTGGTGGTCTTATTCAGCAGATGCTTCCTGGTGGACATTAACATAATAATATATAGATCTTTGTATTTTGTGTTCATTCCCATAGGTTACTCCACATTTTTCTTCCCAAACCTTTTTTTCCCTAATATTCCTATCTTGCTCCTTCCATGGCAATCCTGATCAATCAACTAAGCATTCACCATAGCCAGCAAGTTTAAGTATGTCTTTATTCCAGGGCAATTCTCTCTCCACACAAAGTGGATGATAAAGTATACTGCCCAAATCTTCATCCTCTGGAAAAATGTTTTCCATACTACTGTCTTTTTTGGTCACCCCTGAGTAAGATCAGCATGCAGCAGCTGTCCATTTTCAGCCTAGATCACTGTGCCTAAGCCTACTTCTCTATTCTCAATTTGGTCCATCCTATCTCTTTCTCTTAGAATTTCTATTGTTAAATAACATATTTTATTTTTTATTCTAACTATATTTTATTGATTATGCTATTGTTACAGAACAGACCTGAGGGGGTCGCAAATGATATACTATTACCGAATGGACCCACCCTTGTGCTCCAGGGGTCCCCCCTCCCCGTACTAAGTTCACCTTACCCGCCCAGGGAAAAACGTCTCTCAATGCCAGAGATTGGTGAAAAGGAAAGAGATTATTTATTTATAAAGACAGAGTAATGACTTAATGGCTACATTAAAAATACTAAAGTCCTTTAGAATACCCACAAATGCACAGTCCTTCCTTCTCCCCTTTGTCCAGTCCAGGGTACCTTATCTCAGGAAAATAAGTAGAAATCCATGGTTCAGGCAGCCCCTCAGTTCTGGCACCATCAGCTGTGTCACCGAGGTGATCTCCAGTTAATCCAAAACTGTGTGGCACCTTCTCATGGCCCACCAGCAAGAATCCTTTTACCCATGTTCTTCCAGGCAAACTCTCTCCTGCTTCCTAAGCCATGTGGCAAAAATGGATCACCCTAAAGCTGCAATGACCCAACTTTTGCCAAAGCTGTGTGGTCCCAAAAAGCCAGCATGGCTGCAGCACCTGGGTTTAAATCCCAGCAGCAACCTTCCTCTGTAAGCCGCATTTCCGGCTCCTCCCACAAACAGTTATACCTGCCAGCATTCCTGTATTCTTCCAGCTTTACTGGACTGCCATAGTAAATACAGGCAGGCATGGCTCTATGGCATGGAGCCAATGATCTCCAGGCTTTTAAGCAGGCTGTACCCAGAGGGAGTTGCCTCCCAGTTACATCATGGGTTGAAGTCACTCCCATCCCCCTGGCTCAAAACATGGCCACAGCTATTTAACATATCTATGAAACCAGTTAAAGGTTATAGATATGTTAAATGACCATGCCAGAGGTTATCTGCAAAACTGTTGCTATGCAAAACAACTCTCAAAGGCCCTGCTCCATGCGTCCCATCCCCCAGCTCAGAATTCTAGGGGTGAGGACATCCTATCTATATATATTTTTCTAATATTTCCTGGACACCCTGAGTTCTGGACCCCATTACAAATCCCCATTTGGGGCCCCCCTTGTCTGCACCCTGTTACACTATTAGTTGTTCAATTTTTTCTCCCCTTTATCTCCTTCCATCTTGCACACCCCCTCCCTCCCATATTCCACCCCCACTTAGTTCATGTCCATGGGTCATACTTATAAGTTCTTTGGCTTCTACATTTCCTACACTATTCTTACCCTCCACCTGTCTATTTTCCACCTATCATTTATGCTATTTATTCTCTGTACCTTTCCCCCCTCTCTCCCCATCCCAATCCCCTATTGATAACCCTCCATGTGATCTCCATTTCTGTGGTTCTGTTTCTGTTCTAGTTGTTTGCTTAGTTTTCTTTTGTTTGGGTTTTAGGTGTGGTTGTTAATAACTGTGAGTTTGCTGTCCTTTTTACTGTTCATATTTTTTATCTTCTTTTTCTTAGATAAGTCCCTTTAACATTTCATATAATAAGGGTTTGGTAATGATGAACTCCTTTAACTTCACCTTATCTGAAAAGCACTTTATCTGCCCTTCCATTCTAAATGACAGTTTTGCTGGATAGAGTAATCTAGGTTGTAGGTCCTTGCCTTTCATGACTTTGAATACTCCCTCCTATGTCTTAATAATCCCTTGAAACTATGCTTCCTCTTACCAATTGCCATTTTCTCAGTTCAAACCCTCATAGCTCTTATCTGTGCTATTGAATAAGCTCCCACCATGATCTCTGTCTTGACTGTCTATTCCTTCTAATTTTAACTTCAAAGAGTTTCTTCCAAAAACACAAATTCATTCATGTTATTAATCAATTAAAATCACATAATAATTCCCCATTACCAATAGAATAAAATCTAAACTTGTTAATACAACATATGAGATCTTTTGTATTCTGTAACATTCCCCTTTCTTATTTCAACCCTTACCAAGGTTCCATATGCACATTATGTCACTATCATAACCAGACAATTTGTTCTTACCCCATCAAGCCATGTCCTTTACTATATTAATGTTTTCTCATGTGTCAGATATGGCCCTTCTTGCCTACTTTGGCAAACTTCTGCTGTAATTTCAAGACACAGTTCAGAAGTTACATGCTCTGTTGAAGACTTCATTCTTTACCTGTAGTGTAGAGTATCTTCTTACCTATACATTACTCTTGCATTGCATGGTATATATTTCTATATGTCTATACCCTCACTGGTCTGTGAACTCCTGGAAACTAATAACTATGTCTTAAATATAAATAGCATAGCATAAGCTAGCCTATAGTGAAATTAATCAGTTGTATAATTATTCTGTTCTCTATGGTGAAGTCTAAAATGTTCAGGTCATAAAACCACTATATCCTCAAGTGAAATTATAATGGCTTCTGAAGCCTTTAATCAGGAATTCAAACTCAAATGCCTTCAGGGCTCAGGCAGGTCACAGACTGGTGTGGATTGGCTGTAATGATAGGGAGTGATGAAGACAGAAACAAATTAATGGGAATATCCACCATGCTTAATAAAATCTCAAAACTATTTGAAAGAGAAGTACACAATACTGATCAGTTAAAGTACAAGTACAGCCCTCATGTGTCTTGAGGTCCTCAAATGTGAGAGCTCAGGTGTACCTCTTACTAGGACTATTTTGTCATGTGCAGTTATGTACAAGTGTGTAGTTTCATATGCTCTGAAAAAATTTCAGTCAAATCCCAGTCAGTTGTGTGACCTGAAGTAACACGGCTCACACCTCATTTAGTTCACATGAGAAACAGAGAGTTGTAGAATAGCATACTCACTTTATCTCAAGTGGTTGATGATTTTAAGCTGGAAGAAAACTTCAGTTTCATGAGATTTGGAACATTAAAAAGACTTCGTCTAGGGTAATGTAAAACAAATATGAGATTTGAAATCAAATAACATGCATTTTCATCCAGGAGCCTGACTCTTACAAGATATCTTTGACAAATTGCATAACCTTTCTGAGTCTCAATTCGCTTACCTGTAAAATGGGAATGTTAATATCTATTTCACAATGGCACTGGGAAAATCACATGAAATCCACAACTACCAAAACAGTGCAGTGTCTGGCTCATGGCAAGTGTTAGATACATTTTATTTAAGTCTGAATATGAACTTTGTTTATTTACATCCAGAATCTGGAGAAAAGCCCACAAGGCATGTTTCCTCTGCCAAAGATAAACAGTATTGGGATGTTATTTACCAGATCCTTTAAGAGCTTTAGAGAATGTTTGAGAGTAAATACTAAGCAGGATCTTAGAGAAAATTTTGCAGAATTCATTTCTATGGGAGAATATTGAAATCCAAAGTCTTTTCTGCCTCTGGACATTCTCCAGGATATCTTCATTTCCTTCATGATCAGAGGAACCAGGACATTCCATCTCATTTCTGACATCCACTATTGATGGGTGGGTTTATTTGGATAACTGGCATCTCAATGGCAGAAACTATAGTTTTCCCCAGTCTTCTCCTCTGAGAGCTGTGGGCATGAGACTGCAGAGTGAGAAAAAAACTGAAAGTCTTGAGAAATTTTGAATGGCCAGATGGAAGAGGATGGGCCTGAAAAGAAGGACTAAAATATGGAGAACAGAGAAATAAAAGAAAAACCAGTAGGTGGAGGCCACAGTAACCATGTTCAGAAATGTTTCTAAATAAGGGAGATAGCAAGAAAATAATTGAATTACAGGGTGAGCAAAACTAAGTTTACAGTCATTTGTATGGAAAATAACATAATAATTAACAAATAATAATACAAGAATAAAATGTGTTTTGTGTACTCACAACTATAAACCTACTTTTGCTAACCCTATATAGCCTTTGGAGTTAGAAATATGGCGGTAGCTAGTGACCTTAGTAAAAGCTGTTTCTCTGGCATACTAGCGACGAAAGCTAAACTTAAGTGAATAAAAAAGAAAGAAAGTGGAGATCTTCTGGGCTATGGTGAGAATAGAGTTCAGGGGAAAGTGGGTGGTCGGAAAGTTTTTTGCTGTTGATACTATTTAAGCATGGAAAGGCCACACTTAAGTGAAAATAAACAATCTAGTTGGAAGTAAATATTTGAATATATAGAATAAAGCAGTGTTTCAAGAATGAACAATAAAACATTAGTGACTCGCATAATCAATTTAGTGGATTGCATGTAGCATTTTTTGGAATACAAACTATAATAGAATAGGATAGAAAATAATAGAGACCATCAGATAAAGTATTCATGAAACTATTGTTTCAGGTGTGGTTTGCAAATATGTGTCTTTACTTTGTAATTTGTGAACTAAGGGATCAGAGAGAATTAAGATGAAAAATTATCCTCCAGGTGTAGGTCTAAATAACTTAGAGAATTGTGGTGTCATAATGGAAATATAATAATAAGGACATGAAGTAAGGGGGCAGAAGTAGAAAATGAAGATGTGTTTAAGACAAAAGTAGAACATTCAGGTGAAGATATATATAATATGTGTCATTATTCAGTCCCCACAGGGCTGGGTTAGATGAGCTTCTTATATGTCCTATAGCCCACTGTCTTTCCCCGTAACAATACTGCAACTCCCAATTCTTTTTGTACATCCCCCTTCTCAGACAGTGATCACTATGAGACCCGGAGCTACTGGTCAACCCCATTTCTAGAATAATGTTTGCTACATAATCAGTGTTTATTAAATGTCGATTTTGTGAATAACAAATATATGACTTTGAAATAACAGAGTTTAAAAGATTATGATGATAAGCTATTTATAAAATAACTTTAGACCCTTTTAGAGACAAATCAGATGTAGATAAGCCACAGGCCACAAACTTGATTCCAGAAAGCAATTAGCATCCCAAACCTGGGCATGTATCCTGTCTAAGTTTGCTTTATTTGTTGCAACAGCAACTGACTCTGGCTGACATAAGCAGAAAACAAATTCATTGAAATGCGTCTGGAGAGTTCATAGTTTCCAGGAAGGCCAGATGTGGAAAACAGTTAAGAACAAGGGAAATTAATCTATTGACCTGTAGCCCTGCCAAAATCCCCATACAACAAAACTGGACCTCTGAGGACACTGTCACCTCTGAACCCCAGACACCCCACTACACCCACCACCATCATAGGCACTAGTCAGCGGATATAGCCATTGTGTTGCTATTACTGTTGCCCCTGGAAACTCAGGTTCCTCCATCCTTGCTACTTAGTACTACTAGTTGCTGACTCCAGATTCATAACAGCTGCACCTGATTAGTAAAGCTTGAGTTATACACCTGTACCCCAACTGCAAGGGAGGCTGAGAGGACAGCTTGCATCAGAGAGAGAAAGGTCCATATTTCCAAACAGAAGAAGATATTGAGCTGTCAGAGTAAGTAACAAATATCTATTACATAATGAATGACATATAATCCAATAGATTCCATAATTCCTGCCAGTCACCAGCCCCCAATGCCACCTTGGAACAAAGCTGAATGCAAAGAGAAGTCTTTAGCTGCAAACGTGAAAGGCACTCCACATTGTACATCTAGGGGTGCTACATAAAATTTACTCTTGAATGATGTACAGATGCTAGATCACTGTGAAATGTAGGCAGATGTCAGTCTCTAATAGAAATCTCTGACCCTGAGATTTATGTCTTCTTGCATCAAATTGGAGGTGTCAACACTTCAGGTTCTTTGTGGATAATTCTGCCCTTTTAGTTTAAACAGAGCCAGTCACTTCATTAATTGCCTTGGAGTCAGTATTGAGCATTTCCAGCCATATTTATCTGCCACTTGTACTGACCCTCATGAAAATGTTCCGCCTCTTTGGCATCCGTTTGAGATATTCCTGCCCCATGTCAGCCCTGCCTTCATCTCTGCCAGTTTTCTGGCAATACATTTGCAACCAAGCTCTTGCCTGCATCCTCCACTGGATATGCCTGTTTACTTCATTTTGGATGAAGGTTGGTTTTCATCACACAGATATACATCCATTTAATTTTCCTAACCCTCTTTAGAAAATCTATAAGAAGAAAGTGCTTTACAAATCTCAGCATTCATGTAGAATAAACCAATTGCAGGTCACCCTTATTTTTACCCTGTAACTTCACCATTCCTCAGTAATACTCCTTGAAAAATGAAGGATGTAATAAAATCTTTGAAAGAACATGAAGGGCTTCATCAAATGAATGGTCATTACTTCTGTTTTTCAGGGGGGGGAAAGCTGATTTGTACTAATAAATCACAGGTGCAAAAAGAAAAAGTAAGAAACAAATAAAACAATTTTTGCTCTAACAAAAATATTATAGACTTCTTCCATATATTCAACTTAATCTTTAATGCATTTAGAAGATTTGTGGATACATGGAAGCTTTTAACATTAAAAATATATCTGATAAAGCGATCTATGCCTCTATTAAGAAAAATGTATATGATATTTCCATATGCATTTTTAGGAGTTTACAACTCAAAATTATATATGTTGGGAGTTAAGAACCACATCTATTTTCTTTCTTTAAAAAATTTTTCAGAGAGGGCTGACCAAGATGGCAATGTAGGAGGGCCCTGAATTCCCCTCCTCCCACAAATACACTAAATATACAGCAATTACGTCTGTAAGAAATCCAGGCTTTCTTTTTGGCCAATACCACCATCATCCAGTAATTCACCAAAATGACTAAAACAAAAGAAAAGGGAAGGCACCTGCTATATGTTCTCTAGGACTTTTAGAAAACATGTAGTTCCTTTGGCCACATACATGTCAATCTACATAAAAGGTGATATTGTAGACATCAAGCGAATGGTCATTGTTCAAAAATGAATGCCCCACAATTCTTACCAGGGCAAAAGGGGAGGAATCCACAGTGCCACCCAGCATGCAGTGAGCCCTGTTGTGAACAAATGAGTTAAGGGCAAGATTCTCGCAAGAGAATTAATATAAGTATTGAGCATATTAAGCGCTCTAAGAACCAAGATAGCTTCCTGAAAGTGTAAAGAAAAATGATCAGAAAATGAAGGAAGCCAAAGAGAAAGGTACCTGGGTTCAACTGAAGCATCAACCTACTTTGCCCATAGAAGCACACTGTGTAAGAACCAATGGAAAGGAGTCTGAATTGCTGGAATCCCTATGAATTCATGGCATGAAAAGCATAAAGAAATAAAAGACCTTGGTACTGTTAATATTGTTTCTCTTAATTGAGTTAAAGTGTGGTATCTCCTCTCCCCAAAAAAATATTTAAAGAAAACTTTGTGTCCTAATTAAAAAAAGAAAGAAAGAAATCCAGAAACTGGCTGAAAGACCCCTACACAACAGAAAAATGAGAAAATACCCACATTGAAACAGCTTGGAAAGGCTGACACACACTATCACTATAATCCACATTCTTGGCACATCCCCAGACAATTGAGAGGGAATGCCCAATTCCTAGCTTCTTCCTGAGGAGTGAAGGGTTTGGATCCTACATTCAGTGCTCCAACTTTTAAGAATCCCACTCAATAGAGATGGACCTCCAAACACCAAACTCTAAATGATCAAATGAAGCTTGCATCCATGACACCATAAAACTGCAGTAAACAAATAAATAGTTGTTAATGGGCATGGGAGAACCTGCCAGAGCCATCAGCCCATGGTCCAGAGCAGAGGAAACAAGAAAAATGAATACTTTGAAAGCTGCTTCCCGAAGGTCAAGCTACAAAGGGAAGGCTGCAGTCCTCTGGAGAGACCATGAAGACTGACAGACACTTCCCCGTCCTTCTCCCTCTAGTCCAATCTGTCACTAGTATCTGCCTGGAAGGAGCTTGTACAAATGTCTGTCCACCAGCTTTCGTGGTACTGCTGAAGGGATGGACCCCCAGGTTGACTGGCTTTGGTAACCAATAAGGCTTCCATTTACAAGGCCCACAGGACTTTAGCAAACAAAAAAGTAGGTCTTAATGGGCTTAACTGAGGCTAGCACAGAGAGAGCAAGAAAAAAAATGCCCACATCTCAGTCTTTTCCTGAGAGGGATCCATACACATACCCTAAAAGCTTCTGCCAGTGGGTCATGCTTCTAATTTAGCAGGCATGTAGGAGCTGGCTGTATTTCTTCCTGGAGGCAAGGGAATCTGGCAGACACTCCCATGCTTTCTCCCTCAAGCTGACATTATGTCACCAGTATCTCCCTGGAAGGGAATTAATACATATGTCTTGTGCCACAGCTTAAGCAGAGCTGCTACCTGAGAGACAGATTCCCATGTCCCCTGGGTTGGATAGCCAACAAGACTTGCATTTGGAAGTCCCACAGGACTTCAGCAAAGGAACAATTATTAATGGATGCAGAAATATTGCCCCACAGCTCTACGTCCAGGTCTATCATAGAAGGAGCATGCAAAAAGCCCACCTCCAAATTTCTCTCTGGAGGAAACTTAACTATGTAAGTTTCCAGCTGCTACCTGAGGGTCCACTTCCCAATTAGGCTGCATCTAATTATAAAATCTAATGCTTCCCTGTGGGACACTGATAGGTCCTGGCACACACCCTACTACTGGGAGCCACAGGGACAACCAAATGTTTAAAATGACCAGGAGCTAAGGCCAGGCTGATGGATGTAGTTCATCTCCTACCAGAAGTCATTCTGTCAAGACTGGGAAAGTTGGGCTATTTTGCCTATTGCACAGAAGCCAATATATTGCGTCAAGGAAAATGAATAGAAAAAAAGTGTACCTAGCAAAAGAACCAGATAAATCTCCAGAAATGGATCTTAACGAAATGAAGTAATTTACCTGACAGAGAGTTCAAAATAAATGGTCATAAGGTATTTGCCAAGGTTAAGATAACAATGCGTGAACAAAATTAGACTTTAATAAAGAGATAGAAAATATTTTAAAATGCCATATTGAAATCACTGAGCTTAAAAATACAATAACCAAAGTGAAAAACTCAATAGAGGGCTTAAATAACAGACTACATCATGTGGGGAAAAAGATCAGTGAACTAAAGACAGGACAGTGGCATTCATCCAATAGAGAAACATAAATTTAAAAAGTTAAGTTAACTTAATGGAAATGTAGAACACTGTAGAAGGACCAATACATGCATTACAGAGGTTCTAGAAGAAGAGAGAAAGGAGTAGAAAGATTACACAATAAAATAATGGCTGGAAACTTCTGTAACCTGGGGAAAAGAAAGAGACATCCAGATCCAGGAATCTCAGGGAGTTCCAAAAGAGGTAAATCAAAAGAAACCTACAACAAACACAGTATAATTACATTATCAAGAGTTAATGACAAGGAAAGAATCTTAAAAGCACAAGAGAAAAACAACTTGTTACCAACAGTACCCCGATAAGAATATCAGCAGATTTTCATAAACTTTGCAGGTCAGAAGGGAATGTTATAATATATTCAAAGTAACTGCAAACCAAGAATACTCTACCTAGCAAAAATGTCCTTCGCAGCTGAAAAGAGATCATTTTTCAGAGAAACAAAAGCTGAAAAACTTTATCACCATCATACCAGCCTTCCAAAAATGTTAAAGGGAGTTTTTCAAGATGAAACAAAAGAATGCTAATTATAACAGAAAAACATGTAAAAGCATAAAACTCACTGGTGAAAGTAAACAAGTAACCAAATATAAAATACTTTAATTTTGTATTGTGATGGATAAATCACCTATAACTGTAGTATAAGGATTAAAAGACAAAAAATGTTGAATATAACTATAACTATAATGACTGCAATAACTATAATGGAGAAATAATGTAAGAAATGTAAGTTTTTATATCAAAAAATAAAATGTGGAAAGAAAATACAAAAGTCTAGAGCTTTTGCATATGTTTAAAGTTGTTATCATCTTAAAATAGACTTATAAATATCAGTCTTATGTAAGCCTCATGGTAACCAGAAAACAAAAACCTACAGTAGAAACACAAAAGATAAAGATAAAGGAATCAAATAATATACTACAAAAAATATCATCAAATTACAAAGGAAGAGAGCATAAGAAAAGAAACAAACAAATTACAAAAGAAGTAATTCTATACCTATCAATAATTACATTAAACATAAAATGACTAAATTCTGCAATCAAAAGTCATAGACTGGCTGAATGGATAAAGCAAAACAAGACCTAACTATATGCTCCCCATAAGAGAGCATATTGTCATCAGAGAAAATCATCAAATTACAAAGGAAGAGAGTATAATCACATCAGCATTAGGGATAAACATAGACTGAAAGAGAAAAGATAAAGATATTCCATGCAAATAGAAACCAATAGATGAGATTATATGGTATTTGTCTTTCACCACCTAATCAACAAAACAAACAAGCAAGCAAAATATAACCAGAGACACTGAAATTAAGAACAATCTGACAGTAACCAGAGGGGAGGTGGAAGGGGATAATGGGGGGGAAGGGGAGAAGGGTTTTCAGAAACAACTATAAAGGACACTTGGACAAAACCAAGGTAGGGGGGTGGAATCAGGGGAGGGAGGTAGAGATGGCTGGGGTTGGGAGGGAGTAGTGGGGGGGAAATGCAGACAATTGTACTTGAACAACAATAATAATAATAAAAAAAAAGGAAACCAAGAGAAACTGGGCTAGTTAGGTTTATATCAGACAAAACAGACTTTAATCCAAAGATTCTATCAAGAGACAAAGATCATTATGTAATGATAAAGGGATCAACTCAGCTGAAGGATATAAAATTAGTAAATATTTAAGCACCTAACATAGTAGCTCCTAAATATATAAAGAAAATATTGACAGCTCTTAAGGGAGAACTAAACGACAACACAATAATATCAGAAACTCGATTACCCCGTTTTCAATATTGAATAGATTATCCAAGCAGAAAATCAAGAACAAAACATTACACTTACTACACATTAGACCAGACAGACTTTGACATTTACAGAACATTCCATCCAGCAGCAGCAGATTCCATTCTTCTCAAGCATACATAAAATATTCTCCGGGATAAAGCATGTGATACACCACAAAACATGTCTTCATTGCATAAAGAATATTAAAAGCATCTTTTCAGATCACAATGGTATAAGACCAAAAATCAATTACAGAACAAATATTGAAAAATCTAAAACTACATAGGGATTAATAAACATGATCCTATAAACAATCACTAAGTGAGAGAAAATATCAAAAAAGAAATTAAAAAGAATATCTTGAGATGAAGGAAAAATAAATACAATATACTAAAACTTATTGGACATAGCAAAAGCAGGTCTAAGAGGAAAGTTTTATAGTGATAAATGCCTACATTAAGAAAAAAAGACAGATTTTAAATAAACAATCTAATTTTACACCTCATGAAACTAAAGAAAAAGAACAATTAAGCCCAAAGTTAACAGGAGAGAAGTAACAAATATTAGAGTGGAAATAAATGAAATAGATACTAAAAATGCAATAAAAAGATCAACAAAACTATCAGCTGCTTTTTAAAAAGGTAAACAAAATAGACAAACTATTATCTAGGCTTACTAAGAGAAAAAGAAAGAGAATTCAAATAAATAAAAATATAAATGAAACTACAGAATTAAAACTGATACCACACAAATATAAATGATCATCAGAAACTACTATGAAAAATTACACTCCCAATAAACTGGAAAATTTAGAAGAAATGGATATATTTCTAGAAACATACAAGCTACCAACACTGAATCATGAAGAAATAGAAAATATGAGCAGACCAATTACTGGTAAGGAAATTTAACCTATATTCAAACCATTCAATAAAGAAAAGTCCAGAACCAGACGGTTTCACTGGTAAATTTTACCTAACTTAAAGAAGATTAATACCATACACAAAAATCAGCTCAAAATGAGTTTTCAGGTGGTTCTATTTTTAATTTTTTGAGGTAACCCCATACTGCTTTCCACAGTGGCTACACCAAACTACATTCCCATCAACAGCTCACAAGCATTCCCTTTTCTCCACATGCTCACCAGCACTTACTGTTTATTGAATTATTAATGATAGTCATCTGAGAGATGTGAGGCGATCTCTCACTGTGGTTTTAATTTGCATTTCTTTGATGATTAGTGACAATGAACATTTTTTCACGCGTCTATTGGCCATCTGTATGTCCTCTTTGGAGAAGTGTGTATTCAGACCCTTTGCCTATTTCTTAATTAGATTGTGTGGGTTTTTTTTATTATTTATTTTGGTGTTGAGTTGTGTAAGTTCTTCATAAATTTTGGATATTAACCCCTTATCAGATATATCATTGGCAAACATGTTCTCCCATTCAATGGATTGTCTTTTCATTTTGTTGATGGTTTCCTTTGCTATGCATAACCTTTTTAGTTTAATGTAGTCCCATTTGCTTATTTTTCCTTTTGCTTTCCTTGCCCAAGGAGATACATCGAAAAAAGTATTGCTACAAGAAATTCCCAATATTTTACTACCTATGTCTTCTAGGATTTTTTGTGGTTTTGAGTCTTACATTTAAGTCTTTCATCTATTTTGAGTTTCTTCTTGTCTCTGGTGTAAGATGGTGGTCTATAAATGGTGAGGAAAAGAGACTTGACTTGGAATGATGAACACATTCCAAGTGTACAAATGATGTGCTGTGGAATTGTGCATCTGAAACCTGTATAATTTTGTTTACCAGTGTCACCCCAATAAATTCAATAAAAAGGGAAAAGTCACCTCAAAATGTGCTAAAGACTTGAATGTAAGATCTGAAACTGGAAACCTCCTGGAAGAAAACATGGGGATAAGCTCCTTCACATGGACCTTTGCAATGTTTTTTTTAGATCTGACACCAAAAACAATGACAACAAAAGCAAAAATAAGCAAGTGGGACTACATCAAACTAAAAAGCTTCTGCTCAGAAAAAGAAATAATCAACAAAATAAAAAATCAACCTATTAAATGGCAGTAAATGTTTGCAAACCATCTATCCAATAAAGGGTTGATATACAAAATATACAAGAAACTCATGTGCCTTAATAGCAATATAACAAATAACCCAATTTAAATGGGTACCTATATAGACATTTTTATACAGAAGATATGCAAACGTACATATTACTAATCATCAGAGAAGTGCAAATCAAAACTAAAATGAGATATCACCTCACACATGTTACAAAGGCTATTATTAAAAAAGCATGAGATAAATTCTTACAAGAAAGTGGAGAATAGGGGACAGTTTGTACACTATTAATGGGAATTTAAACTTGTTTGGCCACTGTGGAAAACAGTATAGATGTTCCTCAAAAAATTAAAAATAAAACTACTATGTGATCCAGCAATTCCACTTCAGGGTATTTATCCAAAGGAAAGGAAATCATTATTTCAAAGAAGCCTTCACATTCTCTTGTTCATTGCAGCATTATTGACAATAGCCAAGACATGAAAATACTCCAGATGTCCATCAGTCGATGAATTCAAACACACAGACACACACACACACACATTATTCAGCCTTTAAAAGGAAGAAAATCTTGCCACTTGTGACAACAAGGAGGGGATTGCTAAGTGCAATAAGCCATACAAATATACATACTGCAGAGTATCACTTATATTTGGGATTTAGAAAAGTGTCAAAGTCATAAAAACTGAGAGTGGAAAAGTAGGCTGGGGTTGAAGGAGATGGGGAGAGAATGGTAAAAAAGGTATATGTACTTTCAACTATAAGATGAATAAGTTTCGAGGATCTAATGCACAATGGTGACTATTGTGATAACACTATTGTATAATGTAAATTAGCTAACAGAGTAGAACATAAATTATCTCATCAAAAAACAATGTGAGGTGGTGGGTAGGTTAATGAACTATACAGAGAGAATCCTTTCACAATGCATACATATATCAGATCATCACATTGTCCACTAAATATCTTAAAACATTGTCAATGATACCTCAATAAAGCTGGAAAATATTTCTTGTAAAACTTAGAGTTTTATCTTTAATTTACTGGAGTAATATTGCACAACAGACCTCGTTCTCTTTACCTCTTTCACTCTAGATCTCACTTTCAAAGTCTTCATGTTGCTGTATATGCTTATTGCTCCTAACTTCAGCAACATGGTCCATACACAGCACCCACCACAGAGGTGCCCCATCTTCTCGCTTCCACATGTTAGCCATGTCCTCGTGTGAACTTACATAAGGATGTTTCTGGGTTATATGCCCAGGAATGGGTCATGAGGCAGAGGCAGACTTGATTTCACTGAGGACTGCCAGATGGCTTCACACAATGCCTGTATTAGTTCACAGTTCTGCTAGTCGTGAATAAGGTTCCTGCTTCCCCACATCTTTGGTAACACTCAATGTTATCCAATTTACACCCAGATTTAGTAAAATGAAGAAAGTGGTGGTTTTAATTTACACATCTCTAATTATTAGTGAAATGGAGCCATCTCATCTATTTAAAAAACATTTGGGTTTCTTTGCCCCTTCACTATTGTGATCCTTACCTTACCTTATTAAATGGAGAAATTCCCAGTATATTTTAGATATTAATTGCTTTTTGATTCTATAACATCTCTTCCCAGTCTATCCTCTCTTAATTAACTGTCTATTGTATCCTTGCTTAAGCACGAATCCTTAGTATTGATGTAATCAAATATACCCATTGCCTAATGGTATATTTTTGCCAACCTAATTTCCTTTCAAGATTAGGAGGCAGTTTTTGAAAAAAATGGATTGGGGCAACACAACCTAGTTATTTCCTTCACAATAAAAGGGGCTCTGATGCCACATCATCTCATCCCTCAGAATTAAAGTGGGGTATATGAATGAGTAGATGAGGGAAGCAATTTAAATGTGGCTTCAAATCCTAGATCTCCTATTTATTACTTGTGTGAACTATATTCTCTGTGCCGCTACAAAGCATGGAGAAAAGGTGTATGAAGATGCCTGGGCTGGTGCCAGGCCTGCTCCGCAACCACTGTACTTTTTTCTCTGTTCCCTAACCACTCGTAAACATCACTGAAGCAATCATTTCTGGGGCGATCAGAACTTGTTTGCTATTGCTTTGCTTTTTGTTTGGTGAAATCCTAAACCCTTCTGAACAGTTTACTCCAGTTTTCCTTAAAGAAGCCTCCCTATGCTTAAGCACTAGAATTAGATTTAAAAAATATATAAGCTTCTTTTGTCATTTATTTAAATAGTGGAGAAACATTTGCTGATGTACTTATTAACTATGGCTGAGCTATAAAGAAAAATCAGAAGAGAGGAAGAAATAAAGAGGCAAAGACAGCACATTAGATTCCTGTAGAAATTATGCCCAACTCAGAATAGGGGAAGTGGGTCATTCATGATGGCCAATCGGCATCTCCCTACTTACAACATAAGCTCACAGAGTATTTGATTTGAATGTATCTTGGGTAAGGAAGGCTTGTTACCTCTTCTGTGGAGCAAATAAGTACCATTCCTAAAACTGACCTCACTCTACTGATGGTAATGCTCAAGGTCCCATATCAGAGAACAATGTGAAAGTCCTGTTCAGTGAAGCCAGGAGTCTCAAGCACTCAGACATTAGAGGGCTGCAGGACATTTTTATTGTGAGCAACCCCAAAGAATGAAAGTTGCAACCAGCTGATATGCAGAGAAAGGTCTCCCAGGGGTGTTCAACCCGCATCCCTCAGGCCACATTCAGCCCAGGATGGCTATTTATGGGGCCCAACACAAAATCATAAATTTATTTAAAACCTTTTTTTTTTTTTTTTGCTGATCAGTTTTGTTAGTGTTTTTAACATGTAGCTCAGGACAACTCTTCTTCTTCCAGTGTGGCCCAGAGATGCCAATAGATTGGAACATCCTGGTAGGCAATGGCTTCAAACCATTCAAAACCAGTGTGAAGAAAGAGACGGAACATAGGTCATATGGTCAGCTGTGCACACTCACATAACTCTCTGAAGGCAGAGTACCCACGCTGAGAGAATCAGGAAGCCTGGAAGGATGTTGTCAGTACCCACACGACAAGCTGCTTCTTCTGGCCCTCTTGTTACCACAGTGACTTCCAACCATTTTTTTTTTACACCTTCATATACACAGAAAAGAGTATTCACATACAAGATACACTCTCATACACATACTTTCTAGGTAACTGGTTGTTAATCCACACCTTTTTTCCCCACTCAAGAAAGCATATCAGGGTGGGGGAGGGGTGGAGGTAAAAGAGGGTATGGGGGATAAGTGGTGATGGAAAAAATAAAATAAAATAAAACAGAAAGCACATAAGAAGACAAGTAAATGAGAGTGGGATTCAAAAAACGCCCAGAATGTTGATTCTTTAACTAGCAGTAGAAAAAAATTATCTATGATTCATGTTGAAATTACCATGACATCAGACCATCACAACTAGTTGTGAAATTATTAGTTGAAACTAGTAAAACTAATTGAAAACTACTGACATAGTTCGTATTCACTGAGCCTACCAGCTGTCAGCCATCTCTAGCTCAACCTTTCCATGATCTATAATAGTAGCTGCCATTTGTTGATCCGTACTATGAGCCAGACAGTTATATAAAATGCTGCCTATCCTCATATAAACTCTGAAAGACAAGTATCATTATTCTTATTTTACAGAGAAGAAAACTAGATTCAAAAAGTTTGTTATCTGCCTAAGGTGACACAGTAAGTGGTAAAACCAAGATTTATATTTATGACATATTCTCTCAGAATCAAGGATCCCAGCTTTTTCTTGTCCAAGTTGAATCATCCTCCAGTAATAAAATTCAGATGAATGAGGTGTTTCAATCAGAGCCAGTCCCCTCAAACAGGCTAATCATCTGCTGACTTAGGAAAAGCCCCCACTCTCAAACTAAGTCACTCAGACATTCCCAGCATTCATTTCCAGAAAATTCCTGATAAAATGGAACTATGTCACCTGGAAAGAATGACACATTAACCCCTTACTATCCATGACCACATCATAATAGAAGCCATTCATCAGGTAAGGTTGCTCCAGACAAAGGCTATAGAGAAATTGAAGATGTTTTCAAAGGAAGGGGCAGAGGAGGCATGGCATCTAGAATCTGGCACATAGCCAGAATCACACAGGCAGGAAAGAAATGAGAAAATTTCCTGCTGTTTATAGGAGGGAACTATCACTTATGGGGTTCTTGCCATGCTCCAAGGTGCACCAACCTAGGAACATTTAAAGTGTTTTTTAACATTTACAAAAGTCATCATCTCAGCTTTTCAAGAAAACAAAAATCTGGGAGGTTGAATATTTTTTCTAAGCTCGCACTGCTGGAAAACAACAAAGCAGGAATTGAACTCAGGCTTTGTGGTATGCACAGCCCACCTCCTTCCACTGCAACCACCTTCTTCAACACTGCACGAAGATAAACCATCCTTGAGTCCTGAAGTACTCTTCCTGAGCATGGGGCTGACCAGCTCTCTGGGTTCCAGAGCTCTAAAAAAAGCATTTTCTTTCCTCATTGAATAAAGCATGAAGTTCTTGTCACAGAAAGGCTCCAAATACTATTGTCATGTTTGACAGCAGAGATTAATTGGAAAGGTGACTACTTATACTAAACTAATTGGCATTCCCTTGACATAATGCAATGAATTTAAGTGTTGGCCAGTGTTACCTCTTATTCTGGTACAAGTATTAGTCTGGCTACAGTGGCCAGGCTGCTGTTGAGTCTGGTACCTACAAGCCAAAAATGGATATAATTTGGTTTCTCCTCATCCGTATCTCAGGAGACTACTTAGTAAAAAATTGAAGAGCAGGATGTACTTGGGATTCTCCAAAACATGAAAAACTTGATTGACTGGTACGAAGAGTAGCCTTTCTCTTCCTCCTCTTTCCTATGCCTTCCCTTCATCTCTAGTTCCAGCAGCTCCAGTGAGAGATATGAAATGAACACCTACATGGGCCTGGGCCAGGCCAGGGGGAAAGACACCCAGAGCATTAGTTTCAATAGAAAGCCTCCAGAAGACTGACTGATCCTAGCATGATAAACTCATATCTGTCTTTATCTCACCAGTCCAAAACACAGAGCAGGGCTTAATAACTACTTCTACAAACTGGGCAAGAGTGTTATTTATGTGCATTGAGGTTTGTTTTGATGTATTTCAGTAAGAAGGCAAGCATTGATTGGGGTCCACTGAGTGTATTTAGGCAATGAGACAGAGAGGAAAGAACTAGTTCCTGATCTAAAGACTAGAGGCAACTGGGAAAAAATAATATAAAGTAGGTAAATAACTAAATAGATTCATTTTAAGCTTGAGTTGAGGGAGAACATTGATGGAGAAGGTAGATCTAGAGATGCTATTTTAAAAAGAGGGAGAGATTTGTCATATGAAATAGGAGGAAGATTACTCCACATATTTAGAACAACTTGGGCAAGAGTACTAAGGCACTGACAGTCCTGAAATCTAGTCCTAGCTCTGTCATTTCTCTAGCTGTGAGACTGGCAGAAGTTCATCTAACCTCTCTCAGACTCAGTTTACTGATCAATAAAATGGAGATTCAGCACAATTCAGGTCAAGATAGTTAGCAGAATTCAGCAGTGCGAAGACCTGGAGATTCAAAGTGTAATTGATACAACTGATGCATCCCAGAAATAAATGTAGTTTGGGAGAGAAGTCACATAACAAAGACACCATTTCAACAAACTGGTGTGAATGGGCACACAAAGGAAGTGTGTTCTTAGAGCAGGGGGGTAGGCAGAGAAACTGTCTGGGAAGCTGGCCCCTGATTGTAGAGGACAGTAGAACTTAGTCAACAAAAGGTGAGGGCAGGCAACACCCCAGGAAGGGGAACAGGAAAAGCTCAGAGGTGTGAGATGTTGTGATAGGCCCTGGGGACTATGCCTAGTTCAACATTACTGGGTCATGGGGTGAGGAGAGGAGAGTGAGGAGAAAATGACTAGAAAGTAGAAAATAGCAAGATCCTATAAGCATGAGAATTCACTAAGAAAGGTTTTAAGTTGGTAGTGATACAGACAGCTTTATTCTTTCTAAAAGATTACTCTACCAGCAATGAGGAAGAAGAAATTGGGGTGGGCAAGTCTGAAGGTAGGAAGACCAGTCTCTGGTTGTAATAATCCAGGTAGATGCTTCTTGGGTTTGTCATGGGGAGCCAATTTCCATTTTACGTGAAAGCCCATTGTAAACTGAGAAAAAAATACATATAAAACTGTAGTTTCCTTATGGAAACAGAAAATATTCAGGGAAAAATAAAGTGGGAAGATAGGAAAACAAGCATACAAGTTTTACTATAAGGAGGGATGTACTAGAAATGATATCACACAGGGAACATGAGTTCATACAGTTGGAACGCTTTGAAGGTTGCAAGAAGTTGTTGATGCTTGTGCTGAAAAGTCAGTGGGTGCTCCTGGAGGCAGAGAAGGAGTGTTGTGGTAGATGATCAGCAGTTCCAGGCACTGGAGAATCAGGAAAAGCTTGGAAGTCAGCAGAATTCTAACAATCTAAATATTATTTGCTACATTTCTACTTGGATGTGAAATTCAAAATTATTTAAAGTCCTGAGCTGTAACAATTGTGTCCTCCATAATAAGAAAAAAAAATGGTAGAGCCTTGAAGAAAAGTAGAGAATCTTAAAATGGGAAGGGAATCTAAAGAGGCAGTATAATATAGTGGGTAGAAGTACGAGTTCTGAAGACAAGCTGTCTAGAATTGAATCTTAGCTCTACCACTTCTAACTACATGAAAAAGTTACTTAAACTCTCTGTGCCTCAGTTTCAGAGTTGTAAGGTCTAAATAAGTTAACATAGTGTTTACATTAGTGCCTGAAATATATTAAGTGCTCAATAAATGTTAGAATGTATTAATTCTACCTCTCACTGAGGTCTAGAGAAGTTGACTTAGCCAACATCCTAGAGTATTTTTATAGCCTTCATTGTGCTGCATATTAATAGAAAAATCATGGCAATTTTTATGTCGGGGAGACCTAAACATATGCAGCATTAGCTTCTACACTGGGATTGAAAAGGATCCAAGAAAGAGAAGAACTTCTTTTAATTGACAAGACTAGAGATCAGGGAACTAAAGGGTCAAATGGTGACCTAATCTCTTCTTGGAAGAGAAGTCCTAGTGGTGCATAGACTGTGAAGCACTTCCCGAAAAGCAGCATTGCTCACCACATGAACATTCACCAGGAAATGACAGAGTTGGAGATGGCCAAGTAGCAGATGGGGAGGTGTGGAAAGTTACCTTAGGAGAGCAAAACAAGAAACCATCCATTAGCTCAGTGTGTCCTAGAGACTAAGCTGGAGTGGCTGGCTCATTTCAAGTGTGCCCTCTTCTTTCCCTCTCCTCCCTCCAGCATTGTTCTTGGCAATGCATTTTATCTTGTAGCAGATGGCTGCAGCTGCAACGCCGGCATCTGTTGCTGCTCCTTCACCTTCTAGCTTTGGCAGGAGCAGTTGGCAAGATGAACCTGCAAGATCTGTCAGCACCCAGTAGTATCACTATCTGTCAAAATTGTTTTAAAAGAGCCCCAAGTCAGAGGAAGTGCTGGTGCCACCCATTGCAATTCCTGGGGCCTGTTTGATTCAAGATTCTGCTTCACTTTAGCTCTTCTCATGGGATCAGAGGCTGGGAAGGAGGAGCTCAGATGTGCTTATTTCACCTGTCACTCACTTTATGAATGTGGCCCACAACAAAGGGTAATAGGTCTTAGAGATTGGAGCTACACTGAAAACCAGACAAGCAATTTGAAGAAACAAAGATGACACACTAATTCCTACCTCCCCCTGCCCTACACTGCAGGGTGACCCCCAGCCTGGCTGGAGTCAATCATCCCCAGGGTGGAAGGTACATTCAGAGCCTCATCCCCTCAGTCCATGTGAGCCCTTGCCTGCCATTAGCTGTCACAAGCTATACACGCACACACACACATATATATATACATACTTACACAGTTTTTTGCTGGGTTTGCTCAATCTTAGGAAAAAACATTAGAGTGGTTTTCTGGTTTGCACTTCCACATCCTATAGAAGCAATATTTGACCTTCAAGCCCCAGACTATTTGGACTGAGCTTTAGATTGCTGTTTAGCACTTGTCAGATCCTTTCTCTGCAGCCTGTCATCCATACCGGAGACCAGTCGAAGTGAAGAGGTATCCGTCCCCTTGATGATGACTATCATCCCTGTATAGAAGCTTTTATTGCCATGCCCACATCAAATGTCAGATATGTTGTATACCAAATCAAGCTTGAATTGAGCCCAATTTTACCGTGCCCTCTGAGAATTTACAATTTGAATGAAAGGTCTGTGGCTGTATAAATTACTCCTACTCTCAACCTACATCTTTTCTACCATTTAGTTGCCTCTACTGAATTACTACAGGAAGGATCTATAAGCCATAAATTGCTCTTTCAGCCATCACTGGAAATTGGAAGAGACATAGCAGTTAAGGGTTGGGAGGCCAAGGCTGAGCAAAAGGCCAGTATTTTCCCAATGACCAAGTACTTGTATCAACTGAAAATCCATGGGAGAAATGATGTGATACATTTTGCAGAAAATTGCTTAGATGAAAATACATAAAGAAAATATAGGAAGACACTATATTTAATTCAAATTACTCAAACATCAGTGCCAAATTGACACTATTCTAGAGATTAGCCTCCACAATGCATTTAAAGCATGTAGTGCCCAGGAAGGGAAAGGCAGACCTAGTCAGGTGGTGGTGGAGAAAGCTAACAGAAATTAAGCTAAACTCAAGGACAGAAGACACAGCATCTTCTTATAGAAAGAGAACTGGTAATCAGACAACATGTCTAAATAACAGGAGTTGAATACAATCTAATTCTAAATAAAGAACAAGATGGAAGAGGAGTTCTGCTTAAAGTAGCAATGTGAGCACATATATCTATCTCCTGGCTCCAGTGGTTCTACTAAAATGACAAAAAGTAAATTTGTAAAAGATAAAACCTTAATAGTACTAAAAATGATAAATAAGTCAATCAACAGATTTAAAATGTGGACAAATGTATAGTGTCTGGAAATCCCTGGTGTCCAATAGAGAAGCCACAGCAGTGAAAACATCTGTCCAACATACCAATGAGTCAGAGAGACCAAGGGAGGCAACCATCAGGGCCATTAAATGAAGAAATACATTTAGAATAGCTGGGTTTGTGAGCCCCTCCCATCATCTGCATATACAGAACAGCTGGCAAAACAGCTTTTGCTCCCAGGCTCAAACTCTGATAATGGTTCTCAAAGGAAAAATGTCATGTCCCTAGGGAGGCTTCCTAGTGTGAGTTTGGAGCCTTGAGAGAGGACAGAGATAGATTCTTTCTTACTGTAAAAGTTAGAGAGTCACCTGAGACAATAATAACAATAATAATAATAATGAAGAGAACAGAAAAGAAGAAAGAAATAGGATATTAATGGCTAATAAATACCAAGCTCTAGCTGCAGGACTTCTCCCTTATCCTTGGGGGTTATGTTCCAAGATCCCCAGGGGATGCCTGAAGCTATGGATAGTGCCAAACCCTATTTATAGTATGTTTTTTCCTATATATACAAACCTATGATAAAGAGGAATTTATGAATTAATCGCAGTAAGAGATTAACAATAAATAATAAAATAGAACAATTATAACATTAATCTGTAATAAAAAGATATGTGAATGTGTTCTCTCTCTCAAAATACCATATTGTACTACTATACTCACCCTTCTTCCTGTGACGAGATGATAAAATGCCAGCCCTAGTCCTGAATCTGTGTGACCGTCCCTCCCTTGCAGTTAATGGCTCACTGTCACTCGTTCCAGGGGATCTCTTGCTGAAGACTTCGTATAGGCTCGGTGCTTTCTGGTGCAATGCATTGCCGTCAGTCAGAACATGTTTTCTGTTCATCTTTCTTCCACCTACAAATTGAATGCCTTTTCCATATTAACGAAGCACTTATCACACACTGTGGCCATAACTTCTGCACTCTGAGGTGCGACAGCATACTAGCACAAATTTCTTTTTTTCAATTTCACAGATAGATTTGTTCTTACAGTAGATCTTAACAACCTCAGTATACAACCTTTTTCTTTCCTTATTAAGTTGAGAACTTTCACCTTTTTACCTAAAGGAAGCACTTTACTGCTTTTCTTTTATGTAACTGAATTGCCAGTATCACTACTCTTGTGCTTTGGGGCAATTATTAAGTAACACAAGCACTGGGATACTTAAACAATCAATCTGATATCCAAGATGACTGCAACGTGACTCAAAGGCAGGGAGCAGCTACATCATGGAGCTGGACAAAGGGATGATTCACATCCTGGGCGAAAGGAACATCAGTAGATAATGTCAAACTGTTTTCTAGACTGTACCAATCCACATTTTTACCAGTTTTCCAATTGCTTAATATTCTCACCAACACTGTGTTTTAGTAGTCTTTCCCATTTCAATATTACAAGTCTTTATTTCAACTTGTATTCATAATTTTAATGAGATTGAACCCATTATCTTTCTCTTTTTTATAGGTTTTTAAGATTTATATACACAAAAACACACACACACACTTTCTGGAAAGAGCTGTTTGTCAGATGTATGTGTTGAAAATAACTTCTCTTGCTCTGTTATTTGCCTTTTCATTCTCAATTTGATGTCTTTTGTTAGCATTATGAATTTAATTTAATCAAAATATTTTATTTGATAATTTAGCAACATCTAGCAAATTACATATGCAGTTACCCAATGAAATCACTATGTTTTCAAAAATTAAAAAACTGTGCATACATGGTTATACACTGCATCACTATTTGTAATAGTAACAAAATGAAAACAACACAAATGCTCATCAATAGGGACTGGTTAAAGAAATTATAATGCAGCTACTCGGTGAAATACTATTCAGCTATACAAAAGAGATGCTGAATCTTTCTATATTCAACTCTATTGCTAAGTTTAAAAAGGAAAGTTCATAGCCCTGGCCAGTGTGGCTCATTTGGTTGGAGTGTCATCCTGTAGACTGAAAGGTCATGGATCTAATTCCCAGTCAGGACACATACCCAGGTTGTGGGTTCAATCCCTGGTAAGGGTGTATGAGAAGGCAGCCAGTTAATGTTTTTCTCTCACATCACTCCCATCAGTGTTTCTCTCTCTCTCTCCCTTCCTCCTTGCTCTTTAAGCAATGAAAAATGTCCTCGGGTGAGGATAAAAGAAAAAGGAAAAATACATATATAGCATGCTACCTTTTATAAAAAAGGAGTAATACAAATGCATGAAATGCATGTATATACGTGTGTGTACACTCTTTTTTTTCAATGAATGTCATGATAAACTACAAACTAATTAAAACGATTTCTTAGAGGAACAAAACAAAGTGGAGAGCTCAGGGAAGAAAGCTAGACTTTATGTTATATACTTATCTTTGGATCCATGTTTGAAAATTATAAAACACATGTAAGAGGAAAAATATGTATAAAGTCAAAGAAGTAAAAACCTTGTATTCCTAGATATTAATTAAAACTTTAATGTATTTTCTCTTTTAAAAAATCATAGCTATTCTATCTACTGAAAAGAAATAGAAACAATGACTAAAATTATCAAAATTACCATATCTAGCATAGGAAAAAGGGACTGACTGTATTTATGAGGAAGGAAATTAACAGTAAGAAAGAACCTAGTAGTATCTCTAATCCCAGAAGTAACTACATTACCTATCAAAGACTACTGATACATGTCAAAGGCCTCAGGCATCAACTTGAAAGTGTCCCTTTGGCCAAAAATGGGACAATTTGAACACCAAACTGATAATAAATGCAGTATATTGAAACACAATAAGGGTGTTGAAAATCCATTAGTTAATAATACTGAAAATAAACCTCATTATCCAGCATTGGTTACTGCTAGAGAATCGACTTATTCTGAAAACTGGTAAATAAAAGGATGTAATCAAGAATTAATTGAGGATTAAGCAGTATAAAAGAAATTATTACAGAAGAATTCAAGAATTACAAACGGAGAAGGAAAAAAAAGCAAAGAAAAAAAAAAGACTCGTGGACATAGAAAACAGTATGGTGATTGCCAGAGGGAAGGGGGATTGCAGGGAGGAAGAGAGGATAAAGGGGGAGATAAATGATGATAGGAGACTTCATTTGGGGTGGTAAACACACAATACAATATATAGATGATGTATTATAAAACTGTAAACCTGAAACGTATATAATTTTATTAACCAATGTCACCCCAATAACTTCAACAAAAATAAATGAAATAACAAAATAAAATCCCTATTTTTCAATGTTTAATTAAATAATGGATCTAGGCAAATTATCAAATGGATCTATGCTGCTAAGTCCATTATGTTAGGAGGTGATGGGGAATTTTTAAATGAATGTATCACCCTGGCCTGTGTGGCTCAGTTGGATGGAGCATCGTCCCATGCAGTAAAGTTTGGAGGATTGATTCCCATGCAAGGTACATGCCTAGGTTGTGGGTTTGGTCCCTTGTCAGGACGCATACAGGAGGAGGCAATATTCCTCCCACTCTCTCTCTCTCTCTCTCTCTCTCTGACAAATGAACTCACTGATCAGTGCTAAAAATCACAAAGAGTAGAGATAAATATATATTATATTCTTTTTGCTATATTGAAATAAAAACACAACACCAACATTCTTTACAAAATATTGAAACTGAATCTGATCAAGCCTCTACAGAATGAACTTATAGGAACTGCAGGTGCAAAATAAAACATGCTAAATTACACCACAGGAATGCAAATTTCAGAATGTGGGGAGCTCTACAGGACAAAAAGTCCAGTTAATTTTATACGTAATTTGCAAAGAAAAAGAGGGGAGAGAGATATACAGATTAAAACCCCCAGGAGGACAGGAGAGCCCTCCCACACAAACAAGATACCTGGATCCTTCACCTGGTTGCTCTTTCCCCAACCCCACAGTAACCTAAGGATGCAGACCTGATGAATCATGAAGTCATCCTTCCTCCAAGACTAACAAGATAGTCAGTCTGGCAGCCTGAAGAGAGAGGGTACTGGTAATGTGTGCTCTAATCACCTGATGAAGAGAATATTGGCCAACATTTGGTTTTCAGAAGTTGAAAAATAAAAAAAGAAAGGGTAAAACAAGAGACTTAAATACAAAACAACAAATATTAGAAAATGATTCTAACTAACCACTTATGAAAAAACAAAAGACAGGAAAGATTTTTTTTTTAAAAGTAGGAAATTTTTTAAATTTTTAATTTATTTAACATTGTTTTATTGTTGTTCAAGTAGTTTTCTGCCTTTTCTCCCCACCCCTCCCTACCACCCCAGCCCTCCTCACCTCCATCCCCTGTTTCCACCCCCTACCCTTGTTATTGCCCATGTGTCCTTTATAATTGTTCCTGCAAACTCTTTACCCTTTTCCCTTATAATCCCCCCTTCACCCCTCTGGCCACTGTCAGCCTGTTCTCAATTTCAGTGTCTTTGGTTATATTTTTCTTGCTTGTTTGTTTTGTTGATTAGGTTCCTCTTAAAGGTGAGATCACATGGTATTTGTTTTTCACCACCTGACTTATTTCACTTAGCATAATGCTCTCCAGTTCCACCCATGCTGTTGCAAAGGATAGGAGTTTCTTCTTTCTTTCTGCTGCATAGAATTCCATTGTGTAAATGTACCATATATTTTTTATCCATTCATTTATAGATGGGAACTTAGGTTGTTTCCAGCACTTGGCTATTGTAAATTGTGCTGCTATGAACATTGGGGTGCATAGGTTCTTTTGAATTGGTGTTTCAGGGTTCTTAGGATATAATACAAGCAGTGGATTGCCAGGTCAAAAGGCAGATCCATTTTTAGCTTTTTGAGGAAATTCCATACTGTTTTCCATAGTGGTTTCATCAATCTGCAATCCCACCAACAGTGCACTAGGGTTCCGTTTTCTACACAAACTCTCCAACACTTGTTGTTTGTTGCTTTGTTTATGATGGCCATTCTCAACGTTGTGAAGTGGTATCTCGTTGTGGTTTTAATTTGTGACTCTCTGATAGCTAAAGATATTGAGCATCTTTTCATGTGTCTTGGGATGCTCTGTATGTCCTCCTTGGAGAAGTGTCTGTTCAAGTCTTTTGCCCATTTTTTAATTGGGTTGTTTGTCTTCTTAGAGTAGAGTCATGTGAGTTCTTTATGTATTTTGGAGATCAAACCTTTGTCTGAGGTGTCATTGGCAAATATGTTTTCGCATACAGTTGGTTCTCTTTTCATTTTAATGCTGTTTTCTTTAGCCATGCAGAAGCTTTTATTCTGATAAGATCCCATTTGTTTATTCTTTTCTTTATGTCCCTTGCTCTAGGGGACATATCAGTGAAAATATTGCTGCGTGGAATATCTGAGATTTTCCTGTCTATGTACTCCTCTACGACTGTAATGGTATCACGACTTATATTTCAATCTTTTATCCATCTTGAATTTATTTTTGTGTATGGTTGTAAGTTGATGCTCGAGTTTCAATTTTTGGCATGTAGCTGTCCAGATCTCCCAACACCATTTGTTGAAGAGGCTATTTTTACTCCATTTTGTGCTGCTACCCTCTTTGTCAAATACTAACTGACCCTAGAGACTCGGGTTTAATTCTGGGCTCTCTGTTCTGTTCCATTGCTCTATGTGTCTGTACTTATGCCAGTACCAGGCTGTCTTGATTAGAGTGGCCTTGTAATACAGTTTGATATCAGGTATTGTGATCACTCCTACTTTGTTATGCTTTCTCAAAAATGCTGCAGCTATTCATGGACATTTATGGTTCCATATAAATTTTTGAAGTGTTTTTTCTATATCTGTGAAATATGTCATTGGTACTTTAATAGGGATTGCGTTGAATCTATAAATTGCTTTGGGTAGTATGGCCATTTTGATGATGTTAATTCTTCCAATCCATGAATGGGGTATATGTTTCCATTAGTTTGTGTCTTCCTTAATCTCTTTCTTCAGTGTTGTGTAGTTTTCTGAGTACAGATCTTTTACCTCCTTGTTTAGATTTATTCCTAGGTACTTTATTTGTCATGTTGCTATGTCAAATGGGATTTTTTCCTGATTTCTGCTTCTGATGTTTCATTGTTGGTATACAAAAATGCCTTTGATTTATAAATATTGACTTTGTATCCAGCTGTTTTGCCAAATTCATTTATTAGGTCGAGTAGTTTTTTGGTGGAGTCTATAGGATTTTCTATGTACATTATCATGTCATCTGCAAAAAATGACAGTTTTGTTTCCCTTTTCCAATTTGGATGCCTTTTATTTCTTTTTCTTATCTGATTGCTGTGGCTAGGACTTCCAATACTATGTTGAATAGGAGTGGTGAAAGTGGACACCCTTGTCTTGTTCCTGATCTTAGTGGGAAAGCTCTAAGTTTTTGTCCATTGAGTATGATGTTGGCTGTAGGTCTCTCATATATGGCCTTTATTATGTTGAGGAATGCTCCCTCTATTCCCACTTTGTTGAGTGTTTTTATCATAAATGGGTGCTGTACCTTATCAAATGCTTTTTCCCCATCTATTGATATGATCATGTGATTTTTGTCTTTACTTTTATTTGTGTGATGTATTACATTTATTGATTCGTGAATAGTGCACCATCCTTGCCCTTCTGAGATGAACCCCACTTGGTCATGGTGTATAATCTTTGTAATGTATTGCTGGATGTGGTTTGCCAATATTTTGTGGAGGAATTTAGCGTCTATGTTTATTGGCAATATTGGCTTGTACTTTTCTTTCTTTGTTGTGTCTTTATCTGGTTTGGGGATTAGAATGATGCTGGTTTCATAAAAAGAGTTTGGGAGTCTTCCATCTTCTTGGATTTTTTTTTGAGTAGTCTGTGAAGAATAAGGATTAGTTCTTCCTTAAATGCCATGTAGAATTCTCCTGTGAAACCATCTGGTCCAGGGCTTTTGTGTGTGGGGAGTTTTTTGATGACTGCTTCAATTTCCTCTGCTGTTATTGGTCTGTTCAGGCTTTCTGCTTCTTCTTCAGTCAGTTTTGGAAGATTATATATTTCCAGAAATGTGCCATTTCACCTAGGTTTTCAAATTTCTTGGCATGCAGTTCTTCGTAGTAATTTCTTACAATCCTTTGTATTTCTGTGGTATCAGTTGTAGTCTCTCCTCTTTCATTTCTGATTGTGTCTATTTGGGTCCTCTCTCTTTTTTTCTTGATGAGCCTACTTAAGGGCTTGTCGATTTTCTTTATCTTTTCAAAGAACCAGCTCCTGGATTCATTGATCCTTAGAATTGTGCTTTTAGTCTCTATGTCATTTAATTCTGCTCTGATCTTGGTTATTTCTTTCCTTCTACTTGCTCTGGGCTGTCTTTGTTCTTGTTCTTCAAGTTCTAGTAGGTGTAGAGTTATATTGTTCATTTGAAAAATGAACAATCAATACAAAGGTAACCAGAAAAAGTATGAAAGTTTCCATGGATTTAATTATATTAAACAAGGACTGTTTTGACCAAAGTTTCCATAGATTCAGTTATAGTGAACAAAGATTATTTTAACCAGGAGAGTTATAAATCAGACGATTAGACATTTTCAAAAATTGTTCATAGGGCAAAAGTATACGGTAGATTGAGCAGAGGCAATAAGGCCTTTGTGATATCAAACTTAGCCATCTATCTTTTCTGTCTAAAATGTTTCTCTGTGTACTATAAACTTTAACTTCATAGTAACTATTTCCATATGCTTAATAGCTAACCAGCTTTTCTTACTTCTATGGCTGTCTAATTGATATGTATTCTTATTTAAGGTAAAGGAGGGGCTGTTACTCTAACGACTTTTAGACATTCAGGGACTTGTTGATTAGAGACTCATTGGTCTGATTATACCCTGTTTGTGTCAGCTGCTGGTCAATTCTAAGAGTGGTGATCATTTCTAGGAGGTTCCAGATGATTAAGGCAGTAAAAATACAGATTCCAAGAAAGAGAAAAAGCAAAATCACACACAGATCCCAAGTAATGTCACATCCTCCAGGCCAGGATACGCTTCCTTGAAGACATATCCCCCATGTCTGGACCTTGTCAAACAACATGGTTGACCATACTGGAACTGGACGTGGCAAGGAAAGAAGGAAGAAGGAATAAAAAAAGAAAGAAGGACAGAAAGGAAGAAGGAATTTGGGGGTGGGGGGGTCTTCTGTTGGCTTTAAACTGGTCGGGTCAGTTCTGCTGTTCTTCCTGTCTGTGAAATGGGAGGAGGTGGGTGGAGGGATTGGTTTCACTTTTCTCCCTTCCTGAGCCACACTCTTCACTGTTGTCCAGCCTCCAGTCCAGTTCCTCAGGGTCCTTCTGCTCCCCCCTAGGCCTTTAGTTCACCAGTTGTGCTGTCCTTGAGGTGCACCACTTAGGAGCAACTCACACTCTACCTTCTTGCTCTCTGCTGTCCTAGATGCTAGGGGCTCTCGGTGCTCCTTCAGGGTAGTTCAGCCCCCTACTGAGTCAAGTCTTTCTGGGGACTGCAGTCTCCCCTATCCCTGCAGCTCCCCTCTGCTGGTCGTTCTGCCTTCCTCCTAGAGAAGGAGTAGGCCCTGCAGGGCTCTGTGCACAGGGGCTAGGTGGGAGGTGTTCAGTCCCGGGTGCTTTAGGCGTGGTTTCCCACAGGCAGCCAGGCCATTGATTGGGGTATGCACCAACTGGGCTTCAGGTGTGTGCTGGGGTTGCTTATCTGGTGTTCACAGTCCAGGGGCTGAGGGGGTGGGGGCGCAAGAGGCCGCGGCTGCTGTGGAGAATTCTCTAAACATCTGCTGAGTGCCTCTATTTTCTCTTTTTCTTTTAGAGAAATTCCTCCTATTCAAGTTCCCCCGGTCCAAACAAGCTCCTGGCCTCTCACACAGTCCAGCCTGGCTCTCTCCCAAGAATCCTGCAACAGACCCAGCACCCTGGCCGGAGGCTTCAGCCGCCCTGGTCCTTGCACTGGTCCCAGGGTCCTTATTGTCCTTAAGCACTCTTCTTACGGTCTGATCTTTCAATGTCCTCTACAGTCTTCAGTCTCTGATCTTCATATATGCTGGAATACCGTTGGCTGTTCGCTCTGTTCCTCAGATCAGCCAGGCGTTTCACTGGCACCGAGGGAAAGTGGACTCTGCTCCCACCTATCTTGCCGCCATCTTCCAAAAAGCTACCATAGTTTTTAATGCACTCATTTACTGATGGGCTCTTAGGTTGCTTACAACACTTGGCTATTGTAAATTGTGCTTCTATGAACAATGGGCTGCATACCTTCATTTGAATTGGTGTTTCAGGATTCTTTTTTTAATTTTTTTAATTTTTTAATGTATTTTATTGATTATGCTATTACAGTAATCCTGTTTTTTCTCCCCTTTATTCCCCTCCACCCTCTACCCCTCCTCCCACCAGCATTCCCCACCCTTAGTTCATGTCCATGGGTCATACATATAAGTTCTTTAGCTTCTCCATTTCCCATACTATTCTTAACATTCCCTTGTATATTTTCTACCTAAAATTTATGCTTCTTATTCCATATACCTTTCCCCCATTCTCCCCCTGCCTCCCCCACCCCACTGATAACTCTCCATGTGATCTCCATTTCTGTGATTCTGTTCCTGCTCTAGTGGCTTTCTTAGTTTGTTTTTGTTTTTGTTTTTTTTAGGTTCAGTTGTTGATAGTCATGAGTTTGTTGTTATTTTACTGTTCATATTTTTGATATTCTTTTTCTTAGGTAAGTCCCTTTAACATTTCGTATAATAAGGGCTTGGTGATGATGAACTCCTTTAACTTGGCCTTTTCTGGGAAGCACTTTATCTGCCCTTCCACTCTAAATGATAGCTTTGCTGGATAGAGCAATCTTGGATGTGGGTCCTTGCCTTTCACGACTTGGAATACTTCTTTCCAGCCCCTTCTTGCCAGTAAGGTCTCTTTTGAGAAATCAGCTGACAGTCTTATGGGAACTCCTTTATAGGTAACTGTGTCCTTTTCTCTTGCTGCTTTTAAGATTCTCTCTCTTTACCTTTAATCTTGGGTAATGTAATTATGATGTGCCTTGGTGTGTTCCTCCTTGGGTCCAGCTTCTTTGGGACTCTCTGAGCTCCCTCGACTTCCTGGAAGTCTATTTTCTTTGCCAGATTGGGGAAGTTCTACTTAATTATGTTTTCAAATAAGTTTTCAATTTCTTGCCCTTTCCTCTTCTCCTTCTGGCAACACTATGATTTGGATGTTGGAATATTTAAATTTGTCCTGGAGGTTTCTAAGCCTCTCATTTTTTTTGAATTCTTATTTCTTCATTTTGTTCTGATTGAATTTTTATTTCCTCCTTCTGCTCCAAATTATTGATTTGAGTCCTGATTGCTTTCCCTTCACTGTTGGTTCCCTGTACATTTTCCTTTATTTCACTTTGCATAGCCTTCATTTCTTCCTCTATTTTGCAGCCTTACTCAACCATTTCTGTGAGTATCCTGATTACCAGTGTTTTGAACTGTGCATCTGATAGGTTAGCTATCTCTTCATCATTTAGTTGTATTTTTTCTGGACCTTTGATCTTTTCTTTCACTTGGGCCATATTTTTTTGCTTGGCACACCTATGACAGTGTAAGGGGTAGACACTTAGGCATTCACCAGGGTAGGGCAACCCACGTTGCTGGGTTGTGGGACTCTATGTGGGAGAGAGGTTTGAGAGGGAACAATGCCACTCGCTTCGCTCTTGGATGGGTTTCAGTCACTTTTCCTGCTACCCACAAGCAAATTGGGCTCTTCTGATACTAATTCCTGGGTGGGTAGGCTTGTGTATGCTCTAGGATCATGTGGGTCTCTCCAATGAAATCTCCTGTGAGGCTGGGAATTTCTCCTGCCATCACAACCCTCACAGATTTTTATAGTCAGAGGATTTGAGGCTTTATTTTCTTGCGCTGGAACCCTGGGTTTGCGGTGTGTCTTGCTCCCCATTGCCTCCAGATTTATCTGCATGCAAATGTGGGACCACCCCCTCCACCAGACCCGCCTTGCCTGGTCCTCCAGCCACCTTGCTGTGAGTCCTCTCAGCCCAGGCTGCCCCTCTCTGTCCCTCCCACTGGTCTGGATGAATGTTTCTTCTTTAACTCCTTGGTTGTTGGACTTCATACAGTTTAATTTTTTAGCAATTCTGGTTATTTTTTTGTTTTTAAATGTGTTGTTGTCCTTCTTTTGGTTGTATGAGGAGGCAAAGTGTATCTACCTATGCCTCCATCTTGCCTGGGAAGAATGGGATATTTTTAAATTGAGAAAATCTTCTACAGTGGATGAGGCTACTGTACAACAGGCATTAAATACAGTTTTCAGAACATAGTCAGGTTTAACATTACTGAAAATTATTTTGTACTGCATTATATAGGAGGAGCTTTAAGTTGTAACAATTATTAAGCCAGTAAATTTCACATTAGTTGAATTTACTTTTCTCCCTTAAGTAAAAAATAAAACACAAAGATTAATGCAACAGATATTAGCCACCATTACATTCATAGTAATAAAACACCAGAAAAACAGATCTGGCTCTCAACAATATAGATACACAAGTATTTTTGAAATATTATGCAGCGTTCAAACATGATTTTTAACAGAAGGTTTAGTGACATTAAAAAATTCTAAGAAAAATATAAAAATTATATGTATAATCTAACCACAGCTGGATAAAATAATACTCATAGAAGAAGGAAATTATAAAATGTTAACAATGATTAACTCTGAATGAAATATCATAGGTGATTATTTTATTCTTTTAATATATACTGTAAGGGTTTTTTCCTAGTTTGTATAATAAACCAGTATTTCTTGCATACTATTTCATACTTTTTACAAAGAAATACTGTGTTTTATCATACAACTATACCATTGCTGATGTACCTTAGTTAGAAATTTCTCCCTGTGACAACACATAGAATGCCAGCTAGAGCCACACTAAAGGAGTCACTGCAGAATTCTACAACAGCAAGAGGCTGGTGATGCCTCAGGATTTTGGTCCTCAGGCCAAGCTGTTCTCTCTCTCTGGACTGCCTGCTGGCAAATTCTACTGCACATTTGAATACTCCTTGACCATTTGCACACCTGCCCAGGAAGAATTAGGCACCCCTCTTCCTGCAAACCCACAATGCAGTACATACCCTGCTCATTCATGCCACATTCTCCCCAATAATTAAACATTCTCATAAAAGTGTTTTCTCTTCCCTTAAATGTTAACCCATTATAGAAGCTCAGGAAATATTTTCTGAATGTTTGAGAACTTGAAGAAAGCAACAGGGTTTAAAACAAATTTACTCTTCTAGCCATGTTTCTGTAAATTCATTTATTAATTTAATAAACCAGCATTAATACCTTATTGTGAAATGGTTTAAAGATTAATAGAGTCTAATCTTTGTCCTAGTGGGGCCAGTAGTCTGTAGAACTCAGATTTGTAAAAAATTAATTATGTCAGGCATGTGCAAGATTCTTCTAGTCTGAGAAATGCTCCCTTTTGGGGTTGCTGATATCTTTTTCTACAAATGATCCCAGGAAATGCGTTTGAACAAAATGCATGAATTAGTCTAAAACTACCTTCTTTTTCCAGACAGAATGTTTAAGGGCAGAGACATGAAAACAAACAATAGCACCTTTTTTTTAGTTCCTCTTGGTTAATCAAGAAAGACTTTGAAGATGAAAAGGGATCTAAATGCAGTGAATTTTTGGAATGTGTTTGGATTTTCTGGGAAAAGAAAACCTATAATTTGATCTATTCACTTAGAAGTACCACTTTTGTCACTATCCTTAAAGCAGCATTTTTTCCCTAGGAAGGAGAGAATACATTAGAGCAATTCATGTCAATGGAGCCAGGGAGAAGGGGGCCTTATAACAATAATAAAAGTACTTTAATTACCAAGCCTTATCCTCTATACAATCCCATAAGGAAAGCAGGCAGATAATGTTAGAGCACTATCCCCACTGCAGATGTGAAACCAAAGGGTTAAGTGGTTTGCCAAAGGCTCTGAGTGAGTGAGAAGAAGAAAGAGGGTGGAGAAGGTCTGTGACTCCAAGCCCAGCCTTTTCTCAACCTTGAGGTGCTGCTGCTCCTTGAAGGTGCTGCTGGAATGAGATAATGCCAAGTACATGCAGCAAAATAAATATTATGAGCACAAACCTTTAACAGCCACAGTGTGACCTCAGTAAAGTGTCATCATCAGATTCAAAATTCCTAACTACTCAGAAGCCTATGAGAAAAATAAAGCATGATGAAAGGAAAAGAAAGGGTGGTGATAATCATTAGGGCTTGGGAGTTCATTGAGACCCTCACAAGGTTTGCTCCAGCCACACTGACAGCATAGACAAGGATAACTGTTTCTCCATCCAGTCTTCCTCAGAGACTCTCTGCTTTGTCTCATCACACTCGACAGGTCGTCATCACTCTGATCAATGAGGACAGCAATGGACACTTTAAGTGAACATTTGTGGACTTCAACATGCTCTGCAAATTCTTTCAAAGCTTATACACTCTCAAGCTGTTGGTGTTTGGATGGCTCTTTGCAGCAAGAAGAGAGGGGTGTCCAGAGTATCTGCTGTACTGGCAGACTTTCTTCATAAAGCCATCCTTGGGAGGATCTTTTCTGCCTCACACTCTAAACCCTGTGGGTCTATTTCTTCACAGCAGGGCTGAATGACTGTCTTAGGTTGACTACAAGGATAACCTGTAGAAGAGAATGGAGTAGATGTACTGTGTCTGCTACTGACTTGCACCCATATCTTCATGGATTTGCACCGGAAAAGATGGATGAATATTTCTCTAAGAAATCTTAGCCATTATTGGCCATTACTAATTTTTAGCTAATTGCTACGGGCAGGTTTGACTATCATCATTTCTCTCTCTCTCTCTCTCTCTCTCTCTCCTCCCTCCCCCCACCTTACACACACATACAACAGATATATACCCACACACCTCCATCATTGATAGTCACAAATTCTTTGGGCACAAATGACAGTAAAGTCCCATATAAAAGTCCACCCTGGAAGAACCCTTTGAAGGAGACATGTAACAGGAATTTAGACTCATAAAGTACTAAAGCATCAACATTCATAACCATCTGGCAACTCTCCTGAGAGCTCTGGAGCCAAGTATTCATTCATTCTTTGGTCCTATTCACCCTGAGAATCTGCCATGGGTCAGGCGCTATGCCAGGTGCTGAAAAGACAGAAATGAAAGACAATGTCTGACCTGAAAAAGATCTCAGTCTGGGAATAGGGATGTGAGGATATCATAGAAGTTAGCCAATGATCACAAAGCTAAGAGCCTTGAAAATATCATAAATTTATATATTTACTAAGTTACTATTATGTTCCAGACTGTATTAAGTTCTCTATATATACTATCTTACTGAATCTTTAAGAAATTACTTACTTGTTTTATAGAAGAAGACACTGAGGCACAGAGAGGTTAAGTAATTTGTTCATAGTTACACAGCCTGTTCCTAATGGAGCCTAGGTTTGTATCTGGGTAATGTGGCTCTGTAGCCTGAGCTTCTTACCTTTTAGCTACAATATAGAACAACTACAGGCTGAGAAGGATGAACATGTACACATATACACAGATTAGAAAGTCAAAGAAAGTTTCCCAGAGCAGTGTGAAAGATAGGGAATTAGAACAGAGAGAAAAAGAATTTCAGAGAGAAAGAAGCATGGGCAAAGACTCAGAGATATGAGCCAGAGTGGAACTTCCAGAAACTTACTATCTGAACTATTTTCAAATTTAAGAGGATCCACACACAGAAGCATTCTCTTGTCCTTGAAAATTTAAGTAGGTAGAAATAAAAACAAAATTTAGGATCAAGAAGCTGAAAAATTTGTTAGAACTTTCAATCAAACGACAGAGTCAAAATAAGGTTCTATCAAGAGAGGCTTCAGAATCAAATCTAAGAAGTCTTTTTGTATGTGTAATCCTCTGTTACGTCTTTTTGTATGAGTCACTACTGGGGATGAATTTACTGCTTCATCCAAAATAGCATCCACTGGTTACCTTCAATTACAAGAGCTTTACCCTCCAAAACAAAGCAAACAAGCACAATGACATAACAGATATATGAATGTGTAAATATAAAATATAAAATAAACACTGAGCATAAAGAGGCTTTTTAAATCCTAAATTAATCCACAAAGTATCCCAAGTGCCAGAGAGTTAAGTCAAGAACAATCTGCTTGTAAGCTCCTGGATGAGCACAGTCCAAGTACAGATAAAAGGCCATGAAAAGACAGCTCAGCCCAGGATTGAGAAAGCTGCCTTGTTGCATTCCTTTCAATATCCACCTGAAACCATGTCTGACTGTGCTCATTTTCATCCCAATCCATTTTATTGTTACACTTTGGAGATAAATTGTATATAGTACAAAAATGACCTTAATCATATTAATATTAACCAGAGATCTGGGCAGCCTAGTGTTAGCCTAAAGGCCCAAAATATGGAAGGAAGTCTTAAAATCCCCATACATTTTTCCAAAAAGAGCACTAAAGGAGTGAACTGATAACCAGACCTAGTTCCTCACAGTTCCCCAAGAAGGTTATTTATACATTTAAATAATAGTATTTATAGCAAATACTTATGGGGATCCTCCCATTCAATTTTCCTAAAAACCTTCTGCTATAAAACAACAAAAGTGTTAAATGAATCATTAAAAACATATTGTAAATATATTCTGTTTCTGGTTATAAGTTATTGATATCAATGATTCTGATGAAAACAAGGCAATAGTGAATATACATATAGATACAGAGAGAGAGTGAGAGAGAGAGAGAGAGAGATTCCTAAATCATCTTAAAAGTGTTAAAGTGAAGATTGCTAGATCCTGTGGGGAGAAAATTGGAAACCTGAGAAGAAAAATGAATACCTACAAAGCACTAAACTGCTCTTATCCTGAGGACATGTGTAAATATCAAGAAGCTGGGCTCCATATGGGACTTAACTAGACAAAGGTGACAGAAGTCAAGGGTAGGCCCAAATAGAGGTGAGGAATCTTTTATAAGAGCTTGTTCCATTTTAAGTTGGGCCCCAGATGGCTATAATTTCTGGGTAATTATGAACCAGAATTAAAGCCATAGCACCTTCTTCCAAATCCTATTCCACAGAACTGTAGGGAAGGTTGCACTGGAGCCAATCAGAGCTCAGAAAGAAAGAAGACAGAAAGAGAGCGAGAAGAGAAGAAAGAGAAAGAAGGAATGAAGGAAGGAGTGGAGTAGAGGAAAAGGAAAGAGAATGGATGAAAGGCAAGAAGGGAAAGAAAAACAAAGAATGAAAGGAAGAAAACTGAGGGAAAAAACACATCTGAGAAATTGCACACAACCTGATAAAAATTTTAAATAAAACAACAGCAAACCAAAGACCATATTTTTGTTTTATAGCAAAAATATGATAATGATATGTCATAATCAATTTAGATTTAAAATAGAAATGTTGGTTTAATGTTAGCTTCACATTAGAAAATTAATTAACACAAATCACCATATTAATATATAAAAGGAGATAAGTCCTTTTAAATGAAAAAAAGTCCTGGTTGTAAATATTACATCTTTTAGTCCCAAAAATATTTATTTTAAATCCAAAGGAAAGCTCTAATACTGTAACATGTAAATTATATCTCCATCATTACCTGATCCAAAAAGTATATCCTACCAAATGATTTCATTTGGAATTTGGAATTATATGGTCACTAGACTGATAAAGTCCTAAAATAACAATATCAAACACAGAATAACCCTAAGATACACCAAATTTCAAAAAAATTAAAGAAATATATTTAAACATGTTTCAGATATACTCAACCAAATTAAGGGGAAAAAGAATCCTCATCTGGAAATAATGCAAATTCACCTCCAAGGCCTATTTTAGATACATCCCCTTGGGATAAATTGCCACATAATTATCAGTCCTATAAATTAAAAAGATAGTTCTGGACAAGCATCATCCCCAGAGCTCCAGGCTCCACAGAGCTTAGAAGGAAACATTGACACACATGACAAGGAATGTTTTCCCTCTCCAACAGCTCTGTCTGACCTTGGACATAATTAATTTTGTTCAACTCTTATTTCGTGACTTTACACTGATAATAAGACACCAACAACCTCAAATGCTGTTTATGTGACCCACGGGACATCAGGAGCAGTAAGTTATGTCAATGAGGCATTATCTTCTTTATCTCACATATTGAATAGTGTTTTTGAAAGCAAAGCCTACTAAAAGCTATGTGTCTCCACTAGCATCACTGTGAACAGTTCCCTTGCTACAAGAGTCAAAGGATTCTTGCAGAGAATCTTATAGAGCCAGGATGACCCACCAGGGAAAGTTTCTTTCCTAATCAGCTATAAAAAGTGAGCACTATCAAAGCCTACACTCAGACCATAATGGTGACGAGGGGGGACTGTGTGACTAGCTATGAAACCTGAGAAATAGTGGTGACCTGGAGTGGCTTTTAATGGCCACTCACAATCCATCTACATCCACTAACGTATCTCATTTATTCAGACTACTGAAAGAGGTGAGAAAAAGGAAGTCATCTATTATCCCTACTATTTTCATTTTAATTTTTATCCTTCTTTGAGGTCCTGGTTGTTCCAAGAAAATCTTTTTCCTGGCTCTCAGATAAGATGTTCTGAGTTTTTATCAGCATAAAATGCCTCTTAAAAATGTCAGGACTTTATATGAATTTATAAATGAGGATAAGTTGACTTTTGTGGAATTTTGAGTACTAAATGCTGAACGGGGCACTTCACATGTTTGATTGAACTTCCCAATAACCAATGGAAGATGGATCAAAATTATACACAACTCTTCATATATGCAGAAAAAATAAATGCCACTCTTTGTGTTATGTAAATATTTTCCCCTTGCTCTTAAACACCCCAGTTCCAATGATGGCAGAAATTGTAGGGTGGGGGAGCTTTATCTTGACAAGTGAATGTGGCTCTGTTTTGAGTAATTTACTCAGTTGTTCTTCCTTTTACTCCATTCTCAAGTGTCCTTCAACTTCTCCTCTTCAAGATGGTAGAAAACTTCAGAGAAACACCTGCCCATTCTATTGGCCTTCAGAGAAGCACCTGCTCTTCTTGCAGTTGGTGGTGTCTGACATAGGCCTCTATTTACATACACAGGTGAGAGGGCAAGGTGAGAGGGGACTGCAGGTGCAATGTTAGGGATCTCCAAGCATTGGAACCAAGAGAGGTTTATCTGGAAGGCTCTGAGGATGAATTGTAGCATTTCTCAGCTAAATGGGAAGTTGATAGGGAATCATAAGTGAATGTTTTCAAGTGTGGGAAAATGGTTTAGCAATAAAGGCAAGGGAGAAAATTCCAGGTTCAGAGCAGGTTAGAAGCAGAGCAACATTAACAGTGGCCTAAAGGTGCGAGAGGAGAAGATGCAAGAGAGAGCAAATACTCTGCCTGCCTGGAGCAGGGAGCTGGGACCCATGGCATGAGGACAAGAACCACAGGTTAAGAGGTGGCCTTGATTTGAAGCATATCTTGAAGTCTATATTGAGTTAAGACACAGATTTAGCATCAATGCAAGATGGTGAGAAGGTGAAGGATATAGTTAAAATGAAATATAAGGTAAATGGACATAGATGTGACCAAGCACTGTGTCCTAACAATTATTCTCATCAACACAAAGAGACAGCTCAGGACCTTCACAAACCAAAGGCTAGGGGGGGACAGTTTGCTGGTAGTGGATAGGCATTATCAAAGGAGGAACATGAATGGGATGAGTGTGCCTGCCTGGAGTAATCAAGGAAACCAACTCTGACTGGAGAACCCCTGAGAAAGTCATGCTCAGACGATAGTACCATGTTTTATTTTGTGGAATTTATTTAGTTTGGGAGAGGACTGAGAGCTGGAACTTCTTCCTTAACAGACAGGGAGGGAGGAAACATGAATACTATGTTGGAAGTAAGCTTTGGTGTTACTTACCACAGACAAATGGAAAAATCATGCCTTTCTTCTGATGGGCCTGGAGAACATTAAGGGCTTGCTGTCTCTGGAAGGAGGAGTATGAGCAACTCCTGAGGTTTCTGCTTTTAAGAAGAGAAAGTCAGGCTAAGTTTGCAACTAGAAGAGGAAATTTGATGACTGGTGCCTCTTACATTGAGAAAAGGAACTTGCCTGGACCTAGGTGTTTATAACTTATAGCTAGTACTTTTACCTTAACTATAGCTATTATTGACAGAAATGTGTCTCTGTGATTATCTTATTTAGAGATATACATAGATTCAGAGTTTGGTAAGCTTATCTTGTATTCAGAAGGAATTCAATTTTGTAGGGGGGAAAAAAAGACTTCTGATCAAGAGTTTGGTCTCTGTAGTTTAGATTTTAATGTCAGCTCTCCATTTAGCACCTGTGTAGGTCACTGAAACTACTGAAATTTCACTTCTGTCCCCTAGAAAGTAGGAACATTTGCATACAGTACTTGATTAACTGTAATGAAAATGAATTCTCTTGTTTATAATGTCTGCCAATTTTCTGTTATAGTTGTTTTCATATGTGCTTTGTCATTTTCAGCTTAAATCATCTCTAGCAAGTTCTTTCCTGTGGGAATCCCATGCAATCTAAGCTGTGGAGGAGACCCCATGAGCCAGTTTGCATTTCTCTTTCCACTAAACCAATTTTTCTCAGAAAATCATTGTAAGGATTAAATAAGTTAATATTTTTGAAGAACTTAGAATAATATGTACATGGCTATTCTTAATAACATAAATACTCAACAAATGAGTATTTGTTGAAAAAAATATTTTGTTTGTTCAACTTCCACAACTCCAGAGAGGCTTGAGGTTTCATTTCCTCACAGATAACATTTTCTACTCATTACCCAAGGTACCCGTTGTGTTCCTGGGCCAATGGACAGAATTGTTTGAGGTGCTGATTAAGTCTGTCCCAGGTTGGAGCACAGGCAGGGGACTCACTTCTAGGCACACAGGATTCTTGGCCTTGACAACCTCCCACCCTCTCCCTCATTTGTAAACTTGTAGCCCCCTAGGCTGTATCAAGTTTTAATAACTCTGTACTCTTTTAGATTTAACGTGCTCTCATGCTCTGGCTTTATTTCCTCTTAATTTATATAGAGTTCCTCAGAATTTCTCTTTTTTGCTTTTGAGCTGGACTTTCTAACTTAATTAAATTGTAACAACTCTGTAAGTTAGGAATGTGCTCTCCACACTTGCCACATCAGTTCACTCTACCATGTTGATAGGCTGAACCAGCGGTAAAAATCATCAACACCAGTGGTAAAAATACAGTAGCATGCACTGCACAATATAAACAGCTAATCAATCAGGAAATACCCAAAACCCTTTGATGAGCAATAGTTTTTAATGCTGCCATTCAAATGGTTGTCTTAACATTCATCAGCATTAAGTCATTTCATATAAGATATCTGATCATGTTTGTATAATTATCTGAAACCCAAATTTATTCACTTTTGTAACATATTTCCATGGTTATTTTAAAATTTGGGATATAACTGTGTACTCCTGGGGATGAAATTACATTTCTTTGGAGGCATTTTCTGCATTTCCAAAGTTATCTTCATTTAGTTTTTAAAATTAGACTATTTGTCTTCCTCATTAAGACCAAAATGGAGACAACTGTACTTGAACAACAATAAAAAAAAGTAAAAGAAAAAAAAAAGACTTCATGCTGTTATACGTGAATACCTAATACACATATTACAAATAATGTGTGCAAGAACTAATTCACCCAACCTATTTTTATCTTTTTGAAGTAATCAGAGACTATATTTTAAACTGGTTTAATAATTCTAATAAGCAATAGTACTAATTTCTGAAGTTTTAAATAAACATTAGCAAGTGTAATTTTTAATTTATTTCACATACTATAGAAAATTGAATTAACTCTAACTAAAACAAGAGTCACCCCAAACTTCACCCAAATCTTTTGTACTGCAGCAGGAAGAGAATATTAAGGAAACAAATGACTCACCTAGTATTTTACTCCTACTCCTGGAAAGAGTCATGTGAACAGCAATACTCTACAACTCATGACCGGAGAATGCTAGGTAATATGTCCCTTCTAGTAAGAGGTCAACAGTAGCAAAAAGCCCTGTTCCGCCTCAATAGCTAAAAAATGGTTATTTAACTATGGTACAATCACATGGTAAAAGACAATATCCCATAAAATTATAATTACAGACTATTCAACAGCATGGAAATATATGGATAATATTTTAGAAAATAAAATCTAGTAGAGTATGACCCTATTTTTCATAAAATGAAATTTACTTGTAAATAAATAATCTTGAAATAGGTCTGGATTCTGGTTTTATATAGCATAAAGTTTATAAAATAAGGGGAAATACCATTTTAGAAAAAGAATACAAAATGATGAATACAAAATTACCTGAGCTTTGTCAAGGCCTGAAAAGGGACCTGTACAAGCTTAATTAGCTCCATATAAATCTGTCCTTGGTAACAGGTATATCTAGGTCAATGATTTTCAACCTTTTCCATCTCATGGCACACATAAACTAATTACTAAAACTCTGTGTGGCACACTAAAAATATATTTTTTGAAAATCTGATGAAAAAAACAAGTATAATTTTGATTCATTCACACTGGACAGCTATTGTTTTGTTGGCTATTGTCATTTTTAATTTGACATTCTAAGGGAAAAGAGGTCAGTGCCCCTGACCAAATATTCAAGTATTCCATGTTTTAAAAATTCTTGTGGCACACCTTTTGAAAATCGCTGATCTAGGTAATAGCAATAGCAATGATCTCTTTCATATCTTCTCTGTCTACCATTATTTTTTTAACTTTTTACAATAAAGCAAAAATTATTCATTTTATAGGAAAAGATACTCCTTTAAAAAGTTTTGATAAAGTCATCTCCAGAGGAAGATTTATACAGCCTGAGCAAAAAGAATATAGATTTCAAATGTCAGATGGGGTCGTAAGCCAAATGCTCATATATACTTATAGCAACAGCTGGAGAGATTTGTTGACTCAATATTTTTATAAGAAAAAAACAGTTAAGAATGACTGAATCTACAATCTGTGATGAGAACTACAGGGATTTTACTTTCTGGTAACTAATAAATATGAACATAACAGGTACAATATTTTTCTCATATAAAATGGTTGTTATCCTTTATTTCACTTTTTCAACACTCCCTTCATAAATTAACAAAGTCCTATTGGTTCTATGTTTATTTTTATAGAGACCAAATTGTTCCTCCCTCTCTCACCACTCTAGTACAGACTGGGACCACTGTGTTGGCCTGACAACAACTCTCTGCTTCCACTTGGCCCCACACTGCACTTCCATCCAGTCCCCCCACAGCAGTCAGAGTCATCTGTCAGAATAATAAAGCAGAGCACCTTGCTCCTGCTTTAAAAGCCTTTCAGTGGCTCCCCAATATACTAGCAATAAAGTGCAAACTTGGTCTATGTGGCCTCCACAGCTCTACATGTGTGGTCTCCTACCTTCCTCACCATCCTCACTGACAATTCTCCCCTTGCTCACACATTCCAACCACACTCATTTCCTTCCTGCTCCTTCAGCAACAAGTTTCTTCCTCAACTGCCTTTTGCACTTACTATCTCCATCTGGAAACTTTAACGTCAGTTTTTCAATTGCCTGGCCACTCCTTATTCTGCAGGTTTGTGCTTATTTATCATGGATTCTTTTTTTCACATTTTTTATTGTTGTTCGTCATTGATTCTTAAAGGTCTTCCCCCAAACATCCTGCTAAAGCTGCAACTTCACCCCTCTCCAAACCTCCTTACTTTCTAAAGCTGCTCCCAAAATATTAATAGGAGTTCTCTCTCAGGGGCAGAATTACAGATTCTTTCTTTTCTACTCTATACACTTTTTATTTGTTACATTTTCTAAGATTAACAAGTATTTCTTTTATAAGAAGGATAAGTAAGTTTTAAAATATCTCTGGACTAGTAAAGGGAATTGATTTCCTCACCCCATATAAATTATTGAGTCTACTGAAAATAATTCACTCAAGGGTCCAGAACTTATGGACCTTCCATGCTGCTAGCATGTGCCAATACATTCAAGGTCCTGTTCAAATGTCACTCCACTGTGGAACCTTCCCTCAACCATTCAGGAAAAGATATATGCTGTTCCTCTATATTCCCATGGCATCACATAAGTACTTCTATAGCTCTCATCACACTATTATAATTCTTAGTTTATATACATTTCCTCCAGCAGTCAAAATTATGTTATCTTTGTATGTTGTTGCCTTTTCTGATTCCCAAAAGCCTCCTGCACCTTTAGTAAATGTGATCTCTCATCTGAGAGGTAGCTATCATGACCTCACTCCATGTGAAACATTTCTAGTCACTTATATAGGCCATGATTGATTGGTTTCCAAATTCTTCCAAATTCTTGTCCTTCTCCATTTAACATGCCCCAGTACTTCTCTAGCTCTTAGAGTATAAATAGTTAAGCCTAAGGAGAGGAGAATTACCACCTCCTTCATCCTGGAGTCTGTTGCTATCAATAGGTTCATAATCTAAGATCAAGATTGCTTTATAATTTTAACAGCCACATCATTTTTCCATAGTAATCAACTGTCAATGAAGACTCTAAGTTTTACTAATCTGCATGCTTCACATCCTGTAATTATACAGCTGGTTTTAAGCCCTTTGCATATAAAGCATGTTTTTCTTTAATTTCATCCTGTTAGATTTGGTCCATTTTTCTTGCCTGCAAAGCTCTCTTGAATACCAAGGCACTGGCTCCTCTCCAAGCCTCATGTCATCCACAAGTGTAATAAACATACCTTCTACATACTCCCCCATTTTTTTTAGTAAAATGGGGCCAAAGAGAATCAGCATAAAACATCGACTGCTAGTTTCAGCTAAGGTTGGTTGTGTGCAAATATTCAAAATATGATGCCATTATGTGTTAAGTGACATAAGAGAGCATCAAAGCAACCAGAAGGAAGAGGAAAAGAACACACTAAATTGGGGAAGTGAAGAAAGGGAACACAAGCAGGATGGGAAGGGAAAGAGGTTGGGAAACATAGAAGGGATAATATTTGAATGAGTATTGATGCATAGAAAGTATTACAATAGGCAGAGCTGTACAAATACGACAGACAGTTCAGGCATGAGAAGTGCATTCACCAAGTTTTGTAGAAACAAATCACATAATATATTCATTCATTTAAAATTCACCTACTGTTCTGTGTGCCAAGTTCTATATAGAGAAGAGAATACAATGATAATTGAAAACAGGCACAGTGCATACCCCTGGAACTTGTAGTCTAGTGAGTAAGACAGGCAAACCAACACTCAAATTAAAAATTGCTTGTTTGATATAGGAATATTTTTGGATATAAGCAAATTTTTCAAATACACAAACACCTTGAATAATTTGGGGTGGTATCAGGGAATAAGTCTGGAAGATGTAATGAATAAAAAATGGTTTGTTGTGAATATTTGGCTAACAAGCAACAGAGAGCTATTGTACATTTTTTAATAAAGAGGTTGTCTAATGAGAGATATGCTCTAAGATAAATAATTTGGCAGCAACTTGCATAATAGGCTTGAAAAACAAGAAGGTGGTAGTTGGGAAGTTTGGTTGGTAAACTGGGGAAAATGTTGAATGAGAGGTAGTGAGGGTCTACATATGATGGCCATATAACTGGGAATGGAATGTAAGAATTACCATAGAATTAAAATCAATGATGTATGAACAGTAGTCCAGGGAGGTGAAAGAAGAGAAAGTAATCACAAATGGGAGCAAGGTATAAACCCAAATGACTGAGAAAATGGGTGTCATTCCTTTAGCAACATTAAAGATGTCAGAGGACTGACCTGATTTGTGAGGAAAGATGCACACAAGGTATCTAGGAGGCCATGGTCAGGAGGAAGCTGGAGAGGAGAGAAGTGGGGGCTGAAGGCTGCAGAGGGATGGGAGCTGATGCTTTGAGAATGGATCCTGGTAATGAACAAGAAATCACAGAGAAAAAAACTGATAACTTCCTGACCTAGGACTTGGACAGAGCCCTCTAGAAGAAAACAGGTTAGAGGTGGCAGCAAAGGAGATTGAAGGAAAATCTCTAGAGAGGAACAATGTACCAACAAGGAAGGAAAGCATGCTCAACAATGGGTTCTTGTGTTCACTACTCTTCTCTTTTTACAATATTTATGAGGTATTTCTCATTATAACACACCTTTATATGGCATGTGGTCTCCATTATCTTGGCAGCAGATATGGCCACCATCCTGTAGTCACTCAACAGTGGATTCATGTGCAGCATCCCAGTCATTGCTCACAGGCCCTATGGGTTTGATCTGGAGTGTGCTAGAAATTATTTATACCATACTGTATTAGATATTGCTTCTATAAAATCATAGGCAGCATGGCATTACTTTTCTTTGGGTTTGTATTTTTACTGAGACCCAGTTTCACCCTGAAATACAGGCTCGAACTCATTCAAAGGAATGTCTAATTTAGTAACGCTAGGGCACTGTATTTTAGTATTTTATGAGATGTAAGTGAAAGATAACAGAGCCCAGTTCATCACATGTTTGTTCCACTAGATCAAGAAGAGATAAAAAGAAGTGTAGTGTTCACTACACCAAAGAACATGTTTCTTTGTATAACTTGAGTCACATGCAATACAAGTATAGATAAATAATCTGACATACACACATCTTCCTCTTTTCCTCTTTCCTCTTGTGTGTACACACACACGCAAGTGTTAATTGAAAGAGATCATTAGGGGTTGCGGTGTCAGCAAACAGCCTCAACAAGAAACCCACAGACCAGTGAACATTTCTGAAGCAGCGGAATTACCCTAGATTTGGTTTCCATGGCAATAAATACTGAACAGAGGTCTGCTACTACCTTTCCTGAAGACAGGGGTCAGAAATCAGTAAAATACTTCATCTAATGATTTAAAAAATAGTTATCAAAAGCAATCACAGTAACTCCCATTGCTGTCAAGAATAACTATTTTTATGAAATTGTGACTTTTTACACTGATTAAAAACAGAATAGGGGAATTCATAATGTCACCAGATAGTATGGTGACTTTGTGCTGGACCCCAACATATCTATATAAATAGGAAACAAATGATTTAGAGCTGCTCCCAAGCCAGTGTACCTGAATTTGGACACCTCCAAGAAAGTTTAGCCAGCACAGTGCTTAACCAGAAGAGGCTGCAACAATGAGATCACTATGGATGTGGTCTTTAGAATGTCAACATTTTCCTGTAAAACATGACCCCAAAGGCTGCAGGGCTTTTATCTAGAAAGGCTTTAAACAGGAAGCATCCTCTGATTTCTTATTAAATTGTTGTAAATAGCAAACAATGAAAACATCAAGCACTCATAGCTGGCAGATATGTTACCCAATAACCTATTAACATAAGTCAACTATAACTTCTTATACTTTTCTCTTAGGGGTGTAGTGAAGAAGAGTATATACTATGAACACAGTTCTAGAACATCTCAGAAATTCATCCACCCTACTCTACAAAAATAATTTACTCTAACATCACCACATGTTGCAAAGTAAGCCTGCAGTTTCTCAGAGGCTGGAGCCAGGGAGAGTGGTGATAGTTATTTATTATTAACTGCATCATTCTTTCAGCCTTTAATGATTCACTGCACAGTTGGTCTCTTTCAAGCATGCTGTTGGACAGACAGTATACAAACATGGAAAACATACCACCTTTCCCTAAAGGACTGCAGAGTCTAACAGGAGGCAAACCTATAAATCAATGAGTATAGTTTAAGACAAGTACCACAAATGGGGATATTAATCCTTTACTGGCTTAATTTGCATTAGGATGAAGTCAGAACTTAATCACATGGCCTTCAAGACCCTCTAATAGAACCTTTGGAATCAAGGCTTTCTGCCAACTCCTGAGTCTAATCTCCCCTAAATCAGAAGACAGTCTAATTGAAGCTCCCTTATAGGTAACTAACTACTTTTTTCTTGTGGCTTTTAAGATTCTCTCCTCATCTTTAAGTTTTGCCATTTTAATTATGATGTGTATTGGTGTGGGCCTCTTTGGGTCCAACTTGTTTGGGACTCTCTGCTTCCTAGACTTGTGTGTCATTTTCTTTCACCAGTTTAGAGAAGTTTTCGATCATTATTTCTTCAAATAGTTTCTTGATCCCTTGCTCACTCTCTTCTACTTCTGGTATTCTCATGATGTGAATGTTGATATGCTTCATGTTGTCCCAAAGGTTTCTTAAACTCTCCTCATTTTTTAAAATTCCTTTTTTTTTTTTTTTGCTGCTCTGATGGTGTGGTTTTTTTTCTACCTTGTCTTCCAAATCACTGATTTAATCCTCTGCTTCATCTAACCTACTATTTATTCCTTCCAGTGTATTATTAATTTTAGATATTGCATTCTTTATTTTATTTTTTTTATGGTTTCTATGTCTTTTTCTCATGCTGTGGAACATCCTTACAATCATTACTCTAACCTATCTAATAAATTGCTTGCCTCCATCATTTAGTTCTTCTTCTGGAGAATTCTCTTGCTCTTTCATTTGGTGCCTGTTTCTTTGTCTTCATTTCTATGTTTTAGGTATATCTGCAAAGACTCTGGTGCAGACCTATGTCCGGTGCTTCCTGTGACTAGCCCTGGGCAACATGTTTGGAACTATAAGCAATCCACAGCTTGTGGCTTCCTCTCTTTGGCCTGGTGTGTTCAGAAAGAACCAGTCTGTGCACCAAGGCTGGCTTTTACCAGCACCAGGCCCAGGGGTGTGTCAGCTAAAGTCTTCGGTCTTCCAGAGATCCACCCTCACCTGCAGGCTTTCTGTTAAGCTTAAACATTGAAATTGCCTCCAGGTTTACTCCTCTGCACCCTGGCTTAAGCTCCAGAGAGTGGGATGAGATGGATTCCTGCAAGTGGGGCTATTGCTTCCCCTCAAGTTGACACTTGGAGGGGAGTGCTCCAACTGAGAAAGATGTCTCCTGCGGAATTACTCAGCACAGGGATCCTGGCAACTGACCCTTCAGCTCTCTCTCCAGAGCCACCAACCCCAGACTCTCCTCTTGAAGTTCTACTCCACTCTGTCCTCCTTCTGCTCTAGCCCAGGGTACATGGCTACAAATGAAATTTTGTGTGTTGGCCCTTTAAGAGACTCTCTGAGTCTGTAGCCATCTCTCCCTGGTGGACAAAAACCCTGCTGCTTTTCACAGATGGATGTTATTTGGGTTCCTTCCCCAGTTCTGGAGCAGTAAGCTAGGGAGCCCAGTTTGGGTTTTAGACCCCACACTTCTCAGAGGGAACCCCCCAGCCACTGAAATATTCCTTCAGAACTTCAGCTACCACCCATGGGAGCCCAGCCAGCCCTCTTGTGTCTCCGTACTTCTTCCTACCAGTTTTGTTGTAGTGATGTGGTTTCTTCCATATGTCTTTAGTTATAAGGCTTGTCTCTAGTTAGTGTTCAGTTGATTATTCAGGATGATTTTTCTACAATTTGGTTGTAATTCCAGTTTGGTCCATGGAGGATGTCAATGTACCTTCCACCTACTCCACTGCCATTTTGCATCTCTGCTGTTCTCTCTTGCCTCCAGTTTCCCAATGTTGTTACCTCTACCTAGAATGACTTTTCCCTATCCCTTCATCTGACTGCTCCTACTGTTCTTTCAGATAAAAACTTAAGCAACACTTCTCAGAATTGTTAGGTTCTCCTGTCCTATGTTCTCATGGCCCCATATTCTTCCTCTATCACAATTTTTCATATTACTAGTTTGTTTTCAACTGTCTATCAAGCTTAGTGAGGGGTGTGATTAATTCCTACAAAGTTGCCTCATATCACCAGTTGTAAGCACTGGGAAAGGCACATAATAAATCTCAAATATTTATTGAATGAATGAAATTGCTGGGGGATAGGTGAGCACTAAAGAGTTAATTAGCATAGCATGGCCTGATATTGAGCATGGAGAAAATGTTATTGCTCATACCAAGTTTATTGTGATGTAGCACAGTAGCTAAATAGATTACAGATTAATCTCAAAGACTTTAGAGAATGCAGAAATTTCTATAGAGTTAGTTCTGTACTTGGTTAATCCATTTTCCACCCAACATAACAGTGCCTGAATCTTCTGATGGCTTAGTAAGACCTACAGTACAAACATACAAATTTAGACTTCAGACATTTGAATTCAGGGTAATGCTCATAGAGGGCTGAAGTTTCCATGCTTTCTCTAATTATAGAGGTTTACTATGTGTGTTCTGAGGTATAGTAGACAGAACATTCAACTAAGAATCAGAAGAGCAGGTTCATTCACCAACTTTGCTACTAACTAGCTCTCACTGACTAATCTGGGTCCCAATTCTTTTCCTATAAGATGAGCAGGTCTGACTGAATGAACTACATAGTTGCATCCAGTACAATCCTTTGTGGAGTTATAAAAACGCACACACCCAGTTTTACACAAATGATTAATAGGTCAATTATTTTAGCAAATCAAGTCTTTAAGAGCCTTTAACACAATGAATGTGTCCTGAGGAGTTATTGTTACAATAATACTGTTATAAAATAAAATTTTCATTATATAAATATTTTCTGATACTCACTGAATCAGGTTGATTTGCAAATATTGTACCACACCTGCATCCCTGGGATGAATCTCACTTAATCGTGGTGTATGATCTTTTTAGTGTATTGCTTGATGCTGTTTGTCAATATTTTGTTGAAGATTTTAGCATCTATGTTCATCACCAATATTGGCCTGTAGTTTTCTTTCTTTGCTGTATCTTTCTCTGATTTTGGGATGAGGGTGATGCTGGCTTTATAAAAAGAGTTTGAGAGTGTTTCATCTTCTTCGATTCCAAGTCTCTATGATCAATTAATATTCAACAACGGTGGCAGAAGCATAAAGTAGAGTAAAAATAGCCTCTTTAACAAATGGTGTTGGGAGACCATTTTTTGCTACGTGCAAAAAAAATGAAACTTGATCACCAGCTCACACCATACACAAAAATAAATTCTAGGTGGATAAAAAACTTAAATATAAGCCATGACACAACAAAAGTCCTAGAGGAGAACATAGGCAGGAAAATCTCAGATATTCCATGCAGAAATATTTTCACCAATATGTCCCCTAGAGCACGGGACATAAAGGAAAGAATAAACAAATGGGATCTCATCAAAATGAAAAGCTTCTGTATGTCTAAAGGAAACAGCATTAAAATGAAAAGAGAACCAAATGTAAGGGAAAACATATTTGCCAATGATACCTCAGACGAGGGCCTGATCTCCAAAATATATAAAGAACTCACATGACTCCACTCCAGGAAGACAAACAACCCAATTAAAAAATGGGCAAAAGATTTGAACACATATTTATCCAAAGAAGACATACAAAGGGCCCAAAGAAATATAAAATGGTTACAGCATCACTAGCCAGCAGAGAGATGAAAATTAAAACCACAGTGAGATACCACTTCACACCAGTAAAAACAGCCATCATAAATAATCCAACAAACAAGTGTTGGAGAGGATGGGGAGAAAAGGGAATCCTAGTGCACTGTTGGTGGGAATGAAGACTGGAACAACCACTGTGGAAAACAGTATACAATTTCTTCAGAAAACTAAAAATGGAATTTCCTTAAGACCTGACAATTCCACTGCTGGGATTATACACCAAGAACCCTGAAACACCAACTGAAAAGAACCTATGTACCCCAATATTCATAGCAACACAATTTACAATAGACAAGTGCTGGAAGCAATCTAAGTGCCCATCATTAAATGAATGGATCAAAAAACTATGGTACAGATGATTCAGAGGGGAGATGGTGGTGAGATAGGTGGGAGTGGAGTTAACTTCCCTCTGCTCCTGGGTGAAACACCTACCCATTCTACTAAGGAACAAAGTGAACAGCCAAAAGCAGCCCAGCGTTTATGAAGATAGGACACCAAAAAGTATAGAGGACACTGAAAAAACAGAAGGTAAGGGGATTGCTTCAGGACAAAAAGGTTGCTGGGACCAGCGCAGGGACCAGGGCAACTGCAGCCCCAGGCCCGTGCCTGCTGCAGGACTCCTGGGAGAGAGCCGGGTTAATGGCTCCCTTGCCTGCCAAACAAGGTTTGAGCAGCACCAAGAGAGACCTGGTTGCTTAGAGTCGCAGGGAGGGGAATAAGGACGAAGTGGTAAACCCACAGAGACCTTGGGTTTTGGCTGGGGAGAGTTGAGAGTTAGGCTGTGTGGGACCCTTACCCGGACATTCCCTGGTCTAGCTGGAGAGGTGGGCTGTGTGAGAGGATAGGCCCTTCCTTGTACAGAGGGAGCCGTAGGATTGAGCAGGAGGATTTTCCCAAAAACAAAAAGACCCTCGGGGGCAGTTAGAGGAATTCCCCTGCAACAACAACTCCAGTCTCCTCTCTACCCAGCCACCCGCCCCTCCAAGGAGCGTGTGCATCCACCAGGGACCATGCACATTGACCAGGGAGTGGCCACACCTCATCTTGGAGGGAGCTGAAACCATAGGCACCAACCTGGGAATGTGCACAGTGACCAGGAGTGGGCGCACGACCAGGGACTGTGTGCAACCACTGGGAAGTGTCTGGACCTCATCTCAGAGGGAACTGAGATCACAAGCACCAGGGAGACTCAGAATCAAGGAAGGTTCACACACACACCGAGCCCCGAGGACACCTACCATAAAAAAGAGTGGGTAGGAGACGAGAACACCAGGATACCTCCTGGAAGAGGAAACCCACCAACAAAGGAAACAGCAATAGATAAGAACAGAAGAAAGTGAAAGAGGGAGTGGAAGTCACACTAAGTCAACCCAGGACCTATCTGAAAATACAACTAAATAGTGCAGAAATTACTAAGAAAAACAACTGAACAAGAGCAAGAGAAAAGTCTCAAAACCTTGTACAAATGGAAAAACCAGCTGCAACACAACCTGTCCACACCTGCACAACAGAAAATAAGAGGTGGCAGACAGACTGACCCTCAGATAACCAGCTGGTGGGAAAGACCCACCAAAGAAAGACACAAAAAGAACCAGAAACCAAAGACATATACAGAACCAACATAAACGACAGCCAAACATCAGTAAGATCAGGAGATCAAGGAGACTGTACCACTAAATCTTACAGGTATTCTATCACAGAAGTTTACACCTACAACCCAGGGGGTAAGAACAGAGCAACTTAAGAAGCAGAGGCTAACAGGAATAGTCCCACAAACAATGGGAAGACAAAGAAACAATCCCCAAATGAAAGGAGGAAGCCTCAGAAAGAATGCTAAATGAAAAAGAGGCAAGTCAACTATCACATAATGAGTTCAAAGAATTGGTTTTAAGGAAGCTTCATGAGCTCACACAAAATTACCAAAAACTACAAAGAAACCACAATGAACTCACTGCAAACTATATCAACATGAGAAAGGAAATAGAAACTATCAACAAGGGCCAAGAGGAAATGAAGAATACAATTTATGAACTGAAGAACACAGTAGAAGGAATCAAAAGCAGGCTTGATGAAGCAGAGGATCAGATCAGCAAACTGGAAGACAAGGTAGAAAAAAACACCCAGAATGAGCAAGAAAAGGAAAAGGGGCTCAGAAAGAATGAAGAGGGGTTAAGGGAAATGCAGGACAACATGAAACGTAATAATATCCATATAATAGGGTTACGAGAAGAAGAGGAAGAGCAAGGGATAGAAAACCTGTTTGAAAAAGTAATGATGGAAAATTTCGCTACTCTGATGAGATAAAAAGTCACCCAAATTCAGGAAACACAGAGAGTCCCAATCAAGAGGAACCCAAAGAGGCCCACTGCAAGACACATCATAGTTAAAATGGCAAAATTCCAAGACAAAGAAAGAATCTTAAAGGCAGCAATGGAAAAAAAGGAAGTAACATACAAGGGACCCCCAATAAGGTTAGAAACTAACTTCTCAATGGAAACGCTCCAAGCCAGAAGAGAATGGCAAAAAATATTCCAAGTAATGAGAAACAGAGGCCTGCAACCAAGACTACTTTACCCAGCAAGGCTCTTAATTAAGGTAGAAGGCCAAATAAGGAGTTTCCCAGACAAAAGAAGTCTAAAAGAATATACCTCCACCAAACCACCTCTGCAAGAGATACTGAAGGGGCTACTGTAAGGAAAATAAGGGAAAGAGAGAGAACAACACAGGTACAAAAAATCGGCAATGAATAACTACCTATCGATAATACCTTAAACCTAAATGGATTAAATGCTCCAATCAAAAGACATAGAATAGCTGAATGGATAAGAAAGCATGACCCACACGTATGTTGCCTACAAGAGACCCACCTCAGGACAGAAGACCTACACAGACTGAAAGTGAAGGGCTGGAAACAAATTTGCCAAGCAAATGGACAGGGAAAAACAAGCAGGAGTAGCAATACTCATATCAGACAACATAGACTTCAAAAAAAGAGCCATAAAGAGAGACCCAGAAGGTCACTTCATAATACTCAAAGGAAGAATCCACCAAGAAGACATAAACATTGTAAATATATATGCTCCTAACATAGGAGCACCCAAATACATAAAGAAAATCTTGTAGGACTTCAAGAAAGATATTGACAGCAACACAATTATAGTAGGGGATGTTAACACTGCAGTGTCAAAGATGGACAGATCTTCCAAACAAAATATCAACAAATATATTGTAGCATTGAACAATACCCTATATGAAATGGACTTAACTGATATATATAGAGCTTTTCATCCCAAAGAAGCAAAATACACATTCTTTTCAAGTGTACATAGAACATTTTCAAAGATAGACCACATGATAGGACACAAAACAAGCCTCAACAAGTTCAACAAAATTGAAATCATATCAAGCATTTTCTCTGACCATAAGAGATTGAAACTAGAAACAAATCTCAAGGAAAAAAAACTCAAAACACTCAAAACATGAAGATTGAATAGCATGCTATTAAACAATGAATGGGTGAAGAATGAGATAGGGAAGAAATCAAAACTTTCTGGAAACAAATGAAAATGTGGTTACAGCAATCCAAAACCTATGGGACCCAGCAAAGGCAGTCCTGAGTGGGAAGTTCATAGCAATACAGGCCTACCTAAAAAAAGAAAAGAAACATCTCAAATATACAGCCTAACCCTACACCTACAAGAACTCGAGCATCAACAACAAAGACAACCCAGAGCAAGTGGAAGGAAGGAAATAACCAAGATCAGAGCAGAGTTAAATGACATTGAAACTAAAAGCACAATTGTAAGGATCAATGGATCTAGGAGCTGGTTCTTTGAAAAGATAAACAAAATTGACAAGCCTTTCAGTAGGCTCATCAAGAAAGAAAGAGAGAGGACCCAAATAAACACAATTCGAAATGAAAGAGGAGAGATTACAACTGATATCACAGAAATAAAAAGAATTATAAGAAATTACTACGAAGAATGTATGCCAAGAAATTTGAAAACCTAGGTGAAATGGACAAATTTCTAGAAAAATAAAACCTACCAAAACTGAATGAAGAAGCAGAAAGCCTCAACAGACAAATAACATGTGATGAAATTCAAACAGTATTCAAAAAGCTTCCAACACACAAAAGCCCTGGACCAGATGGTTTCACAGGAGAATTCCGCAGAGCATTTAAGGGAGAGCTAAACTCCATCCCACACAGGTTATTTTAAAAAATTCAAGAAGATGGAAGATTCCCAAACTCATTTTATGAAGCCAACATCATCCTAATCCCAAAACCAGATAAAGACATAACAAAGAAAGAAAACTTCAGGCCAATATCACTGATGAACATAGATGCTAAAATCCTCAATAAAATATTGGCAAACTGCATCCAGCAATATATTGAAAAGATCATACACCATGACCAAGTGGGACTCATCCCATGGATGCAAGGATGGTTCAATATTCGCAGATGAATAAACATAATACATCACATAAACAATAGAAAAGACAAAAATCACATGATCATATCAATAGATGGGGAAAATCATTTGATAAGAAACAGCACCCATTTCTGATAAAAACACTCAGCAAAGTGGGAATGGAGGGAGCATTCCTCAACATAATAAAGACCATATATGAGAGACCTACAGCCAACGTCATACTCAATGGACAAAAACTTAGAGCTTTCCCACTAAGATCAGGAACAAGACAAGGATGCCCTCTCTCACCACTCCTATTCAACATAGTATTGGAAGGCCTAGCCACAGCAATCAGAGAAGAAAAAGCAATAAAAGGCATCCAAATTTTAAAGGAGGAAATGAAACTGTCACTGATTGCAGATGATATGCAGTGTACATGGAAAATCCTATACACTCCACAAAAAAACTACTCGACATAATAAGTGAGTTTGGCAAAACAGCTGGATACAAAGTCACTACTCAGAAATCAAAGGCATTCCTGTATACCAACAACGAAACTGCAGAAACAGAAATCAGGAAAAAAATCCCATTCGACATAGCAACAAGAAAAATAAAGTACCTAGGAATAAACCTAACCAAGGAGGTAAAAGACCTGTACTCGGAAAACTACACAACATTGAAGAAAGAAATTAAGGAAGACACAAACAAATGGAAGCATGTACCATGCTCATGGATAGGAAGAATTAACATAATCAAAATGGCCATACTACCCAAAGCAATTTATAGATTCAATGCAATCCCTATTAGAGTGCCCATGACATATTTCACTGATATAGAACAAACATTTCAGAAATTTATATGGACCCTTAAATGACCCCGAATAGCTGCAGCAATTTTGAGAAAGAAGAACAAAGCAGAAGAGATTACAATACCTGATATCAAACTGTATTACAAGGTCACTGTAATCAAAACAGCCTGGTACTGGCATAAAAACAGGCACATAGACCAATGGAACAGAACAGAGAGCCCAGAAATAAACCCAAGTCTTTACAGTCAATTAATATTTGACAAAGGAGGCAGGAGCATAAAATGGAGCAAAAATAGCCTCTTCAACAGATGGTGTTGGGAGATCTGGACAGCTATGTGCAAAAAAGTGAAACTCGATCACCAACTTACACCATACACAAAAATAAATTCAAGATGGATAAAAGACTTAAATATAAGTTGTCACACCCTAAAAGTCCTAGAGGAAAACATTGGCAGGAAAATCTCAGACATTTCACGCCGCAACATGCTCACAGACACGTCCCCTAAAGCAAGGGATATAAAGGAAAGAATAAACAAATGGGACCTCATCAAATAAAAAGCTTCTGCATGGCTAAAGAAAACAGCATTAAAATAAAAATTAAACCAACAGTATGGGAAAGCATATTTGCCAATGATACCTCAGACAAGGGCCTGATCTCCAAAATACATAAAGAACTCACACGACTCCACTCCAGGAAGACAAACAACCCAATTAAAAAATGGGCAAAGGACTTGAACAGACACTTCTCCAAGGAAGACATACAGAGGGCCCAGAGACATATGAAAAGATGCTCAGCCTCACTAGCCATCAAAGAGATGCAAATTAAAACCACAATGAGGTACCATCTCACACCAGTCAGAGTGGCCAACATAAACAAATCCACAAACAAATGTTGGAGAGGATGCAGAGAAAAGGGAACCCTAGTGCACTGTTGGTGGGAATGCAGACTGGTGAGGCCACTGTGGAAAACAGTATGGAATTTCCTCACAAAACTAAAAATGGAACTGCCCTTTGACCCAGCTATTCCACTGCTGGGATTATGCCCTAAGAACCCTGAAACACCAGTCCAAAAGAACTTATGCACCCCAATGTTCATCACAGCACAATTTACAATAGCCAAGTACTGGAAGCAACCTAAGTGCCCATCAACAAATGAGTGGATCAGAAAACAATGGTACATTTACACAATGGAATTCTATGCAGCAGAGAGAAAGAAGGAGCTTATACCCTTTGCAACAGCATGGATGGACCTGGAGAGCATTATGTTAAGTGAAATAAGCCGGGAGGTGAAAGGCAAATACCATATGATCTCACCTATAAGTGGAACCTAATCAACAAAACAAACAAGCAAGCAAAATATAACCAGAGACAGTGAAATTAAGAACAAACTGACAGTATCCATAGGGGAGGTGGGAGGGGAGAAAGGGTGGAAAAGGGGGAGGGGTTTTCAGGAACATGTATAAAGGACAGGTGGACAACACCAAAGTGGGTAGGATCAAGAGTGGGTGGTGGGGGTGGCTGCGGTGGAGGGGAGTGGTGGAGGGGAAATGGAGACAACTGGACTTGAACAACAATAAAAACATGTAAAAAGAAATAAATTAAATTAAAAATAGAAAAATGTAAAATAACACTTTTCTAGAGACAAATTTCCTTCCTTTCTTTCTTCCTTCATTTATTTATTCATAAAAACAGCATTATTAGGCATCTTTTATATAGCTAAATAAGGTTCCAAGGGAGGTCTTATTTTTAGGTAGAAAACATAGATCCTAGTCTTAAAGTACAATCTATTGAATAGATAAATCAAATATTTGAAACAACTAGAAATCACTTCTAAGGATAATCAAGAATAAGAGAATTCAGTACAATATGTATATCAATGTTCTGAGAAATAAAACCATCTTTGAGACAGAGTTAGTCATGGAGGTTGCCCTGCAAAAGATGACATTTGAACTAGATCTTAAATAGGTTAGATTTGTTATACCAAAAAGTAAGGACATGCTCAAAAAAAGGGGGAGGCATGTTTGGTTACCACAAGGATATACAAAGATAGTGCAGTCTGCTTCAAGGGACTTCCACTGCACAAACCTGGAACAATTTCAGCCTAAAAAGTTAAGTTCAGTAATAAATGATAAACAAGTAAAATAATAAGAATTCATGAGTCTATACAGATAATAATTAGATAGGTATCTAATTATTTGTAGATAGGTATCTATTAATTAGATAGGTATCTCTCTAATAAATAACTGAGAAATTATTTGTATATTAGATAACTGTTTACAGTATAATGGTAAGGAATGCTGGTGCTGGTGAAAGAAATTATCACTTTCCAGTCATTGTGGTTAAGATTGGATCAAGCAAGGCTCACCAATGGATACCAATTCAAGGGGAAACTTTGTAAGAAACAGTATATTTGCATGTCTCTTTGTGCAAAATGCTTATTAGTTACAAAGGGTGGAAATGAACAGTAACGTACAGTGGAGAAATCAGACAACGCTTGGCTGGGTGATCAAAATTAACATGACCAATGAGGAATAGGTGGACATTATGAGCCTCCAGATGTGATATCCTGAGGACACAACATCACCTGGGCAGTATTCTAGCCAGGAGAACATAATGTTAATCTAACCATGATTAAAGGAAACATCAGACAAGCACAATGTAAAGAATGTTGTTTTTAAAGATGGAGGAAGGACTATATATATTGATGACATAAAAGACAAAGAAAAGCTATGGAAATATTTCAGATTAAAAGAAGCCTCTAAAGAAATATGACCACTAAATGTAATCTCTGACTTTAGATTGGATCCTTTGCTGGAGTGAGAAATTCCTATAATAGACATTATCTGGTCAACTGACAAAACTGAAATAGCAATGATAAATTAAAATATTGCATCAATACAAATATACACATATATACATATATGAATATACACACAGTGATAAAGGAGGGGCACACAGGCAGGTTAGAGGGGCCTTCTGTAATCTGGTAATGCTCTATTTCTTGCTGGTGGTTACAAGTATACAACTATATATATATACATAGTATACATATATGTAGTATATATTTTTCTCATATCTCATCACTTAAAAAGTTTAAAATGAAATGAAAATATATGCATACATACATACACAAAATGACGGTGCTTTATCCATACAAGTTCCAATGAGATTTATCTATGTCATTAGCTCTAAAGGACAGAAAAGAAAAGCATGTGGCCTTCTGCTGGGAATTCTAAATAAAGGAAAATTGAAAACTCTCCCCTTCTCTCTATGGCATTCATCTTTGGACACTACAGTGTCTGCTACTGACCTCATTAGCCCCACACAACTGGCAGCAATAGCAGAAAGACATCAGGAATATCAGGTTGATATTTCCTACCTTGCCTGCCTGTGGGCACTATCATTTCCCCCACTTACCTTACTATAGAAAATTGCATTTAAAGAAAACTTTAATGCACACTGAATTTTAATCTTGAACTTCTCAACAAAACTATGATATGGGTTAGCCAGTGTTATTATCCCTTCTGCAGATATGTAGGAATGGGCCCGGAAGGCTAAGTGTTTCATTAAGGCTCACAGGCTAATAAATGGGTGAATCAGGATTGAAATACAGATAATCTGATTCTAAATTCAGTTCTCATTTCACTTCATTATACTCTTTAATCCCTATCAAAATAGGAGACAGAATTAGAAACAAGTTTTATCCAATGATTTTTTAAGAATGCTAAAATTTACTTTGCTTAACATAATTGTCTGTACCCTGGCCAGTGAGGCTCAGTTGTTTGGAGCATCATGCCATGCACCAAAAGGTTGGGGGTACGATTCCTAGTCAGGCACATACCTAGGTTGCAGGTTCAATCTCTGGTCAGGGCACATATGGAAGCCAACCAATCACTGTTTCTCTCACACATCAATGTTCTCTCTCTCTCTCTTTCTCTCTCTCTCTCTCTCTCTTCCTCCCTCCTTCTTTCCTTCCCCCTCTCTCTAAAATCAATGAACATATTTTAAAAATTAAAAAAATAATGATTATTTTCTATTTTCTACTGTATACATTTCTAAGGCCCAGGAAATATATTAAGCATTGTCCTCACTTTACAGGCTAGGACTCTGCAGCTTATGCGGGCACAGAAACTGTCCCAAGGTCACACATTTAACACATGGAAAGTAATAGACTCCACTTCACCAGACTTCCTAAATAGAACAATACATTGACCTATGTTCTAGAATCATGTTGGAACATGAGACTATTACTATATTCTGAAGAATTTGTTTTCTCATATTCAATTCTCAAATATTTAAAGGATTGCTAAGGAAAAGAGATACCAGGTTGAATATGTGCACATTCCAGAGGACAAAAATGGGACTAGCATGAAGACATTCCAGTCAGACTGTGTTTCAACATAAGGAATAATCTTCCAATAATCACATCTGTTTAAAAAATAAGGAGATAATGTTCTATATTTTGTTTAGAATGTTGATTACACAGGCACACACACATCAAAACTCATAAAATTATAACTTCAGATCTGTGTATTTCAGTATATAAAACAAACAAGCAAGCAAAATACAACCAGAGACATTGAAATAAAGAACAAACTGACAGTAATAAGAGAGGTGGGGGGCAAAGCATAATAAGGGAAGGGCCATCAAGGAACATGTATAAAGGACCCATGGAGAAAGCCAAAGAAAGTAGATTCGAGGGTGGGAGGCGGGGATAGGTGGAGCGGGGCGGGGAGACGGGTGTTGGGGTGAAAATGGAGACAACTGTACTTGAACAACAATAAAAAAAATTTAAAATAAATGTTTTAAATAAAGAGGCTGCTGCATGAGCTAATGAGCTTCCATCAGCGGCTTAATAATAACCTGCTAGAGGTAAAGAGGCTTCCTGAATTCAGTGGGGAAGTAATATGAACTATATCTTCGATTCTTCCAAACTTAAGATTTATAGTATTTTCATTGGCATATATAAAAGAGAACTTGAGATCATTTTCAGATCTAAAATGCGTAGTTTTTTAAAAATTGGTTACTTTTTTAAACTCATATGGTTTCCTCAAATATGTATGAGTCTCTAGGTAAGTCACCTTGTGAACATGTTTCAAATAGGAAGAGAAGAACCAGTGATGAGCTTAGAATGTCACTTGCCAAGCTAGCATGTCACCTCACTAGAGGCCTCCCAGAGTGGACTTCCCAAATGAATTTCATTGGTCAGTAACTTAGTCCCTAATCTTAAAGAACCAGAAATCTAATTTTGTCTGTAAATCAAGAGTATAGAATAAGGATATCGGACCCATTGGATCTCCCAGGTAGTGTATTGTTCTTATAGCATGCCACAAACAGAAATAAACTATAATCAAAGTGTTGATTCATAATCATGTAGTCAGAATAAAGGACGCTATATGACTCAAAGTTTTAATGACATCTTCGGCAGCTTAACCTTCAATCAATCAGGATATGATTCCTAAAAGCAATCTCGACTTTAATAAAGAATTACATATATTTGTCTTGATTCATTATGGATCAATATGCTGAAAAGCATTGTTTTTTGTTTGTTTGTTTTTTAGTGTAGCATTGTATTTATATGAAATGGTTTTTTTTCAGGGTTTTTTAATATATTTATTGATTATGCTATTACAGTTGTCCCATTTCTGCCCCTTCACTCAACTCCATCCCGTCCACCCCCTCCCTCCCACATTCCCCCCCTATAGTTCATGTCCATGGGTCATACTTATAAGTTCTTTGGCTTCTACATTTCCTACACTATTCTTACCCTCCCCCTGTCTATTTTCCACCTATCATTTATGCTATTTATTCTCTGTACCTTTCCCCCCTCTCTCCCCCTCCCAATCCCCTATTGATAACCCTCCAAGTGATCTCCATTTCTGTGGTTCTGTTTCTGTTCTAGTTGTTCGCTTAGTTTTCTTTTGTTTTGGTTTTAGGTGTGGTTGTTAATAACTGTGAGTTTGCTGTCATTTTTACTGTTCATATTTTTTATCTTCTTTTTCTTAGATAAGCTCCTTTAACATTTCATATAATAATGGTTTGGTGATGATGAACTCCTTGAACTTGACCTTATCTGAGAAGCACTTTATCTGTCCTTTCATTCTAAATGATAGCTTTGCTGGATAGAGCAATCTTGGATGTAGGTCCTTGACTTTCATGACTTGGAATACTTCTTGCCAGTCCCTTCTTGCCTGTAAGGTCTCTTTTGAGCCTCTCCTCATTTTCCCAAATTCTTGTTTCTTCATTCTTTTCTGGTTCGATGTTTCTTTCTTCCTTCTGGTCCACACTATTGATTTGAGTCCCAGTTTCCTTTGCATCACTATTGGTTCCCTGTACATTTTCCTTTGTTTCTCTTGGCATAGGCTTCATTTTTTCATCCAGTTTTCGAACAAATTCAACCAATTCTATGAGCGTCTTAATAACCAGTGTTTTGAACTGTGCATCCGATAGGTTGGCTATCTCTTCCTCACTTAGTTGCATTTTTCCTGGAGCTTTGAAGCGTTCTGTCATTTGGGCCTTTTTTTTTTTTTTTTTTTTTTTTTGTCTTGGTGCATCTGTTACTTTAAGGGGCGGAGCCTTAGGTGTTCACGGGGGCGGGGTGGGGTAACTCTGATCCCTGCGCTGTGACACTGTACGTGGGGGAGGGGTCGAGAGGGAGCAATGGGGCCCGCTCCACTCTCCACAGAATTTTAGTCACTCCCTCCGCTACCCAGAATCAAATTGGGTCCCTCTGGTGCTGGCTTCCGAGTGGGTGGGCTTGTGCACACTCCAGGCCCCTGTGGGTCTCTCCAATGACCTCTCCCGTGAGGCTGGGAGTCTCTCCTGCTGCCACCCCAACCCCCACGGGCGTTTTCAATCAGAGGTTTGAGGCTTTATTTCCCCACACTGGAGCCCTGGGTTACCTGGTCTGCTTCGCTCCCCTCTGTTCCTCCCGGTTTATCTGTGCACGAGTGTGGGGTGTGGAGTGCTACCCGCCACTCTGCCTGCCCCGTTCTCCACCACTCTGAGCCCGGCCCTTTCCCTTTATCTGTGTACAAATGTGGGGCCACAGGGTCTGCTCATGGTCAGACTGCCTGCCCCGTTCATCCCACACTCCGCCAGTCTCGGTCCTGCCTCAGCCATGTGAGTCCTCTCCATCCTGGTGCCCGTCTCCGCCCCTCCTACCGGTCTGGATGTATGTTTCTTTTTTATCTACTGGGTGTCGGACTTCCTTGCCATTTGATTTTCTGCCAGTTCTGGTTGTGCGAGGAGGCGCAGTGTGCCTACCTACGCTGCCATCTTGGTTCTCTAAAAGCATTGCTTTTTCCTGAAAAACACTGTGGTCTTTCACTCTACAAAGGAAGAACACAAGCGGAAATGTTACCTATAAAATAGCCAATGGAAACATTGCATGGTCTAGGAGATCGTGAAACTATAGATGTAATACAGATCTTCTTCTAAGGGTACTTGAAATCTAATAATGAAAACTGAATGGATAACATGTAAATCTGCAGTCATAGTAATGAGATTATATCCTATTGGTAATAGGAAAATGGAAATGAGGGTAGTGTATTGTTACTACTTTTGAATTCCATCTATTCTTCTTTTAGAGGGATATGTGCTCACATTTAGTTTGTCCCTTTCATTTCCCTGGTTTGTTCATTCTCATCAGGTGTGTTTGAATATCCATTAATTGTTGCCTATGGCAGATTCTCTGTCCCATGATATGTTTGCCTGTGAACAATGCCAAAGTATAACATGGACACAGGGAGTAAATGTTCTTGGAGATGAGAGAGTTCTTCATTTTCACATGTCAAAAATACAGGGGGGATAAAACAATATTTATTGAGTCCATAATTTATGACAGGCTCCATTTTAGACAGCTTAATCTCATTCAATTCCTATGTAATGTAACATTTCAAATAATTACCCCCACTTCATAGAGGCAGGAATTGAGCTGACAGAGATTACCTTCCTAGTGATTGCATAACTATTGGTTGGCAGGGTTGGAATTTGAGCCCAATCTGTCTGATTTAAATGTCTGATATATATCTGCATACTGATTTTTCCTGCCATCCTGACATTCTTACCATCTTATAACAGTAAAATTTTTTGTTATAAGGGAAAAATCCGTTACTCCTTCAACTCCCTTAAAGCTTTATCTGGCACACTAAAGAGTTATACAGACCCAAAAGTGACAAGAATCATCCTCCACAACCATTCATCCCCAACCACCCAAACTGCTGGATAATGAGATGACAAAACTCTAAAATGTAATCACACGATATTGAACAAAATTCTAAAATGTAATTAGACAAGATTGGGTAAAATTCTGTGAACATCCTAGCTGTGCCAGAAAACTTTACAAAATAAAGGAAGAAACGGATCTGACGAGCAATCTGCTGCATTTTGGAGAAGCTCCCTGCCATAGTCCCTCTCCATAGAGCTTTCTAAGCAAGGATGCCAGCCTTGCAGGGGCCAAATCAAAGCTGGGTCAGTCCAAGAAATAACACATCTCATAGTCCTCCCAGTGTTTGGGAGCAAATCATCCAAGAAATGCATCTGTTCATTCTCCAGATATTACTAAACACCTACCCAAAAGTACTGTTCTGGGCCCTAAGCCCATGATAAATGAGAGACATTCCCTCAAGCAAAGATGCAGTAAGTTTTCATTCTCTTTCATTGTAGTCAAGGATACTGGATCTAGCACACTGACTGCTGAATGATACAGAAGTGAATGAAACAGACACTAATGCCTGCTCTCATGAAGATGACATTCTAGAGGGACAGAAGAACAGATGAATAAATGCAGAAGCAAAATGTATATTATATCATATGGAAATTAGGGATTTCACATATCACTTTCAGCAATTGACAGAAGTACTAGATAGAAAATCATTTCACCCAGGTTTTCAAATTTCTTGGCATATAGTTAGTTGTTCATAGTAATTTCTTACAATCCTTTGTATTTCTGTGGTATCAGTTGTAATTTCTCCTCTTTAATTTTTGATTTTATTGATTTGGGTCCTCTCTCTTTTTTTGTTGATGAGTCTGGTTAAAGGCTTGTCAATTTTGTTTATCTTTTCAAAGAACCAGATCCTGGATTTATTGATCCTTAGAAAGTTCTTTTAGTCTCTATGTCATTTAATTCTGCTTTGATCTTGATGATTCCTTCCTTCTGCTCATTCTGAGCTTTGTTTGTTGTTGTTTCTCCAGTTCTCATAGGGTTAGGCTGTTTATTTGAAATGTTTCTATCTTTTTTAGGTAGGCCTGTACTGCTATGAACTTCCCTCTTAGGAATGCCTTCACTGTTTCCCATAGGTTTTAGACTGCTGTGTGTTGATTTTCATTTGCTTCCAGAAACTTTTTGATTTCTTCCTTGATCTCATTATTAACACATTCATTGTTTAATAGCATGTTATTCAGTCTCCATGAGTTTGAATGTGTTATAACCTAAGAACCCTGAAACACCAATTGAAAAGGACCTATGCACCCCAATGTTCATAGCAGCACAATTTACAATAGCCAAGTACTGGAAGCAACCTAAGTGCCCATTACTAAATGAGTGGATCAAAAACTCTGGTACATTCACACAATGGAATACTATACAGCAGAAAGAAAGAAGGAACTCCTATGCTTCACAACAGCATTGATGGAACTGGAGAGTATTATACTAAGTGAAATAAGCCAGGCTGTGAAAGAAAAATACCATATGATCTCACCTATAACTGGAACCTAATCAACAAAACAAATAAGCAAGCAAAGTATAACCAGAGACATTGAAATAAAGAACAAACTGACAGTAACCAGAAGGGAGGGGGGAGGGGGACTATGGGGGGAAAAGAGGAGAAGGGTTGTCAAGGAACATTTTTAAAGGACACATGGACAAAGACAATTTGGGGGAGGACTGAATGTGGGATGCGGGGGTGGGTAGGGCTGGGGAGAGTAATGGGAGGAAAATAGCGACAACTGTAATTGAACAACAATAAAAAAACCTTTTTTAAAGAAATCAGCAATGACATAGAACTGAACAAAAATGAACCAATAGGCTCTAATGACATATAGAGAACACTTTACCCAACAATACATATATTTACCAAACACTTATGGAACATTCACCAAGATAAACCATGTCCTCATCCATAAAAAGAACTCAACAAATTTAAAATATTGAATTTATATAAGGTTCCTGATCATATAATTAAAGTAAAAATCAATAGTAGAAAAACATCAGGAAAATCTCTAAATGCTTGGAAGTTAAACTACCCATTTCTAAATAATCCCCAGGTAAAGTAAGACATCTCAGAGAAAAAAAATTTAAAGTACACATAAAACTGAATAAAAATAAAAACAAAGTATATTGAAATATATGAGATGCAGCTAAAACAGTGCTGAAAGGAAAATTTGTAACAATAAATGCTTACTTTAGAAAAAAAGAAAGGTCCCAAATCAATATAAATTCCTACTTCAAGAAATGAGGAAAAGAAGGGCAATGTAAACCCAAACCAAGCAGAACAAATGAAAGAATGAAAATAAGAACAGATATTAGTGAAATCAAAAACAGGAAAAAAGTATAGAAAATCAATTATGCAAAATCAAGCAGATAAAAATCACCAATCATACCTATCTGAATGGCTAAAATAAAAAATAGTAGCAATATCAAATATTGACAAAATGCAGAAAAATGAGATCACTCACAGATCACTGGTGGAAGTGAAAAATGTTACAGCCACTCTGGCAAATATAATAGTTTGGTAATTTCTCATAAAACTAAACACTCAATTACCATGCAACCCAGCAGTTGTGCTCTCGGGCATTTATCACAAAGAAAATTATGTTGACATAAGAACTTGTACACGAACGTTCATAGTAGCTTTGTTGTTAGAGTACCAAACTGGAAACAACTTTTGTATTTTTCAATTAATGAATGGGTGAACAATCTGTGGTACATCTTACCATGAAATACTACTCAACAATAAAAAGGAATGAACTATTGATACACACAGCAATCTCAATAAGTCTCCAGGGAATTGGGATGAATGAAAAAAGCCAATTATACACTGTATGATTCCACTTGTACAAAATTTTGGAAATCACAAAATTTTCAAAATGATAGCAGATTAGTGGTTACTGGTTATTAGTGATTGAGGGTATGGGACAGAAAGGGGAGAGGTATCACTAAAAGAGTGTACACAAAGGATCTCTGTGGGGACAGAAATGGTTTGTATCTCAGCTATAGTGCCAACTCAGGAATCGACACATGCAATAAAATTGTGGAACTAAAACATACTCACATATACCACAAGTGAGTATGTGCAAAACCAGTAAAATCTGAAATAGATTTATGGATGATATCAATGTCAATATCCTGGTTGTGATATTGTACTATAATTTATCACTGGGGATTGTTATCATTTAAGGAAAATAGAATAAATGTAGTTGAAATCTTCCTGCATTATTTCTGACAACTGCATGTAAATCTGTAACTATCTTAAATTTTTTTTAAGTCAATGTACCCATAAAAATTTAATTGGAGATATGACACTGAAAATGAAAAAAAAGGAAGTTTGCTTTAATGCTACTGTCTAGTATAAAATCAGCTTTAGACATCTTTAGCCATGTAGTTTGGGGTAAATATCTTGAGCACACATTCTTTTTCTGGAATATGCCTCACTTCCCTGCATATTAGCCTAAGAATGCTGGCAGTTTCAAAGAAAATAAAACAGTAGACAGATGGTGTTATGAAAAAAAGTCATAGACCTAAATATGAGAAACCTGGCAAGAAAAAAAAATGTCACCAAACAAAATCAGAATTGTTTTAGTGAAATTCAAGATTTATTTTGCCTAGCACACATGAAGGATAACCTAAGAATTATGTAAATGTGCTGTGAAAAATAAACATTTAGTGAGAGGAATCCTTAAAAAAAAGCTACACTTGATGAAAAATAATAATAATAAATTAAGAAATGCTGGCTTACTAGGTAATTAGTAATTCTCTAAACTCAAGGTCTGTGAACAATTTTAAAAATGTACAAAATTATAAATGAAATTACAAGTATCTTAATAAATTCATGTAATTTCAAAATATGTAAAGCACATAAAATTATGTTAAAAACAAACAGTAAAGGAAAACAACATTCTACATATTTTTGTAAGTAAAGATTTATTTATTTATTTTAGCATTTTTTGATATATTTATTGATTATGCTATTACAGTTGTCCCATTTCTGCCCCTTCACTCAACTCCATCCCGCCCACCCCCTCCCTCCCACATTCCCCCCCTACAGTTCATGTCCATGGGTCATATTTATAAGTTCTTTGGCTTCTACATTTCCTACACTATTCTTACCCTCCCCCTGTCTATTTTCCACCTATCATTTATGCTATTTATTCTCTGTACCTTTCCCCCTCTCTCCCGCTCCCAATCCCCTATTGATAACCCTCCATGTGATCTCCATTTCTGTGGTTCTGTTTCTGTTCTAGTTGTTCGCTTAGTTTTCTTTTGTTTTGGTTTTAGGTGTGGTTGTTAATAACTGTGAGTTTGCTGTCATTTTTACTGTTCATATTTTTTATCTTCTTTTTCTTAGATAAGCTCCTTTAACATTTCATATAATAATGGTTTGGTGATGATGAACTCCTTTAATTTGACCTTATCTGAGAAGCACTTTATCTGCCCTTCCATTCTAAATGATAGCTTTGCTGGATACAGTAATCGTGGATGTAAGCACTTGCCTTTCATGACTTGGAATACTTCTTGCCAGTCCCTTCTTGCCTGTAAGGTCTCTTTTGAGAAATCAGCTGACAGTCTTATGGGAAGTCCTTTGTAGGTAACTGCCTCCTTTTCTCTTGCTGCTTCTAAGATTCTCTCCTTATCTTTCATCTTGGGGAATGTAATTATGATGTGCCTTGGTGTGTTCCTCCTTGGGTCCAGCTTCTTTGGAACTCTCTGAGCTTCCTGGACTTCCTGGAAGTCTATTTCCTTTGCCAGATGAGGGAAGTTCTCCTTCATTATTTGTTCAAATAAGTTTTCAATTTTTTGTTCTTCCTCTTCTCCTTCTGGCACCCCTATAATTCAGATGTTGGAACATTTCAAGATGTCCTGGAGGTTCCTAAGCCTCTCCTCATTTTTCCGAATTCTTGTTTCTTCATTCTTTTCTGGTTGGATGTTTCTTCCTTCTGGTCCACACTATTGATTTGAGTCCTAGTTTCCTTCGCATCACTATTGGTTCCCTGTACATTTTCCTTTGTTTCTCTTGGCATAGGCTTCATTTTTTCATCTAGTTTTTGAACAAATTCAACCAATTCTGTGAGCGTCTTAATAACCAGTGTTTTGAACTGTGCATCCGATAGGTTGGCTATCTCTTCCTCACTTAGTTGTATTTTTTCTGGAGCTTTGAAGTGTTCTGTCATTTGGGCCATTTTTTTTTTTTTGTCTTGGTGCGTCTGTTACTTTACGGGGCGGAGCCTTAGGTGTTCACTGGGGCGGGGTAATGCTGGTTGCTGAGCTGTGATGCTGTACTTGGCGGAGGAGCCGAGAGGGAGCTATGGCGCCCGCTCTACTCTCCACCAGGCCCCAGCCACTCCCTCCGCTTCCCACAATCAAATTGGGCCCCTCTGGTGCTGGTTCCCGAGTGGGTGGGCTTGTGCACACTCCAGGCCCCTATGGGTCTCTCCAACAACCTCTCCCATGAGGCTGGGAGTCTCTCCTGCTGCCGCCCCAACCCCCATGGGCATTTTCAATCAGAGGTTTGAGGCTTTATTTCCCCGAGCTGGAGCCCTGGTTTATGCGGACTGCTTCGCTCCCCTCTGTTCCTCCCGGTTTATCTGTGCACAAGTGTGGGGCCGCAGGGTCTGCTAGTGGTCAGACTGCCTGCCCCGTTCATCCCACACTCCGCCAGTGTTGGTCCCGCCAAGGCAACTCGAGGACTCTCCGCCCCCGCTGCCCATCTCCGCCCCCCTACCAGTCTGGATGAATGTTTATTTTTTATTTCCTTGGTGTTGGACTTCCTTGCCATCGATTTTCCGTCAGTTCTGGTTGTGCAAGGAGGCGCAGTGTGTCCACCCACGCTGCCATCCCAGTTCTCAAATCCTACATATTTTTTTAATGCAAGATTTATTTTTTTTAAATCCTTGTTGCCACCTAAGTGTCATGAACCTGAGAATTTTTTCATTGGTATAATTTTAGCACTATAAGTTGTTTTTAATATTTCAATTACCACATTTTGGATTAATTCTATGTAAATGTGAATTTTTAAAGAAAATAAGATCAGGAATAGAAAGTGTATGAGAAGCAATTTATTCTCCCCTTATCCTTGTATGTATGCTTTTGAACCTAATGATAAGCAAACAGATAAAAACATCTCAAATTGTTTAATCTTTTAGTCAAATCCCGGGAGTCTTCACAGACAACTTTTCCTGTACCTTAAAAACTTGCTTCACTAAAATTTATAAATACTAAACTATCATTCAGGCATGTGTCCTAATTTACCTTAGACAGGAACCTTTCTGAAATGTCAATTAATGTTATACTGAGTGGTTATACTTATGATTCATAATTATTTTTTAATTTTTATTTATTGACTTTAGAGACACTGAGAAAGGATAGAGAGAGGAAGATAAACATCTATTTGTAGTTCTGCTCATTGATGCATTCATTGGTTGATTCTTTTTTTGTTTTTGTTTTATTTATTTATTTTTATTGTTGTTCAAGTACAGTTGTCTCCATTTGCCCACCACCAGTTTCCCCTGCCCCACCCACCGCAACTCCCATCCTCAATCCTACCCACCTTTGGCTTTGTTCATGGGTCCTTTATACATGTTCCTTGATGACCCTTCCCTTTCTTTCCCCCGTTTCCTCCCTCCCTATTTGTACCTTCCATGAACACTTACAGAATGTAGTTCTTACTCCTTTATGATCTGGTATTCAATTCAATTCATTCTAATTCAACAAATATTTCTTAAGAGACAGGGTTGCTGGGATAACAACTATGAAGAAAATAAACATGCCATATGTTCTCAGATTATAATGAAAATTCTTCTCATGTGTCCTTCTGGAGATTTTAAAATTACATTTTTACATTTAAGTCATTAATTCATCTGGAATTAATTTTGATTAATAAGGAATGAGACAAGGATAGGATGCTTATCATTTTCTAGATGGTGGCTCACTTATCTAGTTTTTACATAAGCCATCCCTCTCCCTCCATGACTTCCTTGTTGTGGCAGGCCTCTGTCCTTGTGTCAGGATGGTAATTAGTTCTAAGTAGATCTTACTATTACTTCAATGGCAAAATTTTGTGTCTCAAAAGAAAAACAGCTTATCTGAAAACAATTTCATACCCCATTGAAATCTATACAACTTCAATAATTAATATTTAGCTATTACAATGACATAATAAAGGCAAGTTTTATTAATTAATTTCTGTGTAATATGGTTATACACCTGTACTCATTCATCTATTTCATAGCCATGAGATACTGTTGCAATCTAAAATAATCCTCATAAAGCATTTATATGATTCTCAATATTTAAGTAAATGAATTTTTAGTTACTTGATGAAGTCAATATAAATGAAGAGCTTATCACCACTCTGTACTAGAGTCTTTTAGAGAAAAACTCAATAGAACATTCCAACTATTCAAAAAGTCTTCCTGTTGGTTCCAATTTTACAGCACCCTGTTGCTCAGAGATAATCTTAATTGATTTTCTTAAATACAAATAAAGTTTTATAAGCCAAAGCAGGAGTACTAAATGAAATTCTTTGTGAACTGAATTGCTGTTTGAATGGCTATACCACAAGATATGGTCATACTAAATTTAGTGTGTATTTATGTCTGCTTCTGGACTCACTATCCTGTTTATTATCTGTTTGCTTATTTATGCATTAATATCATGTTCTTCTAATTACTGTAACTAGATAATAAGCTTTACTATTAGGTAGAGCTATTCCTCACTCAATACTTCCTTTTTTTCTACAGGTTTCCTTTTTCAGATGCACTATAGTAACCCTTTGGTTTAGTTATTTAAAAATATCTGATTTTTTTTTTAAATCATGAGGTCTATAATTACTTTCTAGTGAATTAATTTTGTTTTGATATTGAGTCTTCCTGGATAAGAACAAGTCATGATCTTTAATTTATTCACATCTATTTGGTATCTTACAGAATATAACAACTTCATATAGTATAATCTTGCCCATTTCTTGTTAAGTTTATTAGATCTTTAATTCTTTTACTTGCTGTTCAAATAGGATCTTCTCTGGGTTATTTTGTATACAGAATGAGCATTAATTTTTGTATATTAATTTTATATTAAGTTAGCTGAACTATGCTATTGTTTGTTATAAATTTTCAATAGATTTTCCTAAATCTGTGTTACATAACCATATAATTATTATGATTTATTATATGTAGGGATTAGCAGAGCAGGAAGTATTTAGGCATGAAGAATGAATTTGGGATTGTATGAAATGCCTCTTTGTCTATACACATAATAATGTAATTTTTCTTTTTGACTTATTATGGTGATTTGTATGAAGATATTTCTAATATTGAACATTCTTACATTCTTTGAGTTAATGCTGCTTTGATATGGTGATTAATCCTTTCAATGTCTTGTGTACTCATTTATTGATATTTTATTTAGAACTATTGCATTGACTGTTTCATAAGTAACATCAGTCTATGGATTTTTTGTGTGCTATCTTTTGGTATCAATATTATATTATACTAGCTCCTTAAGGAGAATGTTATGAAGTAATTCAAAGAGTACTATAATTACATATATAAAAGATTGATACAATCACTCCTGAAACATCTAGATACCTAATAGTTCTAAAATTTAAGGTTCATTATCAATTTATTTTTGCATTTATCTCCTAGTTGGCTTACATTCAGCTTCTAGTAGGTTTTCATTTCAAGAATAAGTTGCTTTTTTTCTTTGACTTTTGCACATTTGGATTTTTCTCTAGTGACAATATATTTATAAGACAAATATCTGGTATGGCAGAGACTTCTGGCTGCTCATCCAAGTCTATTATTTCTTCTTGGGTATACACTTTACTACATATCCCAGCCTGCCTTGAAGTTAGATGTGATGATAAGGCTGGCTGATTTCTAGACAAGGGAATATGAATGGAACTGATATGTACCAATATTGGGGCTAGCTTTTGAAACCTCCCCACACACTGTGAACCAGGCACTATTCTGGTATCTTGGGATAAGGTAGTCTAGAAAGACTAGCCCCGAGCTCTCTTGAAGCTTACATTGAGATTGAGGGGACATGATGTAAAGGAAGGAAAATATGGGCAGAAAAAATAGCATGACTAAAACCCAGGAATGTAAACTGTATGCAACATTTGGGAGAGAGCACATCGATTGGTATAATCAGAATGCATTGGGTTGACCAAAATGTCTGTTTAAGTTTTCTGGAAAATAAAAGACACATTTTTAATTTATACCAATAACTTTATTGATTTGGATATTTTTGAGTATATTGGTTAGCTCCTGCTATTGGCTTCTAGCAGGTAGAGGCCAATGCATAAGACAGCCCCACAGCAAAGAGTTATTTGGGCAAAATGTCAACAGTACCAAGAAACCTCGCAAACCACTTTTGACACATTCGATTAGTCACAGCACCTTCTCCATATACTGCACAAATCTTTGTTTGCATTTCAGTTGTGTTTTAACCTTTCTTGAAATAATAAAGCATAATACACTTAAAATGTTGAATATATTCTTCCATCTTCAATATTAAGATGGCTGCACAAAAATTCACCAATTTTGATTTTTTTTAAATGCATGCTGATATGATAGCTGTCACAATATAATCTAACAAAATTGTTTCAAATGAAGTTAAAGACAACTAAGCACTACTAGAGCCATTGTATGAAAAAAATAAATGAACTTTTTGGCCAACCAAATACACTTTGTGAGTAGTGATGGGGTAGTGTGTTGAGAAATGAAACTGGTGAGGTGGGCAAGAACCAGATGATACGAGTCCAGACTAGTGAGTCAAGTGTAACCGTAAAGTCATATTTTCACATAAGATGTGTGGTGTTAATCAAGTCACTCAGAGAGAGATCCAGAGAATGGATTAGACTGGTGCTGGATAGGAGGGTGGGGTTGAGGGGAGAGACCATTAATGTGGTAGATCATTAAACCTTTGTTATTGGTCAGATGTGAAGCACAAAAGAAAGAAGGAGTTAAGGGTGTGTGCCAGCCTCTTAGTGTAGATGGACAGTTATGCCATCCGCTTGGACATCTGTACAGGAGACAGCAGGTTTTATCCACATTCTGATCTATGAGACTGAAAACATTTTAATTTGGTCAGTATTCATCAGTTAGATGGTTGCTTATCTAAAAGTTAGGGGAAAATGCCTGATGACATTTCTAGTTGGTATTGAGATTTTCCACCATAAATGGTTAATTTGTATAAGTTCTTTTTTGTCTTTTCTCTTGCCCTTTAGGCAAAATTAAAATTAAAATGTATAGGTTCAATTTGTTTATTTATTTTAAAACATTTTTTCAAGTTATTGTAATATCTTATTTTAATGAATGTGATGCTTCTCTTCACAAAGTTTTGTTATTTACCCCCAAGCAGAATTGAATAAGCATGATTTCTAATGGATAGTTTATTTATAGTTTGTTTAGAATTTAAAACAGGTGTCAGAGTTGCCAATATAAAATGTTTTATCTTTTCTGTTAATATCTTTTCACACTTTATACTACAGGCTGCTATCATTCCTGTAGGAAATGAATAGTTATAAATCAGCTCTGGCCAGGTAGCTCAGTTGGTTAGAGCATTGACTCAAAATGCCAAAGTTAAGGGTTTGATCCTTGATCAGGGCACATACAAGAATCAACCAATGACCCTTCCCCTTCTTTCCTTCATTATACCCCTGCCCCTTCCCCTCTGGTTACTGTTAGTTTGTTCTTTATTTCAATGCCTCTGGTTATATTCTGCTTGCTTGTTTGTTTTGTTTGTTAGGTTCCACTTGTAGGTGAAAGGTCATGAAGGAACATGTATAAAGGACCCATGGACAAAGCCAAAGGGGGGTAGGATTGAGGGTGGGAGTTGCAGTGGGTGGGTGGAAGAAAGTGGTGGTGGGAAAATGGAGACAACTATACTTGAACAACAATAAAAAAAGGAAAAATAAATAAATAAATAATGGAAGGAAGGGAGGGAGGGAGGGAGGGAGGGAGGGAGGGAGGGAGGGAGGGAGGGAGGGAGGGAAGGAGGAAAAGAAAAGAACCTTCTGCCAAACAGTCTGTGGGAAAACATGGCAGTACATCTAGTAGTAACTGCTGAAATAAATTTGGGGAAGAGATACATTCAGAGTGTCATCTGAGAGAAGTCAAGGGTTTCCTGACAGTGGAATAAGCCCTTAGCAAAAATCCTTAGGATAGTGCCTGCCAGCTCCTTCAACAGGGAGCTCCTGGACTCAGCATATCTGTCATTCTCAGCACCTGCCCAGCTGAGTAATAGCTAATGTACTTCCCATTCTAGCTCCCCAGCAGGGCTCCAAAAGTGTTGCTCTTGGTGATTCCATCTACCAGTAGGCGTAGACTATGTCACACAGGCAGGCTTGCCCATGACTCTGCAAGGGAGAGGGAAATGCTTAAAGGATGGCCTGGAATGAAGCTTCCAGTGGTGTGGCAAAGCTGTGCACTGCTGAGAAACAGCAGCAGCAGTCAGACCAGCTCAGCAGGAAGATATTAGGGTTGGGGCAGCTGGTTTTGAGCAAGGGAATCTGTCCAACTGAGGCCAAGGCAGCTTTAATGATAGTGGTGGGCTTCATCCCAGAGACACTATACCCAATAAGCAAAGATGAGCTTTGAGTGGTTTCAAGGGAGAAGGATCACAGGTCCCAAACTGATCTTTTCCAATCCCTCTTGGGCAAGTGATTATCATCAACCAGTGCTAACAACCTGAAAATGGAAAACTGTGCAGAGTGTTGGTGGCAGATTTCAGACTCACAGCAAAGGTCTTATGCTTGTTCTGAAACTCAAATGTTCTCTAAGAGGAAGCTCTGCTGGAAATTTCCCCACAACACCAGCAGTGCTTGATCAATGTTCACCTTTTCTAATATTGGCACAATATGCATCATTCTTGCAGGAATTAGCCTGAAAGAATTTTATAAGAACCCACTATGGCCCTGGCTGGTGTGGCTCAGTGGATTGAGCACCGGCCTGCAAACCAAAGGGTTGCAGGTTCGATTCCCAGTCAAGGCACATGCCTGGGTTGCGGGCCCAGTCCCCACTGGGGGGCATGTGACAGGCAAGCACACATTGACATTTCTCTCCCTCTTTCTCCCACCCTTCCCCTCTGCTTCAAAATAAACAAATAAATCTTTATAAAAAAAGAAAAAGAAAAAAGACACCACTATGAGCCCAACATAGTACTAGTTCCTGATAAGGACTTGACAATTTTAAAGGCACATACCTCAGTCTCCTATGAGCTTAGAAAACTTCATCATAAAAGTAAATTTAAGTCACATCAAATGTTTGGGGAAAATTAAATATTAAAATGTGTAATGATCATAATTCTAGTGAACAGAAGCACAGAGAAAGGAGAAATACAAATAGGGAAGTAGGATGTGATCGGGGCCTTAGAGGGAAGGAGGGTGGGACAGGGGAAGAACATTGTGAATGGGAGGAACAGAATGAGTAGGGGCTCAAAAGTGTAGGATAGCTGGTATGAAATGAAGGTCATACTATCTAGTGGGAATTCATGAAGCTGTGTCTAGAGGGAAGATATTTGGTGCTAAGATTTTGTCTTAGGTTTTCTTTAAGTTTTCAGTTCATTGCACCAGGCCAGCTCCAAACTATCCCATGTTATTTAAAACAGTTTCTTTAAAATAACAAACAATTGTTATTTTTTAATCAAATTTTAGAGCTATGAGGGATCATAGTACTTACCCAGGCCATCACTTTATTTCACAGATTCAGGAAGGTTGTCCTACAAGGTCATAGCTAGTTAGTGAGAGCTCCCAGGTCTCCAGAGAACCCATTTGTGGACCTTTTCCTCTAAGGCATATTGTTTCACATTTTAAGCCTGGAAGCTTTTCCCTCTGGTATCTCTATTTCACTGAAGATCATGCTCCTTAACAGCAGGGACATCCATCTACTTTAGCACAGAATAATTATTCAGCACAAACTCTATGCAAGGCATTTGGGCTAATATAATAAATGATATAAAAAGGGGGGGGAAAGAAACAACCATAATCTTGCTTGCATCCATAGTGCTGAATCCCAATGGGTAGTTTTGTTGAATAGCATATATATTAACTGATTTCTGTGAAGAATATGGGAATCTAAAGAAAGACAGAAGAGGAGGCAAAAACACATAGAGTTTTTTGATCCACTCATTTACCAATGGACACTTACATTGCTTCCAGTACTTGGCTATTGTAAATGGTGCTGCTATGAACATTGGGGTGCATGGTTTCTTTTGATTTGGTGTTTCAGGATTCTTAGGGTATAATCCCAGCAGTGGAATTGCCAGATCAAAAGGCAGTTCCATTTTTAGTTTTCTGAGGAAATTCCATACTGTTTTCCACAGTGGCTGCACCAGTCTGCATTCCCTCCAACAGTGTACTAGGTTTACCTTCTCTCCACAGCCTTGCCTGCACTTGTTGTTTCTTGATTTGTTCATGATAGCCACCCTGACTGGTGTGAAGTTGTATCTTATTGTGGTTTTAATTCTCATCTCTCTGATGGCTAGTGATGCTGAGCATCCCTTCATATGTCTCTGGGCCCTTTGTAAGTCCTCCTTGGAGAAGTGTCTGTTCAGATTCCTTTGCCCATTTTTTAATTGAATTTTTTGTCTTCCTGGAATATAGTTATGTGAGTTCTTTATGTATTTGGATATCAAACCCTTGTCTGAGGTATCATTTGCAAATATATTTTCCCATATGATTGGTTCCCTATTCATTTGTTGATGTTTTCTTTAGCCGTGCAGAAGCCTTTTATTTTGATGAAGTCCCATTTGTTTATTCTTTCCTTTACATGCCTTGCTCTAGGGGACATATCAGTGAAAATATTATGGCGCAGAATATCTGAGATTTTTCCTACCTGTGTTCTCCTCTAGGACTTTTATGATGTTATGACTTATATCTAAGTCTTTTATCCATCTTGAGTTTATTTTTATGTATGGTGTAAGTTGGTGGTAAATGAGTGGATCAAAAAACTACAGTACATTTATGCAATGGAATACTATTCAGCAGAATGAAAGAAGGAGCTCTTACCCTTTGTGACAGCTTGGATGGATCTGGAGAGCATTTTGCTAAGTAAAATAAACCAGGCAGTGAAAGACAGATACCATATGATCTCACCTATAAGTGGAACCTAATCAACAAAATAAACAAGCAAGCAAAATATAACCAGACACATTGAAATTAAGGACAAACTGACAGTAACCAGAAGGGAAGTGAGAGGGGATAATGGGGGGAAAGGGGGAAGAGTTTTCAAGGAACATGTATAAAGGACACATGGAGAAAGCCAAAAGGGGGTAGGATCAAGGGTGGGAGGTTGGGGTGGCTGGGGTGGGGGGAAGTGGTGAGGAGAAAATGGAGACAACTGTACTTGAACCACAAAAAAAATTAAAAATAATAAATTTAAATTAAAAAAACACATACAGTTTATTGCAATATTGTATGTTAAGTGAAATGACATCAGTGAGCTTTGAGTGCTGAGAAGCACTGAGGAAGGGTAGTTGACCTAGCTTAGTTTTAGGAAAAGGGATGGCCAGATGTTAGGGAGTCTTCACGAAAGAGTTATTATCTGAATTTGGTCCTAAAAAATAAATAGAAGCTACCCAAGTGAAGAAAAGGGGATGAAGGAAATAGCAAGAGCAAAGGCATTGAAAAGCAAAACAACATATTGTGTTCACAGAGCTAAAGCAGGTCAGTGTTGGTGAAAAGTTTTGCTGGAGCCCAGAAGTGGTAAAAGAAGAAACTGTTGAAAAAGCCATAGGCCAGACCATCAGGGTATTTGCATATCAGGTCACAGAACTTGACTTTATCACAAAGGCTACAGGGACCCTGAGAAAATGTAAAGTAGAACAGTGGCCTGATTAGATAGATCACGTGGGTAATTGGGAGACAACACTGGAAGCAAAGAGTCCAGTTAGTATCACATCAGGAAAGAGATGATAATAGAATAACAGAAAGATTTTTTTTTTAAAAAAAAAGAGGGGCCAATTTAAAGAGTACTTTGGGGGTAAGTTTTATGGGATTTGGTATGTGAATAACTGGAGATGATTGAAAGAGAAAGATAATCAAGGATGATTCTTGGGTTTCTAATTTGTGTAACTGCCACCACCAAGATAGAGAATTTTAGAAAAAGAAGACAAGTTCATTTTGAAGTATACTGAGTTTGAGATGTCTTTGAGATATCTGCTTGAGAATGCCTAGCCCACAGACAGATTAACAAATCTGAAGTTGAAAGGAGAGAACTGGGCAGAAGATATAGCTTTAGAAGTCACCAGCCTATGAGTAGTAGTTAAAGTTATGAAAGTAGATGAGTGAGGACAATCTAGAATGGGAAGACAACTGAGCTTGGAATAGAACCCTAGAAAGCATCAATATTCTGTCATAGGGAAAGGAAGAGGAACTAGTGAGGAAATAGAAAAGGGATGGTCAGAGAGAATTTGTAGGGGCACACAGGAGAATACAGGAAGGCATGATCCACAGTTTCATTATAATAGTGAGGTCAATTAAGATAACTAAAGAGGTTTCCATTGCCTTTGCAAGTAGGAACTTATTGGTGACTATAACAAGATCTATTTCAAAAAAGTGGTGGAAATGGGAGGCAGTCTGTAATGTTTTATAGTCATTAGGAAGTGAGAAAATAAAGTCTATGAATCATCAATTTGGGGGTAAAAGGAGAATTGGATGGTATCGTGAAGGAAATAGTGTCAAAGAAGAATTGATTTTTTAAAATATTTTATTTATTTATTTTTAGAGAGAGGGGAAGAGAAGGAGAAAGAGAAGGAGAGAAACATCAATGTGTGGTTGCCTCTCACATGCCCCCCACTGGGGTTCTGGCCCACAACGCAGGCATGTACCCTGACTGAGAATTGAACTGGTGATCCTTTAGTTCACAGGCCAGCACTCAATCCACTGAGCCACATCAGCCAGGGCTAATGTTCATAGTTTTGATCTTCTTCTTTTTCTTATACAATTTCCTTTAACATTTTATATAATAATGACTTTGTGATGATGAACTCCTTTAGCTTTACCTTGTCTGGAAACAACTTTATCTGCCCTTCCATTCTAAAAGATAGCTTTGCTGCATAGAATAATCTAGGTTGTAGGTCCTAGCTTTTCATCACTTTGAATCCTTGCCTGCAAAGTTTCTTTGAGAAGTCAGCTGATAGTCTTATGGGAACTCCTTTATAGGAAACTCTCTGCTTTTCTCTTGCTGCTTTTAAGATTCTCTATCTTTAACCTTTGGCATTTTAATTATGATCTGTCTTGGTGTGGTCCTCTTTACATCCATCTTCTTTGGTAGAATATATTGTTTAAGATGATGATGTTTCTGGGATAATGAGGAGTCAGGAATGACAAAAGCTAAAAATAAAAGAGAGAGTGGAGGAATAGCTAATAGAATTAGTTCCCAGAAGTAGTATGAGGAAAGAGAACCAAAGCTACAGGTACAGTTGTCAAGACTGCCCTTAGATTATACTTAGAACATATTTTTTGAGTTTGAAAGAAAGATGACAAGGATAGATCTGGATATAGACATATTTGTATGTGAGACAAGTAAGCAGGGAGTTTACAGTTGAAATACTTAATGATTTGTTAAACTTTATTATTGAAATAGGAAGCAAGTTCATCTAATAAGGGGCAGGGAGGACAACATGATATGGTGACACTGTAGTTTCTGAGAGTCCTTATAATACCTGCTATAAACCAAATAGATAAGAAAGGAAGGGTAAATGGAAAGTAAAGTAAATTTTCAAAGTATTGTTTGGAAATTAACTGAGATGTGTGTATGTATGTTTTGAAGCTGGAAAGTCAAGTAGTAAAGGGTAAGTATATTTAAAACTATAAAAAATAACATTAATATAATATTAATGTCTGAAATTGAAGCATAGAGTAGAGACAGTGGAGAAAATAAGAAGTGGTTTCTAGTTAACCTCAGTACTGGTCATGGTAGAAAACCAATGAGTTAAATCATTCAAAGAAGAGGTGACTAAAATTATTCAACAAAGATAGATATGTGTCTGTTTTAACAAATTTTAAAAATTTCAAATAACAAAAGAAACACCAATAGAAGGCAAAAAAAAATCACATGAGTTTAAAGTAAAAACAACATGAAACGCCATATAGACCTATCTTGTCAATAAATACAAGTGGGCTTAACTCATCTAATAAGAAATTATTATCATATTGGTGCCTTTTACATCCAGGTAGACTGAGTGTATATAGAAAATCTTGAACCCTGTTTTCCAATAATAGAGAAGACATTTTCTTTAAGAGAACACATGGAACATTTACAAAAATTAACAAAATACTAAGCCACAAATAAAGTTACAGTAATTTTTTAAAATATAGTGATTTAATTTAAAAAATACCAAAAAACATACAAGGACACATGGAGAAAGCCAAAGAAAGTAGGTTCGAGGGTGGGAGGCAGGGATGGGTGGCATGGGTGGGTGTGGTGGAGTGAAATGGAAACAACTGTACTTGAAAAACAATTTTAAAATTTTTAATTAAAAAAAAATCTTTTAAAAGTCCTTCCACTTGCAATGGCATGGATGGACCTGGAGATTTTTTTTTTTAAGTTTATAGTTGTTAGTACATGAAACAGTGTTTATTCTTTTTTTAAGTATATTTTATTGATTATGCTATTACAGTTGTCCCAATTTTTTTCTCCCCTTTATTCTCCTCTGCCCTGAAACTCCCACCCTCCAGCATTCCCCCTCCCCCTCTAGTTCATGTCCATGGATTGTACATATAAATTATTTGGCTTCTCTATTTCCTACACTATTCTTAACTTCCCCCTGTCTATTTTGTGCCTACCATTTATGTTTCTTATTCCCTGTACCTTTTCCCCTCATTCTCCCACTCTCCCTCCCGCTCCCCACTAATAACCCTCCATGTGATCTCCATTTCTGTGATTCTGTTCCTGTTCTAGTTGTTTGCTTAGTTTTTGTTTTTTAGGTTCATTTGTTGATAGTTGTGAGTTTGTTGTCATTTTACTGTTTATAGCTTTTGATCTTCTATTTCTTAGATAAGTCCCTTTAACATTTCATACATTTCATATAATAAGGGGTTGGTGATAAGGAACTCCTTTAACTTGACCTTATCTGGGAAGCATTTTATCTGCCCTTCCATTCAAAATGATAGCTTTGCTGGATAGAGTAATCTTGACCTGGGGATTATTGTGCTAATCAAAATAAGCCAGTAAGAGAAAAATAAATACCATGTGATCCCATGCATCTGTTGAATCTAATGAACAAAACAAACTGGCAAACAAAATAAAAACAGAGACATGGATACATGGAACAGACTGAGAGATCTCTGGGCGGGGGGGGGGGAGGGGAACTGGAAGAGATTAGCTAAAGAACATAAATGTATATATGCATAGCCCATGGACACACACAACAATATGGTGAAGACCAAATAAGAGGGTAGGGGTTGGGGGCAGGAGGGTAAAGGGAGGAGGGAATGGAGGACATCTATAATAGTGTCAAAAATAAGTAAATAAGTAAATAAATAAATAAAAGTCCTTCATTTGGAAACATAAAGAAACACACAGAAAGACCTCATTCAAATATTGTTTCAAGGAGAAAATATAAAAAATAATTGCAGAATTTCCAGAAGGCAACAATAAGTAAACTGCAATATATTGTATCTATGAAATACAAGTAAAGTAAAGGCTCAAATAAAAATTCATAACTTTATCAATTTATCAATAAATGAAAAAAGTGTGTTAAACACTCAACTTCAAAAGTGAAGAAGAGAACAACAAAAAATATCAAAAGAAAGCAGAATAAAATATTATTAAAGATAAAAGCAGAAATAAATAAGAGAGAAATTAGAAAAAATAGCATTAATTAAATAATCTTATACCATGAAAATCATGAATAAAATGAGCAAATCTATAGTTAAGTTTTTTAGTAATGAGTAGGAAGCACACATATACAAAGAAACATAAAAAAGAAAAACAACCACCAAATAAGTGATTTGTAAAGAAATATATGTAATTATAATGGCAAACTTCTTTGCAAATAAAGGGGTTGGCAAAAGTAGATATATAATTGTGAGTTCATAAAACACAGAATTTATTCTTTATTAACTGTTGTATTATTTATTCACACAACTGTAAACCTACTTTGTCCACCCTTGTATTTGAAAACCTAGATGAAATGGATAACTTCAGTCAAAATAAAAAGTTGAAGTAGAAAGTCCAACAGACCAATTATCATTTACAAGTAGCAGAGAGTTTTTAAAATGTTATTCTTCAAACCAGCAGCACAGAAACCAGATGGTTTTACAAGGGAATAATACCAAACAATAAAACCCAGATAGTCTAGTTGCTATTTAAATTGTTCCAGATCATAGAAAAATAATAAATATTATTCAATTTTTTCTGTCAAATATAAAATATTCATTGACATAAAAGCCATGTAAAGATGATACAAAAAAGAAAGCTCTATATTAATCACTTATAAAAGTTAATGTAAAAGTTATAAGTAAAATGTCAGGAATAGAGTATTATGTCATACTGGAATAAAATATATCATAATCAAACAGTGTTTATTCTGGTAATTCAAGATGACTCTATGTGAAAAATCCATTAATATAATTAATCATAGCAATAGGTCAAGGGAGAAATTGTATTACCATTTTTAACAATGTAAAAACAGCATTTGAAAAAAATTAACATTTATTTTTTATCAGACATACACACTCACACATACACATTCATTCACTAAAATACAAATCAATTAAAGACACATCTTCATGGGGACACACTTAAGGTATTCCCATTAATGTAAGAGACAATGCAAAGTTGCCCACCATATCCATTACTATTTAACATGATACTGGAGGAATTAGTCAATGAAATTAGATAAAGCAATTGGGAAGGAACACTAGATCTATATTTAGATAATGAGTGTTTATGTTGAGAAAACTCAAGACAATCAATGAAAATAACTGCTACAAAAATCATAGCATGTGGTAAATTAACAAGATATAAAATTAATATGTGGAAACCAGTAGTTTCCATATAGTATACAAACACTAACATGTTGTGCTGTAACACGGAATAGAAGGTTCCAGCTTAAAAAGATAAATTACCTACACACATTGGTAGTGAGAAATATGCAGAATGTACATAATGAAAAATTTTAAACACTACTGAAAGATAAAAAATGTTCACTTAAAAAATTGGGTATTCTCTGTTCCTTTTTTATTTAATTTGATTTAATCTTTATTGTATTTTGTCCATTACCATTTAGTCCCCTTATGCCCCCATCTCCCCAACAATCACCACACTGTTGTCCACGTCTATGAGTCCTTTTTCCTCTTTTGCTCAATCTCTCCACCCCCTCAATTCCTTCAACACTAGCTGTCATCCTGCTCTCTATCTGTGAGTCTGTCCCCATTTCCCTTGTTAGTTCAGTTTGTTCATGAGATTCCACATAAGAGTGAAATTGTATGGCATTTGTCTTTCTCTAATGGGCTTATTTCACTTAGCATAATATTCTTCAGGTTCATCCAAACTGTCACAAAGTGTAAAACTTTCTTCTTTTTCACATCTGAGTGGTATTCCATTGTAAAAATGTCCCCTACTTATTTTATTCATTCATCTACTGATGGACACTTGGGTTGCTGCCATAACTTGGAGATTGTACATAACTCAAAAATGAACATAGGTGTGCTTATGTTCTTTTGAATTAGTGTTTTGGGCTCCTTCTGATATATTCCCAGAAGTGGGATTGCTGGGTAAAACTGCAGATCCATTTTTAATTATTTGAGGTATCTCCATACTGCTTTTCACAGTGGTTGCACCAGTCTGCATTCCCACCAACAGTGCAAAAGGGTTCCCCTTTCTCCACATCCTCACCAGCACTTGTTTGTTAATTTATTGATGATGCCCATTTTTGAAATTATATTTTATTGATTATGCTATTACAGTTTTCCCAATTTTCCCCCTTTTATCCCACCTGCACCCTGCACCCCCTAAACCCCTATCATCACCCCCTTAGTTCAAGTCCATGGGTTGTACGTATAAGTTCTTTGAGTTCTCTGTTTCTTATACAATTTTGACCTCTCCTTCTCTATTTAATGCCTACCAATCATGCTGCTTCTTCCCTGTACCTTTTCCCCACATTCCTCCCCTTCCCCTCCCCACTGAAAACCTTCCATGTGATGTCCATTTCTCTGATTCTGTTCCTGTTCTAGTTATTTGCTTAGTTTTTGTTTTCATTGTTTTTCTTTCTTTTATTTTTTTAGGTTCATTTGTTGATAGTTTGTTGTCATTTTAATGTTCATAGTTTTTATCTTCTTTTTCTTAGATAAGTCTCTTTAACATTTCATATAATAAGGGCTTGGTGATGATGAACTCCTTTAACTTGACCTTATCTGGGAAGAACTTTATCTGCCCTTCTATTATAAATGATAGCTTTGCTGGATAGAGTAATCTTGGATGTAGGTTCTTGCCTTTCATGACTTGGAATACTTCTTGCCAGCCCCTTCTTGCCTGTAAGGTTTCTTTTGAGAAATCAGCTGATAGTCTTATGGGCACTCCTTTGTAGGTAACTCTTTCCTTCTCTCTTGCTGCTTTTAAGATTGTCCATTTGTCTTTAATCTTGGGTAACTTAATGATGATGTGCCTTGGTGCGTTCCTCTTTGGGTCCAACTTCTTTGGGACTCTCTGGGCTTCCTGGACTTCCTGAAAGTCTATTTCCTCTGCCAGATTGGGGAGGTTTTCCTTCATTATTTGTTCAAATAAGTTTTCAGTTTGGTGTTGCTGTTCTTCTCCTTCTGGCACCCCTGTAATTCGGATATTGGAACGTTTCAAGTTGTCCCGGAGGTTCCTCAGCCTCTCTTCACTCTTTTGGATTCTTGTTTCTTCATTCTTTTCTGGTTGGATGTTTATTTCTTCCTTTTGTTCCAAATCATTGCTTTGAGTCCTGGTTTCCTTCCTGTCACTGTTAGTTCCCTGAATATTTTGCTTTATTTCAATTTGGGTATCCTTCATTTGTTCTTTCATTTTTTGACCAAGCTCAATATGTTCTGTGAGCATTTTGATTGCCAGGGCTTTAAATTCTCCATCAGATAGGCTGGCTACAACCTCTTTGCTTAGCTCTCTTTCTGAGGCTTTGCTCTGTTCTTTCATTTGGGCCCTATTTCTTTGTCTTGACACAGCTGATAAGTTTTAAGAGGGCAGAGCCTTAGGTATTCACCCAGGCAGGGCAAACCTCTTTGCTGTGCTGAGGCGCTGCCTCTGGGGGAGGGGCCAGAGAAGGGACAATGCAGCTCACCTGCTCATCTCTAGCACATTTTTCAAGGAATTCTTGTGTGAGACTGGGAGTTTCTCCTACCACAGCAACCAGCATAGTCCACAGCCACCTCTGAGTCTCAGTTTCCCCTTACGTGAGCCCCTCCCACGAAGCTTGCCACCACACCACAGTCAGCCCACCTCCACAGTTCACTGTCTCACCACAGTTTCTCTCCATTCACAGCCTTACTGGTCTGGTTGTTCTCTTTGACTATTTCTTAAATTCCACGGTTGTCAGAGTTCCATGCAGTTTGATTTTCTAGTACTTCTGGTCATTTATTTATTTTAGGTTCGTCATTTTTCTCCTTGTGGTTGTGCTAGGAAGTGAAGGGTTTTTACTTATGCCTCCATCTTGGCTGGAACTCCTGATGATACCCATCCTGACAGGTGTGAGATATCTCTTGTGTTTTAATTTGCATTTCTCTGATGATTAGTGATATTAAGCATCTTTTCATATGTCTATTGGTCATCTGTAGGTCCTCTTGGAAGAAGTGTCTACTCAGGTCCTGTGTCCATTTTTTAATTTGGTTGATTATTTTTTGGTGTTGAGTTTTGTAAGTTCTTTATAAATTTTAGATATTAACCCCTTATCACATGTATTGATGAGTATGTTTTCCCATTCTGGGGGTTGATAAATTCAACTGTTTATTTATTTTGTTGATAATTTCCTTTGCTTTGCAGAAACTTTTTAGTTTGAAATAGTCGCATTTGTTTACTTTTTCTTTTGTTTCCCTTACCTGGGGAGATGTATCTGATAAAATATTGCTACAAGCAACGTTCAAGATTTTGCCACCTATGTTTTCTTCTACAATTTTTATTGTCTTGGGTCTAACATTGAAGCCTTTGAACCATTTTAAATATATTTTGTGTGTGCTGTAAAAGGTGGTCTAGTTTCATTTTCCTGGATGTATCTGTCCAATTTTCCCAAGTACATTTATTGAGTAAACTATCTTTAGCCCATTGTAAGTGATTGCTTCCTCTTCAATTATTAATTGGTTGTAAAGGTGTTACATTGATCTGTGTGTGAGTTTGTATGCAAGTACCATGCTGTTTTGATTACTATGGCCTTATAGTATACTATATTTTCATATTAGGTTGCATGATTCTTCCAACTTTGTTCTTTTTCAGGATTGCTGTTGCTTTGCAGGGCCTTTTGTGATTCCATATAAATTTTTGAAACATTTGTTCTACTTCTGTGAAATACATCATTGGAAACTTGCTAGGAATTGTGTTCAGTCTACAGATGGCTTTGGGTAGTGTGGACATTTTAATGATGTTAATTCTTCCTATCCATGAACATAGTATGTGCTTCCACTTATTTGTATCTTTCTCTCTTTCTTTCTTCAGGGTCATAATTTTCCAAGTACAGGTCTTTTACATCCTTGGTTAGGTTTATTCCTAGTTATTTTATTCTTTTTGAAGTAATTGGGATTGGGATTGTTTTCTTAAATTCCCTTTCTGTTAGTCTGTTATTGGCACATAAAAATGAAACTGATTTTTTGTTATTAATTTTGTATCCTGCTACTTTGCTGAATTCATTTATCATTTCTAATAGTTTCTTGGTGGGATCTTTGGGGTTCTCTATGTACAGTATCATGTCTTCTGCAACTAATGAGAGTTTCACTTCTTCCTGCCCATTTTGGATGCTTTTTATTTCCTCTTCTTGTCTGATTTCTGTGGCTAGGATTTTTCAGTACAATGTTGAATAAAAGAGGTGAAAGCAGACATCCCTGTTTTGTTCCTGATCTTAAGGGGAAAACTTGTAGCTTTTGTTCATTGAGTATGATGCTGGCAATGGGCTTATCATATATGGCCTTTATTATGTTTAGGTATGTTCTGTCTAATCCCACTTTGCTAGCAGTTTTTACCATTAATGGGTACTAGATTTTATCAAATGCTTTTTCTGCATCTATTGATATGATCATGTGGTTTTTATCCTTCATTTTGTTTATGTGGCAAGTCACATGTATTGGTTTGTGAATATTATACCAACCTTGTATTCCTGGAATACATCCCATTTGATCATAGTGTAGGATCTTTTTGATGCATTGCTGTATTCAGTGTGCTAATATTTTGTTGAGGATTTCAGCATCTATATTCCTGAGGGATATTGGCCTGTAATTTTCTTTCTTTGTAGTGTCTTTGTTTGGTTTTGGGATTATTATAATGCTGGCCTCAATTAGAGTTTGGGAGGCTTTTCTCCTCTTCAATTTTATGAAATAGTTTGAGAAGGAAAGATGTTAGTTCTTCTTGGAATGTTCAGTAAAATTCAACTGTAAAGTCATCCAGTTCAGAGCTTTTTTTGTTGGAAGTGTTTTGGTTACTGCTTCAATTTTATTAGGTATAATTTGTCTATTAAGATGCTCTGATTCTTCCTAATTTAGTTTTTGGAAGGCTGTATGTTTCTAGGAAGTTATCCATTGCATCCAGTTTGTCCAGTTTCTGGGCACATAGTTCATAATATTTTCTTACAATCCTTTGTATTTCTCTTGCATCAGTTGTTATTTCTCCCCTTTCATTTATGATTTTATTTATTTGGGTCCTTTCACTTTTTTCTTGATGAGTCTGGTTAAAGGTATGTCAATCTTATTTATCTTTTCAAAGAACAGCTCTTGGATTCATTGATCTTTTGTATCATTATTTAGACTCTAATTTACTTATTTCTGCTCTGATCTTTATTTTTCCCTTCCTTCTACATACTTTGGGCTTTCTTTGTTTTTCTTTTTCAAGTTCCTTTAAGTGTGAAGTTAGATGGTTTATTTGAGCTTTTTCTTGTTTTTGAGATAGACCTGTAATGCTATGAATTTCCCTCTCAGGATTGCTTCCCCAGTGTCTCACAGATTGTGAATTGTCATGTCATCATTTTCATTTGTTTCAAGGTATCTTGTGATTACTTCCTCGATCTCATTGTTGACCCATTCATTGTTTCATAACATGTTATTTAGCTTCCATGTCTTTGTGTATTTTCATTGTTCTTCTTGTGATTGATTTATAGTTTTACAGCATTGTGGTCAGAGAAGATGTTTGGTATGATTTTAATCTTCTTAAATTTATTGAGACTTGTTTTGTGTCCTAACATGTGGTCTATCCTAGAAAACATCCCAGGTGGACTTGAAAAGTATGTATATTCTGCTACTTTGTGAAATGCTCTGAAAATATCAATTAAATCCATTTGATCTAGTGTATCATTTAAGGCCACTGTCTCCTTATTGATTTTCAGTCTGGAAGCTCTATCCATTGTGGTCAATGGAGTGTTAAAATCCCCGACTATGACTGTATTTCTGTTAATCTCTCCCTTTATGTTCATCAAGATTTGCTTCACATATTTTGGCACTCCTATGTTGTGTGTATTAAAGTTTACTAGGGTTATATCCTCTTGTTGGACTATTCCCTTTATCATTAGGTAGTGTTCTTCCTTGTTGCTTACTATAGCCCTGGTTTTAAAGTCTATTTTGTCAGATATAAGTAGTGCTACCCCAGCTTTTTTCTCCTTTCCATTTGCGTGAAATATGTTTTTTCCAACCCTTTAGTTTTAGTCTGAGAGTATCTTTTGACCTGAGATGTGTCTCTTGGAGGAAACATAAATATGAATCTTGTTTTCTTATCCATTCAGTTACCCTCTGTCTTTTGGTTGGATCACTTAAGTCATTTACATTTAAGGTAATTTTGGATAGATACATAGTTAGTGCAATTTTATTGTTAGACTCTTTTCTTTTGTCTTTTTTTCTTCTTTCCCTTCTTCTTCTTAAAGCAAGCTCTAATATTTGTTGAAGTACTAATTTGGTGGTAAGAAACTCCCTTACCTTTTTCTTGTCTGGAAAGCTTGTTATTTCTCCTTTGATTTTAAATGTTAGCTTTGCTGGGTAAAGTAGCCTTGGTTGAAGTTCCTTGCTTTTCATCACCTTGCATATTTCACACCACTGCCTTCTGTCCTGAAATGTTTCTGTAGAGAATTCAGATGCCAGTTTAATTGGTGCTCCCTTGTAGGTAACTACCTGCTTTTCTCTTGCAGCTTTTAGGATTCTCTCCTTGTCTTTAAACCATGTCATTTTAATTATGATGTGTCTCATTGTAGGTCTCTTTGGGTCCAATTTGTTTGGGACTCTCTGAACTTCCTGAGCTTGTATGTCTTTTTCCTTCACCAGATTAAGAAAGTTTTCAATCATTATTTCTTCAAATAGATTCTCAATTCCTTGCTCACTCTCTTCTCCTGGTATTCCCATGATACAGATATTATTGTGCTTCATGTGGTCCAAAATATTTCTTAAGCTCTCTCCATTTGTTAATATTCTCTTTTCTTTTTGCTACCCTGCCTGGGTATTTTTTCCAACCTTATCTTCCAGATCACTGATTTGATTGTCTGCTTCATCTAACCTACTGTTTTTCTTTCCATTGTATTATCTATTTTAGATATTCTTTATTTCTGAGTGGTCCTTTTTTATGGTTTATATGTCTTTTTTCATGCTGTTGAGTATCTTTATAATCATTACTCTAAACTCTCTAACTCATAAATTGCTTGCCTTTATGTATATGGTTCTTCTTCTGGAGAATTCACTTGCTGTTTGATTTGGGGCCTGTTTCTGTGTCTTCCCATTTTGGCTGCTTCTTTGTATTTTCCCCTTTAGTTGTTAAACTAATCAATAATATATTATTAAGCTGTAATCAGCTTAAGCACCACAGGGCAGAGCATAGGAATTCCTGAGGGCAGGGCTTTGCTTCCCCTCAGGCTGATGACACATGAAGGGGAGTGCTCTGACTGAGAAACATGGTTTCTGTAGTATGGGGAGTGACTCAGCACGGGCATCCTGGCAGCTGACCCGTCAGCTCTCTACCCAGATCCACCATCACCAGACTCTCCTCTTGCAGGTCTAGTCCACTCTGTCCTCCCTCTGCTGAAGTCCAGGGTAAGTGGCTCAAATGAAATTTTGTGTGTTGGCCCTTTAATAGGCTCTCTGAGTCTTCAGCCATCTCTCCCTGGTGGACAGAAACCCTGCTGCTTTTCACATCTGGATGTTATCTAGGTTTCATTCTGCCATAGGCTAGGGAGCCCAGCTTGGGATTTAGACCCCGTAATTCTCAGAGGGAACCCCCTGGCCACTGAAATATCTCTCAGAAACGTCAGGTGCTGCCTGTGGGAGCCCAGCCAGCCTTCTCACGCCTCCTCTGCACTCCCTACCAGGCTCATTGTGGTGAAATGGTTTCTTCTCTCTGTCCTTGGTTATGGTTATAAGGCTTCTCTAAAGCTGATGTTCAATTGGTTATTCAGGATGATTTATCTCTAATTTAGTTGTAATTCCAGATTGGTCCTGGGAGGTTAGTGTAGTTTCAGCTTACTCCTCTGCTCAACATTCTCTGCTCTTATATGAAGACTCAATAGCAACAGAGTGGTCAAGGTTTCACAAGAAGCAAACAGACAAATACAAAATATAAGATATTCCTAAGGATGGTTGCTTTCTTCTCTTCAGTAAGCTAATGTAATGAGTTAAAAGAGAGAGAGAGGAAAGAAGAAAAGGCAAAAGAATGAGGGGCAGGAAAGGAGCAGAATAAGAAGGGGATTGATATAGATCAAAGGAAATTTATGACACTACTCAACAACTTGGAGAGTTTATGTGGGTCCTAAATCAAACACCACCTCCAAAAAGAATTTCAATAATTGGAGTAGCTGCTAAAACCAGAAAATTGCTTTTCTATTTTGTTAGATGTGATAACAGCATTGTGCTTGTTTAAAAAAATACCCATAATTTTTTGAGTTGTATTCTTAAGCACATAGTCATAAAATGACAAATTTGAAATTTGCTTTAAAATAATTCACAAAAGAAAAAGCCAAAAGTAACAGAGATAAAGCAAATGCAGGAGAATATTTTAAATTATTGAATAGAAAATACATTTGTGTAACTTTATGATTACTTTTTACTTTTATGTCATTTTAAAATATTTATAATACAATTATTTTAATTTCCAAAACCAGGTAGACACAATGAAGAAATAAAATTACAAACCAATATGCCTGATGAATATAAATGCTAAAATCCTCAACAAAATATTAGCAAACCAAATCCAGCAATACATTAAAAATCATACACCATAATCAAGTGGGATTTATCCCAGGGATGCAAGTTTGGCACAATATTCACAAATCAATAAATATGATACATCACATAAACAAAATGAAAAACAAAAATCACATGATTATATCAATAAATGCAGAAAAAGTATTTGATAAAATCCAGCACCCATTTCTGATAAAAAAAACACTCAGCAAAGTAGAAATAGAGGGAGCATAATTCAACAAATTAAAGGCCATATACAAGAAACCTACTGCCAACATCATACTCGTGGGCAAAAACAAAATGCTTTTCCCTTAAGATCAGGAACAAGACAAGGGCATCTGCTTTCACTACTCCTACTCACAATAGTACCAGAATTCCTAGCCACAGTGATCTGACAAGAAGAAGAAATAAAAGACATCAAAATTGGAAAGAAGGAAGTAAAACTGTCATTATTCTCATACAAACTGATATTGTACACAGAAAATTCTATAGGATCCACCCAAAAACTACTTGACCTAATAAATGAATTCAGCAAAGTAGCAGGTTACAAAGCCAATAAGAAATCAATGGCATTTTCATATGCCAGGAAGAATGAACTACCAAAAAAAGAAATTTTTTTAAAAATCCCATTTAGTATTGCCACATACATACATACATACATACATACATACATACATAAAGTACTTAGGAATAAATTTAACCTATGAGGTAAAAGACCTATACTCAGAAAATTACAGGACACTGAAGAAAGAAATTGAAGAAGATACAAGTAAGTAGAATCAAGTACCATGTTCATGTATTAGAAAAATCACCGTAATTTTAATGTACATACTACCCAAAGCAATCTATAAATTCAACACAATTCTTATTAAAATACCAATGGCACATTTCACAGATCTAATACAAGTATTTTAAAAATTTATATGGAACCAAAAAAGACCCTGAATAGCCTCAGTAATCTTGTAAAAGAAGAACAAAGTTGGAGGGATCACAATACCTAATAACAAACTATAATAAAAACAATATAAGGCCACTATAATAAAAACACTCTGGTACTGACATAAGAACAGATGCATAGATAAGTGGAACAGAATAGAGAGCCCAGAAATAAACTCGCGTCTTTATGGCCCATTAATATTTGCCAAAGGAGGCAAGAGCATATATTGTAATAATGACAACCTCTTCAATAAGTGGTTTTGGGAGAACTGGACTGGTACATGCAAAAAAAAAAAAAAAGAAAGAAAAAGTAGACCACCAGCTTACACCAAACACCAGAATAAACTCAAAATGGATAAAAGACTTAAAAATAAGTCATGATATCATAAAAATCCTTGAGTAAAACATATGCACTAAAATTTCAGGTATCTTGCATAGTAATATTGTTGCTGATATATCTCCTATGGCAAGGGAAATAAAGGAAAAAATAAATAAATGGGACTACATCAAATTAAAAAAAACTTCTGCACAGCTGAAGAGACCATCACCAAAATTAAAAGGGAATCCACTGTATGGAACAACATATTTGCTAAAGATACATTGGACAAGGGTTTAATACCAAAATATATAAAAAACTTATAGGACCCAATACCAAGAAGACAAATGATCCAATCAAAAAATAGGCAAAGGAACTGAACAGACACTTTATCAAGGAGAATGTATAGATGGCCCATAGACATGAAAAAATGCTCAACATCACTAGCCATCAGAGAGATGCAAATTAGAACCACAATGAGATAACACCTCACACCTGCCAAAATGGCAAGTATTAATAAATCAATAAGCAAGTGCTGGCAAGAATGTGGAGAAGCGGGAACCCTAGTACACTGTTAGTGGGAATGCAGACTGGCGCAGCCACCGTGGAAAACAGTATGGAATTTCCTCAAAAAATTGAAATGGAGCTGCCTTTTGACCCAGCAATTCCACTGCTGGGCTTATATTCTGAGAATTCTGAAACACCAATTCAAAAGAATAAATGCACCCCTATATTCATAGCAGTGTTATTTGCAATAGCCAAGATTTAGAAACAGCCTAAATGCCCATCATTAGATGAGTGGATCAAAAAACTCTGGTACATTTACACAATGGAATACTATGCAGCAGTAAAAAAAGAAGGAATTCTTACCTTTTGTGATAGCATCAATGGAAGTGGATATTATGCTAAATGGAATAAGCCAGTCAGTGAAAGGCAAATACCACACAATCTCACTTATAAGTGGAATCTAATGAACAAAATAAACTAATGAGCAAAATAGAACCAGAGGCATGGAAACATGAAACAGACTGACAGCTGCAAGAAGGGAGTGGGGAGATGGGGAGTGGTTGAAAGAAGGTGAAGGGATTAATCAAAGAACATATATGAATGACCCATGGATGTGGACAACAGTGTGGGGATTAAATGGTAGTCAGGGAGCGGGCAGAATGGAGGGACACATAAGGGAAAATTTGGGACAATTGTAATAGCCTACACAATAAAATATTTAAATTTTAAAAAAACAATTATTTTAAAAAAATAAGGGAGGTGATGATTTGGAAGAGTTAATGAGGAAAATAGGAGCAGAGCTGACCAAGAACAAATAAAAAGTTTGAAGATAACACAAAGTTCTACCTCAGGGTGAAGGTACTGACTTGGGTGGGGAAGTCTTCATTAGTATGAGAATAGAAAAGATAGATAGGAGTCAGGAGTGAGGTTTTTGCCTTGAGTATGGGGAAAAGAAAGAGGGAAATCAGGCCCTGGCCAGGCCCAGGCCCTAACCAGTTGGTTAGAGCATTGTCCTGAAACACCAAGGTTGCCGGTTCTATCTCTGGTCAGGGTACATACAAGACTCAATCAATGGCTGCACTAAGCGTAACAACAAATCGATGCTTGCTCTCTCTCTTCCCCTTCCTCTCTTTCTTTCTCTTACCCCCTTCTTCTCTCTCTAAAATCAATGAATAACAAAGAGAGAAAGAGGGAGGGAGAAAGGGAGAAAGGGGAAGGAAGGAAGGAAGGGAGGGAGGGAGGGAGGGAGGGAGGGAGGGAGGGAGATCAGAGCATTACACACCTTCCCAAAATCACACAATACAATCACATGGAGATCAAGCCAAACTCCAAGGACACCTAAAGTTTATCAGTAACAGAGAATTATTGAATAGGAAATGAGGCCATTTTGGGGGCAGCATAAGGAACAACTGGGGCACAGGCAGCCAAAAGTAGAATAAACCTCTCTTCCAATCTTGCAACTTTCTCTGCACTGATCCTGTTCTTAGGCCTTCCTTCTCCACAGAAGCCACCATTGTCTGCTCCCTGTTCTGGCCTCTGAGAACAATAGCTGAGTATCCAACTCTGTATGTAATTAATAATGACACTGGCTGACATTTATTCTAGTAGTTGCCTCATGGCAAGGTAAGCCTGACTTCACTGAGATTATCTCCTTGAATTCTCATAGCAAACTGGAAGAGTCTCAGCGACTGGAGGTCAGAGCGAGGGAATTGGGATTTCAGCTGGGATGACCTGACTCCAGGGCCCAATCCCCTAAACAGGAAGCAGTCCTATAATTACAGTTTGTTAGCTTCAACCCTCTGATTTTCTCTCCTTCGAGAAAGCATTTCAGCATACAAACAAGTTGTGTTTAGGGATTACACTGAATCCACCCTAATTTTCGTGAAAAATAATTCACAAATTTTAGGTCTCCAATTATTATTACTAATAAATTACCTGTAACAAATCTCACAACTGATTGTGCTACACATGTATAATAATATTGTTGTTGAGAACTGTACTACCAATATGTTTACTCTCCAAAACACTTCTTAAAATTTTTTCCACATTTAATTAAAGCCCTTAAGTTTTCTCATTTATTTCATTCATGAATGCCAGATATCACAGAAAATTATAATCTCCTTGAGGGAAAGAATTAATTTTTCTTAAAACTTGTCTTAAAATTTTTTTAATTAAAAAAACTTTTTAAAAAGATCTTTAAATCTTTAAAACATTGAGAACATCTAGACACAAAGGAATCACTTAAACATTTTCTGAGAAAATCAAATTACTACTGAAGTAAGAATAAGAACAGGTAATATTAGGGCAGGGCTTTCCTGCTTATTAAACCCTTCCCTCAAGTCATAAGGTTTCTTTAGAAAGTACACAGAAAAGAATCACAGACCCAGTCCAAAAGAGGTATATTGGCTATGACTGAGCTAGGTTTTTTGTCCTGTCTCCTGAGAGAGGACATGACTAGAGAAGTTTTCTAGAATCATGAATATGTAATTAGAAGAACCTAATGACGTAGCTGGATCTATATCCTTTTAGCTCTGCACCCCAGTGCATTCCAGGAGAGCCTCACAAGCTTGTGCCTGCCTGAATAAGATCTTACCACAAGTCACCCAGACCTAATTCTATTAACGTGTAAATGAAATTGATTCTGCACACAGAACATGTAAGCTTACCTGGCAATATAACTCAATGCTTTAAAAGGGGGGGGGATAACTGATGCAAATTTCTCAGTAAGGATTTCTGAGATAGATAAAAATAAAGTAACTTATCTACCAAGCTGATCAAAATTTAAAAGCTTAGAGCACAGCAAACATTTGGTGCTAAACATGATATGATTGAAAATATTCTATAAGCTTAAAAGATAAGAAGAAAAGAAAACATTAATATATGCAAATTATAGAATAATTTTCACAAACTAAGGCTCATGCTCTTGTCTTTAACATCTAAGGAGCTGCAACTTCTTCCTTGGGTACTTCCAGCAGGGAGATTAAGGACATGAGATTTGGAGCCAGACACACCTGCCTTGGAGCACTCAGTAAATGTTAGCTACCATTCTCACTGTAAGGGGGGAAAACCTTTCAGTCCCCTCCCCTGACCCTTTTCCTCCAGGGCTGAAGGAGCAATAGGGCCATGTCTTCCTAAGGCGTAGGAATCCCTCTCTGTTCTGTGACTGCTCTTCCCTGGCACACACCTGACTGGGTGAATACACTGCCCCAAGAGTTGGCCCTGTCATCTCTTTCTGATGATTTTGTACAGCTGGATGGTGAATTACATCTAAGGCCTGTTCCTAGATCATCTAGCTAGCTCTCCTATGTCCTCCATATTGCTAGTAAGTTTCAGATCCCAAGACTTAGGAGAAAGTCAGCACTAATTATATTTTCAGTTCAGGCCCCAAGGAGGAGAAATGGATGTCAGATAACATTTGGGCATTGCTAGTTCAGTCATATCATTAATAACACCAGAATCCTACTATAACCCAAATTGTTGTTATTATAGTTGTTTTCATTGCTATTATAATTGACTCTGAAGTGAATAAGATCAGTTATGTGGTTTGTCCTAGAAGTCACCTGCTTCAATCCTATCTTCACATATCTCACCTAATGGTTAATATTTCTATTATTTTAGGTATTCTTTATTATCAAGCACTATAGTAGTCACTTCTGTATATCCCTCTTTTATCTCAATATTAATTAATTAGTCTTTAATATTTATCCTGAAAATAATTGTCTCCATTTTATATAAGAGAAAGCGAACACATTAAGTAATGTCTAAAATGACACAGCTCATGAGTGGAAGACCCAGATCTGAAATCTAGATCTGTTTTGATACTTCATTCTAATATCACTATTTTACCATTCCCACCTCCAACCCCTTGAGAACTTCAGTTGCTTGAGTTTGATGGGAATGGAATCAAAGTCAATCTCTACATATGTTCATAGTTCCCTTATCTGTTGATTCAATTCCCTTTTCCAGACCACCACAGTGCATATCATCCCCTACCCCTAAACCATTAAAAAGCTTTTTCAACATAGGTCAGATATCTTTGCTTCACAATCAGGGCCTCTGAATTTTCAGAGCAGGCCTCAATTAGGGCAAGTCACCCAACTGCTCCCTCTTGTCACTCTGTGTTTACCACCAAAGTTCATGGACACAAGTTTCAGCTGTAGGAGGAGTATAGCTTTCTCATCACTGAGATCCTAGACAGACTGGATGGGAGGTAGAAGAGTTTAAACCTCAGGCCTCCTTTTTCTATGTCAGAAGAGAAAGGGAAAAATATCCAGATATTTTCATGTAATATTGGAAAAGGCCCTTTTACCTTTGGCAATTTCTCTGACAGTCAGAAAGAGCATCCACTCTTTGTGGTATAAAGCAATACCTCCTGGCCCATCAGTCATTTTGAGAAAGTCAGAAGGGAAAATACAAGGTTGCAAATGAGCAAAAGGAAGAATGGTATACTTAGGGAGCAAGATAAATGATAAGACACTGTATGTTGTGAAACATTGTCAGGTCAGCCTGAAAGGATCAAAGATAGGCCTTGGCTTCAAAAAATTATGCCACGCCAGTGAATTTGACTCCATTTTGTTAGAATATTTTGCTAACAATTCCCTTTCAACCACCTTTATAAACAGTCATCTTCTGACCTCAGGTCACTCTGCTGAATACAAATTTTAGTAAGAAATCCCCAAGATTATTCAAGTTTTTTATCAGTTAACAGGGATTGTTTTAACCAGAATGATTTTATTATACTGTTTGTTGTGATTTTCTTAAAAAGAAAAGCAGAATCTCCAGAAAGCTGTCTATCCAGATAGCACACACATTTCAGTCTTCCCTGAAATCAATTGAGCAAGGGCTTCTATGTACTTTCCTGAGAATTAAACAATTACCAAAGCAAAAAAGACTCAAAATTGTCAGGTGAATTCAGTGAACATGCCAGAAACTCGACCCCAGACAATACCAGGCCACTTACAGTCACTCTGATGACAGAGAAAAGATGTTTGAAAAAGCATGTTCAACTTGATGATGAGACACTGTGCCCCTGCCCAGGAGGTCATTTGCCTCCTTCTTCATGAGGCTAACTCTTCCTCGTCCACTGAGACTGAACTGAGGCCTCATTTCCAAGCCTGTGTAGGATGCACCTCTTCCATGTCCCCATAGAATACTGTACTTACCTTCATCACAATACCATCGATGCTGTAATCACTTGTCTGTATCCTCTGTGTCTCCTATTAGAATATGAGAGGAGGGGGAAACTGTGTCTTTTTCTCTCTCAAAAGTACTCAGCTTAAGCTCTTGTGCATAGGTCGGATGAATGTTTCCTGAATGAATGGATCTGTAAATGGAATGGATGGGATGATATAACAATGAAAAATGAGCAAGTGAATGAAGGACTAGCACAGCTTTGGATGCAGGTTTGGAATTCTGATCTGGTCCAGATCAGCCCTGTGGCAGGGGTCCTTTCTGTAGCAGGAACAGTAGACCAAGATGGTAACTTCCACTGACTAGTTTCACTATGTAAGCATATAAATTTCACCTTTCCTCCAAAAACACCAATATATCAGCCCAAGTCTTGCAAACCTTTGTGTAACCTCTTCCTCTTCCCTCACTGAGATGTTTCTAGACATAGGCTGTACACCTAAGACACCAGATCTGACCAAAGAATCCCACTTCCCTCTGGGCAGAACTCATCAGACATCACAAGTTCCCAAGCTTTACCCAGCAGGACCCAAAAGACCATACTGTCCATAAAACCTTCAACTTCAGAAACAAGGAGATAGAGGGCAGGAGGAATAAGGAATAGAACTATCTCAGCCAAAAAGCTAGGGGCACTCCTTATGCCCTCAGGGCAGAAAGAACCACTGGACTGATGCCAAAAGTGGTACCAAGTGTTTTCCAGGACAGATTGCAATCATCCCTTGGCTTCGGAACTCAAACCCAAAAGCTCATTTGAAACTACTGCATTCCTCTCTGTGCTATTTGTCTAATTCACTTAAAACTCTCATGCTTTTCATCTCTTCTAAAGTTCCTTATCTATGTTTTTGCCCATGCCATATAGACTGGCGCAGACTGCAGGGGAGATATGGGGGGTGGGAGGGGAGAAAGAAATGAAGATCACCACCACCATTGACCAAGAGCATTTGCAGGGCACAAGTCTCTGTTGAAAGAGGTAAAGATACTGGTTACTCAAACCCAAAGATCACCAATAAACAATTTAAACCTACAACATAAATCCTGGAACTAATAAGCCAACTATCAAGTCACTCATCTATAGCTGGCCCAAAACAGAAAGGATACATTAGAAGGAGAACAGAATGTCTCACTAATCATCCAGCAGACAAGGGATTTTATATCTATACTGACTGCCCTTGTCAATATGCTAGGAAATTCTGAAATTCCTTCATAATAATCTGAGTCTGTGTGTTTCATCCATATATCTCATTAAACATCTAAAATATACAATAAAAACAAGGGGGCCTTTTCAGTCTGACCAAATAAAGTTAAGAGGACTGGGTTGACCTACATCCACCAAAAGAGACTGCATTCAGTAAAATTTTGTTAACCTTACAACTTACATTTTAAGTTCCTCTGAGAAATTCTTAGGGGTACAATTTTGAAGTAAAAGAAAGCAAGATTCATAACTGCATCATTCCACTTTGAAGTTATTACATTTTAGTGGAAGTTGTATGTGTGTGTATGTTTAACTGCAGTACTTGAGGCAAATCCATATATAGCATAGTAATATTCTCAAATCACACAGCAGAGATTTCAGAAAATGTCCCTGATGCTCAAACAGAGCCATCACCATACTCTAATGCAGTGTAACAATACACAGTACACTCATGTGCATGATATTACAACAAAGTGGGTCATTGAAATCACTCACCCAATGCTCAGATGAAAAGACCATTATCATGAAGGAGCTGGGGAAGAAACAGATGGATTTCCCAGGACCAAGTCCATGAGCAGAATATATGTTGAACAGAGAGTGAAACTGTCCAGTACTTGCAGGACTGGCTAATATACACTTAGGAGGTTTGCCTCCTACCTCCAATCTGAAAGGTGAAAAGTATAGTAATCAATATTGTGGGCCCTCATTATGCACTGTGCCCAGATATGCTCTAGTCACTGCTTTCTGCTTTGATTTCAGGAATGTGAGCACTGCCTCTGCTCCACTGATTGTCCACAAACCGGTTAGCTTTATTGAGTGATGTGTGATTTCAAAGGAGAACTCAGTTTCATAACATAAACGTAAGAGTTTCCTCTGCTTTACAAAAAATAAAGAACAGCCCACATCAATAGTATTTTAGATCTGACACCAAAAGCAACAAAAGCAAAAATAAGCAAGTGGGATTGCATCAAACTAAAAAGCTTGTGCACAGCAAGGGAAACAACCAAGAGAGTGAAAAGGCAATATATGGAATGGGAGAGAATATTTTCAAACTGTGTATCCAATAAGGGGTTAATATCCAAAATATATACAATAAAGAACTCATACAATTTAATAGCAAAAAAACACAAAAAAAACAAAAACCTAAAAGCCTAATTTAAAAATGGGCAAAGGACCTGAATAGACATTTGTCAAAAGAAGATATGCTATTGGCTGACAGGTGAAAGAAAGGGTACTCTCCTTTCCTAATCATCATGGAAATGTAAATCAAAACCACAGTGAGATACCACCTTATACTTGTGAGAATGTTTTCATCAGAAAGACAAGATAACAAGCCTTGGTGCAGATATAGAGAAAAAGGGAACCTTTGTACAATGTTGTGGGTTATAATTTGGTGCAGGCATCATGAAAAACAGTATGGGGTTCCTCAAAAAATTAAAAATAGAACTATCTTATGAACCAGCAATGCCACCTCTGGGTATTTATTCAAAGGAAATAAAATCAGGATCTGAAAGAGATATCTTTACTTCCATGTTCATTTTATAATTATTCATAATAGCCAAGATACAAAAATAACCTGTGTCCATCTATGGATGAATAAAGAAAATGTGATTTTGTGTGTGTGTGTGTGTGTGTACTTGAAATTTGCTAAGAGGGTAGATCTTAATTGTTGTAATCACAAAAAGTAAATTTAGTAACTCTGTGAGGTAATGTGTGTGTTAATTATCTTGATTGTGGTGATTATTGCACAATGAATATGTACATCAAATCATCAAGTTGTACACCTTAAATATATACAATTTTAATTGTTAATTATACCTTAATAAAGCTGAAAAAAAACAGCCCATGTGTTATGCCTTTCTTGCTTACTTTCACTTCAGTTTTCTGAAGATATTTTCTATGGATAGGTAAAGGATAGTAGAACAAGTTTGGGCAATACAGTAAGAATGAGATGATAAGTTGGTAAGAACTATAAAATTCGGGTTCAAATACAACCTGTGCAACCATATGATCTTTAAACAATTCATGTTTTTATTAATTAAGTCTTCCTTACCAAAGATTCCAGTTAATAGAGATGCAAATCATTCCACTCTCCCAAACAGATGTGTTCCTGTTCAAACCAAGAGATTGAGAGATAGAATGATTAGGTAGTACAGTGTTAGGTAGCATCAGCAGGAGTTGAATAGAACCTTAGAACATGCTAATCATAACTGAGTCACCACATATTATACTTGGTCCCACTCAGTCCTGAAAAACTCTCATTAACTGAAACACATATGAGACTTAGTTGTATGCCCAGATGCCAGTTTGTGAATTTACAATTAGAAATACTAATGAAATGCAGACCAGAACATTCATTTAGCTGTAACTGCTTAGGAGTTACCTTACCATATGCCCCATGTACTGACAAGAACTCTGCTCTCTAAGATGAGGGACTTAGTCCTCATCACCTGCTTTTTTCCCCTTCCCTCTTCCTGTAGGGTTACCATTAAAATATAACTGTAGGGACATTAAAAGCTACCTGCAAGCATATAACAGTGCCGAATACTTGTTGCAAGAGCACTTTTTGAATCAGAAGGGATGCAATTGGTTTCTTAACTCCCCAAATATAGTATTTTTTTTTACCAGAAAACAAAGGTTGATGAGAAATGTTTCTTACTCTTAGCACAGAATCACACTATGTTAATGTAGAAGAGAGAATGGAAGAATCTTGGCCAATTTCCTTATTCATTCACTTAAAAAAAAAATGATTGAGCACCTAATTGAGCTAGGCATGAGTTTAGACACTTTATGTATAGTAGTGAGTCACACTGACAAGGATCCCTATCCTCAAAAGCTTACATTCTGTCAGGGAAAGTTGTAAAATTAACATAATAAATACGTGAACCACATAGGACACTGAAACATGTTTTTAAAAAAAGAAAATGTAGAACCAAGTAAAGGGGAGTAGTAAGTGTGTATGGTAGAGGGTAGGAACAATTTTGAAGAAGGTAGTCAAGGAAGACTTCATTGAGAAAATATCATTTGAACAAAAGTTTAAAGGAGATGAATAAATTAACCTGATGGATATCTGTGGGAAGAACATTTCAAGCAGGAGGAACAGACAGTGCCAAGACCCTAAGACAGGTATGAGTCCAGAATGTTCAGGGAACAGCAATGAGACCAGTATAGCTAAAGAAAATAGAAGATGAGTTCAGAGAAATAATGAAGAATTAGGTCAAGTAAAGAGGCCCTATAGACCATTATGGAGACATTGGCTTTTACTATGGGTGAGATGGGATTTTAAGCAGAGAAGTACAATGTCCCACATTCCTCCCATTTTAATGGAATCATTCTGGCTTCTCTACTAAGAATAGATGGTGGAAGTGAGATGCAAGTTGGGAAACTATTGCAGGAATTCAGAGGAAAGGGAGACTGAGACCAGAGTGGTAATAGGGAAGAGGTAAGAAATAATGGAATTCTAAACACATATTGAGGATAGATCCAATAAAACTAGCTGATGGATTGGATGTAAGATGTGAGAATCAAGGAAGATTTCAAGATTTATAGCCAGAGGAACTGTGAAAATGGAGCCAATCTCAATCTGTCTTCCTCAAGAGCTCAACTAGCCCTCAAATATGTGAGGCAATTGAAAAATATGCTCTGTTACTTAGGAATTGAAAATTTGGGGACTTGAGGGATCAGGTAGCATAACAAAAGGTCAGGATATATCATTCCCATGCTCCCATGTACATTTGTTTCTGAATCATTAATTACAGGTTCTTCTAGGAATGGTCATCCTCTGCCCAACAATAACATAATGGTGAATTTTCTGCTTCAGAAGTCCCTGGCCCTTGTTTTGGAATGAGTGACACTTCAGAGTTAGGTGATGCTCCCTACAGTCTCGGTGATGTTTGCACTTTATCTGAACAGTGATCTGATATATGAAGTCATTGATTGTACTGTCTCCTCAGCCTGACTATTACTGACTGACTATTGCCATTGAGTTGGAGTTCTTCTGCTTCTCTTGAAGCCCATGAGAAATCCAGGGAACTAGAAGGCTATTCATATGGTCATTCAGCCTGAGCCTGCACCAAAGCCCTGCACTAAGGTATTCTTTCCTAGCAATGAGTTTTTGAGGCACTTGTGAAATAATTACTTCCTTTAGCCACAATCTCTGTCACAGTGGCCATGGTTCAGCCGGGGAGCACTGCATTTAAACAAAGCCATAAGCAGTGGCCCAATACTCAAAGCAGAGTTGCTCTGGTTGAAGTTTAGGTAGGAGACCAGGAATCCTATCCCCTTTTCCTCCCTTCTCCACCATCACCCTTTCCTTCTCTCTAGCTCCACTGGGGTGTCCTCTGAGAGGGCACTGAGGAAAATTTAAGGTTCTGTGGAACTCAATTTGAAAACTAATGGAACATGGCTTTCTTCAAGAACAATGACACACGTAAGTAGAGAGTGTTCATTCCTTACCAGTTGGCCAGGCTTAAGAAACATAACCGGCCCTGTCCTACATTTTTCCATATTTCTGAGTAACTGTTAAATACACTCAAGCTCTCCATCATAGCAATTCTAGCACTGTCTGCCAGAACACATAAAGACACTCCAGTGAAAAGCCATGTAAACTGTCAACATTCTTTTTTATTTCCTCCCAGAGCATACCTCTCTGGAGGCATGTTTCAGCCAAAGTTCAAAGGTTTTTGTTAAGGCTGAAAAAGAACACTCCAAGAAAACCTTTTGTTTTCTGACCTCATTCTTTTTGCAGGAAGCTGATGAAATTTCCTCACCATATTACCCACAATAAAAATGTATTTCTCTGATGGCTTGCCAAAGCTTGGGACTGGGGGAGTGATACCTTATAGCCAAGGAGTCTAGCCCCAGCTGGTATAGTCTAACCTTTTTTCCCTAGAAAGGGTGTCTTTTTGAATATTCGGGGCTCAAACAGAGCTAGAGATCCCTACCTGGCACCACATTTCCTGGTAACTCTCTTACAGAGTAGTCAACCTCATCAAACCTAGAAAGGTTTTAGTTGTATTCTCCACACTTCTGAACTGTATATGTGGTGGATGGAAGAGAGTACCCCTTTCCATCTTGGACTGAATTGTGCCACCTGAGCCTTGAACTGGCTTTTCCCATGCTTAGAGACTCACCAAGACTCACACAAAAATAGTTTTTTCGCTTCTGATTCTAACTTTTCTTGTTAGAGAGGTTCAAAATGCACCCAAATTATCTGCCCCATTCACTGTGTTAATCTTTTCTGTGCCACCCTTCTACCTTCACAGAATGTCCTTCCTTTCTCTCCTGACTGAGAAGGTGGGAGAGGTTCTCGAGAATGTCATTTTCTAAAAATAGGACCAGTAGAAGGTGGGTTTGGGCTACCCCCAGCCCAATCTATGCTTAGTTTAAGGTCAGCCAAGACACATCCCAGTAGCTACATAAGATGAGGGAACTGACCTCCACTTATCACTAAGGAGGCTTGCCCAAAACTTCTGTCACTAAGATAATTCATTAGTGACAAAGCTTGCATTTGAACTCATGTCCATTAATTCTCTAAAGGGCATCAACTCTCTGTTAAAAGGTGACAGAGATTTTTCAAACCTCAAAATATTTTATTACTTAAAAAATTTAAGTAAAATCCCTGACAGGTGATGTATTTATCACAAGGCGGGGAAAAAACCCAAAACCTTTTCTAGAGAGATTCTTTTTCAGCCTGCTAGAGACTAACTTTCATCCTGTATTATGAATTAGTTAAATGATATGCCCCTACACCTTAAACGCATTAGCCATAAAAATAGGAGGGGAGAGTGTGCTTTCTGAGAGGATACCCCCCAAATCCTAAACCACACAGGCAAAGGGATGGATGGATTCCATGTATCTGTACAACAAAAAAGAAAACAATGGGAAATAGACAAAGCTTTTGTAACGGTTTCTCAAATGTTAAAAACTACCCTAGTGGCATTTTCTGAACACGAGCTGCCCTGGCTGTGACTTTTACTTAAGGGGTCCTCAGGAAAGGACTTGGTTATTATTGCCTGTATTTCAAAGCTAAGTTATCTTGTAGTGCACATAAATTAGCAGAGCTATTTTCCACCAAATTGTTAACAATCACTTCCCACAGTAATTGTTCTGCAAATTCCCCTGTCTGCACAGACGATGGGTTCCAGCTTCAACTCCTGTGCATAAATATGGCAGTTACTGTTACAAAAGAACAGCTCTTGTACTGGAAGTCAGGAAGGCACTGACATTGAGGGTATTGTACTGGTCAAATTCAGGGAAGAAGCATGACTGCTTGAAGAACAGAATAAAGTGTGGAGAATCTGAATGGGTGCAGGCCTTTTAATAGAGGGCATCTTACAGGTTTCTGTATTTTAATTTATATCTTAGAGAAGGCATGGAGAAGGAAGAGGATATAAGTAGAAAGCAAGTGAAATAGAACTAGGATAAGAGGAGTGGGTCCTTTTGTTTTCTTTTCCTTTGCATGGTCTGAATCCACAGAAAAACAAAATTTTAGGGTGCTGAAGGTGAGAAAAATTATTTACCTTCTTATAATGTGACCACTCACTTACTTAATGAGATTTTTTAATGCAAGACCAGTGTTAGGCTTGCTTTTAAAACAACAGCAATAATAATACTAAGATAGTGCCATAGTACTGACTTATTGTCAGCCACTCCACTCATTCTAATGCCTTAGGGCCTTTTCTCTGTCCAAAAACACCAGCCACTCTTCTCCCACCTTTTTCTGTTTCTAGAAAGTTCAACCTTTCACCCCTTCATTATCTAGAACTTAAATAATAGACTTAGATATGTACAGAATCCAAAAGAGCATGAGCTGCTCCTAATACCTCCATCAGCATATAGTACCGGTGTTCTGTTCACTACTCTATCCCCTGCACCCAGTAGGTGCTTAACAAAAATCTATTGGAAGGACAAATGAACCACACGTCCCTTTCGTTCTACCCTGTGTAAAGGAATGGGCACTGCCTTCTTGGACTCTGCTTTGTCAGTTTCTGACCTTTCCTCTAACTCATTAAGGCCATTTGAATCCCATACTTGTTCTTCAGAGTGTGGCAAACACATTAACCATTCCCGGTGTCACCTTAATATTCTACCTGAGCTTCAGATTCAGCTTACATTCTCCCTTGTTCATGAAGCCTTAATGGAGCACACAAGCTCAAAGTGACCTTTCTCCTCTAATCTCATTTTATGCGCACCACTCATTTGTCACATATTTGGTCTCATTTTGTTGTGTAGATTTTTGGACATGGTTGTTAATTATATTATAAATACATTGCAGAAAGGGGCTGAATTTATATTTCCCTTGCCTGCTAATCAATGCACAAGCGGTAGCAGGAAGTCCATAACTATGTGTTGATGTGAATCAGTGAGAGTGCCTCCTATTTCAGTATTTCTGTTAGAGTCTTTAATTGCTAAATAAGTCAGACTGTTCTTCTGTTCATCCTAACAGTTGTATGGTCTAGTTAAAATGATATTTGTGAAAATATCTCTGGTCAATACATATTAACAAAACCCAGGGTCTAAGAGAAATCAGGTTCTAGACCAAAAAAAAAAAAAAAGACACACACACACACAAATATCAGATACACAGGTTTTATTTCTACCCAACCATCTGACCTATCTGGTTTTAGGCACTGATTTACAGAACAAGGAGTTGTCTCTTACTGTTTATGTGTTGCCTGGGGAATTTATGGGTCTTCAATCAAAGGCTCCTAAAGGAAATCACTATCTGTCAATAACAACAACACAAAATTCCTCACTGTTCCTGGTATAAGCATGGAAGATGAAGAAAAAAAAAAAGGCAGACCTGATTCCTGTCCCTTTCAGAGGTCACCAAAACAGGCACACTGATGGGAGCACTCCTTACAAGGATGCACAAATAACCAAACCTCAACCAAAACCTATCTCATGACTCAGACACAGGAACACAGAGTCAGGAAGTAAATGGAAATAGTGCTGATAGGAAATGTGGATTCTCAGTGCAACTATCCCTACACAATTGAGGGACATTAAACAGGTGTCTAAACTTAGAAGACTTGGCCTCAGATTCTTAACTTCCAAAATGTAAGAATTTGTACTAGATAATCATTAAGGTCCCTCCAAGCTCTGAAGTTTAAACAGAGGAAGGTTCTTTGCCAGATGTCACTCTAGGGCTACCCTTAACAAAATAATATAATGATGACATTTCCCAAAGTGGAGGTAGATAAACCTGGGTTCAAATTCTGGCTTTACCACTAACTTTGGTAGTAAACCACTAACTTTGGTTTACCACTCACTAACTTTGGGCAAATCATTAACCTCAATGGACCTCACTCTGCTAAAATGTAGAGTGCATCCAATGATTTTTTTTATAGGGATATTGTAAAGATTAAAAAAATAATAAGATCCCTAGCACATGCTTGGCATTCAATAAGCATAAGCTTTATTGAGATTATTTTCCCTGCTCATTTATCCTGTAATGCTTAATACATAAAATAGACTATCAGAATCCTTTGACAGTGGACATACAAAAATCTGTCAGACTCAGAGGAGATCTGAATTATTCTTGGATTCCTGGGCATCAGAGGACCCTTCAGTCAGAGCACCAATAATCCACCATAATGGCAGCTTGAGGCATAAGTACTGGGACAATTTGTGACTATCATTAGCCCTCCTCATATTTCTTCTGAAATATTCACTATCCACCAAGATTAAGACATGACTTACCTTTTATCAGTTTTCCATGTGACATGAACCAAGGACCAAGAGAAAGTTCCCAGTTAGAATATCTCCCCAACTGTCTTCATAATGTTTGACATTTCACTACTGGAGACATACTTCTTGCTTCTCCAAAAATGTCCTTGCCAGATTTTGTCTTTTAAACTCTATATTCTCTAGAGAATAAGAATTAAGATGTTAGGGATTGAGCAGACAGGGGCATTATAGGAATAAGAAGGTAATCGGGAGAAACTAGTAAATTCTAATGATAAACTTTTATTACCTTCACAGTTCTGACAATGCTATACCTGGATGGAGGTGTTGCATGTAGAAAGCATATCCTATGAGTGATATCTGTGGGAGGTGATGTGTTGCCAAAGGAACTTCCATACACAATACCTTCCTCTTTCCACCTTACTGGTCCCCAATGTCCAGGCTATGTAACTGTGGGCACCTGTACGTCCAAGTGCCTACCTGGCCCTCAGCTTCACAAAACTTACATGGCTTTTTGCATGCCTGGTTTGAGCTCTGTGCCATGTTGACACAGTGGATCCAACATAAAGTGAGAGATGTCCAGGATGGCAGAGACAGGAGGCTGATGGCCCAGCGGAGAAGGCCAGGTACTCACCACAGGATTCTGAATGCCACCACTCATTAGCAAAGGCCAAGAGTTTCTCCACTGAAAGAGCATAGTTTACAACTCTAATAATTTATACATGGGCTCACTTTCCTTGAATAATTATAGATTATTATCCAGCTAATTACAGTACATGGTATTAAAAGATCTGGAATTCATTACTCCAATCTACAAAATTACTTAGGCACGTGTTTAGAAAAGAAAAAATGCTAAAAAAGAAGTTCAATTCTTGCCACGGTGGTAGGCTGCAGTGGAGTCAAGTTCTCTTTTCAGCATGAGACTGGCTTACATTGCTTGTCCCCTACAGATGTCCTGATGCGTGGATTTCAGCCTGAGTCCCAAGTCACTTTTCTCTCCAAGTAAGGTTGCCAGATTTAGCAAACAAAAACACAGGATGTCCAGTTAAATTTGAATTTTAGACAAATGATAAATCATTTAGTGCAAGTATGTCCCAAATGTTGCATGGGGACATACTGACACTAAAAAATTATTCATTGTTTATGTGTACTGTATTTTATCTGAAAACTCTATCCCCAGGGAGATTTGAAATAGCAAGTAATGCTGAGGAGAGAGAGTAAAAGTGTAGGTTCAATGAATAGTGTTCCAAAGTCGAAAACTGGGGGACCAAACTTCATACAAAATTATGAATCTTTGACAGGAAAATGTTCAACACTAAGAGGAAAGTGACCATGGGAATTCTCAAATATGAGAATGTCAAAATGTCAAAATGACATTCAAAATGTCAAAATGGTGAGCTGTTCCATCCCTATGTGGATCTGATCCTTCTGGGGGGTCTGTGGCCCTCTCCAGCTATCAAGAACCTTTTCAATAAACGTGCAACAAGAAGGAGAGGCAAAGGGAGTATGGACAGCACTCTCCTGACATGGTCTACCCCACATCCATCCCACTGACTGACACATAATTCTCTGCAGGATGACACCCTGACTTACTTAAATAAATTAACCATTTCCAACTCCTTCACTGTCTTGGTTGAAATAGAAATGTACATGCTGATGCTGATATACATATACTGAGGGGTTAAGGAATAGAGAGGGATAGAAAGGACATTTTCTAATAATAAAGATAAAAGTATCAGTGCCTTATTTTTTACTCCAAAATCATTTAAAACCACAAGTATAAAAAATAATGCTAACACATTTGAAGAGAAATACAGTCTAAATACAGACAAAACTGTATGATACTGTCCATAAGCAGGGAAAACTTTCAAACAAATCAGTGTGAGCTGTATGTAATCTAGGTAATTCAAAGATCCCTTCATTCAACAAATTCTCACTGAGTGCCTACTAATGTACTAGACACTATGCCAGGCACTCAAATGTCAAATGCCTTCCTAAAGATGTCTGTAAGTTCAAGGTTCAAGATGAGGGTATGCCAAATCCTCTTAGTCACCTCTATCACAGTTTTGCAGAATTCATTCAGTTAGAAATTAGGTCACCTATTGGCCTTGTCCCTTTTCCACCCTGAGTTTCAGCACAGACATAAAATACAGCCCTTTTCCATTATTCTGTCTCTTTCTCTCTCATTCTCACTCTAACTCCCACTCTCTCAGACTCCCCACCCACCTGCACACACATGCAACTATAAACACACAGACAGAGCCTTTATGTGTAGTGGAACTTATTTTTTTATTGTTGTTCAAGTACACTTGTCTCCATCTTCACCCACCACAGCCCTCCACCCCACCCATCCCCCCTCCCACCCTCGAACCTACCCCCTTTGTCTTTGTCCACGTGTCCTTTATATATGTTCCTTGGTGGACCTTCCCCTACTTTCCCCCATTTTTACAGGAACTTACTAAAGGTTTGTGAGAGGAACATAAAGGGTGTTTACTCCACCAAAACTCACAAACTGAAAATTGAATGTTACATACCCCTGTTCTGAACCACCCAGGCCTGCTATCACATTGCTCCTACTTTTTTGGCCTCCTCACTCCAACAATGTTCTCTTCATATCTAACAATAAGCTTTTCAAACCTTTTGTTACCTCCTACTAAACCATCACAACAGTGCCTTACTTTTGTTTAAGCACCTTATTAAAATATTTCCCTAACCAAACAGCCTTCTCTTTAAGAGAAATTCTGTTATCAACCATTAAGATAATAATTTGTTTCAACTAGTTATATGTAATCATCAGAAATCTCTTATTTTTCTCTGTTATTCTGGATGTATGAATTGTCAGAATTCTCTGAATTTGTAATAAAAGAAAATTTAAATGAAATCAACACATTTTTTTGAGCAAGAGAGAAGGGTATATTTTATTTAGTTAAAGATAATCTGAAAATCTTGATGCTAAGTATTGCTAATATATGTAATAGCTTAGAATAGTTTTATTTCACACTCTGAACAATAATAGATTAGCTACTTTATAAGGGGAAAATACCAGTATAGGTAGCTAAAGTCTGGATTGAATTACTATAAGCTAGAATTTTTTTAAGTATATTTTATTGATTATGCTATTACAGTCATCCCATTTTTTCTCCCCTTTATTCTCCTCCTCCCTGTACCCCCCTTACCATCATTCTGCCACCTTAATTCATGTCCATGGTCATACATATAAGTTCTTTGGCTTCTCCATTTCCCATACTATTCTTAACCTCTCCCTGTCCATTTTGTGCCTATCATTTGTGTTTCTTATTCCCTGTACCTTTACCCCCCTTATACCCCCTCCCCACTGATAATCCTCCATGTGCTCTCTATTTTTATGAATCTGTTCCTGTTCTAGTTGTTTGCTTAGTTCATTTTTTTCTTAGGTTCAGTTTTTGATAGTTGTGAGTTTGTTGTCATTTTACTGCTTCTATTTTTAATCTTCTTTTTCTTAGATAAGTCCCTTTGACATTTCATGTAATAAGGGCTTGGTGAAGATGAACTCCTTTAACTTGACCTTATCTGGGAAGCACTTCATCTGCCCTTGCATTCTAAATGATAGCTTTACTGGATAAAGTAATCTCCAATGCCTAACTCTACTGATTCCACAGGTACCACATGGAGTTTAATCATGGTACTATTGCAGGTAAACCAGCACTTTTCTTGAAGTCAATTTTCCAGATCTATTCTGTATCCCATAGACTATATGTCTGGTTCACAATAGGCTCTCAATAAATGTTTGATGAATTTAATTTAATGTAATACAATCTACATATGCACCATGAAGAGTGCAGAACAGATATGACAATCAGCCAACACTCAAGAAAAGCAGCTAGTTTCTTAACAATTATTTGCCACCAGCTGTACTTAGAAGTAGATTACTTTTCATTCTGTTTCTTGTTTTTATCATTAAAATATAAAGTACTGAAGCAAAGTTGGGTAGGACGTGTCTCTATTCTCTAAGATTTCACATTTAAAGATGTGTCACTTAGACTGTCTCAAAAGGAAATAGAAAATAGAGGACATCAAGCCAGTATTGGCTAGTTTTATTAATTACCCATGTCTTAGCAATGTATTAAAATTACTTCTATCTAAACAAAAGTGATCAAAATCATAATTGCCATGGAATTTTTCCATCTTTCTTTATGGTTCTTTCTTACCTTCATAGTATTAGTTTGGCCTTTGAAAAATAGGCCAAACTAATACTATAATACTATAGACTTTTACTAGTCTATACTGATGCTAAGAAATGGTCCTACTAGAACCTTGCTATGGTCTGAAAGTTTGTGTCCTCCAAAAATTTTTGAGATCCTAACCCCCAATGTGATGGTATAGGGAAGTGGGGCCTTTGGGAGGTGAGTAGGTCACAACCATAGAAGCCTCATAAATGGGATTACTACCTTTATAAAAGAGAACCGGAGATCTCCCTCACCCCTTCCCCCATATGGGAAGGCAGAAGATGACCATCTATGAACTAGGAAAAAGTACCTCTCTAGACACTGATGCCTTGATCTTGGACTCCCCAGCCTCCAGAACTGTGAGAAATAATTTTCTGTTGTTTATAAACCTCCCAGTCTATGGTACTTTCATATAGCACCCAAACAGACTATGACAAACCTTTAACTCCAACCAAGCTTCTGACCTATTGATTATCCTGAATCCACTTGACTTTATGCCAACCACTCCCACCCTCAGAGGTGCTCATTCCCTTCTCTTTGCTCCCCAAATCTTTATGCATATTTTCATCCTAGTAGGATCCTAAGTACTCATACTTAGCTTCTCTCACTGGGTTATGACCTTTCTCGGGGTAGACACAAAATCTTAGCCATCTTTTAAGCTCTAGCACCTAACACAATGCTGAAAAAGGTGGTTTATTTGATTGACAAGTGTTTACTGATTAAATCCCTTTCTTTCCTAGAAACTTTTGCAGAGATGTGAACTGTGATTACATTAGAAAGTGATTAAATAAAACTTTTTAATCTTCATTTAATGTCCATTGCATAAAAAAACAATTTCAAGTACTCTGTAAATCTGTTCAATTCTTACTTTCAAGTTAAAATTCATGATACTCAGTTCAGCATATGAATTGCTCAGTTTATGGGAATAAAGTAATTTTTTTAACTTTTAGAATTTATCATGGTAAAATTAATGATTCAATGATTAGTATTAATTTAGTCCATTCTTGGTCCATCTGAGTTCTAAAATGAACAGTTCTCTCTAATAGATGAGTAGAGTTGGAGACATGAAAACAAAAAGGCTGACAGGGATCTGTCCCTGATCTGCCCATTCATCATCTTTATGGCAAAGCTAATAGCCCAAAGAGGAGCTCTTAATAAAGAATCTCATTAGGATGCCCACCCTCTTCCAGAACCAAAATATTTTGGAGGGGGATGAAATTCTTCATTGGGTGGGACTGTCCCCAGCATGCAGGATGCTATCACTTTTGGCACTGGGCACTAAATACACCCCTAGTCTCCATGACAACCAAAAATATGCCCCAGCATTTCCAAGCACCACTTGATAACAGCACTACCCCAATAGAGAACCACTAGTAAGATGTCATCAAATTCTACATAATTAACTGGCTACTGGGCAGGGTGGGAGTAGCACCAATCACCAGCACAGGGAGAGGGCAGGGGCGGCAACCCAGGGTTGAGAGGACTGCAGCCCCACACTTCCCCTGGAGTTGAGTTAACACCGAACCTACGTAAATTCTACTTTTCTCTTTTCTTTTACAGTATATTTTATTGATTATGCTATTACACTTTTCCCAATTTTCCCCCTTCATCCCCTCTACCCTGCACCCCCAACCCTCCAGCATTTCGCCCCTTAATTCATGTCCATAGGTTGTGCATACACGTTCTTTGACTTCTCTGTTTCCTATACTATTCTTAACCTCCCCGTCTATTTTGTACCTACCAATTATACTTCTTATTCCCTGTACTTCCCCCCCTTCTTCCCCTCCCCCTCCCACTGAAAACCTTCCATGTGATGTCCATTTCTCTTGTTCTGTTCCTGTTCTACTGGTTTGCTTAGTTTTTGTTTTTGTTGGGTTTTTTTATAGGTTCAGTTGTTGATAGTTGTGAGTTTGTTGTCATCTTAATGTTCATAGTTTTTTATCTTCTTCTATTTCTTAGATAAGTCCCTTTAACATTTCATATGATAATGGCTTGGTGATGATGAACTCCTTTAACTTGACCTTGTCTGAAAAGAACTTTATCTGCCCTTCCATTCTAAATGATAGCTTTGCTGGATAGAGTCATCTTGGATGTAGGGCCTTGCCTTTCATGACTTGGAATGCTTCTTTTCAGCCCCTTCTTGCCTGCAAGATTTCTTTTGAGAAATCAGCTGATGGTCTTATGGGAAATCCTTTGTAGGTAACTGCCTCCTTTTCTCTTGCTGCTTTTAAGATTCTCTCCTTATCTTTCATCTTGGCTAATGTAATTATGATGTGCCTTGGTGTGTTCTTCCTTGGGTCCAACATCTTTGGGACTCTCTGAGCTTCCTGAATTTCTTGGAAGTCCATTTCCTTTGCCAGATTGGGGAAGTTCTCCTTCATTATTTTTTCAAATAAGTTTTCAATTTCTTGCTCTTCTTCTTCTCCTTCTGGCATCCCTATGATTCGGAAATTGGCATGTTTAAGGATGTCTTGAAGGTTCCTAAGCCTCTCCTCATTTTTTTGAATTCTTGTTTCTTCATTCTGTTCCAATTGGATGTTTATTTCTTCCTTTTGTTCCAAATCATTGCTTTGAGTCCTGGTTTCCTTCCCATCATTGTTGGTTCCCTGTATATTTTGCCGTGTTTCACTTTGAGTAGCCTTCATTTGTTCCTTCATTTTGTGACCGAGCTCAGTCAGTTCTGTGATCATCCTAATTACCAGTGTTTTGAACTGTGCATCTGATAGGTTGGCTATCTCTTCGTTGCTTAGTTGTATTTTTTCTGGAGTTTTGATCTGTTCTTTCATTTGGACCATTTTTTTTTTCTCTTCTGAACCTATGTAAATTCTTAAAGCTTGTTTTACATAATTTGTTTTTCATCAGGACTCAGTGAAATATAATCATCATAAGTGATATTTCATCACTGAAAAAGGCATAGTGAAGTTCATTTAGTTCAAGTATTGGAAATCAGATAGCACATCCATTTCCTTGAAATGTTCAACTGTGCTCTAGTAGTCATCACAGTTTTGACAAGAAGTTCATGGCTACATTTATCCATTTGTCTGACAGCCACCTTGCCTGGAGAACACTACTTTCTTCAGCATTAACAGCTTTTAGCTTTTCTTTCCCCATATTTCTGATGACCTGTATTGAAATTCTCATGGTATTTGGGGGAGCTTTGAATATGCTTTCAGCCTCATCCAAACTTCTTTATGAAAACTACCACCAAGAAAAACTTCAGTAACAAGTCCTTGGGCACATGCTTCCCTTGCTAACTTCCTTCCAAAATAAGCATCTCTGTTGCCTTGGCCAGGCCCATTATCTTCAGAAAAGTGTAAGGGGCACATCCTTTTGGACTTCAGCCTGGGTGACTAAAAGGAATGTGGAATGTTGCCCTGTTGGAGGCATATATAGCATCTCATAGCTCTAGGACGGTGACAGAAAGCCCCACAGCTGGACCATTTACCACTGCAATCAGAGGCTTAGGAAAATCTGTTAAACTGCCTAAAAATTCCCTCGGCAAAGTAGCACTTTGTTTAGCCTTCTCCTGTACTCTACCACGAGGAATATCAGTGAAGTTAGATCATTCCCACTCCAGCAATAATCACCATTCCCTGTTACAACGGTTATGGTTGAGTCATCCTTGCTTGCAGCTTTAGGTGCAAGCATGACTTCTTGCTACATCTGAGTGCTGATTGCATTCTTTCTGGTGAGCTGGTTTCCTTGGGCAGACTGCCAACAGCATTCCATGCATCCCATTTGGCCTTATTAATCAAGTCAAACACACCAGGGCATACTACAAGGTCCTTCAGTGGCCTCTGGACAGCACTCATACACCAGCACTGACCAGAACCCAAAATATTGTATAGGAAAAGGAAAAGGGCTATCAGGTAGAGGGGGATAGGAGAGTAAGACAATCTGCATTGTTTAAATACACCAGTATTATCTCAAGCCATTTCTTAGTGGAGGGAATTCTTAAGAATCTGGGAATAAATCCAGCAAAAAGTAGGTAAATTTAGCAGTTGGATTTGAAGATGATTGGGAGATGAATTTCTTTGAAGAGATACCAATATTCAAGGACAAATTATAGTAGGAGATGAGTGAGAATTCTCCAAGTCATCAAGGCACCATTAAGAACTTAGTCTACTTTCAACATGATACATCCCTACCACTTCTTTGCCCATTTGAATCCTACCCACTCACCCAGGTCTAGTCTCGCCTTCTCCATCTGATCCCCCATGAAATTCACCTGATGTAATACAAAGAACAATAGTTTTTGATTCAGACAATCCTGGGTTATTACCCCAGCTCTCCCACTCCACTTTAAAGTTAGACTTTCTGAATCTGTGCATGTCAACCTGTATTTTTACACAACCCGATACAGTACCAAGTATTCTTTTTATCAAATTTAGTGTTTGAACTTGATGTTCTTAGGATGCTCATCTACCTGCAAGTAAGACTGCCAAGTTTGTGTCTTTGGGCCACCTACCTAAGTCTTAGTTTCCTCACCTGTTAATGAGAATAAGTATATCAAAGTTGTTTTGCTTATGTTTAAATGGGATAGCACATGAAAAATGCATAGCATATAATAACTGCTTGAGAAACACATACTAATTTGAAAAAAATGAATGATTTTTACATTTCTTTTTTTTAAAAATCCTATTTATTTATTTTTAGAGAGGGAAAGGGAGGTAGAAAGAGAGGGAGAGAAACATCAATGTGTGGTTACCTCTTGAGCACCCCCTATGGGAACCTGGCCCACAACCCAGGCATGTGCCCTGACTGAGAATCAAACCAGCAACCCTTTGGTTTGCAGGCTGGTGCTCAATCTGCTGAGCCACACCAGCCAGGGTGATTTCTAGGTTTCTTGATTAAAACACTGTGTTTCTCCTAGGAAGGATCTGTGAAACTTTCTATCTTGGAGATTTTGGTCTTTCTCAGATCCTAAGCTCCTCACAGATTTCATAATCAAAATAGTCTCTAGAAATTCTTTATCTTCCTGCCTCTGAGATTCCCCCATAGAATACAATGTGGGAGTAAAATTACTAACACAAAACAGCTCTGGCTTGTGCTCAAGAATTCATCAATTCTTCCATAAAGAATAAAAAAGCATTTATATTGCTAAAGATATTGAACTGCTCTTTTTCTAAGTGGCTGGAGAAGCCACTTAGAAAAAGCTGGAGGAGCCTACCCTCTGCCTTGACTAAAGAGTGAGACAACAAATATGAAAAACTGCTTCATTACTAGTGTCTGAAGTTCATACATACCTGAGACCTCTGTGTTTCCTCCAGATCATCCACCTGCTGGTACCCATGTCAACCTTGTTCCCACTTCAATCATCAAACAGCAATTTTATAAGTGTAGAGTTGTCCCCAAAGGAACAAACTTAATTGCAGGGCTCCTAATTTTTTTTAACACTTTACTTGGAAATAGCTTTAGACTTACATATGAATTACAAATACAGTAGAGAATTCCAATATACCCTTCATCCTGCTTCCCCTAATGTGGTAATCTCACATAACCACAGTACAATTATCAAAACTAAAAATTAACACTGGTACAATACTATAAACTGAACCATAGGCTTTGTTTAGATTTCAACAATTTTTCACTAATTCCCCATTTTCTATTCTAGGATCCAATTCAGGATCTCATGATACATTTAGTTGTTATGTCTCCTTAGTCTTCTCCAATTGGTGACCATTCTTCAGTCTTTCATGACCTTGACACTCTTGAAGAGTACTGTAACTGGTCAGGTATTTTGTAGAATGTCTCTGAATTTAGGTTTGTCTGACGGCTTCTCATGATTAGACTGTGTTTATCCATATTTAAGAAGTACACCACAGAGGGGATGGGTCTTTTTCATCCTAAAATAGAGTACATGATGCCCATATGGGTTGTTATTGGTGAAATTAACTTTGATCATATTGTTAAAAGGGAACATGCCCAGATTTCCTACTTGTTGAGAAAATGTATTTATAATTAGTAAATATTTTCCATTTGTACTGAGTAAATATTATGCAAAAATCTCTTTTCCCCACTGATTTTAGTATTTGTAAGTAGATTGTCTGCAGCAATTATTAATATGGTGTAAGTGGTGATTTTTTTTTATGCCCTTCATTCTTTCCACATCTATTAATTGGTGTTCTTTTTTAAGTAAGAATGTCCCTTCATTTTTCACTCAATTATTTATATCAGTAAACACTTATGAATACTTAGTCTATTTTTTCAGCTATAGTTAAATACTATTGTTATTTATTTTGCTGCTGAAATTGTTCCAGTTGTGAACATTACTAGTTCTATAGACCAGCTCTTGTGTTCCGTTTAACATGCCCTCTTTTTTTTTCTTTTTTTTTTTTCTTTCAACATTTAAATTCTGACACCACTTGATACTTCGGGTTCAACCACTTCTCTAAAAACACAGGCCACAATTTTTTCCTAATTTATTCAAATTAGTGGGTGAGCTTAATGCTCTTACATTAACAGTCCTTGAAGAATGATTGCATTAGAGAAATCACTTACCCCTTCCAAACCTAATTGTTCCTTCCAGCATAATCACATAGCACTTTGTATCTACTTCTATCAGAATACATCTCAAATTGTATCAAAAGAGTTCATCTACCTTCACCTAGATTCCTCAAGGGCTTGGGACTTTCATTATTTTATTCAAAAAAATACTTCTTGGGAATTTGATATCCAGTAGAGATACAATGGTAAAAAAGATAGGCCCAGTCTCTGTTTGCAACTTCCTGATACAACAACACCTGAAACACAATCAACACTTGGTCCACAATTTTAGTAAATGTTGAAAGAACTATCAGTGAAGATGAGTACAGTGAGATGACTACTTGCCCATATTTTGGCAAAAATGAAATCACTACAGTGTACAGCTCAGGTCCTTATTAATCACACTCAGAAAATAATATACTATCATCCATGAAAAACTACTATCTCCATCCCTTTTTCTATTATCATCTCTCAGGGATTTATTATCCATTGAGAAAATTGTTTGCTTAGTAAATAAGTGCTAAATATATAAAAACTATAATTCAAGGAGTCCCTAAAGATGCCATTATTTTATGAGCTCTATTTAATGTTTCCTTGAGCTACCCTGACTTTCATTATTCAAGGAAACTAGAAAATGTCTTGAGGAAGATCAGTAATGTGCTATATCTGTTCATGTTTCTGTATAATCTCTATGCTGAGTACAGACAAACTCAGTTTTTATACATTCCAAACAGGGCAGATCCAAAATTAAATAAGTAATGGTGAAGATTAACTTCCCCTCAAGAGTACAACAAAACTTGTCTACTTCAGAAGAAAAATTTGGTGCAGAAGTTACAGAAAAAGCGAACAAACAATTTTATGGATTCTTTCTGACAACCAAGTTACACAGGATCACACCAGAGCAAACATCTTGTGGAGAGCAATATGCAAACTTTAAATGTCGCAGACATCCAAACCCCTAATATTTTAGTCTTTATCACAAGAAACAAAATGGAATTTGACTTATAATGTCACCTTTAAATACTTCTAGGGTTCCTATATTTTAAAATCAGTCTTAAATTACATGTAGTTCTCCTAAGTCTAGTAGGGGAGAATAATATGCCAATTTATTAAATAAAATCCTAATTATACTTCAGTTCTCATGGATAAGTAATGTTTGTAAGGAACATGCTGCACCATCATCACCAAGTGATTATTTCATTCTCAGGAAATAATATGTGTGAATTATTATGAGGTTTCTCTATCTGTGATACAGACTTTTTTTAAATTATTTTATTGTTTTTCAATTATACTTGTCTGAATTTTCTCCCCACCCCTCTACCCCACCCCAGCCAAATCCTTCTCCCTCCCCTGCTTCCACCCTCCCCCTTGGTTTTGTCCATGTGTCCTTTATAGTAGTTCCTGAAAACCCTTCATTTGCTTAAGGTGAAACTTCACTTGGACAAATAAGCTATTCTCCAAGACATCGTAGAAGGTGTTCAAAAAGTATAGACCTAAAGTCAAATGTATCAGAAATCTCCTTATGTGCATGTTGAAAATCTATAATTCTAGCCCCATCTCATATCCCAATGAATCCATATTTTATAAAATGTGATTTCTTGGCATAAAAAATTTGAGAACCACTGGAATATAAGCAAAATTCTAAGGACTTTCACCTTTATCTAAAATTTGTGTAAGTGTAGAGAGGAAAAGAAATGATGTTTGTTGACAAATGGTTCAAAACACCAGAGAACTTATTACTCATTTGTAAATGTAGTAATAGCTGCTTCTGGACATGATGGAATAACTAGTATCAGACTTATTCTTCTCCCATAAACAACTATAACACTGGACAAAATATATAAGACAGCTGTTGTCATGCATTAGACAATGAGAAGAGCAGGATCACAGGCCTTGAGAGAAGGAAAACTCAGGTAAAACCTATATTCACCTTGGATTTCTTCCTGGGGGCACTTAGAAACAGAATTAGGTAGAGACGAAACACAGCACAGCTGTCTCACTGAACTGAGGAAACAGACATCAGAGTTTTCCTGCTGAGGTGATTAGGTTTTGTGAACAAGGTACTAACATTTAAAAGCTGTGCAAAGTGGGGGCCTCAGAACATTATGTAGAGGTTTCCCTCAAGCCTTTGGCTAAACACTAGGCTGTGTGTATGCAGAATAAAATTCCATAACACTTACCAGAGAGAGGGTCTTGGAAATGTGAAGACTGAATGAAGACACCAAAGGTTCAAATATGCCTGGATACACTGGCTGAGCCCACACAGTGAGTACCTCAAACATTTATTTAGGCCCAAGAAAAGCCTTTCTTTTGATGTAAAGAACAAACCCTAGAATAAGGGTACACCCTATACACCCTAGGACTAAGGACAAAACAAAGATTAAACCCACCCTGACAAAACTTGAAACCAAGCCTAACAGAATCAAGTTCTTCAAATAATTTAATTTTCTGACAAAATTCAATATTCTTTAAAAAAAAGATAACATTATCCAGAACCCTTTCAATAGATTATCTATGATGTACAGCATATAATTAAAAATACTAGATACATAAAGTGACCCAGAACCAAGAGAAGTAGAAGAAAATGACCCCAAGATAACAAAGATACTGGAATTAACAGACAAGAAGTATAAAACAACTATCAAAAATACATGCAAGAATTGAAAGAAAAAGGCAAATAAGTTACAGATGGGGAATCTTAACAAAAAAAAAAGTAGAAACTGTTTTTTAAAGAACAAAATGAAAATTCTAAAACTGAAAATTATAATATTTGAAATGAAAAATTCACCAAATGGGCTTAAATCAAATTGGACTATGCAGAATAAAGAATGAATGAACTGGAAGACAAACCAATAGAAATTATCCACACTGAGGGAGAGAAGATGATGTGCTTTTCATTATCAGATTGTCATTACACTTGGAAAAATATCAAAGTCGTCTAGCTTACATGTAATTGCGATCTCTGAAAGGGAAGAGAAAGATAGTGGGGTAGAAAACTTACTTGAAAAATAGTGGTTGAAAATCTCTGGTACAATAAATTAACCAATGATTCAAAAACTTTGGCAAACTTTAAATAAAATAAGTATAAGGAAAAACCACACCACATTACATAATAGCCAAGCTGCTGAAAACCATAAATAAAGAGAACAATGATAATAAAATGGCAGCTTTCATCAAAAACAGTGAAGGGCAGAAGAAAATGAAATGACTCCTTTACAGCATTAAAATATTAAATAAGAATTTTGTATCTGAAAAAATAACCTTTCCAAATACAGGGTTATTAAAGATATTTTAAGATAAATAAAAGCTGAAAGAATTTGTCCCCAGTTATCTTCACTACAAGAAATGTTGAAGTAAAGTTTTCAAAGTGAACAAAAATAATTCAAATGGATCTACAGATTGGTGCCAGAAATGGCAACTATATGGGCAAATTTAAAAAGCATAGTTCCTTCTTCTAATGTTTTTAAAAAACAACTGATTCATAAAGCAAAAAATAATAACATTGTTTTGTGCAGAATTTACAACATATAAGGAAGTAAAATCTATGACAATAGAAAATAATATCTAACCAGCAAATATAAAATAAACATTATTTTCATGCATACATAGAATGTTAACCATAATAAACTATATTGTATACTGTAAAGTGTCTCAGCAAATTTTAAAAGATTGGAATCTTACAGAATATACTCTCTTATATAGTATACATTCACAACAGAAATAAAGTAGAAAGCAATTACAAAAAATATCAAGTATTTAGAAATTAAGCAACATATTTCTAAATAACACTTAAATCAAAGAAGTAATCACAAGGAAAATTTTAAAATATTGTGAACTGAATAAATATCAAAATACAACATAACAAAATTTGTGGGATGCACCTAAATAATATTTAGCGGGGGAAATATATATGTAAGTTGAAATTCTTGTAGTAGTAAAAGAGAGAGCTTTAAAATTGATGACTTAAACTTAAACATAAAGTAAGTACATGGAATAATAAAGAAATCAATGAAATACATAAAAGGAAAACTGCAGAGAAAAACATCGAAGCCAAAAATTCCTTTTAAAAAAGATTAATAAAATTGAAAATCTCCAGCAAGACTAATCAAGAGAAAAAAAAGAGAAAGCACAAGTCATCAATTTGGGAATGAAAAAGAAGCAGGAGCTGAAGATGCTCTGATCTGGACCAGCAAGCTGTGGCCCCTGGGCCACCTCTGGCTCTACCTGTTTCTGTATAGTTTGCAATTTATGAATGGTTTTTACATCTTTAAATGGTTGGAAAAAATCAAAAAAGAATAGTATTTCATGGTCCACAAAAATTATATGAAACTTAAATTTTAGTGCCCACAAATAGTTTTATTGAGCCATGGCCATTTATTGATACATTATCTATGGCTGCTTACATGTACAAGGGCAGAGCTGAGGTCTTGTAACTGACTACATGGTTCCAAACGCCTAAAAGGCTTTACCCACCCACATATTTTATTTCTTCTTGTGTCAGTTTTGGTGAGCTGTGTTTTTTAGGGATGTGTTTATTTCACCTAAAGTTGAATTTATTGGCATAAAGTTTCAAGCAATATTTTGTTCTTGTTCTTTTAATGTTTATAGTAGGACTTGAAAACGTCTTCTATAATGGGCCAGATAGTATAACTTTCATGCTTTCGGAGCCATGTAGTCCGTGTTACAAGAACTCAGCTCTGCATGAGGGAAAAATGGAGACAAAAATGGAGACAATTGTACTTGAACAATAATAAAAAAAAGAAAGAAAAAATAAATTTGAGGCATAAAAGGAAGCAAATACATGTGTTTGGTCTTTCATATCTATTCACTCTCTTGCTTTGAAGTTCAAATGTAAAATACCAAGACCAGAAGAAAAGGATTTCTTTATTTTTTTAAAAAAAGGTTAATTAGCATGTTTTTATCTCTCATAAAGTAAAACTACATGAATTAAAAATAAAAGATAATAAAATATGTGAATATCCATTAGGCATTGAATTTGTGATTAAAACTTTCCCAAAAAAGAAAATTCCAAGTTCAACTCGTATGCTAAACTTAATTTCAGATAGATTGCAAACCTAAATATGGATGGTAAAATAAACAATAAAGATAACATCAGATGATAATTGGGTTTACAAAAGAGTTTTTAACCAGGACATTAAAAGTACCAATCATAAGGAATTATGCTAATAAACTGGGCTGTATTCAAATTATGAAATTCTGTTCAGTAGAAGATTCCTTTAAGAGGATAAAAAGGCAAGCCACAGATGGGAGAAAACATTTGCAACACATATCACTGGCAAGATATTCATATCTAAAATGCAAAAAGAACTCATATAAATCAATAAGAAAAAGGCAAAACAAAATTTTTAAATGAGCAAAAGAACTGAACCATCACTTCACGAAACAGGAAAAGCCAATAAGCATACTAAAATTACTTACCATTATTATTTATCAGGGAAATGCAAATTGTTTTCTTTGTTTTGCTTTGGTTTAAAGTATATTTTCTTGTTTACGCTATTACATTTGTCCCATTTTTTTCTTCCCTTTATTCCCCTCTGCCCTGCACCCCCTTCCCACCAGTGTTCCCCCACCTTAGTCCATGTCCCTAAGTTCTTTGGCTTCTCCATTTCCCATACTACTGTTAACCTCCCCCTGTCTATTTTCTACCTACATTATGCTTCTTATTCCCTGTACCTTTTGCCCCATTCTTCCCCCTTCCCCTCCCTGATGATAACCCTCCATGTGATCTCCATTTCTGTGATTCTGTTCCTGTTCTAGTTGTTTGCTTAGTTTGCTTTTGTTTTTGTTTTTAGGCTCACTTGTTGATAGTTGTGAGTTTGTTGTCATTTTAATGTTCATAGTTTTGACCTTATTCTATTTCTTAGATAAGTCCCTTTAACATTTGTATAATGAGGGGTTGGTGATAATGAATTCCTTTAATTTGACCTTATCTGGGAAGTACTTTATCTGCCCTTCCATTCTAAATGATAGCTTTGCTGGATAGAGTCATCTTGGATGTAGGGCCTTGCCTTTCATGACTTGGAATGCTTCTTTTCAGCCCCTTCTTGCCTGCAAGATTTCTTTTGAGAAATCAGCTGATGGTCTTATGGGAAATCCTTTGTAGGTAACTGCCTCCTTTTCTCTTGCTGCTTTTAAGATTCTCTCCTTATCTTTCATCTTGGCTAATGTAATTATGATGTGCCTTGGTGTGTTCCTCCTTGGGTCCAACTTCTTTGGGAGTCTGAGCTTCCTGAATTTCTTGGAAGTCCATTTCCTTTGCCAGATTGGGGAAGTTCTCCTTCATTATTTTTTCAAATAAGTTTTCAATTTCTTGCTCTTCTTCTTCTCCTTATGGCACCCCTATGATTTGGTTGTTGGAACATTTAAAGTTGTGCTGGAGGTTCCTAAGCATCTCCTCATTTTTTTTGAATTCTTGTTTCTTCATTCTGTTCTGGTTGAATGTTTCTTCCTTCTGCTCCCAAACGTTGATTTGAGTCCCAATTTCCTTCCTTTCACTGTTGGTTTCCTGTATACTTTTCTTTATCCCATTTTGCATACTTTTCACTTTCCCTCCATTTTGCGACAATTTCTGTGAGCATCCTGACTGCCAGTGTTTTGAGTTGTGCATCTGATAGATTGGCTATCTCTTCATTGCTTAGTTATATTTTTTCTGGAATTTTGATCTGTTCTTTCATTAGAGCCATATTTCTTTGTCTTGGTCCACCTGTTACATACTAAGAGGCATAACCTTAGGTATTCTCCAGGGTGGGACAACCCAGTCACTGCATTGTGGCACTGTATGTGAGGGAGGGGTCAGAGAGTGTACAATGCCACTTGCTGGGCTGTCCACCAGCTTTCAGTCACTTCTCCTGCTACCCGCAAGCAAATTGGGCCCTTCTGGTGCTGATTTCCGAGTGGGTGGGTTTGTGTATGTTCTAGGACTCTGTGGGTCTCTCTAACGAACTCTCCTATGAGGCTGGGAGTTTTTCCCACTGCTGCAACCCCCATAGGTTTTTACAGCCAGAAGTTGTAAGGCTTTCTTTGCCCGCACTTGAACCCTGGGTTATGCAGTCTATCTCACTCCCCAGTTTTCCTCCCAGTTTATCCGCACACAATTAAGGGACCACCAGCCACTGATTCACCCACTTGGTCCTCCAGTGGCAGCCTTGCCACACGTCCTCTCCACCCTGCCTGCTCATCTCTGCCCCTCCTACCAGTATGGATGAAAGTTTCTTCTTAAACTCTTTGGTTGTCAAACTTTCATACAGTTTGATTTTCTGGCAGTTTTGATTGTTTTTTGTTTTCACATGTGTTGTTGTCTTTCTTTTGGTTGTGAGACGAGACAAAATGTATCTCACTCTGTCTTCATCCTGGCCAGAAGAGGGAAATGCAAATTGTAACCACAGTAATAAACACCAGCCATTCGCATTTAATATCTATTCCTTGTCCTTCTGGGAGTAACAAGTCTTCCTTACAATCAAATTTCCTTTATAAAACTACCTCTTCTCCATTCTCACCTATGTAGTTTGGGTGGGACTCAACTCAACCTTAACTCATGAGAAAGAACTTGACTGAGCCCAGCCAATAACATACTCCATTGCCCCCCACCATGTTTAATATGAACGTGAAACCCAATCAGGGCCAGAGAAACATGACACTGCAACTTGAAGCTGCAGTTTCATAAAGGAAACCTTTTCTCTTCGAGTAGAACAGAAAGTGACAATCTGAGATTTTGAATCTATTCAAAAGAGGAGAGCCTAGAACATCAAGGGAGCAGAGGGTTGATGTTGAAAGTGGGTGGGATGGGAGAGAGAAGATGGGAGAGAGAAACAAATTCTTCTTGGCACCACTAAGAAGGTAGCTCAAACCTCACCTGAAGTTACATCTACCCGTGATCTTTTCAGATAGTGTCAGCCAAGAAACTTCCTTTATGACATCAGCCATTTTGAGTTGAATTTTCCATGACTGCAACACATAATCCTAATTGATGGTATCGTTATCATATTTTGGTACTTGCTAATATGCCAGAGAACATCCTAAGTGTTTTGCATGTATGATATCTCAACTTCAAAATTCTGAAATAGATATTATTACTTCCATTTTACAGATAAGTAAATCAAGATACAGAGATGCTGAGTAGTCAGGAAAGTGACACACAAACATACAGCTGGCTCTTCCACCATAAGCCCTCTGATTTAGGAAAGCCCTGCCAAGCACTGAGCAGAAACTGCATCATCATTTGAGTTACTTAAGCATGGGCTTGGAGAGCTAAGACTCACGTAATTTCTTCCAACATAATGGCTAGGAGAAGTGTAATAGCTTTTTATTATTTCAAAGAGTAAAGTAATATGTTTTTTTAAAAAGAAAAAGAAAAAAAGGAGGGGGAAAAAAGCATTTGACATATTCTGAGAGGGAGTTCATTTTTTCCCATCCTTTTAAACTCTTTAAGATAAAGTTAAAACTGTCCAGGATGGAAAGTCGACTAAAGTTGTTGTCCTGCTTTAGTATTTCTAGGAGGGGCATGATCTACTCCATGATCCACTTAATGTAAAGGACACAGACAGCAGAGATATAAATCACGGATTTCTACTGGCTGCCGAACTGCAGGACAGGGAGGAAGAAGACCCCAGTAGCTGTGCCATGTCCCAGCTTTGCCTCACTTCATTTGTTTACTTTTATCTTCAGGTTCTTCCAACTCTCCTCTTAGTCCTGCCCCTCTAAAGCCCCCAAGTTACTTCCCAAGTGCAGATGTTCTGATAGCAGGACATACTATGCAAAAGTTGGTTCTATTATGAAGAAGCAGAAAAAAAAGTCAGTCAACTTTCCTCTCTGACTCTGACAATAGCAAAGGAGGTAGGATCTGATTGGTTAATTAAAATAGGAAGCCTGGCAGTTTTTGAAAACAGATTGACATCATTGGGATTTTTTTAAATATTTAATTATTTTTAACACATGATAAAAATAATACTTTCACTGTAGAAAAATTGAAAATATAAATGAAAAATAAAAAGTAAAAACTGTAGACCCTTATAATATTATTATTCAGAGATAAGTACTGTTATCTCTAAACATTTTCATATATGTATGTTTTTCCCTGCTTTTTTAAAACAGCAACCAACAAAAACAAAACCCATGGGAAAAATACAGTTTTGTAAGCTCCTTGTATTACTTGGTACCTTTCATATCAATGAATAGTCTTTACAACATGATAATAATGGCTAGGTGGTCTGTTATATACATACTATAATAATCAACTTAACTAACCCTGTTCTATCTAATATTCAGATCATTTCCAAACTTTAAACCTGACATGTTGAATATTTTATAGTATAATATCTCTACCCTTGCCATAATATTCCCATTGGATAAATGCCTAGAAGTTAAATTTCTGTGTCAAAAATAAATCTTTCTAAGGCATTTGGCATGTTTTATTTATTTTCCTAAAAATTATATGAATTCACATTTACAAACTCAATCTTGAAGTCTTACCTAGTAGTTCACCTCATCACTTGATGCCTAAACACCTCTGGGTATTTATATCAAGGGTCTTGTGCAGTTTGCCTTAATTCTTAATAAAGAGGAATTACTGTCTATAAACCTTTTCTTACCTGATTAATAAACTTGATGATTAGAACCCACACACCAGGGACTTTCTTTACATTTCTTCTCCAGAAAATGGAAACCCACATTCATTGAATATAGACATATTAGACACAATAGATTCTCAATAAATATTTTTTGATGTTTATTTTTTATTTATTTTTATTGTATCTTTTTCTGTTACCATTTATCCCCCTATACCCACCCCTTTAGTGGAAATGACATACATGATATTCCTTCTGGAAATGATATACAAGGGGAGACCTGCATCTAACTGGACCAATCAAATTTTCTCCTGGGAATTTGAAATTTGTATGGGAGAGATCTAAGTCTCAGACTTGGACTGCATTAATTTCAGGACTCCAGACATGTCTGTCATGTCCTGCCCTCCTACTGCTTGAGATCCCCAGAGTTGCCCTAATTCTTCAATTTCCTTCAGTCTCATGAAATACCCCAGGAATCTTCTTCCACTGCTTCTCTCTCTCTCTCTCTCTCTCTCTCTCTCTCTCTCTCTCTCTCTCTCTCTCTCTCTCTGTCTCTTTCTGTCTCTCTGTCTCTCTCTCTCTCTCTTTGTCTCCATCCCTGTCTTGGCTTAAGCAAGCCAGCATCTGTTTTTACTGCTTGCAACCAACAAACCTGACATGTTACCCAGAATCTGGACTTCTATATCATCACCAATGTATCTGTAGGCGATGGCAAGCCCTCAGGAAGAGAAAATTGACTCTTCGCAAAATATCTGGAGCCCCTGATATGTAGACTTGCTTCAAAAATAGGACCAGTTGCTAGTGGCAGACTGCTGATAGCAAGCTTACAGATGTCCTGTTACCAGAAATTCCATGAAAACGTGGGCATACAGTTACATAAATTCCAGACCTCTCAGAGGACTGTGCTTTCATTGTTCTTTCCCCATATGTCACAAAAGAACATTCTGTGTAGTTCTGGATATGTGGCAAGCTACAACAGTGGCTAAGGGAATTTTCCTACCAAAAAGCCTGGAAAAAAGTTAAAATGTTTCTTTAAAACACTGCAGGTAGAGTTCCTACCTTCTGGAAACTAATTATGAGAACTAGATGTCCTTGAATAAACCTGCAAAAAAAAAGCCTTGGGCTATTACATTTTTATTAATGTTTTATGATTTTTTTTAAATAGCTTCAGGTTTATGGAGAATACAGTTGAAACCATTGGAAACTGGAGATGGAAATCACTTACTTTTTTTTAAAGTTGCCTCATCTAACAGATCCATCTTATGCAACTTCAGCTTCAAGTCATTTCTTGGATATATCCTTCCTTAACAGCATCTCCCAAATCTGGCTGTATATCATCCACTCTGGAAATTAAGTCTCCAGCTTCTGCTCTCTAGCTTCCTTCCTCTCCAATCCATCACTCCCAATTATGCCAAATCATCTTTCAAAAAATGCTAATTTTTCAAGCCTCTCCCCCTGGTTCTCAGAAAGCACTCAATTAATGGGCTTCTGTTTCTCCTCTCTATTAAGATTGAGATCTTATAACCCTAATCAGCCCCATCTCTTCCTGACCCACCAAGGCCCTTTGTAATTTGATGCCATCTCCAACCATCTGTCTTCCCTGAAAGGATTCTGTGCCCCAATGAGGTTCCCGCCCCTCTTTGCCCCCCCATTTATACCTCTCTTTCTTTGCTTATGCTCCCTATTCATTTCTGCTTCCCCTCCGCCCACTGTCCTGTCCTGAAAATCCTTTCAAATTCAGCTCAAGTTCCTCAATCTCCAGCCTTCTTAGTCACAATAATTTCACCATATTCACGAGTTTGCAGTAGGTACAAGTTTCCCAGGCCACAAGCTCAGACATCTAGGAATGTAATTCTTTTTATTTTTCTGTAAATAAATGTTAGGTCTAGCTCAAGCCACCATTCCAACTAGAGGTAGTAATTTAACCAATCACATTTGGTTTCTCTTGCTCACATCAGAATTTTCTCAGACATCTCCAGATGTTCAGCTTTCTCTGTCTCTTAGGATTGCATCTAAATTCCAGGGAGGCTTACATAATGCTGAGGTTGAGGTATGGATGAGAATAATCTGATCACCTTGACATTGTCCACTCGGTCTTCCAGCACCTGCTACTTTATGTTCCCCCATCGACCCATCATCAGTCTTCCCTGATTACTTCTAGTGTGGGGTGTGAGTTCCCATGTGGTCTCTCATTCTACAGACAAACCCAGCATCTTGTCTTTCTCTCCATAAAGTCTGCTTAGGCCTGCTGGTTTATACTTGCAGCATCTCCAGGATGATAGAAAATCAAGGGAGCCTGTCTCAAGCTTCTTTGTCTAGACATCCCTCACAGCCATTTCTTGACTAATGTCCTCTTGCCCTGGAGACAAGGGAACTCTGATAAGTTGGATGACCCCCCAAGACTCCAAATGGGGAAGCAGGACCCAGATCCCCTCTGCTGTCAGACCCTCCAATCTGTATGGTGATTCTATTGTCCTCACCCAGACAGAGGGCAGACCAAGTACAGGGTACATTTCTCCTTACAGATACCCACAGCAGCTTCTCACTCTACTGCTCTTCTCATTGATTTTCTTCTCCCAGGAAGAATTTATCCTTCTCATTTGGAAAAACTGGCTCTGACAGAGTCTCAGTCTGCCAATTCAAAATTCTATGTCTGAGTCCTTCAGCGTTTTGACTTTTAAGATGGGAAAAACTTTTGTGTTTTGTCTTCTGGCTCTACCATGAGTTTTAAGTCTGCTACAGAACACAAAATCTGAATATTGATTCATTCCTTTCCTGAAGCTATAAACTCAGCCTGCCCTAGATAATATCTAAAATAAATAGAAGGGTTATGGTACAGAGGGAAATATCAGAAACAAAAAAACACGAAATAAATGAAAGATTTCAGGGTAGAAAAGAAATGTCTGAAGCAAAATAAACATTGGTTGATATTAATTATTACCCCCACCACATTAGTCAGGAGCCCTCTTTTCACATTTTCACTTCTGTCCTTCTTCACCTGGCTAATTTCTATAAGCCCTTTAGTTCTCTGCCTAAATATCACTTCCTTTGAAAAGCTTTCTCCCATTCCACCTACCCCCATTCTAATCCCAAAATCAGGTGAAGTGTTCATCCTATGTGTCCACAGGCAGAATTCAAGATGTCTCCCAGTGACCTTCTCCCATGTATGATTCCCTCCCTGTGACTATGACAGGATGTCACTACTGTGACTGTGTTACACTGTATGGCAAAAGGGATATTGCCAATGTCATTAAAGTTAGTAATCAGTTGACTGTGAGTTAACTAGGAGAGAGATATCCACGTGGGCCTGAGCTAATCACAGGAGCCCTTTAAAGGCAGAGTCTTTTCTGGCTGGTTGCAGAAGAGGAAGTAATAAATTTGAAGCATGAAGGAGTTTTGATGTGCCATTGCAGGCTTGAAGACAGAAAGAATCTTAGAAAGGCCTCTAGAAGATGAAAGAGAACTATAGCTGACAACCAGCAAGAAAATAGGGACCTCAGTTCTACAACCTCAAGGAAATAAATTCTGCCAATAACAGTGATCTTGAACAAGAACCTTGAGCCCCAGATGAGATGCAACCTGACCCCTTGGTTTCAGACCAACAAGACCATGAGAAAAGAATACAGCAATGCCATTCCCATACTTCTGATGGGCAAAAATTATGAGATAACATAGTGCTGCTTCAAACCACTCAGTTGTGATCATTTGTTACACAGTAATATAAAATCAATACCATACCATATGTAAACCCACAGCAGCATGTGATTAACGGTATTACCAAACCATATCTCAGTTGCCTTTAACTTTCTGTTTCCCCCAGCAAGACTGTGAGTCTCACAAGAGCAGTCTGTATCTGGTTCACATTTACATTAAAGTAATATTATTTGAGTTAAGTTAATTATGTAGATTAAATGAGCAATTATATGTAAAACAGAATAGTGCCTAGTACATATGTTTTAGCTATTATTATTGTTGCCTAAGAGAACCTTAAACAGTGGATAACACATAATATAAGATCAATAAATGTTGGTTGAGTGACTGAATGACTGGATTCACCTCAAGTGGGCTCTCATTGCATTTATAGTCAATACCACAAGACATCATTAATGTGTACTGGCTTTAAAAGGCAAGAAATAAGCAGAAGGAAGAGGTTGCTATTCTAAGCAAAGGAAACATGAAATATGAAATAAGGGTGATAAAGTCCAAGGCAGGAACAAAATATAGTCTGTAGATCAATTTTGCTAGAAAGGTAGGTCCCCATAAGGAATAAATGAAAGACTGAGTTGGGAAGACATTGGTCATTGTCATGGGAGATATTGAATGACACACTCTGCATTCCAGATGTTAGAGCCTGTGCTATCATGGGGTTGGAGACAGCAAGATCAGAAGAGAAGGGCCTATTGAAAGAGGCATTATTACAGAAGGAACAGCTGTCCCATCCTACCAAGAAGTGGTAAAATACTTACTATTAGCTCTAAAAACATTTATTGAATACCTCTTCTGAACCAGCTTTCAAGAGCTCACCATTTAGTGAGAGATACTGACTCTGCTCTGTCTGAAATAACTGTGCAGCCTTCAAAACTAGAGTTAAAGTCAATAGAATATCCCCCTTTAGAGATGCCATTTTTCTAGCTTTTAGACTTATGAAGTAAATTGGAATAAAATGTATCTGATATAGACTTTCCAAGAAACCATATCTTTTCAATAGGGGGAATTTCAAATTTAACACATAACACATTTAGACAGCTGATGGCTGATGATGCTGCTGCATGAACACAAGATCCTGGGAGTGCCCAAATGCCACTGTCTGCACACTCAGGCTGATATCCCCTCTATAGAGCAGAATCCACTCAGACCTCAGCTGGCTCCTCCCAAAAATATGAGCTCACCAAATCGAGGTGAGGATTCTGGAAACAGAGCAAAGCAATCTTTTGCTCAAGTAGTCAAGAATGTATAAGAAGGCACATTGACACTCCTTCCCATGTCCACTTTGGAACCTGAGACACAAGCACATTTTCTGGCATGTGTTCTGAGTCCCTGACTCCATCTGGGACCTCAGCCCCTGCAGCACTGAAACAACCTCAATGAGTATTTCATTTGGAAAGTATGCCAGTGCTATCTCCTTCCCATCCTTGACTCCTGCCCAAAGTGCCAGCCAGCCATCATTTATCCTTTCACACCTTTATTCCTTGTGCTTTCTTTCCTCCAATTGCAGCAAATACTCCAATCCTCCTACAAGCTCCCTCCACTGAATCCTCTCTTCCAAATCACACAATATTCTCACAGAACACTCCCTTCCCCATCATGCTTTGACTGAAGCCTGGCCTGTCCACAAAATGCTGCTCCTTCTTTAGTGGACCACACCTCAACTATCTAACATGGTCACTCCCTGGACCTTTTTCTCTATTTCACTCCTGAACATTTACCACTTCTGTTCCTAAACTTTTACGTTATTAAGACATCCAGGCAATGGAACCTCCACTTTTTCCCAAACTGTCAGCTTCACATCCTTCCATAACCTAGATGATATGATCCATCATTTAAACCACTTTTGGGCTAATACATGTGATATTCACCCATTTTCCTCCCTCCATATCCATCTAGTAATCCCTTATCATGGTTCAACCTACAGTTGGCTTTTTCCGCTGAAAAAACAGGAGGATTATTCCAACCATGGAAAGTACTTAGGCTGCTTGGCAATACGTTTTTACTTCCATAATCAGCTACCTCTTCCAATTCCCATAAAAGCTATGTTACAGTATATACTTACATCTTTCTACTGGTCTGTGTCTCAGTGAGCCTTTGAATTCAGTATGAGTAGAAACTGATTTTTAGTTCTTTATCCTCAGAGCCTCCCATAGTCTACTTCATAGTTACCACTTAAAACATTTTGACTGATGGTTTAGGACATTTCTAAAGCCTTTTCAGCTCTGATACTCAGTAACTATAAAGCCCTGTAGGTAGGCACTTCCTTTGCCCAGATTTGAAACTCCTTCTTCCAGTCCTGAACTCTACATTTAGAACAGGCCCTGCTTGCAGCAGTGATGACACTACAAATGCTCAGAAATTCCAGGGACAATCCTGCCAGGGGAGGTTGTGCTCACAGAGTGGTGAGAGGATCAAATGAGGTATGCTTGAGAACAGAGGCATACTCCTTATCGAGAGTGTGCTATTTTCCACCATGGTAAATGCCCCACAAATTCCAAGAATATCACAACCAAAGTGTTTGCAGCTGATGTTTCCCATATTTGCTTCTGTTTGGTAAAAGCATTAAAATTTTAACCAATCAAGCTGGAAGTCTTTATTAAATTACTTGTTGAGAAATAAGCCATATAAAATTTAAAATTTTGTTTAGAGAAAAAAATGTAAAATCTGTAGACCTAATATTTCCAACTCCATTCACTGAGATATAGGGTAGTGCTGTGAAACAAACAAACAAGACACAACTTAGAGTCAAAAGACCTGGATTTCAATCTTTTCTGCTGAAAAGCAGGAGGATTATTCTTAGGACTCTGGACAACCCACCTAAACTTTTTGAACTTTAATTTCCTTTCTGTCCAGGGGTGATATTCAAATACTTACTGGCCAGTGTGGTAGAGGCAGCGACCAGTTAAAATCAACACTGGCTGTCATGCTGCAGCAGGGTCCTGGCGGCTCCCTGCTGTGCCAAGCACTGACCAGCTAGTTGTTCAATGACAGGAAGGACTTGGGGAAAACAGACCAGGGGAAGGCGATTGGGATGCTTCAGGAGTTCCAGACACTATTTATCAAAGATTTGGAAACATTTTAATGTTTTAACAAAAGGTATAGTGACTTGGTGTACCCTTGCTGAATATCAGCCCTGCTTTGATCCTTCCTAGGATGACTCTTTCTCAGATGGAAGCGGGAACTCTGAGGACTCCTTTCAAGTTATCATCAGAATTGAATGATATAATATCTATGAAAGAAAAAGCCTATTCCTGCTTGAGACACAGTACGTGTTTTATAAATGATAACTGATGAATGAATGAATAGAATAGAATAGAATAGAATAGAATAGAATAGAAAGAAAATATCTGTTCTGCTTTTCTCACAAAGGTTTTTTTTGGTAGTTGGTAGGTTTAATAATCAGCTTTCATATGAGGCTTGCCTTGGGTGGCCTCAAGACAAGTAGATTTCTGCACCAGAATCTTAAAAGGTCTTAACTGGGTTCAGTCATATATTTAGTCCAGGTCATTTTTACAACACATTATTGTCTCAAGACTGCATTCTTGAAAATGGCTCCCACTGCAGGAACAGTGTGTAGAAAGTACATTTCCAGGACAGGGGTGGGAGTGAGGAGTCACCAGTGGCCTGGTTGTACATGCTCTCCTTTTCTGTAATATACCCTGAGCAGTCCACAAAGCGTTTTACTAGCATGAAGGTGACTTGTTTGGCAGCTATCTGGCTTCATTGGAGGCAGATACCACAGTAACAATATAGGCACATGCAACTCACTTAAAAAATGGGCAAAGGACTTGAACAGACACTTCTCCAAGAAGGACATACAGAAGGCCTAGAGTCATATGAAAAGATGCTCAGCATCACTAGCCATCAGAGAGATGAGAATTAAAACCACAATGAAGTACCATCTCACACCAGTCAGAGTGGCCAACATAAACAAATCCACAAACAACAAGTGTTGGAGAGGATGCGGAGAAAAGGGAACCCTAGTGCACTGTTGGTGGGAATGCAGACTGGTGCAGCCACTGTGGAAAACAGTATGGAATTTCCTCAGAAAACTAAAGATGGAACTGCCTTTTGATCTGGCAATTCCACTGCTGGGATTATACCCCAAGAATCCTGAAACTCTAATCCAAAAGAACCTATGCACCCCAATGTTCATAGCAACACAATTTACAATAGTCAAGTACTGGAAGCAACCTAAGTGCCTATCAGTAAATGAATGGATCAAAAAACTATGGTATATTTACATGGTAGAATACTACACAGCAGAAAGAAAGAAGGAGCTCCTACCCTTTGTGACATCACGGATGGGTCTGGAGAGCATTGTGCTAAGCGAAATAAACCAGGCAGTGAAAGACAGATACCACATAATCTCACCTATAAGTGGAACCTAATCAACAGAACAAACAAGCAAGCAAAATATAACCAGACACATTGAAATTAAGGGCAAACTGACAGTAACCAGAGGGGAAGTGGGAGGGGATAATGAGGGGAAAAGGGGATTAGAGTTTTCAAGGAACATGTATAAAGGACACATGGAGAAAGCCAAAAGGGGGTGGGATCAGGGGTGGGATCAGGGGTGGGAGGTGGGGATGGCTAGGGTTGGGGGAGTGGTGGAGGGGAAATGGAGACAACTGTACTTGAACAACAATAAAAAAAAGTTTTTTAAAAAAGATATAAACTAAGTGGATATATTAGAAATAAAAATAAATGTTTAAAATTAAAAAATAACAAGAATATAGGCACATGCCAAAAAAAACACAGATTAATATGAGAATTTCCAAAATAAGTGACAATTTTTTCTACCAAGAGCCCTATGATCCAAACCACTCATTTATTAAGTCTCCAGACTAGGGGGTCGGATCACTTAGGGCTTTCACTTGTGCCCTCATTTAATTTAGTACAGATGGTGCATTAGTAGGCTCATCACAACATTCTGTTTGGATAACAGCACAGGTGCCTCCCTGTGAGGTAGTAATAGTGTCCTCAGCCACCATTGTGCAAGATGACTTTTCTCCTTAGAGACATTTCAGTGTTCAGTGAAGACAGGATTTACTGGCTATTGTTTATGGCTTGTTGGCTCACAAAGGTTTTAGGAAAAGTAAAATATTAGATGTGAAAAAATTTTAAGTGTCAAACCCACAAGTCTGTGGACCCTGTGTATTATTTGCTGTCTCCTGGAAACACAATGCTTCCTAGGAGCTGTCCACAATTATTCATTGAGACCGTCACCACATGAACACTAAACCTCAAACTTTAGAAAAATCAGACAAACCCTCTAAGCCAGGTATCTAAGCTTCCAAGTGCCTTCAGATCCACCCATATAATATTGCTTAATGAGCAGTGTTTGAGAGCCATTTGTTAGAGCCTGCTCAGTCTGTTTCTTCTCCCAGCCTCTGTGCCCAGTAAGAGGATTGATGACTCTCTCAAGAGCAAGTAAGTAGTATCTGCCTGCCAAGAAGACAACTGAGTGAGTGATCTTGGAAATCAGTGTGTCTGCCAGCAGAGTGCCACCCTCTAGGGAGCAAGCTCACTGTGCACATGAATATTTCTTACCCTATCTTTCAGGGCAGTTAAGGTAATTTAATATTACTATATCCAGGAGTTGACGAGGACTTGGTGAAGGGAACTAAGAGAGACCTGGCATCAAGAAGGACGTGTAGCCATTTGATAGAGGGGTAAGCTGAGACCCAGAGAGGCATCATTTGCCTGAGGCCATATTGCTATTAAGTGGTAGATGAGTTTGACCTCAGAGAGCTCATGTTTTTTCCAGAATTCCCAAACTGTCTCCATACTACACATCTCAGCAGGCAGATGCAGTAAAGAGGCAATTAAACAGAACAGAGACTATCTGTTCCTCAGGCAGTAATCCATATAAATAAAACCTACGTGTGCAAGTCAACAGTAACATTGCTAAAAAGTAAGACTCTAGCAACAACTGGGGCTGAGCTTCAGCACAGCAGGAAACTCAGCAACCTATTTAGAGACAAGAACTGGCCCCTGTGTTACAAAGAACTTCACTTAAGAGGAGTAGCCCCTTGCAGCAATGGTCCTAATGTGTGTGCGTGAGCTGAATGAGGAAAACTCCCAGGACCCATTATTGGGCTCTGTTTCATAGTAGGCAGATCTGTGTCTTCCTTTGGGTAGCTGACTCTTCAGTTGGCAGATGGTCATAACAAAGCAGCTATACCCAGATCCCCTCCTTAAAGCATTTAATGCAACCTTTGCTTGGGGAGAATGACAATGCACACAATACTTTAGGGCCTTTACACTTGTTCTTTTTGCCTGGAATACTGTTACCCTAGATATTTTCATGATTTTCTTATTACTCAATTGTCTCCTCCTAGCAGCAGCCATATGAGATCATCCTATTTAAAAGAACCCTGTCACATTCTGCCCCCTTATTTTACTTCATTTTTCTGTGTAACATCCATACCATGTAACATTATTTTATGTATTTATGTGTATATTTATCTCCTTCTATTGTTGTGTAAGCTGTATGCAAGCAGAGACTGTTGGTTTGATTCATGGCTGTGTCACCTGTGCCTGGAATGGTGCCTGATAAGTCTTCAGTAAATACTTGTTGAATAAGTAAAAGCAAAGCTGGCGGCACCTGCATCTGTGACTGCACTCATGAGATCGTAAAGATGTCATACGGACCAAAGGAGAGCAAGTGCCTAAAAACAGAAACCACAAAATTGTACATTGATTAATATGACTGTCTGTGAAGGAAATTTTTGTTCTGTTTAGTGTCACCATGTAAAAATACTTGAGGAGCTAACCACCCTTCACCCTCCACCCACTTCTCAGTGGGCAGAATTTCAACATCATATCATAAGAAAAGCATGCAGGATGAGAGAGCCTATTGTGGTCCTCTTGGAGAATGTAATCTGCTGCAACAGTTTCTTTTCACAGCAGTTTCTAAGGGTTAAAGAGCTGAAGAAACACCAATTTTGAAACAAATGAGCAGCTGTTACAGTGTGGCGGGAGAACCACTGGAGAAAAATGACAGATTTCTGTGAAATCCAGCGTCTGCCACCAATTCACAACTCTGCAATCCTGCCCTGCACTCAGGTCCCATCTCATGCTGTTTCAATGCTTCAAAGGTTGCTGCTGCCTCTTCTCTACCACATGCAGTTGGAAAAGCTTCCCTGATACCACCTTGCCCACATTTAACCCCTACAGGATGTTTTCAAAGTTTTGGTATGATACTGAGCTCTTCATATCTTCACTCATTCATTCATCACACAGTTTTAGGCACTATTCTAGGCACCAGGTACCTAGGTTTATCATAAAGCTAATGAAGATTAAGCTTCACAGCCCCTCACATGTATCCCTTCAAAAATTCTGGGAGTGGTTGTAACAACATATGGTCATATGTTGCTGCCAGATTTGTACAAGTAAGATACTTTAACCTTACTCAGTTAAAATCTGTCTTTCTCCACTCTCACATCCTCTCAGAAGACATTGGAGTTGCAGTAGGCATTCAGGAAGCCAAAATGGGATATGTTTAGTTTGGGTTTAGTGGGGTATTTTTATGTGATTCATGGTCATTTCTTTACTCAGTTAAGCTACTATTAGCCTTCCTGAAGTGGGAATGGCTTCCAGGAGTACTCTCACCAGGTTCGGTGCCAACTCACCAGCCACTGTGCAGAGTGGTGTGGGGCCGGATGTGGTCCGACCGCACGCACACATCCTGCAGTGCCCAGCACCAAAAGAATGTATGTGGAGGAGATACATGGTTTAAACATACCAACCAGAAACTAGTCTGTCCAAAACCAAATGTGGGACATGGTAACCAGATAATTTGGTCCTCATCAATAGTAAGTCAAAACAAAAGCCTCCTCCTATCCAAAATGGATGCAAGTATTGCATTATTGCATCCAATAATGTAATGCTTGAAGTTAGAAATGCATTAGACATTTATTTTCTTTTTTAAAAAGGAATTACACAAAATAGAAATTATCAGAAGGCCTTTGCTTACAGGGCACGAACCTGTAAGTATACTACACATAGCAAGTATGCCTGCAGATGCTCAGACGATATCAAAATAACGAACTCTGAAGCTGAAAGAAACTTTCCTAAACCTACAATAATAAAAAACAAATTTGATCAACTAGGAAATAATAAAGTTCAATTCTACTATGTTAAATAGAATAAATTACAAAATTATTGTAATAAAAGAGATGGTCAAAGAGTATGTAGTCAAAACTTGTATGAAGAATAAGTATGGCAGCAGTGACAGGCATTTAATTAATGAAAATACCATGTCATTTTTCTGGAATTTATGATGTTTATGTTGTCAGCTTTTATAAATGTGCATTTTTTTATTCTTTTCTTATTCCAAATAAATATTCATTTAGAACTAATTTTATGTTAATAATTTTGAATGGAAGGCCCCCAAATTGTGTAAACTTTAAGCACCACAAAACTTAGATCTACCTGGGATGGAGACACAGGGGTAAAGCAAACAAACATATAAATAATAGATATAGATAAAGATATAGATATAGGTATATAGATATCTGCCTCCACTCTAATAAAGAAAACAAACAATAAACAAAATTAAAAAACCATATTACCTAGTGCATTCAATAGTCATCAAGTTCTATAGGTTTGTCCCTACCACTGAATCAAGAGCTCCATGTAAACAAGGATACCTTCTTATTTACGCAGATTCCCTAGGACATAAGCATAGTTTCTGGAACAAAGTAGGCACTTGATAAATATTGGCTGGCTGGATGGATGGATGAATGGACAGGCAAGTGAGTGGTTAAGGGCTTCAGAAAGTCAGTTAGCCTATGTACTTCAGTTTCCAAACCTGTAATATGGTTAATTTATATGCTTATTTTATCCAAGTATCTTATATAATGATAAAGTTTGACAATCACTATATAATTTATCATTGTCTTTGCCATATGTTTTATATCCTTATTCAACTTTTTTTAAGATATTATTTATTTATTTTTAGAGGGAGGGGAAGGGAAGGAGAAAGAGAAGGAGAGAAACATCAATGTGTGGTTGCCTCTCATGCGCCAATACTGGGGACCTGGCCCAAAACCCAGGCTTGTGCCCTTACTGGGAATTGAACTGGTGACCCTTTGGTTCGCAGGCCTGCACTCAATCTACTGAGCCAGGGACTTATTCAACTTTTAGCTCTATGTCTTATTTGTCCAACAAAATTTCAATTTCTTTAACTAAGGCTTTATGTACTATGTCTTTTAACTATTGATATTTACAAGAGTCCTGTGGAATAGGTATGTTGGCTGAAAAACTGATGTTGAAAATCGCTGATAAACAATCCTATATTCTTCATCCTTCTGTATTTCAAAACAATAAACTAGAAAAGGAATACGAAAGGCCAGATCATGTAGAGGCTAAGGGCATGGGTTCTGAAGTCACACTGCCTGGTTGGATCCCTCCTCTAAGAAGTGTTAGTTTTTGTAAACTGGTAAAGTTCTCTTTCTCTCTTTAACAGGAATAATAATAATACCTAAGTTACAGAATTGTCATGACAGACTTATATAATGCCTAACATGATAATTACACAAATATGTTAGCTGTTATCTCTACTATGGGCATGAAGATATATTCACAGGTGCGCCTGTCTCACTTTCCATTGCTGACATCAAGATTTGTTGTTCTCTTAGGACCCCACTGGAACCCTGGAGTAATGTTGGGGATTAGTCTTTTTAAAACCCCACCTTTTTAAAGAGACTGTGAGTGTGCAGTAATCTCTAGGCAAATTCTGGGGGACCCAGTGTCTGTCGGACTGCCTCTTTCGGTCCACTCGAGCACAGACTTGCTTTTGCAGTGCTGGTTTGTCTGTCCCTGTCGTTAGTTCAGTTTCTCCCGCCTTCTGTCAATCCCTCTATAATTCAATAAATACAACATCACTGAACATCCATTGGGTTCTGGGTACTGAAGAAAAATACCTAGAAAAATTGGAAAAGACACAGTTCCTGCTCTTAAGTAACTCAGACTAGCTGGGAAGGCAGACATGCACACACACCAGAGGAATGTGATAAGACATATGAGGGGGCATGAAAATGCTTTGGGGACAGGGAGGAAGTAGCCCAAAAGTCGTCATGATAGCCTACCTTACTTTTTAAGACCTAAAGATCACAATTTTATAGCCATGTTTAGACATAGTAGCAGACCAATGAAATATGCAAAATCAAAATATGCTAAAAATTCTCAATCCTAATTATAGCAAGTCAATGGCATAAGGCTGTGTGAAGGTTCCATACAGGTCCTTGGCCAGGGCCTGGGCCATGCACATGCAGGACAAGACTCCACAAAGCCTGGCAGAGAATGGTAGTTAAAGATACTAGAGTTACACAGTTCTGGGAGACCACTGGTGCTCTGGCCCAGTCAGGGTAGGGAGACTCATCAACATCAGATGTTCACGGAAACCCCAGAAAGGTCTATGAGAAAGGACCATACCTTAGAGTAAGATTTAATTTAAACCTGCACTAGCCAATACAGTAGCTCTAAACACATACAGCAATTTAAATTTAAATTTCAACTAATTAAATTATATAAAATTTAAAATTCATTTTTGTCAATCTCATTAGCCACATGTGAAATACTTCATAGCTAAGTGTTACTAGTGGCTGGGCTACAGATTTAGAACATTTCGTCATCATGGGAAGGCCCCACTCTAACAAAGCTGAAAACCAAGCCTGAAGAGATCAAAGAGAGACACCAAAAAAATTATCTATCTCAACATTTTTTAAAGGAAAACAACATAATCCAGACTCCTTACAATGTATCAATATATCATAGACATACAAAGAAGAAGGAAAATGTGAAACAGAACTAGGGAAAAAATATGAGTGGAAACAGACCCTGAGATGATATAGATGTCAGAATTTTCAGACAATGACTTTGAAATAACTATTATAATAAGTATCTTCAAGGACTAATAGAAATGTGATCTTAATCAGAAAATAGAGATTCTTAGCATAAAAATAGAAACTATAAAAAAAGAATAAAAACAAAGTTATATTCTAAATTATAATAGAATATTATAATTTCTGAAGGGAAACGTTCACTCAGTGGGCTAAATAACAGGTTGGAAATGACAAGAAAATGGCTCATATACTTAAATACAGATCCTTAGAAATTAACCCAACATAAAGAACACAGTGGGGAAGAAAACTAATCATAACAAATGTGAGTATTCGCACTTCCTGTCTTTTCCTAAAATTTCATCAGTAATTAGTCTTTGCTAAACTTGTCAAATTTTCAATGTGTAAACCAGACAGGATCTGCCAAATGTCTTTTTATATACCCAAATGCTCCACCACATTACTGCCAACTCATAATGACTAGAAAGCTGACTTGCTGAACAAAGTAAACCTCAGCCAATTTAACCACTCTTAATTTTACATTATCAACCTATAACACACTCAAAAGTGATGTCAGATTTTTACCAAATTTAGAACTCTTCTAAAGATCATCAAGGTACTATTGATTTGATTTATGGGGTTATTCTGCATTTTAAAACAAGATGGGAGCTGATACATTTTCAAAAAACTGAACTTCTTAATGTGTTTCAAAGAAAGTTGGTGGGTAGAAGTTTCAGGGAAAAAAATGTTCCTTTATTCCACAAGCATTCATTGAATATATACTCTATGCTAGAAATCATATTGGGGATGTAGAGATGAAGTAGACATGATCTTGAATTATTATGAGTAAAGTCCTTAATTTATACAACCACTAGGAATAAAGTAACAATACTTGGCTCCTATTCATCTTCCACGGTTGAGTAATAAGGAAAGTTACAAAAAGTACCACCAATGAAAAGAGTAATACAAATTTCATTAGGAAGAAAACTCTAGATTGAGAAGGAGCCTTGTAGTTAATTAAAGATAAAACAGGGTTTGACCTACGACACAAGCATACCTAAGTTTTAAAGTGGTTTTAGATTACTTTTTGCACCTGATCAGACATGGGATAAAAGAGCAGTGATTGGTTTTAATACAAGGACTAAGAGATTATAAAGTGGTCAGCTCAGTTGGTTCCTAAGTGATTCAAATAATCCAGTGTTTTATCACTTATCTTTGCAGATGTTAATTTCTGATTTTCTCTAGAGAAATTGGACATAAAAGGAGAGTCTTATTGTCAATAATGCAGTTAGATATTAATATGATATCATAGTAAAAATAAGTTTATATGATACAATTGATAAAACAATATCAATAGGCAACACACATGAATAGTTTTTAATTACTTCATTAAAGCCTATTGTAGTCCATTGTATCTCAGTGTTGGAAAATATTTTACTTTGACTCTAGACTAATTTGCTCTAGAAAACCTAGATATGTAACATTTTAATGCCTCCATTAATGAAGCAAAAACTCATCACATTATATAAATATCTTATCATCAGAATTCACTCCACATTTGTCCACCTGATAGGCCCTCTGGACCTTTCATTAAAAGGTGGGGACATGAGCCCTGGCCCACCATTTCTAACCCAGCCACTGTCATCACAACTTGCAACTCAAACTGAATAATCCAAACACATTTAACTTGAAGCCTGGCCTCTCTGCAGCATTTTGTCTGGCAGTCTCTCCTTTTACCAGTGTTTATCCTGACCAGTCCCTGATTAACAGAGAAGCCAGAAAGGTAGGTGTCCAGTGTGATCAGTCAATAAGGGACATTAAAGCATCGGAGAATATACTGGAATTGTGGTTTCCACACATGACTATATCACACATGACTATATCACAAGAGCAATGTGGTCCAGCTCACATAGAGGAAGGCAGTATCCTTGTGAAAATTTCAAAATGTGCTCCTTGCAGACCTCTCTGTGTTGACTATTTTTATAAGGTGCAAGTGCACATTTCATGATGCAGCTACAGTAATCTGAAGCTGGCAGTCCCATTAACATTGAGTAAGGCCCTTTGCTATAAATTAGTGACTTACTACTGTCTATGCTATACATCTTGTAGTATCACACTGAAGAATTTGGTTCAGGAAATTCCGAATGAAAAAATGAAGATAAAGTAGGAATAACCAATAGGTTGCCTACATACAAGATTTAAAAAGTAACTTTCAATATATGTTGAATACTACTTAGCAAGTATTTCTACTTAAATTACTTCCGTCCTTAGTGAGTCTGAGTGACTAACGCTATCCAGTCGTGAGTGCTATAAAGACCTACAAATGAATGCTAAACCAAATAAGTTAAAACATTAGGCTCATTTGATATAATGCATGTAATTTTGGACATAAAATAGAGGCATAAAAATTTTATTCGCACAATATAAATTTGTCCCCCTTCTTCATATGTGTTGAACAAATATTTTTAAAATATTGATTTAGAGGGTGACCAAATTATTAGCCTGCCTATGGCATCCATATGTATCAGTCCATCCTGGGTCCTAACTTATTCTGTTCCTCTCTTAAAGTCAGAAAAAAAATTGAAAGAAAAATACAGAAGTCATACTCATAAAGGTAAAAAGTATCAACCATTATTTTTAACTGATAAACCTGTTTGGAGAACATAACTAAATTCTCAACCAAGTGGCTTTTCTCACATCTAAGCCTTGATTTAATCCTATGCATCCATACACCAGCAGAAATGGACCAGCACAGGCCTCACCAAAAACCAAAAGGCATTTGGCACTAAGTTTACCTCTTAGCCAGATGAGAGCAGACAATTCTTTCAAAGGAGGATCCAAAGGAGAGAAAAAGAATACAAATGTAGGCCCAAACTCCTCAGTCAGAATTTGGTTCTATTACTTTGGGGAGCAATGAATGAGATCAGACAGTAGCCAGGATTATTACTCTTCAACATTACCCCAGCTGTAAACAGAAAAAGGGGGAAATATTCTTTTTCAACCTAACACTCATTGGGGTCTCTTCCTTCTTTCCTCCTTCCTTCTTCCTGCCTTCCTTTTTTTTCTTGACCTTTAAGCTAGCCCCATTGCAAATACTGGGAAAACTTTTAAAATACTGATGCCTGGGTCTCATCCTCCAAAGATTCTGATTTAGTAAGTCTGAGAAGTGGCATGGGTTTTGGATTTTTTTAATATATTCAAAAGCTAATCTCTTTGCAAGTTAAAGTCCAAAATCAAATTCTCTTATCTTTTTAAAGTCAAAGTTCAAGGAATTTTAAATCTATTATTAAATCATAGTATATGATTATTATATTATAATCCCTCTGACTTTTTAATTTTGCTTAGTCTCAGGTTGGAAGTTTCAGGATAGCTGGGAGGACTGGATTTTTCAGTAGCTATTGCCTGTGTTTTCAGCCACAGTATGAGTGTAATTCTCTCAAACCCTCCCAAATTTAATTATATGTCAAGTCTTGCATATGTCTCACTTTTAAAGAACTAAAAGAGTTAATAGAACATATAACATTTTCATAGCACTAGTCCCATACTGACAAAATATAGACTCGAAAGCAGCTAATGCCTGCATTTCTATATCCCCAGATTTGAGTATTTAGTGTTTCCATAGAGCACAGCACAGACTCAGTGCTATGAAGGGGAAACAGCAGATGACATAGATCTCTGGGTTCAGCTTGCAAGGACACCAGACAGTCTCTGCCATTACTGGGAGGTCCTCATTTGTGCCCTTCAACTCAGTGGGGAGAGGATTAGGCTCTTAGTGGGAGGTTAATTTTGATACCACGTATTTACTTTCCTGGGGGAAAAAATCCAACCTTCCACTGAATATCTCTGGAAAAATGGCTTTTAAGACATTCTCACAAGGAATAATTCTGTTACTGCAAAGTTTAGAGATTTGCAATGATGACAGCATCAGGATCTCCTTGCAGTATCTTTCTTTGTTTATCTGCATACCTACACACCTCTAAAATTTTCAGTTTCCCTTTGAGCGCTATGTCTGAGGATTTGGGGGCAGGTAAAATCTACAAGGGAGGTATCCAAAGACGCTATTACCAGCCCAAGCCGAAGGGGTAAGGTGAAGGAGCTATAGGAGAGGGAAATGCAGCCACTGCCAAGCTGTAGCTTGTCAGGCAGGGAGCCAGTGAGTAAATACCTCAGCCTCTCTCCAGTTCTGCTCTCTGATCCCTGCTGCACCTTCCATTGGCCATACTCAACCAGATCTAGAGAGTAAAGCAGCCTGAGAGAGATCCACCTCCAGAAGCCTAGAGCAGATCCTGGAAGGATGGACAACAGATCTGGAGGAGTAAGTGGAAGAGATCTAGCACACTTTTATGTCCTATTTCCATCTGTTGAACATTCCTTTCAGGAAGGTTCATTTGAGTTTCTAACTGCTCACAATGCTTCTTAAGGATATCCTTTTCTGTTCTAACACAGGTAGTACAAAACTGTTCCTAGAATCTGCCTATCTTCTGTTCTTTCACTTTCCCTTCTGGGCCAGATGTATGAGTTTGGAAAATACTCCTTCAGATTTAGGCTTTCACTTTCTCTTATAACAAAAAATATGAAATCAAAATAATGTAGGTCTACCAAAATCCTCACTGTTCAAACCTTCCCACCTTCAGAACTTCATCTAGTTTCATAGTCCCACTCATTAAAGACATATTATCCCACCAGGTCATCCCAGGCCTAAACTTCATCTATTATTATCTGCCTGCTCCCATTTATTATTCCCATTTTTTTTCTGTGCTTTCTCTTAGTGTACTAATTCCATACATTTCTTGCATATGTTCCCTCAAGGCACAAGTGATGTCTGTGTCATATTGGAGCTTTCCAAATCATTTCTCTTTCTAGTAACCTTCTGTCAACTTTTCCAATTCACTTGGTATAGCTGTTCTAATGTGCAAGGATGGGTATCTCACTATGGAGTCTCTATTTGGAGCTCTCAAAGAGTGTTTTTTGATCATGCTCTGGATTCTAGCATCTTCTGAGGATTCATTTCATTTTTTCCCCTAAAACATTGTTCCTCATGCCTTTATTGGATACAACTCACTATCTGATTTAGTAACATACAAAATATTTCCCTCTTTTCTAAGTCCTTATTAAGAGCTATTACACCTAAGCATACCTCATTTTTCCTTCAATATCTGCCTCTCCTAGTTTTCAATCTTTATTTTTATCTTATATCATCAATTTGGCAACACATCTCCTGAAGAAATCCTTTTATCACAGCTTAACCATACTTTCTTCCATTCTTTTATTTTTCCCTTGCTCCTGTTCTGATAGTAAAACTGAAATATATTTCTCTAATTATTCTTATTCCTCCTTGATTTCCTGAGTTAGTTTGGTTTCTAGCAGAAGCTCTGGGAGCCCCCTGCCACGTTCCCTACACCACTAACTCCGTTTCATTTCAGCACAGTTGAGGTGGACAGTTCTGGCATGTTCCCTGTGTGCTCTCTCAAGCAGTTGCCAATGTTTCTGTGCTTCGGGACTCTCTCCAAAATCTCAGAAAGCTGCTCAATTCTTGTGCAAGTATAATCTAGAAGAGCAAGGGGACTGCTCTCAGTCCATGGGGAACAGGAGGTGGTGGATCAATAGCTCAGTTTCCCATGATACAGACATATGATATTAGTATATGCTACCTAATTCCCAGAGGGCACCATTGCCCATAATGGAAACCAGCTCCATAACACATCCTGTATTACTTTCTCTCCTCTTTTCTCACTTGCTCCAGTCCTACCTGTATAGAAACACCTACTTGCCTATATATAAGAGGGGACTCCCTGAAACCCAGAATTATCTTCTGGAGGGCAGGCCCCGTATAGTACAGGCTTCCTCCACTAGGTGAGTATTCTAGGAACCCATCTACATCAGTGTACTAGCTGGCATTGTTGTGAGAGGCTACGTTAGGCTTCAGCGAATTTTTTTTTGAAGACTCAATATGTTTGCCCATTTCATGATGAGTGATTTATAAGGACACCTGTTCATACCATGCTGAGGGTTCAGCAGTTTTTGACCAATAACAGCATGACTCCCATGCCCCAACTGTCCCTATTCACCCAATCTCATCCTGAGGGACTTTTGTTGTTTCCCTGGATGAAAAAGTCCTCAAAAGGAAATGTTTTGCCAATGTGGTAGAGGTGAAACAAAAAAATGCCAGACATACTAAAATCAAAAGACATCAAAATTGATGAGTCCAAAAAAACTGTTTTGATCGGTGGGAAAAGTCTTGATAGGTGTATTGCATCAAATGAAGACTTTTCCCAAGAGTACTCTGAAGGTGATTGAAGTTTAAACATGTAAGAATAAATACATAATTTGTTATAAATAAATTCTGGGTTTCTTGTGTCCTCCCCTTGTAAAAAACCTCCTCTTGCCTATAGACAGAGGTGCTATAATCTGAAGTAACCCACTAATATCATTTTCCCACATGGCTCACTTTATTAAACTTAGGGTCACATGGCAAAATGCAGGTTACTGCTGGATGCCAAGGTGAAAAACCCACATGGCTCCACCAATTAACACTAATGACTAGAGCAGCCAGCCCAGGATGTAACAATTATTTTGATCCCCCAATTCTATACATTACCTCTTTCACAAAGTCTCTAAATCACTGTTGGGGTTTGGAGATCAATAAAGTGTCTTCTATTTTTCTGTCAAATTCAGAACTGAATCAGGGATATGCACAGGGATCAAGCAGATAGAGATTAAAATACTATCTTCATTACTAATAAATCTGTTGACAGAATATAGTTTAAGTTAAGTCCAAGTGAGTTTCCTAATGTTTTATCCTTGAATTAAAAATTTAGCCACTATTCAATGCAGAGTCACTTCAAAGGCAAGGCCATAATCTCACCTGTGACCATGTGGCAAAGGGAAGATCAGATTCCAATCAATAAGCCACTTTCCCTCCTCTCAAAGGAGTGGGTGGAAGGTAGAAAGAGCCCTGGAGTGATACTGCATGTAATCTGTCCACATGGAGACAGGAAGAATGTTCTCTCCTAGGAGCTACATTTCTTGCATATAGATAAACATGACTACCAGTCCCAGCTCCACACTACCACCTTGAAGTTCCTACAAGAAAGAGACCCACCAGAAGGAGAGCCTTGCTGACCCAGTTCATCTCTGACTGACTGTTCACTTCTGCAGAAAGCCCCACCCCAGAACATGTCAAAAGCTGCTTGTCAGATTATGGATTACCACCTTTGGCTCAGATGTCCACCCCTGAGCCAGTGAGCTGTGACAGAAAGAAAAGGGAACAAAGAAAGGGCTGTGGTACCTAGGATGTGTACCTAGGGCAAGGTCTGTGGAAGGGGACCCATCAGGTCTGCCGAGATTTCTAAGTGGCCTAACTTCTGTGGGAGGCATGACCCTATAACCCCTTGCTCCTGACTCCACTCCTAGCCAGTTCCCTCTGTACCACATCAAGTGTCAGCCCCTCTGTGGCACCTCCCACCAGGGCCTTTGATCATTGGTGCACTCCTCAGGTGAGGCCTCTTCCTAACACTCCTGATGTTTCAGGAGTCCGTTCTTCTACTACCTCTGGGTTGTTACCACAGCGTCAGGTTGGATCCCCATTCTTCACCAAAGGCCATGACAACCAGTAATCTTCCCTCTGGCCCCTGAGCAAACCATATTCTACCCCTTCCTATTCAGAATTTGTCAGAGAACCCACAAATATTTCAGATTTCTGACATGAGATCTGTTCTCATTCAAATTTACATATTAGCCTACACATTTGGTCAAAAATTATTTTGGGCATCAACTGCAAGACAGCAAAATTTTTCAAGGGCAAGTGTTAAAAACTGGCCCTTCTAAACTGGAAAACCAGTGTCCTAGCTCCCAGGAGAACTGGTAAGACAGGGAACTCAAAAGGCACCCAGGTTGCTTAATGGTCAGGTTAAAACCATATTTACACAGCAATTCATCTCACCACAGAGGGATGCTTGCCCAAGTTAGGTTACACCAAAACTGTCCAGTCACAGCCAAGTAATACACCTGGAAGAATGGGCTATAAGGGTTGGGGGTGGGGGGGAAGGTAATCAAAAGAGTTTGTCTCTCAATGCAATATACAGATAAAGTATTATAGAATTATACACCTGAAACCTATATAAATTTATTAACCAACATCATCCCAATAAATAACATCAACCCCCCCAAAAAAACAGATTGTCTCTAACTGTTGAAAAACAGTGATGTCAGTCAATATCCAACCTGAATAAAAGAGCCCCTTAATGATCACAACATCGCCACTTCCACCTTTTCCCCCAGCTCATGGCACACTTTGAAACTGTCATGTAGACATTGTCCTCGTGCCCCCAGAACAAGAAGAAAGGCATTATTTCATTGTAGGAAACCAGACCAAGGAGAGAAAACAGAGAAGTAAAGCATTTCCAACATATGCCCCTCCCCACAGCTGCAGGAGTGCTCCATAAGCTAAGACCTCAGAAGCAGTAACTGCATCAGTGTCATGGGCACAGTGATGCTCACAGGGACAGGCAAAGCTCTCGGCATGAGACTAGTATATTAGAGCTTCCACAGGGCAGGGGAGTGGGGCAAATGGCTGTTTTGTTATTCAATGTTGACAACTTTGGGTCACCTTGAGCCAACAGCAGCTTGATAACAGGTCTGCTACACCTCACAGCCAGACACTTAGATTAGTCTGCAGCCAAGCTTACAGCCTCCCCAGGGCTTTGTGAACTGCACACAGGCTCAGAGTGTGGGTCCTCAAAGTGTGGTTCCCTCAGGAGCAGCGGCACCACCACCTGGGATTCTCGGGCAGCACCCAGGCCTAGTGACTCAGAATCCACATCTTAACACAATTCCTTGGTGACACGTTTTCACAGTAAAGTTTGAGAACACTGCTCTGCTTTTTAGGCTAAGGCTGAGAAACATTGGGTGAAGGAGAAGGAAGGACAAAGGAAAAGGCAGCAAGAGAAACAGATAGAAGAACCAGACATGAAATCACATTGCTTCTCAGAAGGGCTATGAGAATATAAAAGTCGCTTTCCAGCAGATGCTGTATCTCGGAAATCTCCATTTTTGTTCAATGTATTCCTGAGCCTTTGTGTGAATTTGATAAGCTAGGGTTTTTAGGCAGTGATCAAAATATTATACCACATTCCTGGAAGCCAAACAGGAGCAAGTAAAAACATGATGACTCTTGAGAAATTGATAAGCAGAACAAACCAGGAACAGATTTCCAACCTAGGGAGCCTGCTCAGGCCACCCTCATTTTGCCACCTCAGGCTGCTCTAACACTGCCCACTCCTTTGCCTCGCTGACCCTGAGTGGGCCCCAGCCCTGATTCCTTCACATATGAGCTGAGGATACATAGATCACCGCCCTCCAGAAAACCAGTGAATAATAATCAGGAATGTACTCTCCACTTGGCCCCTCACAATTGAGATTAAATATAAAGATGTTTCTTTCCTTAGTGAGACAACCATTTGAAAACATTGTCAATCATTCACTTTAAGTTTTAAGGGAAGTGAACAATATTAAAGGAGATGAACAGCTTTGATCTCATCAATCCAAGGCAACTCCTAATATCTTCAAGTGAACATCAACCGTGGAAGTCTTGGCTAACCACCAAGCTGTAAAGTGTCACAGCAGTCACTAAGCCTGTGCAGTCTTAGGTACAACCTGGTATTCAGAGGCAAGTGAGAAGCTGGTGAAGAGGACAGGGTACAGTGTCAAGTCTGTGAAGAAGCTAGTGAGGATCACACAGAGGAAAGGTAGGTAATTCGTATTCACGCTCCTCAGTGCTGTACCCACCCCAATCATGTCACAGGTGAATGGCAATCATGTCCCAGAGTAAAGAGGGGCCACCTGCTCATGTAAACAGCAAATGTGTCCGTCCTGCTGACAGAGACAGATGGAAGAACATGGATCTTTGGAAGTCAGATTTATGCATGATTCTTATTTTATTCCTTGTGGGTTTAAAAAAAATTCATAAGAAATATGTTATTTTTGTAATCAGATTTAAAATGAGGACTACTTTAAAATGCATAGGGATTTGATCCAGAGAAACTGGAAGTAAGCCTATTCCCCATCACCTCTTCGCTTTGTAACTTTGGGGAAATCATTAAATCTTTCTAAGCTCCAGTTTCCTCAATTTACAATTACTATTTTAATAACTATTGCCTTACCAACTATCCGGAGGTTTTGGGAGACTCAAATAAGATAATGAATATTTATAAAAATTAACTAAAAATTACTAAGAACAAAAAAAAAATTACATGACTTTGAATAACCTGCTCGTGTTCTGGAAGTCATTTACCAGGCTTGGTCTCAGTTGACTATAGAAGGAAAGAAGAGTGGGCAACCTCAGGAGTGGAAAGTACAAGGTTTTAAAGGCTAGACAGATCAGAACATAATACCCAGTTCTGGCCCGTACCATCAGTATGACTTTGGGCAAATTACTGTACCTCTCTGAGCCTCAGTATCTTTATCTATAAAATAGGAACAATATCTGTGTAGGCTGGTGGTGAGAATTAGAATAAATGCATATTATTTGACTAGCCCTTTGGAGGTAGCTATTATTATCCCCTCCTGCTCGCAGGACAAGGAAGTGGGACTCTAACCATATTATTCTTATATTGAAAGACTATATAACCAAAATTTTCCCAAAATTTTCTTGGGTCAGCTAAGTTTTCTCCATCAAGCACAGACTGGTTAAGGGAAAGGTGGAGCCTGCCTATCATTTCTGCCAGAACAGTTAGCTATGAAAGCCAAGAGCCAAGAGCAGTAGCAACTGGATAGCTATGTCATGAGATCCTGCTTTCTTGGCCCCAAGGACCTAAGAATGGGATGAAACCAAAAGAATACAAGTTGTTCACAGGAATCAGTTGTGTTTAACTGCTTACGTACTACAGGTGGTAAAACAGACATAAAATGGTAACTGTAGTGATTACAGGAACATTAGCACCACAGAGAGACTAAAGCAGAATGACAGACATCAAAATTAGTTTCACCACACTGACAAAGGCTACAAAGAGAGGCAGAACACAGTCCAATGGAGAGGACAGTGATAGAGCCTGGTCTCAGTGGGAGAGGCATCTGGGACTGATTTGAGGAAGCAAGTTGAGGCACCCAAGTGAGATAGGATATGTGGTGAAATAGCTACAATGTATAAAAGCTACAGAAACTGTCAAGAAGAAGGAAGATCACCCCCCACCAGATTTATGGCTTAAAGCTGGCAGAGACCAGCTAAACCCAACATGGCAACTAATTTCACCCAACAGTAACCCCTTGCCTCATTATACATTCATTGTTAATACGTTAGCATGCTAAACAACACACCCTGCACTGCCATGATTGGAAACAGTAAGCCCATATAAGGTCACAAAGTGGCCAATGGAGCTCCTCTACGAAATCTCCACCCCTTTCCTGGGAAGATCCTGGATATTCCTCCCCCTCATTGAATACCCTATCCCCCACCCTTATTAAATGAACCTCAATAAAGGAAGAAAATTCTGCTAAAGGGAAAGCTACTCTCTCTGTGTCTCACTGCTTGACTAATAAGCTCACTTGTACTTTAAACTCTATGCTGGCTTGCATTTGAATTCTTTCTTGCACTAAGACAAGAACTCACAGTGGGTCACAGACTCCTCAGGTACCCAGACCCTCAGAAAACCTACATCACAAGGAACCAGTGATGTTATGAAGCTTTGTCCCTCAGCACGCAGTTTCTAGAAACTGAGTCACTAGGGGCAGGAGGAAACCACAAGAAGCCACGTGCCACTCTGAGTCGGGTAGACTGGAGAGTCTCAGACTGTCCTGGAAAGGATTTGGGTATTGGGACTCTCTTTGTGATTCAACTGGAGCACAGGGTGGTGGGGAAAGCCAAAAAATCTCATGCTCCTTATTATGAAGCCCTACCCACTGAACTGTTTAAGCTGAACCTGAATCACACTCCAGAGACAAAGACTTAGCTGACTGTTAAATTTCCTAAAGGATGGAAACAATCGATCTTCCTTTGAAAACCTCTCCTCCTACCCTCCCCCCACAAGAAGTTCCTTGTATAATTTGAATTACATATATAAAATTACATTTCAGCTGCAAAGTGTCATGCAAATGTAAGGTGGTTTCATTGCTATTATTATGACTAACAGGGTTCCAGATGCCCCATCCCAGTGTACAAAGGACAAAGCATTCTTAGAGGCACAAAATACTTGGATACCCAGCCTAATGAATAAAATGTCATTTACCATCCTGGCTGTTTTCTGATCTTCAGAGACTTCATAATCTTTTCTGGCATTTCCATAAAGCCAAGAAGCTGCACTCTTTTTAAGCTAATTTCCTGGAAAAAGCATCCTGCCTCTCTTATATGCAGAATATAAGTGTCTTCCTGTCTAGCCATGGCAGAGTCCTAAATGTGAGCCACTGAAGGCAAGATAAAGATAAATCCATCCCCATCATCATTTCTACTCTGATTATCCAGGCTGCAGCCTCTGTGCTCAAGCTTCCTGCCTATACTTAAGTTGGGTCCCCTCATTTCTGTGCACAGCTTACATGTCATACTCAACAATGGTCATCTGATTGCAGGTTCCCTCAAGTCTTTCCTACAGCCTCCTTCTGACTGTGCAAATGAGTTGAATTTTCATCAAAATGGCATGGGTAGCATTTTTCTCTGTTCTTTGAAGAGCCACAGTGATAAAGACTCTAAACATACAGGGTGCTTGTTAATTGGACCACCCATTTGTTCATTCTCTCACCAAATATATATTGAGTCCTGCTATGCACAAGGCAGCTGGAAATAAAAAGATGGAGAAGACACAAATCCAGCCTGAATTTCCTGCCAACCTGGACAGATGGGCATGACCATCTTGTTTCTCAGGATATGTATTTGATCTGTTAACTGGTTGTATAAGATTCAATGTCCAGAGGAGACTGGTGAACCTAAAATCGAGGGGTAGACTGAAAATGGTCAAGGCGATTTAATAGTCTGCTAAAGCCTGGTCCACACAATGAAATCCACATGAAGTCAAAGCAAACAGGTTCAGATAACCAGTTAACACACACCTGTGAATGGGTATCACAAAAGGAACAAATATGAGGATCACAGTTTATGAGCGAATCTTGAGACTAAGGCAACAGGACTGACAAGGAGGCCTTACTCATGGCTGCCCTCTGCCTAAGACAGCCTACCTCCCCATCTTGAATCCACCTTACTCATTCCTACTGATGCTATGAAACAAGTCTCAGCATCACTTCCACCAGGAAGCTCAATCCTTATTGTACTCTTCCAGATGGAGTTTGGTGCCCCTTCTTGCAATACCTGGTGGGGTTTTTTTATACCACTGCATCCCAAATATTGGTATATAATTGTCTATCTACATATCTCTCTTCTCCACCACACTGTGAGCTACTGTAAAGCATGGATTTTTTTTTAATTTATTACGTAACACAGTGCTTGTTACATTTGGCACTCACATATTTGTGGGAAGGAAGAGAGGAAGAAAGGAAGCGAGGGAGGGAGGAAGGGAGGGTGGAAAGAAATAGGGAGAGAGGGAGGATTAAAGAAGAATAGAACATTCTTCAGAAGCCGAGGTGCTTGCCCCTCAACAAGAATGCCTTCACTGACTTACACTTCACTTCACTTGGACGGAGACTTTGCAAAGGAAAGCATGAAGTAAATATCCCTCTCCCCTTTAGGTCAAGGGCAGAAAGCCAGCAATGTCAGTTAAGTTTTTTCAGTGTCTCTCTCAGCTAGAAAGACAAGTCATCCACAGTTTGCAGGCTCTCCTTGTCTTTGTGCTTTGGAGGGATTTGGCTATGGGGCTCTTAAATGGGATCAAGCCAAATCACACAATTTCATCCTGTCAAAATGCACTGAAAATCTTTCTTGGGTAATTCATCATGGAAATACACATGGCAAGGAAGGGGGCAGGGAATTAGAAAGAGCAGAGAGAGCCACTCTGGGCCTGCAGCGTTCAGCTGGCAGGATGCCCGCAGCAGCCGTAGCAGCTGGTGGACAGGCTGCCCTGACACAGGGATGGATAGGCTCCTGCTTCTGAGAAGGCCACCTCCTGAAAATAAATAATCATTGTCAGGACAGCCCTGCTGCAAGAAGTGTGTTAGCACAGAACAGCTAAAGCAGTAAATCCCAGCCAATAAGTATGGTAAGGTAAAGGGGGCCGGATTAATTTGCAGCTGCTGGCAACTTCTGATAGATCAGCTAAAATATGGAGTAGCTTAGATTTCCTCCCAAAAAGTCAATAGCAGTGCCATCACTAATTTAAAGCCAGGGCATCCACAGCTAACTAGTCACTGCTAGAGAGAGATGTGGGTAGAAGAACATAAATAACCAGAAATTTGAGGCTATCTCCTGTATCTTTAACATACCTGCAAATATCATGACTCCTCTCTCTTGCACTCCTTCCTGGACAACAGGGGCTTATCTCAGGATAACACTTACTCTGGGTAAATGACTTTGTTTTGTTTTTATGGTGGTATATGTGCCAGTATGGCATGCTGGCACCTCTTGTTAAAAGCAGCAGTAACAAATGTGGGCTCAAATAGAAAGCTGTTGCTATTTGTCAGTGTTCTTTCAAAATAAAGGTGCCAGATTGCACTACAGTACCCCTGAGGGCAGAGACTCCCATCACTCCTCACAGAGAGCCTGATCTTTGCTGGGCAGGATGCTGAGACCCAGAAATACAAAGATGGAATACAAAAGGCACTCTACCTTCAGGCCCTTAGATTCTAGCAGAGGACATAGACCAGAGTCAGAGATGAAAATTAGCTAAAAGAAAGGCCATTGCACTAAAGTATGGTACTTTGAAGGAGGCAAGCCCAGAGTGTCCTGGGATGGAGAGGAGAGACTTGGACAGGGCCCGGCCTGAGAATGGCCCTTAGGAAGAAATGGTGCCTTAGCTCACAGTCACCCAAAAGACCTCTCGACCGAAATTCAACTTGCACCCATTATTTTTATGGATTTGGCAACATTTGAAATCATGCAACTTTTTTTTTTTTGCTTTTCTATTTCTTATTTGTTCACAGCAATATCTTTTCCAATATGTGGAATTCTATGTAAGACAAATGTGGGCAGTTTGAAAATCCTCTGGCAATGAAGGGAGGGACACTAGATGCAAGGAGGAGTGAGAAGGGGTAGCTTTCAATTGACAGATAAGAATATAGTGTTCTTTTTAAAAAGGATTTATTTTTTATAATAATGATAATAAAAAGACAAAGAAAGTAAATTTGGCTATAACCAAAAAGCCCTGTGGGGCTTGAGGTTGGCCTTCTGGGTTTTAGACCAAACAAACAAATAAATAATACAAAGAATTAACCAAAATTATTAAAATTCTGCCATTTGTGACTATACGAATGACCCTTGAGAACATCATGCTAATCAAAGTAAGTCAGACAGAGAGACAAATACCTGCCATGCGATCTCATTTATATGTGGAATCTAGAACTGATAGACACAGAGAACAGACTGATGGCTGCTGGAGGTGGCCAGTGGGTGAGTGGGTGAATGAGTAAAGGTGATAAAAAGGTACAAAATTCCAGCTATAAAGTAAATAAGTCATGGGATATAATGTATAGCATAGTGACTATGGCTAATAATACTGAATTTTGTATTTGAAAATTGCTAAGAAAGTAGACCTTAAAATTTCTCATCACAAGGAGAAAGATTTTGTAACTCTGTATGGTGATGGATACAAACTAAATTTACTGTGGTGACCATTTCACAATATATAAATACAGCAAATCATGATGTTGTAAACCTAAAACGAATATAATATGTCAATTACATCTAAAAAAAATGTAGAAACTTTCCAGAATTTAGAAAGGGTCAAGATCTCTTTTACTTCACTGTTTAATACATATACTACCATGTTTTACTAATAAATCATAATTTTTTAAATTTTTTTAAAAAATTCATTAAAATGCAGAAAGTACTTTTCTTGGTGAGCAATATTGTTGCAGTTTCTCATGTCAGCTGAAACAAAGCCCCACAAACTGGGCAACTTACAACAGCGGACATTTACTCTGTCCTGGTTCTGGAGACTACATGTCCGAAATCAGGTGTCAGCGAGTTGGTTCCTGTTTCGGAGGTTCTTAAGAAGAATCTGCTCCTGTGTCCCAGCATCTGGTAGTTGCTGGCAATCCTTGGTGGTCCGTAGCTTGTATATAGATGCATCACTCCAATCTCGGCCTCCATCTTCACATGGCTTTCTCCCTGGTGTCTGTGTTTCTGCATCCAAACTTCCCTCTTCTTGTAAGAACACCAGTCATTGAATTAAGGTCTACCCTAATTCAGTATGATCTCACCTTATCTTATTTTATCTCTAAAGTCTCTCTTTATAAGTAAGGTCATATTCACAGGTTCTGGGGGTTCAACATAATTTTTAGGGGAACACAATTCAACCCACAACAAATACTAACTTTGCTCAGTTTTCAACCATTAACTATTTACCAAAGAGCAGTTATTCATCTCCCAAAACTCAATCCAAGCACACATTGCTGGCTCCCCGTTTTATCTTATTTTTTTCCTGAATATGGCCTGCATGACTCCCAAAACCATGGGGGATTATTCATTTGGCAATAAACAAAGAGGAAAATGTTATTTTCTGACCTTTTAGCTGAAGAGATGTGTGAACTGTTCACTGTTCTCCACTCTAAAATGGATATGGATGTGTGGTGTATCCAAGTGTGTTATGCTTGAACATAATATATCTCAAATGGCTCTATTATGGCTTCTCTATTTACACTCTCATTTTTCTCCTTTCTGTAGAGAATTGACATTCTAGAACACCGCATATTTTGAACAAAATGTCCTTTTCTCATTCAGTACCATATCATATTTTGGTAAAAGGTGAATAAAATGCTACAAGTAATATATAATTTGCTCTTAACAAATGGCAGAGGAGTAATGGGGTAATGATGTTTTCAGGAAGGAAAGACTAATTACAGTGGGAACAAAAAATAGCAAAAACCCAATTTTAATTTTCTTAACAGAAAATTTCACTAACACTTCTGGGTGATTTTGCTTTTTCTTAATAGTAGCTTGAAATAATAACAGTTGGGGAAACTCTTACATTTGTACTAAAGTTGTCCCAAGGTTTGATTATAGTGAGTCATCTTCCATTTGGCAGCAGCTTAGAAGAAAGCAGCAGTAGTGAGAAGTCTGGCAGATTTTGCCCTTGAAGTTAAGATATTAAACAAAAATGAAAACTAACCTACCTTTAGACAGAAGTGTGGTACTTAAAGTTGAAAGTTTGAGAGACAACCTTGTAAAATGTTTCTCATTAAAAATGATTTTATTAGAGCCCTGGCCAGTGTGGCTCAACTGATTGGGCATCGTCCTGCAAACCAAAAGGTCGCTGGTTTGATTCCCAGTCAGTCCTGGGCTGTGGATTCAGTCCCCAGTCAGGGCTTGTAAAAGAGGCAATCAATCAATGTTCCTCTCTCACATCAATGTTTCTCTCCCTCTCTTTCTCCCTCCTTTCCCCTCTCTCTAGAATCAATAAAAGAAAAAAATCAATAAAATAATGATTTTATTAGAGCAATTAAAAATGTAGAAAATGGCACCATATTCCAAAAGTTGTATAAGAGATCTATTCTAATCTCCCTTGCTTTCTGGAGCTAGATAAATCTATATATAGCCATTCCTGGTATATGCTCCACTCATTATCTCTATATATAGATCTGTAGATAGAATATTCACTGTGAACATAGGTCACATTGAATTCGCAAGAGGATTGCATCTTAAAGCCTTGAAACTATAAAATTCCCTAAATAGAGTTGACCCTGGGAAATGAGGAGTCAGAGGTATTTATATATCTATATATCTATACCTATATCTCTATCTATGTATATACACATATCCAAGCAACAAATATTTACTGAGTATCTATTACATGTAGACACTTTTGTCCATTGTTGTAGGTTTGGCAAAAGCAACAAAAAGAAAAAGTCTCTATCCTCTAAGATCTTATAAGGGAAAAGACCTAACAACAATTCTACTTTTGGCATTGTAGCTAACTACACGACATTTACATAAGAAAAAATCCTTCTGATATAATACAAGCAGCTCCTGCAGAAGTCACAAAAGCAAACTTTGCAACATACTGTTGATCTCTGTAAAAGTAAGAGAATCCTATAGAGGGGAAAACAAAAAAAGGAACGAGGGGTTGAAATCAGAGCATGGCCTGTGAAGCAGAAGACAGGGACAACTGGGAGGAAAGTGCGGAGACAAGGAGCTTTGAGTTTTGAGACTTGCAAAAAGGAAATGGGAGGTTAGTCCTTCCCAGGAACTCTAAAGCTGGGACCTTTGGGCTCTCAAGTTGTTTGTGAGAGAATTCAAAGAATCTATGGACTTTGATGGAAAAACATTACATCACTGTAGTCATACATCTATAATTAAAATGTCCTTTAATTACAAAATTTAAGCAGCAAATCAGATTAGTGTGAGCAATAACTATGATTTGCTGCCAATACAAATCATAGATATTTCATATCCCATTAGAGTGTTGCTGATAATTTGAACTGATGTTTATGTTCATTATGACTGTTTTGCAATTATGGTAGTTCCTAGACAAATCACTAGATCTTATTATTTAATGCAAAAAGAAGCACATAAATTAATACATCACACATTCATTTTTTAGTATGTTCATACCTGTTGTCTCAGCATGCACTGGGTGCTATAACAAATATACCATAGACAGGGTGGCTGAAAAATAACAGAAATTTATGTCTCACAGTTCTTGAGGCTGGAAAGTCCAAGCTCAAGATGCCAACAGATCTAGTGTCTGGTGAGAACCTGTTTCCTGGTTCACAGAGGGGCATCTTCTCACTGTGTCTTCATACAGCAGAAAAGTGCAAGGGAGTTCTCTGGGGTCTCATTATTAAGTGCACTAATGCTTTTCATAAGGTGACACTCTCATGACCTAATATGCCTAAATCACCAAAGCCCTCAGCTCCAAATATCATCACATTGGAAGTTAGTTTTCTACAAATGAGATGGGGAGCAGGGGTGCAGACAAAAAACATTCAGCCTATAGTAGCTGTACTTCAATATAATTGTAATCCTTTGTAATCCTATGGGTTTTAGGCAATCAAAAATACTCCAAGGAGGGTTCACAGGCTTCACTGCATTCCCAAAGGCATCCAGACTTCTGCATTAGTGAAAGAGTGAGCCAGAAAAATGTCTTCCAGGAAACTGAGCCTATAAGGAAACCTATCTTCCTTTGTTATGGCTCTGGTAGTAAAAATTAAGATAATATTAACATTGATGATAGCTCCCCCTTAAAATGTTACAATCCACAGTCATAGGTCAGCTCAGTCGTGGGTACAGTCTGATAAACCCCTAATCCAAAGAATAAATCCAAGTGTGTCCTTGTTGGTAGTACTTTCTGGTGTATGGCAGAAACAAATGTCATTTCTTCTGGTGAAGACATTTAAAACTAGGTGCCTAAGATTTCTCACAGACCATGTTTTTAAAATAATGAGCTCAGAAAAAAAATTGTTAAGCAATTAAGAAATAAGATACCATAAGCTAGAGTCAGAAGATAATAAAGTAACATTTTAAAAAGTTTTAGCCCACCCCTCTGCCAAGAACTGAAGATATTCAGAATTACCTGATTCAGAATATAAAGTATTCTATATATGTTTAACAAAAAGTTTTAAAATGAAATTAAAAAAATAAACAAAAAATAAGAGACTACCACAATGACCAAGTTGTAAATAGAACCCAAAAAAATATTAGAAATAAAATATATAAGTATTGAATTTTAAATTTCACAACTGGGATATAGATACAGTTAGATTTAAGCCTAAAATTAGACTTTGAATTTAATTAGACAGATGAAAAGAAAATTAACATATGAGAAAGTAAAATTAAAGAATTTATCCTTAATTAAGGACAAATGATGGGGAAATTTAAAAAATAAATTAAAATACAGAGGATAAACTGAGAGAGCCTAACGTAGGTCTTATTAATGTTCCTGAAATGAGCTGATGCAGGGAATAGAGGAGACTTAACATCCAAAGAGAAAATGGCTGAGAAATTTTCAGAATTTGCAAAATACACCAATTTTCAGATTCAGGAACCCCTGTGAACGGCAAATTAAAATAACAAAGAGAGAAATATCAAAATGAAAATACCGAACAAGAAAGAAAAGAAGATCTTAAAAACAACTACAAAAAAAACACAGATAATTTTAAAGTGAATGAGAATTAGGCCAATGTCAAACTTGTTCAGAGTGAAAGTCAGAATATAATATAATGATCAAATTCTTGAATGAAAATAACAGTAAGTCTAAAATTATATTCAAGAAGAAGTAAAATAGTCTTTATTTGCAGATGACATGATATTATACATAGAGAACCCAAAAGATTCCACCAAGATACTACTAGAACTGGTAAATGAATTCAGCAAAGTAGCACGATACGAAATTAATAACCAGAAATCAGTTGCATTTTTATATGCCAATAACTAACTAACAGAAAGGAAAATTAAGAAAACAAACCCATTCACAATTGCCTCAAAAGAATAAAATAACTAGGAATAAACCAAACCAAGGATATAAAAGACCTGTACTCAGAAAATTATAAGACACTGACTAAAGAAATTGAAGAAGATACAAATAAGTGGATGCACACACTGTTTTCATGGAAATGTCCACACTACCCAAAGCAATTTATAGATTCAACACAATTCCTTTCAAAATTCCAATGATATATTTCACAAAACTAGAACAAATATTTCAAAAATGTAGACTTCTGGTCAAGAGAGAGGCGAAGGTAAATGTGGCTCTCCCCTTCGCACAGCCACAGCAAAAATTACAACTACACTACAAAACAACTATCACACAGAATTGTCAGAAAATCGAGTTATATGGAAGTCCGACAACAAAGAAATTAAAGAATTGACATTCATCCAGACAGGTAGGAGGCCCAGAGATGCACAGACGTGGAAGGGGCAGTCTGATACCCAAATGTGAGAGATAAAAATCAGGAGGGATACTTCAGAAGCAAGGGATCCCAGCCCCACTCCAGACCACTCAGCCTAGGGTTCCAGTGCCAGGATGGTGATTCCCCATAAATTCTGTCTGTAAAAACAAGTGGGGATTGGAGCAGCAGGAAAAACTGTGGGACTCTTAGGCTTCTCTTTTTTAAAGGCTCACAAAAGAGTTAGGACTTATGCAGAGTCATTCCCTCTGGGCTCCAACACCAGGGCAGCAGCTGGAAGGGCACCAGTGGCATACATACAGGGAGAAACTGAAGTGTCTGGCATCTGGGTAAGTGCCGGGGGACAGCTTCCTGTCCAAAACTCCAGAGACTAGAAAGCAGCATTGTCCCCTTTCTGAGCCTTCCCCCACACAGAGCCACAAAGCAGCAGGAAACTCCATCAACCTGGTTCACAGGGGTCGCCCTGAGCTGGTGATTACCTAAGATTGCTCCCCATCCAACTTACAGGTGCACTTTTCTACAATAGACACACTACTAAGATAGGGAATCAAAGCAGCTTTACATAATACATAGAAACAAACACAGGGAAGCTGCTGAAATGAGGAGACAAAGAAATATGGCCCAAATGAAAGAAGAGAACAAAACTCCAGAAGAAGAACTAAATAAAATGGAGATAAGCAAGCTATCATATGCAGAATTCAAAACACTGGTTATTAGGATGCTCATGGAACTCACTGGGTACAACAACAACATAAAAAAGACCCAGGCAAAAGTGAAGGTTACACTAAATGAAATAAAGAAAAATTGCAGGGAACCAACAGTGGAGTGGATGAAGCCAAGAATCAAATCAATGATTAGAACATAAGGAAGAAAGAAACATTCATTCAGAACAGAAAGAAGAAAAAAGATTTCAAAACACAAGGATAGGATAAGGAGCCTCTGGGACGACTTCAAATATACCAATATTTGAATCATAGGGGTGCCAGAAGGAGAAGAGAAAGAGTAAGAAATTGCAAACTTATTTGAAAAAATAGCGAAAGAAAACTTCCCTAATTTGGTCAAGGAAATAGACATACAAGTCCACGAACAACAGAGAATCCCAAACAAGACAGACACAAAGAGAACCACACCAAGACACATCACAATTAAAATGGGAAAGGTTAAAGATAAAGAGAGAATCTTAAAAGCAGCAAGAGAAAAGCAGAGAGTTACCTTAAGGACTTCCCATAAGACTGTCAGCTGATTTCTCAAATGAAACTTTGCCAAGCTAGAAGGGACTGGCAAAAATTCAAAGTGATGAAAAGCAAAGACCTACAACCTAGGTTACTCTATCCAGCAAAGCTATCATTTAGCATTGAAGGGCAGATAAAGTGCTTCCCAGACAAGTTAAAGCTAAAGGAGTTCAATGTCACCAAGCCATTAGTAAACGGAAATGTTAAAAGGACTTATTTAAGAAAAAGAAGATCGAAATAATGAACATTAAGATGGCAGTAAGTTCACAACTATCAACAATTGAATCTAAAAAACAAACTAAGCAAACAAGCAGAACAGAAGCAGAATCATAGATATGGAGATCATTTGGAGGGTTATCAGTTGAGAGGGAAGGAGAGAGGACAGAATGAGGAAAAAGAAGCAGGTACTAAGAAGTACAAATTGGAAGGTACAGAATAGACAGGGGGATGTTAAAAACAGTATAGGAAATGGAGTTGCCAAAGAACTTATATACATGACCCATGAACATGAACTAAGGCAGGGGATTGCTGGAGGCAGTGGGGGACCAGAGGAGAGGGGCAAAGACGGAATTACTGGAACAACTGTAACAGCATAATCAATAAAGTATATTCTTTAAAAATGCATGTGGAACCACAAAAGGCCCTACATAGCAACAGCAAACCTAACAAAAAGAACAAAGGTGGAGGAATCACACTACCTCATACCAAACTTTACTATAAGACCACAGTAATCAAAACAGGTTAGTACTGGCATAAAAGCAGACAAATAGATCAATGGAACAGAATAGAGAGCCCCAAATAACCCCACACATTTGTAGTCAATTAATATTCAACAGAGGAAGCAAGCAGATACAACAGGCTAAAGATAGTGTATTCAATAATGGCATTGGGAAAATTGGACAGATACATGTAGAAAAATTTAACTAGATCAGCTTCTTATACCACACATGAGAATAAATTCAAAATGGATTAAAGACTTAAATGTCAGACCCAAAACCTTAAAAATCATAGAAGAAAACATAGGCAGCAAAATCTTAGACATTGCTTGTAGCAATATTTTATCGGGTATATCTCCCCAGGCAAGAAAACAAAAGAAAAAAAAAAAACAAATGCAAGTACATGAAACCAAAGGTTTTGCATAGCAAAGGAAAACATCAACAAAATAAAAAGACAACCTACAGAATGGGAGAACATATTCACCAATATATCTGATAATGGGTTAATATCCAAAATTTATAAAGAACTTAAAAACTCAATACCTCCCAAAACAAACAAACCAATTAAAAAATGGGCAAAGGACCTGAATAGAAATTTCTCCAAAGAGGACATACAGACAGCCAATAGAGATAAGAAAAGATGCTCAGTGTCATTAATCATGAAGAAATGCAAATTAAAACCACAATGAGATATCACCTCACACTTGTCAGAATGACTATTATTAATAAATCAACAAACAGTAAGTGCTGGCGAGGATGATAAGTAAAGAACCCTAAGTGTACTGTTGGTGGGAATGCAGGCTGGTGCAGCCACTGAGGAAAACTGTATGGAGTTTCCTCAAAAAGTCAAAAATAGAACTGCCTTTTGAGCCAGTGATTCTGCTGCTGAGAGTATACCCAAAGAACCCCAAAACAACAATTCAAAAGAATTTATGCACCCCAACATTCATAGCAGTGCTATTTCTACTAGCCAAAAGTTGGAAACAGCCTAAGCGCCTATCAGTAGATGAGTGTATAAAAAACTATGGTATATCTCTACACAATGGAATACTATGCAGCAGAAAGAAAGAAGGAACTCCTACCTTTTGCACCAGCATGGATGGAACTGGAGACTATTCTGCTAAGTTAAATACAACAGTGGGTGAAAGACAAATACCACATGATCTCACTTATAAGAGGAATCTAATGAACAAAATAAACTAATGAGCAAAACAGAACCAGGGGTATAAAATCATGGAACAGACTGACAAATGTAAGAGTGGAGGGGGGAGGTGGGGGCTGATTGAAAGCAGGTGAAGGGATTAGTCAAAGAACATATATGAAGGACCCATGTACATGGACAATGGTGAGGAAACTGATTATGAAAGTGGGCGGTAGGCTGGGTGAAGGGGGGTAAAGTGGGACAACTATACTAGCATAAACAATAGAATATTTAAAAAGAAAAAACAATTTTTAAAAAAGAACATAGAACCCAATTGAAAATGGACAAAATTCTATCCAGTCCTGTTACAGAAGAAAAAACTGACCATAGACATATGAAAAAGTTGTCAACCTTGTCAGTAATCAAGGAAATACAAGTTTTAACTGTAAATCATCAGAAATGCAATATTAAACCTTGACAGAACCAATTTTTGGTGAGGATGTAAGACAATGGGAACCCTTATACATTAGTGAGCAGAACTATAACTGAATCCAATTTTTTTACAAAATAATTTAACACTACCTTTGAATCTGGAAAAACTCTATGAACTGCAATTACTCTTTTACATATACAGCTGATCCTTGAACTACACGAGAGCTTAGGGATGTCCCGCGCAGCAGAAAAGCCACGTATAACTTTTCATTCTTTAGTTGGCTCTTCACATCAGCAGATACAACCAACCTTGGATGAAAAGAAAGTTTTCTATCCATGATTGGGGAACTGTGTGGGGAATATGAAAATACTGTTTTCAATCAACAGTTTGTTGAGTCAGAGGCTGCAAAACCCATAGATACCAAGGGCCAACTGTATTTATTGAAAAAAAGTCCATATAGAGAACCAAGATGGCGGCATAGGTAGACACACTGCGCCTCCTCACACACCAGAACTGACAGAAAATCGAATGGCAAGGAAGTCCAACACCAAGGAGATAAAAAATAAACATTCATCCAGACCGGTAGGAGGGGCAGAGACAGCAGCTGGGGTGGAGAGGACTCTCATTGCCGTGGTGGGACCGAGACTGGAGACCGAGAATGGTGGAGTGTGGGATGAACAGGGAAAGCAGTCTGACCACTAGCAGACCCTGCGGCCCCACATTCGCACATAGATAAACCGGGATGAACGGCGGGGAGCAAAGCAGACCACACAACCCAGGGCTCCAGCACGGGGGAAATAAAGCCTCAAACCTCTGAGTGAAAACACCCGTGGGGGTTGGGGCAGCAGGAGAAACTCCCAGCCTCACAGAAGAGGGAGACCCACAGGGGCCTAGGGCGTGCACAAGCCCACCCACTCAGGAACCAGCACCAGAGGAGCCCAGTTTGATTGTGGGTAGTGGAGGGAGTGACTGAAATCCAGCAGAGAGTGCAGCGGGTGCCATTACTCCCTCTCGGCCCCTCCCCAAAGTACAGCATCACAGCGCAGAGTCACAGTGCAGCAACCAGCATTACCCAACCCCGGGGAACACCTAAAGCTCCACCCCTTTAAGTAACAGAAGCACCAAGACAAAAAAAAAAATGGCCCAAATGACAGAACACTTCAAAGCTCCAGAAATAATTCAACTAAGCAGCGAACAGATAGCCAACCTATCAGATGCACAGTTCAAAACACTGGTAATCAGGAAGCTCACAGATTGGTTGAATTTGGTCACAAATTAAATGAAGAAATGAAGGCTATGCTAAGAGAAACAAAGGAAAATGTACAGGGAACCAATAGTGATGCGAAGGAAACTGGGACTCAAATCAATGGTATGGACCAGAAAGAAGAAAGAAACATCCAACTGGAACAGAATGAAGAAACAAGAATTCAAAAAAATGAGGAGAGGCTTAGGAACCCCCAGGATATCTCGAAACATTCCAACATCCAAATTATAGGGGTGCCAGAGGAGAAGAGGAAGAACAAAAAATTGAAAACTTATTTGAACAAATAATGAAGGAGAACTTCCCCAGTCTGGCAGAGGAAATAGACTTCCAGGAAGTCCAGGAAGCTCAGAGAGTCCCAAAGAAGCTGGACCCAAGGAGGAACACACCAAGGCACATCATAACTACACTATCCAAGATTAAACAGGAGAGAATCTTAGAAGCAGCAAGAGAAAAGAACACAGTTACCTACAAAGGGGTTCCCATAAGACTGTCAGCTGATTTCTCAAAAGAGACATTACAGGCAAGAAGGGGCTGGCAAGAAGTATTCCAAGTCATGAAAGGCAAGGGCCTACATCCAAGATTACTGCATCCAGCAAAGCTATCATTTAGAATGGAAGGGCAGATAAAGTGCTTCTCAGATAAGGTCAAGTTCAAGGAGTTCATCATCACCAAGCCCTTATTACATGAAATGTTAAAGGGACTTATCTAAGAAAAAGAAGATAAAAAATATGAACAGTAAAAATGACAGCAAACTCACAGTTATTAACAACCACACCTAAAACAAAAACAAAAGCAAACTAAGCAAACAACTAGAACAGGAACAGAACCATAGAAATGGAGCTCACATGGAGGGTTATCAACAGGGGAGTGGGAGGGGGAGAGAGGGGGGAAAGGTACAGAGAATAAATAGCATAAATGATAGGTGGAAAATAGACAGGGGGAGAGTAAAAATAGTGTAGGAAATGTAGAAGCCAAAGAATTTATAAGTATGACCCATGGACATGAACTATAGAAGGGGAATGTGGGAGGGAGGGGGTGTGCAGGATGGAGTGGAGTCGGGGTGGGGGGGGAATGGGACAACTGTAATAGCATAATCAATAAATATATTTTAAAAATCTATAGAAAAGAAGAAAAAAAGTCCATATATTAGTGGATATGCACAGTTTAAACTGTGTTGTTCAAGAGTCAACTATATGTCCTAGACATACTTGCGGATATGTACTAGAAGACAGCAATAATAAGAGGAAAGAGCAACCAAATGAAAACAACTCTAATGTACATCACCAATGAAATGAAAAAATGTGGCAAATTAATACCAAATATTCTACAGCAGTGAAGTAAATGAACTACAGCTACACACATCACCGTGGATGAATGTCAAAAGCAAAATAGTGAGAGAAAGCGAGTCACAGGAAAACACATACAGTGTGATACCATCTATGTAAAATGGAAATATGTAATTAATAATAAATACAAGTGATACAAAGCGTCATGGACATTCTGAGGAAGAACTGCATATGGAAATCAGGGAAGGCATCACAGGGAAGTATCATTTGAACTGGACTTCCAACAACAGAAACAATTTCTAGAAAGAAACAAAGAGGATCAAATATATGTAAATGCAGTCCAGGCTGAGAAACAGTGTGAGCAATGGTATGGAGTTTCCTCTATTCTTCAGAAAACAATGTAACTGAAAAATAAGACATGTCATGGGAAATCATAACAGCAGAGATTAAGGCTAGAACCAGAGAGATGCTGGGGCTAGAGAGCCAAGAGGCCCTTGTCTGCTCTATTCAGAGGGATCCCTGTTCTTTTCTTCCGACTTGAACAAGTGCCCTATGAGCCACACCCTCTGCCCCTCTTCCCCAATACAACACCTATTCCTATCACTTTAAAGTTACAGCAGATGATGCCACATTATGATGACCAGCACCACTTCCAAATGAGAATGAAATAACACCAATAACCTGGATACAAAAAGCTTGCATTGGCTCAAAGCATTCAGCAAACCCCTGAATTAGTGAATTCACCAAGAGAAGGTTCCTGTGTATACCTGGGGGTATGTCCCTTGCACAAGCATTCTCTCACACACATACCTAATTTGGAATACAGCTCAATAGACAAAAACACTGTGCTTTCCATCTATATTCCTTCCACACATATTTACTGGCACTTAAAGCCAACACGAGACGGGTCATCACGGAGCCCAGCAGCCCTCTCATTAGACTGCTGCCGCTCTGTCCCAGTGGTAGCTTTCAAAGGTCGTAGCCAAGTGTTGTTAGGCATGATCCAGAAGTGATAAGTTACTTATTTTTATTTTACAGAACAGACATTCAGTGTTTGTTCAAGTACTAAAGTTTTTTAAAACCAAATAGGAACTCTATTGAGTATAATACTCTTAATTGTGTTGAAAATAATTTGTTGTTCAAAGTGTTTAAGATGTACACAAAAAATCATTGACAGAATATCAACATATACTTCTTTAAAACAATTTTTTCTCTTATCATTCCCCTTCAAATTAATGTTAATACATTTAAAAATAAGAACAGAGAAAATATATTTTGTGTAACATAACTTGAAAGAAGAGCTCTACTTATTTCCAGGAAACTGGAGGGCAGGGCTTATTTTTCCTTGCTATCTCTTTTTTCACCTAGAAGATTTTACAGCAAGTTGAACTCATCTGAACATGAATATTGAGGCTACTCGTTGTCAGAAAGATGATGTTATTGACCTATGATCAAAAAAAGTGATGGTGAATTTTAACTGCCCTAACCATATGCTTTGCTTTAAAACATTTCCTCTTATTACCAAAGATACATGTGGCTGAGTCCTACCTCAAACAAGTCCCCAGTTGACTCAGGGCCCAGAAATGGTGTAAAGAACTGAGAATCTAACCAATAAGTGGGACTTAGGGGTCAGATATTACCAACATATTATAGTCACAGTATAGATAGAGCTGGTTGAGAGCCATAGCCAGAGGCCCAGCTCAGAGCTCAGAAGATAGATCCAGCCAGTCAGGATGCCAAACTGAAGCTGGGAGAACAGGAAGCAAAGCTGGTACACAAATCACAGAACATTTTTGTTGTCAGTCCAGAGATTTACTAAGCATACTTTTATTTCATGAGTTTGGAATTCTTGTCCTAGGCATCCTGCCTCCCCTTTCTTAAAGAGATGGGCCCAAAGCTGAAATTTATCAAAAAAACAAGACTAACAATTTCAAAGAGTTAGCTGAGAAACAGTGAAACAGTGAAATAAGCAAATGGAAGAGAACATCTCAATGCAATGCAAGCCTTTGGCTTCAACAGCATAGTGCTCTAAACACTTAAACTAACTAGCCTTCTGTAGAACCCACTTCACCAACAATAATTAGGGTTATTCAAAAAATTAAGTTACAAAGTGAGATCATGAAGGCTATTTTGATTGTAAGTGATAGAAACTCAAGCAGAAATAGCTAAGGCAAAGAAAGTGTATTTAGAGTATCATGGAACCTAAGTCAGGAATATTTAGCCCTGAATAAGAACTCAAAACAGGAATACGGGCATCATCAGGATCCCTCCCCTTCTCTAGTCTCTGCTTCTCTCAGTGCCCCCGGCCACATTCTCTCCTCTCAGTGCAGACCAACAGCTCCAGAGTTGTAGGTCTGAAAGTGGCAGCCCTCAGAGACAGACTTACTGCTTTCTCTGATCCCAATGAAGAAGGAACTTTGTGGCCCAGATCCAGGCAGATTCCTAAATATAAGCCAATCAATTGTGACCAAGATAAAAGGCTACTTTGGCCCCATGTGGATCAGGTGTCCAACCTTGCACTAGTCAATGGTCATGGGTTTTTTTATGAATGAAGTCATTTAAAAAATATGGTCATTTGGGCAGAAACGACAAAGATAAAGTTGAGGGCTGCCTTTTCCAGGAGCAGCAGATGCTGATCATATAAACAGTAAGTATCCACCAAACACATATGTGTTACACCTATTACACTTATTGGGTTAACAGCACAACATTTCATTAGGGCCAGAATGGAAACTCAGCTGTCCCTGACTATACGCATTGTGTATTTTACACAACCTTCTTTAAGAATCATTGCAACTCCTTCTCCCAGATCAAGATGAAGCTTCTACACTGCTGAGATTCTAAGTCTCTTCCTGAGTAGTAGAACCCTCAGGCAGGTGAGAGTAGTAGCTCAGGCCACACACACTGAGGTTACCCTGGTTGACAGGCAGGGTAACCGAGAAAAAGAACGAGCTGTCCTGACAATTTAGTTCACCTTCCAATCCCTGTGCACTAGTTTTGTAACTGTGGGCTCATTGCTGAACCACTCTGAGCCATAGTTTCCTCACCTGTAAATGTGGGAAATAATACATGCCTTGAAAGGTTGTATAAAGGTTGGATATAATGTACACATGGAGTGCTATGCCTGATACATGGTAACTATTGAATTATTAACATGAATGGTTCCCTCAGGACCTCTAAGAGCTGAAGCACACTTGGCCCTCAGACTGTCTTCAGGCCATGTTCCATTTCATACTAACCTATTTCCTTGTGAAAAGCTCCCTTTCCTATCCTGTATACCCAGAAGACATGGTTAATATAGATTCTAATTAGGCTGTACTATAAAGAAAGAGGATGGAGTGGGGAAGGGCAGCTTTTATTTTGGTTTTCCCCATAGGCTTTCTTACTTTTTCTGAAGTGATGCCACAAATCCAAAGATGACTTTAAAATCTGAGCTAAGAAATACAATATAGCAGAAATATAATAATACCCCAAAATGTGTATGTAAATGTATATGCATATATATAATTTTATATATAGAAATAGAGTATATCTATTACATATATCATTATACTTTTATTTATATTTATAATATTATATTTTATAATTGGATTTTTATTTCATTTTTTAAAATTTGCCCAGCTATTTTTTAAATGAAATATTCAGGAAAACAATAGCTAGCACCACCTCCAAATCAAAGTCGCTCATCAGGATTTCAGAATAGTAAGTCCTTTATTTTACAAATGAGGAAACTGAAGTTCAGAGAGGTGAAGTGACTTGTCTCAGGTCACGCAGTTCAAATATCATGGGCAATGTGGAGCCTTTATTCCCAGCCAAGTGCCTCTCCCACCTACTCCCTGGCAAGTATATCTAGAGGGAGGAAGGAAGGACCCTCAGAAGGCCCCAGAGGAGAACTGAAAGAGAGCTGCACAGAGACAGGAGCAAAGAAAATGCCAAAGGCAGATCCCATATCTCTCAAATATGTTCTCTGGTAAAGGAGAGGAAAGCAGGATTAAACCCCACACTCTCTTCTGGCCAGATATAAGTGACTTGAGAATTATCCATTATTTTGTAATGTCTGAAGCTCTATTAACATAGATAATCAAAAAATAGCTTTTATTAAGGTCCCTCAAATAACAGTAGTAATAGAAGAAATAATTTGGCCAGTATGTGATAAAAAATGATTCCTGCCCTGGCTATGTGGCTCCGTGGATTGAGTGCCGGCCTGCAAACCCAAAGGTCACCAGTTTAATTCCCAGTCAGGACACATGCCTGGGTTGCAGGCCAGGTCCCCAGTTGGGGGCGTGTGAGAAGCAACCAGTCCACACACTTCTTGTACATTGTGTTTCTCTCCCTCTCTTTCCCTCTCCCTTCTCTTCTCTCTAAAAATAAATAAATAAAATCTTTAAAATAAGATTCATATACTCCTATCTCATCCCCTATTTATATTTACTTCATATAGAAAAATCCAAATGCTTGAGACATCCCTGTACACCCCACTCCTTGCTTCTATGCTTTTGCTCCTGCTTCCCCTGCTGGCTAGAATTTCCTTCTGCTCTTTCCTTGGCTCACTCAACCTTTAAGATATGCAGCTCAGACACCACCTCCTCCAGGAAGCTTCTCCTCATTCATCTTTATGTCCTGGACCATTGTAGGCCTCAGTGAAGGTGTGCTAACTGCTTAATGTGGAATGAAAGCAGTGTTTTGCTGTAACTCAGATTCCCTTTCTCCAATCCTAACCTACTGTAGCCCTCCCAACAACATCTCCTCTAACAATACTTCTGGGCATAAAAATCAGGCCATGTCTATCATAGGCCATTGAAGCTGTGAAAATGACTGCTAGAAAATGTAGGCTTCCTTTCCTAACAGAGGAGAAAGGAGGCAGAAAGTAGGAAAACACAGTAGTGGGGAAGACAGGACAATGTGGGCAATGACACAGCAGTACTTGAGGCAGGAAGCAGCCTGGATAACATGAGCACATCTTGTCCAAAACCACTGCTTCTTCTCTTGTCATTTTCAGCAACCCGCTCCTTGGCCTAGGATTCCTAAGTTTGCAGTCATTCTCAGCAAAGAAAAAAAAACAAAAACAAAAACAAAAAACCAGAGTGCTTAAGAAGTAAACTTGGCCAATGGCAGCCCCACATCCAAGATCAGTACCCCTTTAAATGACCACTACCCCAAGTTATACCTGGGACACAAATGTCTTTACAGTAGGACTAGAGGACCAAGTAGAGATCCTACAAAACCTGGGCTATGCCCTAAGATAGGACTCAAGAAGGCATTAGATAATTTAGAGAAGAGACAGCAGGGCAAACAACACTGGCCTGCTCAGGTTGGGTGTCCCAGGGCACTGTTCTGTTCTTCAGTAACTGAAAAGGCCTGCATGCCATACCCAGCACCAAACCTGGCACAGATAACCAGCTCCAGGACAAAATACAGGCCAGATCTAAAATTCAAATTTGGACCTAAACCTGTGGTCAAATGAAAAGATAGGAAAAAATAGCAAGACTAAAAATAAAACATGGTTCAGGTCACAAAACCAGAGGTTAGAGTAGCCAAGAAGTGAAAAATCAAGATGAAGTTTGGCGTCTGAAGTCAGGCAAGCAGTCAGTCATCAGGAAGCCCAGTGTCCCAAAGAACAGATCCAGATAATCAGTGAGAGGCTCCTGTGGCCAAAGTACAAGGGCATCAAGGAAATCTAAAGCAAGAACTCATATCTGAGTGACATAATGGACTAGACTATGTCTATTCCAAGTCAGAAAATCACGCATCAAAAGACAATGAGAGGTTGGAAAGTTGAGAGACATCAAGAGAAAATCAAATCCCAACAATTTCTCCTCCAAAACATTTAATGTCGTGTATGTAAGGCCATGCACGTCACAGGCCACTGTAAAAGCTCTGGAAAATATCAGATGGAAAATGTTGGTTCTTTTTCCCAATATGGGTTCCCAAAATCTACATGGACAGTGAAAGAAAAAAAAAAAATCCTAAAACAGTCAGTTCGAAACCTATGGGAGCAAATGAATGGAGGTCTGTATCTGAGATGCAGGCATCCTGAGGCTCATTTTGGAGTACCTGTTCTGATGTCTTTTTAAGGGCCCTGGGGTATACCTCTGCAGCTGTGCCCTCTCATCTCTCTGTATTCCCTACTTAATATGGAGCTGTATTTTCTCAGAGTTTGGAGCTTGGAGATGAGAGCTTACCCATTATTTCAATAAATATTTACTAAGTACCTACCATAAGCCAAATACCATGCTAGTGTAACAGGGTGTAGGCTGGGAGGCCCAGGGGACCCCCAAAGGGGGACTTGTAACAGGGGTCACAATTTGGAGTGTTCAGGAATACAGGATATCCCCACACACACAAAAGTCTGGCTGGGGGATAGGAGACATGGAGCAGGGCCATTGAGAGTTACTTTGCATATCAATCACAGCAGGTAGCTTCAAACTATATGCTAAAATGGTTATTTTGCATATCAACAGCAGGCTAGCTAGGGAGATGGATGTGACTTTGACCAGTGATGTAGCTGGAGGCAGCTCCTCCGGTTACCAGGTCTGTGGGAGAGCTTGGAGATGGTTTGCTCCACGCCACAGGACCAGCCTGCCCAGACTAACTATGGCAGCCAAGAAAGGCAGAAAATTCAGGAGTGCTGGCAGGTGTAGCTGATTGTGGGAGGAGTCAGAAATGGGGTTACAGAGGAGGTTCCAGGCTGAGATTTAAACTAAAATCAGGCTGCCACAAGTGACAGCAATAATCAGGAGACAATTCGAGACCATGCAGGAAGAAAAGGGGTGAAAGGACTCTTGCTGGTGGGCCATGAGGAGGTGACGAGTCATTTTTGATTAAGAACTGGAGATCGTGGCAACACAGCTAATGGTGCTGGGGACTGTGGGAGACCTTTCTGGCTGAGCTCAGATTACTGGGAGGAACCAGGAATCTAGCTGAGCTACAGACTTCTATTTCTTTTCTTGAGATACGGTCCCCTTAACTGGCCTTGGTTAGCAAGTACTGTGTGTGTTTGTGGGTGTTTTAAAAGGACTTTGGGATTTTAACAGCAACATTCTGCCATCATTCTAAACCTGTATAACTTTTGAATAGCTCCTTTCCTTTTTTACCAATCTCTGGCACTGAGAGCTGAAATTCCTAACACCTGGCAGTGGGCAAGATGAACCTGTCCAGAATGACCCCGGGGGAGGGGGCTTGTTTCAGTAACAGTGTCTGGGCTGTGCCCCCACCATGGGTTCCTTTAGGTAACACTAGGAACTTAATATAAAGGCACATTAACTGCTACTTAAAAATAGATATTTTGTATTTAATTCTCTGATCCCATTTGAGTTCCTTGCTACTATACAACAAAGTGAGCTTTATGTAGATTCCTAAAGAACATATCCCCAGGTCTTGGTTCCTCCAAATACAGTAGGAAAAGAATTGGGTTCTTATCCAAGCTCTGCCACTAACCAGCTTTGGGCTAAGCTTAAGTCACAAAAACATTCACACTCTCAGCTTCTGCTTCTGACATGTGGACTTAGTCTTTCCCCCTCTGCCTCTTTCACAAGATGCTGGAGGAGTCAATGAACTAATACCTGTGAACTAATCACTTTGAAATATGGTCTCATTGGTGACAAGCCAGCGCTCCGCAAAGACGGGGATTTCAAGGGAATCAGGGCTTCTGACTCAGCCTGGCTTCCTTAGCTATTCCTGCGTCAATCACCTGTCACTACTCTTTCTCCTCAAACCATGCAGATTTTAAAAGCCTGCACAAACTCATCAGAATTCACATACCCAAGCTTCAAACAGACAGGACAATCTGAAATTGGAAATCAGGAAGATGGCAGGTGCTGCTGCTCTGTGAGAAATTGAAAAAAAGAGCCTCACTTCTCCCAAAGATGCCTGATTTTTTTGAGTGATTTCTAGCACTTTCACTAGAAAGCCCTCATGCCCATGAACATATTTTGAAGACAGAAATCAATCTCACAATATAACAGAAAAGCAAATTTGTTGGGGAAAATGAAGAGGAAAAAAATGTCTAATTCTAGAATCCTTTCTACTAAATAAATAGATTCCAGAAAAGTAAAAGTGCATCCATATCTTTCACTCAGTCTTGCCATTTACTAAGTAACTGCAAAAGGTGAGATTGATGAGAGAGACTGCCTAGTTTCCCTACTAGCCTTTCCATCCAAATAATTTAGGCCAAATGCCATCAGAGAGAGAGAACCTCCTCTGTCATTTCACCCCAGGGACATCTCTCTCCATCCTTGGCATTTTGTACCAGGCCAGTGTTTGCATATATGTATAAGACAAATAACAAAGACCCTCACAGAACCAGTGACACTATATGCTGGAATATATTGGGCATTACTACACAGGCATAGGCCACCACAGTTCCCTTGGGGCATTTGTGACCGTTAAAATACGGCAGCTACACATAGAGGTTTAATTTAACCCCCAGACCAAGATGACTTCCACTTCTCAGGTCCTCAGATACTCAAGAATAAGATCATTGTAAGCATACTGAAGCCCACAGCTGAAAATCATCATTGGACACACTGCTCTGAGAATCCAACCAGTTTCAGGTGAGGTAAGTTTTCAAATAAGACAGAAATGAGGAAGGAGCACTAGATAAAGCTAGCAAAGTGAGGTAAGGAAACAAAAGGTACTGGGGGTAGGAGGCTAGATAGATACTTCCGTGAAGAAAAGTACAAAGTTGATGTCCACCTTGGCATGCTTACACAATAAAAAGTCCCTTTCACTCTTCTTGTGCTCAAATGTCCATAGCCTCTTACCGTGTTCCATAACCTAGAGAGTTTCAGAAGAGTTGCAAAAGCCAGAGAGCTGTTGGCTAGGGAGTGAAAGAGACATATGTGCATGAGCAAAGAAAACACACTGGGCACCTGCAGGACTCTGTCCTCAAGATGGAGCCTTGTCATATGCTCCGTGTGCCAAGAAGGAAAGTTGCTAAAGATTTTGGGATTTCTTCAAAATGCTGTCATGAAAAGAGGAGGCAGCTGAGACTGGAAGTGAAGGAGAAGCATGTTGAAGAAATGGATGATGACTTCAGGAAAACCAGAAATATTGTAGAGCCATGAGAGAACATCCTGGCCCATCAAACTCAGAACTCATGAAGAGGGCCAAAGCCTGACTTAAATAACTTAAATCTAGGACAACAAATATTCCATCAAACTCCATCCTGGCCCCTTTAAATTCTATATTCCAATCAATTCTCCAGCTTCTAAGAACCAAAGACAAGTTGAGATAACCCAGCCCAGCTGTCTTCATTATGGTGACCTGCATCCTGTGGATTCTCAATGTATACTAAAGAAATTGAATGCATGGTTACAAAATTCTAAAACAATAAAAAAATAAATAAAAAAGAACAAAAAAATTAAAAAATAAAAATGTGAAAAATAAAAAATATAAAAAATTAAAAAAGTATCAGAATTCCTGGTATTAGACTCAATAAATAAATAAATAAATAAATAAATAAGAGACTGGAGAGAGAACTTTTTATATGTAAATAAAGACAAACCACAGTTTTAGTCATAACCACCTTTTCCAAGTGCCTCTGCTAGTAATAAAAATATGAACTCCAGGTGTCAATCAAATGTGTTACCTATAAGCCTACAAGTCAAGAGGTCTTTTCAGTAAGGCATTCTGAAAAGCTACTTGAAAAAATTTGAGATCCATCTCTGATGTTAGTGAGCTTTGCATTTTTAAACTATTCCTCCCAAAGCCAGCAAATATATTTAACCAATCCAAAAGTAAAGAATAAATCTGGGTAGAATCAGTATGGCTGAGTGAGAAAATAACATACACCCCAAGTGCTAGTTAGGGCAGACATTTGACTCAATCAGGATCGTGGTAAAGGTTGTCCCATAGGAGAGACTAAGCAGGAGAAATGCAGAGGCAGACAGACCCAAGTTAGAATTTCTGCATAGTGTTAATAGCAAAAGACAGTAACTCCTAACTCCAGTCCAAAGCCTATCGATTCTTAAGCTGAAGTGCTGCAATTTGAGATAAAGTTGTCTGGGAAAAGGAATATGGCTTTGGACCTTGTTCCAAACCCCAACTCCACCTGGCTGAGCTACTTCATTCACTGAGTCTGTTCCCTTTTTTTGCTGTCAGTGTTAGTGGCCCTATCTGAAGGGCAAGCATAACAGGTCAATGAGGTAAATCTGTGCAAGTCCCTTACCTCAATGTTTACCACATGTTGGTTCTCTCACTTCTGAAACCAATGTTCAGAACTATATATATATGGAAGGCAGTGAAAGCTGTTGATATTTAGGGGAAAGAGTACAAGACTAAGAATTAGCTACCTGGTTCTCACACCATCTAGCTCTGTGACTTTGGACAAGTTACCTCACTTCCTGATACATCTGCTTTGTCACATGCAAACTGGACTATATAACCTTTGAGATGTCCTCTGGAAACACAGGAATTATGATTCAAAAATGGGAATAGATGGAAGTGCTAGGGAAAAAGTGTCATACCTGGGGTTATTGGGAGACATCAGCCTTGGGGACCCCCAGAATTACTAAATTGAGTTATAATTGCTATCTCAGGATCTAAAGAATTTGGATCAAATAGAACTACCCCGTATTTTACTCAAAGGTCCTTGGGGTGGAGGTTGGGCGGCAAGAGAGCAGGAAAAAAAAAATCCTCCTCCTCTGAAATCATGGCTGCAAGTATCAGATGAAAGAGCCTCCTACCCAACCAAGACAGACTTGAAACTACTTAGCCACATTGACCCTAGCTGACTAATCGAGGTCAGACTCTATAATAGAGCTCATAGGTGTTCCCCACATACAATAGATATGCAGGGTTTTATTTGCCATTAGAGAAGGCAAATAAAAGGAAGCAGCCAGCTCTGGAAGTGTGCTGGCTTCTTACCAACCTTCAACACACACACACACACACACACACACACACATCTATGCCCCTCATGTTTGGGCAGGTGTCCCTGTTTCTGGTATTATGTGTGCCTCCTCTACATCAGCCAGCCTACACGGTGTCTAAAGCAGCAGCACATCATTGAGGGTCTATGAGAGTTTCATGAGAAACTCAGGTGGGGATGAGAATCTGGCTTGGCTGAAGGAGTCACAGCATGTTCTTCAAACTTCCTGGGCTGAAAGAATAAACAACTTTATAAGACACGGATTTAACAGCATGCCATAAAACTTCAGAAAGAAGTGACTTTCCCTTACACCTTGCACCGCTCACACATAAATTCACACAACTATCCATTAACCAACAAAAAATATCACACTGGGACTATTTCAGAATAGCATCTGAGAGTAATAAAGTATCTTCTAAAATACTCCATAAACATACAGTTCTCACTAGTCATCCTTAATGACCCTCTGCCTCTCTGAAATGCCTTCAGGCCCATAGCCTCTCAGGAGTTTGTAGGTAAACATTACCAAGTTTGGCTCAGTGTCTCCCCAGACCGAGGCCATTCTACACTGTACAGATATGAATGTCTTCACTTTCACGACCATTTGTACCCACTCTACCCCTACCATGCTTCTACCTGGCCAATTCAACTCATCCTTAGATCTCAATATAAATGTCCTCTTCCCCAAGAAGCCCTTAGTCAACCCCCAAGGTTGGCTTAGGTGCCCTTTCTATGTGCATTTTCACATATCGTAACATTAGCTGGCCCTATTCCAATTGTATGTCAACTTGTCTATCATCTCCACAAAACTCTGGGTTCCTTGCAGACAGAGACTATATGTCTAGCAGTTAACATAGTACTGGCATGTAGAATTGCTCAATAAATATTTGTTCAATGAATCATATTAATAGTTGTAATAAAAAACACTAATCAGGTCTACTGAGGACAAACCAATATACCTAATAAAATGAATGTGAGAGTTCCTTAGTGTGAAAACTGGGTAATCTCCCGTGAATTCACAAAGAATTAGCTATGTGACTGAGTCAGAGATTGATGTTGCTAAATAGGCAATGCCAGAGGGCAGAGGAAAGATTAACAAGGCTAAACCAGCTGCTCCTTGTAAGAAAAAAGGGCAAGAAATAGCCACTTATAGAGCACCTGTGTACATCCCCTTAAAACCAAATAAAAGCTTGCAAGGTAAGTATTATCACAAGATAAGAAAACCAATGCTCAGAGGCAAATAATGGGTCCAGCAAATATTAACATTGGTACTGGCAGTTGGACCTGCTGATGCCAGAGTCCACACTTCTTCACTCTCATTGCTTCTCAAATATGATAGTTTTGGATGTTTATTTTCAGGTTAGCAAAATGATGGCTAGGAAGCCGGGCATCCCTGAGTGGTAGCACTGAAATCAATAAGTGAGCAGGCATTTAGACCCATTACCTATGCCCAGCAAAGGGCTCATGTTGCCAAAGATCTTCTTGTCTTTGAAAATAGTTTCAAATCACAGAAGAGAAAGAAAAGCAGAGAAGTGTCATGAAAGGCTCCTCTAGATTGATGAATAATAAAACAAAATTACCAGTATATTAAAAGATCACAGTGTATACCCAACCACTCAGGGAAGATATATCCCAAAAAAACTGTCATTATCAACACGGACATTAGTCACAGCCACAGGGCTCCACCCAACTATCAGCACATAGTCTCCTGCCTCCCAAAACAAAGGTACTGAGAGTCAAGAGAACACCTTAGAGGAAATGAAGTGCATTTAATTCCCAGTCAAATGAAAATGCTATGGGCCCAATGTCAAACAATATTCTTGGCCTGATGGTGATCAGCACCCTAAATTTAGTCAACTGGTGAGCTTTTTTTAAAGAGCACCTAATTCAATCTTTCGCAACCCATAGATTCACCTCCTAACACACAGCTTGCATCCCCCGCCTGAAGCTGGAACAAACTGTCCTTGGGCTTTGTCATCTGTGGAAGAAGTAATGCCAACAAAAGCTCTGCTGTTATCACCTAGCTCTGCTTGTCCAAGTGGAGCCTGGATGAGGTTCTTTAAATGCAATGCCCAAAGGCCTCCCTTCCCCTGATAATCCAGCCCACTTCTCCCATCCCCTCACCCCCCAGAAATCACCTTTTAAAATGAGAAAACATTGGAGAGAATTTGCATGCCCATTAACATAACCAAGGTCTGCAGATTCCAATATTGCTTGCCTCATTCGATCCTTATGACAATACTGTATGGACTGAAAGGCAGCATGAAAGAAAACTTGAAGCCTTGGAATCAGACCTGGGTTGAAAGCCTCAGTCTTTCACCCAGGCAAGCTTCAGTTGCCTCATATGAAAAATGATATTATGATATCTATCTTTGTTCAATAAATACAAACTAACATTATTTTGGGTGTTATAAATTTTAGAAGTTTTTAGAGCTAGAAGACCTGAATGGTTAAGTCATGACTCTGAAGCCAGACAGAGACATCAAGGACTGTGCTGGAGAGAGTTGGGAGAATTGGTGAATAAGGGTGGTATCAAGACACAAGTGAAACTAATGCCAGATCTATGGGAATCAGAGTCAGGAACTCATAGAAGCCAACAACAACAAAAAATGCGAGACAGGATGAGGGGATGCAGGGCCATCCAACTGACCAATAGCCCATCAGATCTTAGTTTGTCTTATAGTCACTCCTAATAACTGATTTCACTTTGGCAGATGATAGTTATTCAGCACAGCTCTCTGCCATATCATGAGCAAGAGAATAGTCTTGGTACACATGGAGCTGCAGTAAGTTCCTCCCAGACTTTGGCAGAGGACTTGAAAATATTCTCTGGCCTATTATTAGACCAGAACTAATAAAACTCAACACATGAGGGGTGTGACGGTCATGCAAAGAAGTGGCCCACCATGGGAAGCAGTTGCTAAGTATGTTCTCCTAGAAAAAAAGGAGCAAACAGGAGGAGGAAGAGAAATCTCACACATACATACATACATACACACACACACACATACATGTTTCCAAATCAAAAGGGCCCACTGAGTGTCCAGCACAATGAAAGAAAAGTGACCCATACTTAGGCACATTTTCATGACATTTCAGAGCACTGGAACTGGAGAGAAATATACATAATGCTTCCAAATGGAAAACCATATATTTGAACAGTACTTTCAAAATTCTGAGGAAAAATTACTTTCAACCTAGATTTCTAAATGTATCCAAACTAAGATCAAAATGTCAGATAAAGTAGACATTTTCAGGGAAGGATGGCATGATATTGGGAGATAAGAAGTAGGTCCCAGTTTAAATATTTAGATTTTATTCTCATAAATAGAAAGCCACTAGAAAATTCTGACCAGAGGAGTGGCATGATCTATATTCAGTCTTGTAGTCCATTTTATCTGATATTAGCTCTTATAGTCTATTAATCCCATATCTTATTGAACTGTACTCTTATGGCTGCTGTTTATGACACATCTTTTTCCACTCTTTTGCCTTCAACCTATTTGTATCTTTGAATATAAATTGTCTCCTGTAGACAACACAAAGAGGGAGCATGTTTGTTTTTTTTCATCCACTTGACAATTCCCCTCTTTTGATTAGATTCTTTACTACTCTCGTAGCTGTGTTGTTCATATATTCCTCCTTTACTACCCCCTGCGACTTAAGTGGATATTTCCTAGTATGCCACTTAAATTCCTTTAATGATTTTTAAACTATTTTTAAATTCATTTCTTAGTGGTTGCTCTGCAGCATACAATGTACATCTTAACCTATTAGAATCTATTTCAGATTTATATACTTTTACTTCCAGTAAGACTTTAAGACTTATCCATATATTGCTCCATTCCCTCTCCCTCTTATGTGCTATTATTGTTATATATATGAATGCCTATGTACATTACAAAACCAAAAATACATTGTTGCAATTACTCCTTTTTATAATGTTGTCTTTTTCTATTTTTTTATTTTTTTATTTATTGTTGTTCACTTACAGCTTTCTGCATTTTCTCCCCACCCCTCCACACCACCCCAGCCAAACCCACCTCCCTCCCCCACCTCCACCCTCCCCCTAGGTTTTGTCCATGTGTTCTTTATAGTAGTTCTTGAAAATCCCTCTCCCCACTGTCCCCTCCCCACTCCCCTCTGGCTATTGTTAGATTGCTTTTAATTTCAATGTATCTGATTATATTTGTTTGCTTTTTTCTTTTATTGATTATGTTCCAGTTAAAGGTGAGATCATATGGTATTTGTCCCTCACCGCCTGGCTTATTTCACTTAGCATAATGCTCTCCAGTTCCATCCATGCTGTTGCAAAGGGTATAAGCTCCTTCTTTCTCTCTGCTGCATAGAATTCCTTTGTGTTTGATATGAGGTAAGCTATTAAACTTGTGATGAGTCATTTTTCTCATACTACATTCAGGATATTTCTCCTTAACTTTGGATTTCGACGTTTTGAGAATGATGTTTCTGAGTGTGAACTCTTTGTGTTTACTGTTCAGCTGCTTAGATGTGTATATTACTGTTTTTCACTAAATTTGGAAAGTTTTCAGTCATGATTTCTTTATATTTCTTCTACACCTTTCTCTCTTCTTTTTCTGGTTCTACCATTACATACATCTTGGAACATGAAATGGTGTTTCACATTTATCTGAGATTCTCTTCATTTTTCTTTATTCTTCTACTTTTTTGTTCTTCAGATTGTGTAATCTCTATTCATCAGTTTTCAAGTTCTCTGATTTTTTTCTTGCCAATAAAATGTACTCTTGAGTTCCTTTAGTAAATATTTCCTTTCAGTTATTATTCTTTTCTTTTTATATATATTTTATTGATTATGCTATTACAATTGTCTCATTTTTTCCCTCTCCTTTATTTCCCTCCACCCTGTAGCCCCCCTCCCACCAGTATTCCCCCACCTTAGTTCATGTCCATGGGTCATACATATAAGTTCTTTGGTTTCTCCATTTTCTATACTATTCTTAACCTCCCCCTGTCTATTTTGTACCTACCATTTATGCTTCTTATTCCCTGTACTTTTACCCTTATCCTGCCCCCTCCACCTCCCACTCCCTGCTGATAACCCTCCATGTGATCTCCATTTCTGTGATTCTGTTCCTGTTCTAGTTGTTTGCTTTGTTTTGGATTTTTTAGGTTCCTTCATTGATAGTTGTGAGTTTGTTGTCATTTTACTATTCATATTTTTTATCTTCTTTTTCTTAGATAAGTCCCTTTAACATTTCATATAATAAGGGCTTGGTGATGATGAACTCCTTTAACTTTACCTTATCTGGGAAGCACTTTATCTGTCTTCCCATTCTAAATGATAGCTTCACTGGATAGAGTAATCTTGGATGTAGGTCCTTGCCTTTCTTGACTTCAAATACTTCTTTCCAGCCCTTTATTGCCTGCAAGATTTCTTTTGTCAAATCAGCTGAGTCTCATGGGAACTCCTTTGCAGGTAACTGTCTCCTTTTCTTTTGCTACATTTAAGATTCTCTGCTTATCTTTCATCTTGGGTAATGTAGTTATGATGTGCCTTGGTGTGTGCTTCCTTGAGTCTAACTTCTTTGGGACTCTCTGGATGTCCAGCTTCCTGGACTTTCTGGAAGTCTATTTCCTTTGCCAAATTGGGGAAGTTCTCCTTCATTATTTTTTCAAATAAGTTTTCAATTTCTTGCTCTTCCTCTTCTCCTTCTGGCACCCCTATGATTTAGAGGTTGGAATGTTTAAGGTTGTCCCAGAGGTCCCTAAGCCTTTCCTTGTTTTTTTTTTTTTTTGTCTTTTTTTAAAATTCTTGTTTCTTCATTCTATTGTGGTTGAATGTTTATCTCTTCCTTCTGCTCCAAATAAGAAGTTAGACTCAAGGAAGCACACACCAAGGCACATCATAACTACATTACCCAAGATGAAAGATAAGCAGAGAATCTTAAATGCAGCAAAAGAAAAGGAGACAGTTACCTGCAAAGGAGTTCCCATGAGACTCAGCTGATTTGTCAAAAGAAATCTTGCAGGCAATAAAGGGCTGGAAAGAAGTATTTGAAGTCAAGAAAGGCAAGGACCTACATCCAAGATTACTCTATCCAGTGAAGCTATCAGTAATTTGAGTTCCAGTTTACTTCCCTTCACTGTTGGTTCCCTGTACATTTTCCTTTATTTCACTTTGCATAACTTTCACTTTTTCCTCTATTTTGAGACCATACTCAACCATTTCTGTGACCATCCTGATTATCAATGTTTTGAACTCTGCATCTGATAGGTTGGCTATCTCTTCATTGCTTAGTTCTATTTTTGGACCTTTCATCTGTTCTTTCATTTGGGACATATTTTTTATCTTTGTGCCTGTCACATAGTAAGGGGTGGAGTGTTAGGTATTCACCAGGGAAGGGCAACCCACAATGCTGTGTTGTGGTGCTGTATGTGGGGGAGATGTCCAAGAGGGAACAGTGCCACTTGTTTGGCTCTTGGCTGGCTTTAAATCACTTCCCCTGTTTCCCACAAGCAAATTTGGCCCTTCTGGTGCTGATTCCCAGGTAGATGGGTTTGTGTACATTGTAGGACCCTGTGGGTCTCTCCAGTGAACTCTCCTGTGAGGCTGGGAGTTTCTTCTGCTGCCACAACCCCCACAGGTTTTTCCAGTCAGAGGTTTTGAGGTTTTATTTTCCCACATTGGATCCCTGTGTTGCGCAGTCTGTCTCGCTCCCCTATTGTCCCTTCCAGTTTATCCATATGAAAATGTGGGACTACCTAGTTTGCCAGCTGCTGCCTCACCTGACCCCATCCTCCAGCCGCCACCTTGCTGTGAGTTCTCTCCACCCTGGCTGCCCATCTCCACCCCTCCTACCAGTCTAGATGAAAGTTTCTTTAATTCCTTGGTTGTTGGACTTCCATATGTTTCAATTTTCTGGAAGTTCTGGTTATTTTTTGTTTTTAAATTTGTTGTTGTTCTTCTTTTGGTTGTATGAGGAGGCAAAGTGTATCTACCTATGCCTCCATCTTGGCCGGAAGTCTCCTTTCAGTTACTATACTTTTCAATTCCAGAACTTACATTCAGGTTTTTTTTTATATTTCTGTTTTTATTATCTGTATTTGATGAGTTATTGTTATACCTACCTCTCAATTTTTGGTTTCCTTTAGTTCTTTGAACATATTTATAATAGCTGTCTTGCAGTTTAAGTTAGTTAAATCCATCATCTGGGGCTCTTCAAAGTTATTTTCTATTGTGTGCTCTTTTGTCCTATGTATATATGACACTTTCCTGTTTCTTTACATGCTTCATAATTTTTTTGTAGAAATCTGTATGTTTTAGATAATATGGCAACTCAATATTGATCCCTTCCTCCTTGGGAAGTGTTTGGGAACCTGTTTGTTTTATTATGTGTTTATTTTTTTTACTGACTTGACTGGACTAATTCTTGAAGCCTATTTCCTCCACAGTGCATGGTTTGCTTCCATTTTTCTCCCTTGCTTGCTATTTTCTTTCTTCCCGGCTTCTAGGGGTCACCTTTGGATCTGTGTGAACCACTTTTTGGTCAACATTTGTGCATAAGCCCCCCTAGCAAGTTAGATATACACTCTTACCATTACATGTGTGCTTAGAGACAGCTTTCATTGTTCAGGGAGTTTACTGTTTTGTCCCATATTTAGCCTGGGACTAATAGCCCAGTTTTCCTCACCATTTACCATATACAGCCTTGGGTATACATACAGTCTTACAGACTACCAGGGAAGAGTGGAATTTTATTCTGAAGCTTGGCTTTCTAGGAATCACCCCTGACTCAGACTAGCTTGTTGTTCAGCCAGTGTTTAGACAAAGGTTGTGCTTACTTCCCTTGAGCCAGAAGGCTCCCATATTTTGCTAATGGATCTGTATGTGGCTTAGGTTATGCTTTCAAGTCTGCCCACACTCTGCTTTGATTGTTTCTGAGTAGTTGCAAGCACATATGCCCAGCCTTCTGGATCCCCAGGGATGAAAGTGACTCAGGAGGGCTCTCCTTGGGTCTCCTTATCTACTTCTTTCCTACTAGTATCATGAAACTACCAGGTATGTATTGCTTTCAACAAAACCCTAATCATAAACTTCTCCATATTCTGCTACAAATCAATTCAGCTCCCTCAGGTAAGGTTGTAGGGTTATTTTATTTTTTATTTTTTAATTGTTTATGCTATTACAGTTGTCTCAATTTTCCCCTTTTTTCCCCCTCCCGCCAGCCTCCCCCTTCCCACAGTCAATCCCTGCACCACTGTTCATATCCATGAGTCATGCATATATGTTCTCTGTCTAATCCCTCCACCTTCTTTCAACCAATCCCACCCTCACCCTCCCCTCTTACAGCTGTCAGTCTGTTCCTTGTTTCTGTGCCTCTGATTCTATTTTGCTCATTTATTTTGCTCATAGTTTATTTTGTTCCTCATATTCCAGTGACAAATTAGATCAAATGGTATTTATCTTTCACCACCTAGCTTATTTCACTTAGCATAATAGTCTTCGGTTCCATCCACACTGTCTCAAAAGGTAGGGATTCCTTCTTTTTTACTGCTGCATAGTATTCCATTGTATAAATGTACCACAGCTTTTTTATGCACTCATCTACTGATGGACACTTAGGCTCTTTCCAAATTTTGGCTGTTGTAAATAGTGCTGCTAGAACATAGTAGTGCATATATATTTTTTGAACTGGTGTTTCAAGATTCTTTGGATATATTGCAGGGCTATCTTTAAAGCCTAAATATTTGCCTGGGAAACACCTCTGTACCCCCTTCACAGAAACTGGGTGCAGTGACAGTCCTTGCCATACAAATGGAAGAGAGGAGAGCACCAATTCTCTCAGCTGTACCTGCCTGAAAGAATGCTTTTGTGGCACAGACTGAGAGGGCTGGGGGTATATACGAGACATTGGCCTGCCCTACTAAAATGAAACAATAGTCCTAAATGCTGGCAGGAGAGAATGCCCCCTTCTTCTAGGCTATACTGCTCAAAGTAGAGTGGCCATATTAGAGCTCTGTCACATGGAGCTTGGGGAGGGAGAGATGGAGTAAGTTCCTGTTCAAGTGCCACAGGCTCATTTTTCTTACTGAGATTTGCTAGATTTTCTTGAATAAATGTTTCTCCACTAGACGTATGCTCTACAGACAATTTCCAGAGGCTTTAAATAGTTTTTTATATGTGTAATTTTCATCAGCTAAGTGATTATTTTGCTGGGGAAAGGGTCCACCAAACTCCTCATACCAACATACCAGAAGTCCCAACTCTGACTCATATTGTTTTTTGTTTTTTGTTTTTTTTGTAAAACTGGGCCATTTTAATGTTCTTTACAATAAAAAAAATAGTTCTCTTGATGGCTGCAGACATATAAGCCATTGTAATATTATAGTATTCAGAAACATCACAGTCAGGTTTTCCTGACTGGTGCATAGTCTTCAATAATTACCAGGAATTACTTGTATGAAACTGCTGTCAAACCAGTAAGACTGCATTTATACACCCATCATTTTCAGGATTATTGGTAAGCTGGGCATATTTTCCTCAAATAACCTTGCCTCCTTGTGTCACAAGGCCCAACTTGCTCACATTCACTTCAATGACAGTATAATTGGTAATAACACCTGAAGTTGTATAAAGTGGAAATGAGGGATTCTCCTTTACACCAAGTATTGGTAGACAAAAGGTGGCTTTCAGTTCAGGATGTGTTACATGGGCCTTCTTGAAACGTAAGCCCATTGGCCTAATGAATCTTTCCTATTTAAGTGTTTTTTGAGTAAAGTCATCCCCAACAAAGTAGACTTCAGTAACCATCCTCTTCCATGCTTTTTTCTTTCTCTTTCCTGTTCGAATACCTTTTAGTACCTCTGTTCCTCCCTGGGCATGAACTTTGGGCAGAGGGACTTCCCATTTTCCCGCTTTCTCTTTTCATTTTTACTTAATCACATTGGAAAGTACTTTAGCTCAGGCCTGTCCCTCTCTGTCCAGTAGATATGCAGGTATTGCTCCTTGTGGAGTCTTTTCATCATTCTTTTGTTTGGTGTTTCTCTTTCATGCATCTTGATAGTCTTTTTTCAGTTGTATTATCTCAGCACGGCACTGTTCATGGTAGAGCTTAGCCTTCAAATCAATCATCTTTTTTAGCTTCTTTGAACATTCATGAGCCTCTCGAACTTCCTTCTTTCTCTTTTATTCATGGTAATCTAAATGATATCCATAGCACTTGCAGCGTAACTCAATATACTCATTTTGTGGCATGGTTACAGCAGCTAGCAGAGGGTGTAGTCCCCCACATGCGAAGAAGCTTTCAACTCTTGGGTCTCAGAGACCCGCAAACTAACTCCATGTACCCTGTGACAGGAAAGACCTCTGACTCATATCTTAAATGATTCTTTTCCCTGCTGTGTAGAGAATAGGAACAGAGTAGAAGCAGTAAATTCTATATTAAAAATATCCATCATCATTATTTATATATGCAACATCTTTAATATAGCCTGATGCACAGCAGTGCTCATAAATATTAGCTTCCTTTCTCAGGAACTTGGTCCTTTGCAAGGATGACTGTCCCCCAATGAGGAGACCCCATGTGCTCAGGATGCCCCCCAAAACTGTTCTTGCTTGTTGACTTCCCATTCTCAACCAAGATTGTCCAACCCCATGATACCCAGTTCACCAACCATCCTGAAAGTAGACTTCTCCTCCTGTTAAGAGACCCCTGAGCTTCCTGTCCACATCTAAACCCACAGTCTCACCTTCCTTCCAACCCCACAGCTTTCTCTCTTTGCTTCAGATTTCTCAGGCTCAATACTTAATATGTTTGCATAAGCACTTGTCAGTTTCACCATAGGTTTTCCTGCCTTCCTGGCTTCACCCTCTTCCTGTATTTATTGCCTGTCCCTGTAAGTGTCATCTCACTTGCCCAGACCACCTGATTCACACTCCCAGATACAACACAGTACCTCTGGCCTCTCATTGGCTTTACTTATATCTTTCAGTTGATCCTAATCTCTGGCTGTTTTTCCAGGACACCTGACCTTGTTCTATACCCTGTTGTTTACTTATACTTGTTGCTGACACACATGCCTGAGTTTCATCCATTATTTATGCCTCTTCTGCTTCCCTACTCAATTCTGGTTCAGGGATTTCTTCATGGGCCTTCAGTATCAAGCCTCTCCCCACACCAACTCTAAATGTGTCACTTAGTTCCAGCTACCAGTTTCTGGCACTCCCCAAACCACTGCTAACCTGTTATCATGTGCTTCTTATCTGGTCTTTTTGTTCTGCTTATCCTACACCAAGTCTCTGTTGTTGTTGTTTGACCTGCTGCCAACATTCCAGAGACAAAAATTTACCTCTATATCTGTTTGTACTAGTATTGACTGACTTTATGTTTTATGCATTGTTCTAGCATTAGGAATAGCACAGAATAACCCAAAACAAAGAGATCTTTAATAGATATCAGTGGTTTTAAAATGAACCAAAATATGTGAAAAAGTGTGAATCAGACTACAATAAAAGGAACTATTATTCCAAGAGTACAAGATCCGTGAGGGCAAGGATTTTATTTTATTTATCACTGTATCCCCAGCACCTAGAATAGTCCTTGACATACAATAAGCTCTCAATAAATATTTGTAGAATGAATGAATGAATGAAAAGGAAGTTTATTAGAGTTCAGCTGACTGCAACATTAGAAGCAAAATATTTTTGCATTCTTACACCAACTAGTCAAGGCTCCTCGATATACTAATTACATCCCTATGGTGTCATAGATTATTTCTAAGACATCATCTCTGTGATCTTAACACCTTTTGAGATGCATTCATTTGTTCTTTCTCCAGTGTCTACCCCCAACTTAAAGGCTTTTTTTTTCTTCAAACTCTACCCAAATCTTTGATATCTTAAAATTTTCTTCAGCATGCTAGATAAAGCTACTCCAACTCTGGACCTAAGTTCCTTATTTAAAATGTCCTGTCTTTGTCTGCCTATTAAACTTAAAGGCAAGATGGGAGGGGTGTAATGGGGGTTATGCTCCTTTGTAAATGGTGTTTTAGGTAACAGGAACCCCTGCATCAAGTTCTATCCATTCCTCCTACTGTGGGCAGGAATCTACTTGGCATTTCTCTGAATTTATAATGTTTTTGACCATTTTCCACCCAAGTGGGGGCTTAATTAAGAAGTGTAGGAAGCTTGGTAAAATGGCAGAAATGATTATTCCCTGTGTAAATAGAGTTAAAGAGAAAAGTAGCTAGTTTCACTTATTTTTAATTTCTAACCAATAGTGTAAGTAACTTTGATTTTCTTCTCAAAAAATTAACAAAACTTGACTGATGTTAGCCTGGTCTGGTGGGAGACAAGAGTGCATCTCTTTAATAGGTCATATTACCATAATATTAATTAACACTCTACCATGGGTTATAATATGACCATTTTTATCCCATATGATCTTTTCAGGAACTTTCAAAAGGCTGAGATTTAGGACTTAGGAATCACTGAGGAAAAGAGGTGCTAAGTTTCATTAATTTTGTGTCATACTTTTGGGTATATGACATTCTTTAATTTTATTTTAACCAAGAAAGGCACCAAGATTACAGATGCTAGCATCACTCATTAGACATGCTTGGTCCTCAGATCCTCACAGCTTTTTTTGAAAAACTTTTTTTTACAAAAGTATCTAAATGAAGAGGATAACAATAATAATAAGCAATTTCCATTAACAATAATTTTTGCCTCTGTGCCATACCCAAATAGCTAAGACATCACAGTCATATAAATCACTCCACACACAAGCACATGGGAGGGAGTTAACCTAGCAACACCTCTCATCCACCACCTCCCCATACCCTCCCTCAATCTGTTTCTAACTAGCATACATATTTGTAGCTATATTAGATGTAATTCTGTGTTTGTCTCCCTTAACATGCTGGCTATGAATTGAAGGGTACTTATACCAATGTTGGCCTTTCTATGTGGCTTAAAATGAAGAATTGAATAGATCAGGAGTTGCAAAATAAATGAATAGATCAAAAGACCTAGGACGTCACCTAATATCTTCTTCCTGAGATTTGAATCCACTATATAATTGCCCCACATCAAGGGGACTTGTGTACAAAACACCTCTAATCAAGCACATCTACTTCATTAGATGAATAAATTAATTTAATGACCAATTAAAAATAACAGATCAAAGTGACCTCCCAAAGGTCACAATTAAAAAGCATATTACTATGGGGAGAAAAGGTACACAACTGTAATTGAATAACAATAAAAAATTAAAATTTTAAAAAAGCATATTACTAAAGAACAGATCCCTTAGAACTTAAGCAATAGTCCTCCCCTATCCTTGGGGGATATCTTCCAAGACCCCCAGTGGATGCCTGAAACCCTGAGTGGTACCAAACCTCCACGTATTATGTTTTTTCTATATATGCATATCTATTATAAAGTTAAGTTTATAAATTAGACACTCTAAGTGATTGACAACAAAATCTATTAATAAAATAGAACAATTATAACAATATACTGTAATAAAAGTATGTGAATGTGATCTCTCTCCCTTTGGCAACCAATCCTATAACTGAGATGGCTACTCAGGTAGCATATACAGGGTGGATACTCTGGGCAAAGGGATGATTCACATCTGAGGCAGGACCATGTCGGATAGTATGAGATATCATCATGCTACTCAGAACAATATGCAATTTAAAACATATAAAATATTTATTTCATGAATGTTCTATTTAATATCTTTGGATCATGAGTAATTGACACCACAGAAAGTGAAACCATAGGTAAGGAGGGACTACTGTACCAGGATGATCCAAGCTAGGAACATCTGAGTCTTCACTGAAGCCTAATAGCATTAACCACCACAATTAGGGAAATAAGTCTGGTTTAGGCCCAATCCACAGTCAGGAAATAGAAATAAAGAAGAAATCCCCAGAAGTGCAGTTTTACATCTGTGGGGGAAAGGTGCTGAAACCAATACATAAATACATGTTCATGCAGATTGCTCCTGACTGGCAGGAAGCGAGATGGTATCTAAATAAAGAGGACAGCAGCATAAGAAGGGAAGAAATCAAGCCAGATGGTAGAGATCTATGTCAATCAGTCTATAGCTCAAGAAAGGGATTTCATGCTGAATCAAACTCCCAGCTAATTTTATTGAGATGCTTAAGGAATATACCCTTTGAAAACTCTTCTCCTCAGTTTGTGTTGCTTTTCTTTGCTTCGTTTTGTTTTTCTTTTATTTTTTCCAGTTACTCAGACTCATCAGTCTCCTTAATATCCCTCAATATTCTATGCCAACTTTCCACTAGAATAAATTGCAACTCCCTAAATCTAATATCTGAGATAAAGAGCAGGCAGGCTTAGATGGAGTGTTCTATAATGCCCACCCAACTCTATTTCATGTAATTCAGAAGACAGCTAAGGAAACTTTGTGCAGTCTTTGATTTCATAAGCAGGAACTATCAATGATACAAGCTGAACCAGCTAACTCCAGATGTCAATCAAATGCTCCCTCAGTATCTTCGTGGAAATGCAGCCTCAAGAATCAGAAGAAATGGGAAAGAGAGGATTCTTGACAGAGAAAATTTCCCCTGAATATCAGTATCAAGTAACCCAGTAGTTTCCAACATGTTCCAGCCACTTGCACAAAAGAGTTTTCCCTGCAGCCTTTCTTTATAAAGGAGATAAAGGCATAGATGTTCTGGTTGAAGTGGCCCTCAGGAATCCACCATTTCACAGTTCGTCTCCCCCTCATCACCTTCTCCTCCTGTTCCTTCCTTTGCAGCTGCTTCTGAGGCATAACTGTAGAACCCCAGGGCTATATATAAAATGATTCAAAAATACTGGCTAGTGGTTAAATATAAAACCTTCAGAATTGAGAAATCCTAGTTCCAAATCCCAATTTTCCCATTTAGCAACCATGTCAATTTAAGCAAATTAACCAAAGCTTCTATATATGAATTCTTCATCTATAAAATGCAGATAATAGCAACCTCAAAGGCTGTTTTGGAAGTTACATAAGATTATGCATGTAAAATACTTAGCATTGTCTATCTATAATAAGAATTCAATAAATGTCAGCTATTACTATTATTAAAATGACAAATTTTATAAGAATACAATATAGAGTCTTTTAATAGTGGAGGCAAGAATTTGTAACTCTTGCCTTTCAATTCTTCCAAAATATTGTTTCCCAAATTGTGTTCAGCAGAATATTATCCCCATGAAATATTTCATTAATAAAAGGTTTATGGTCAAATCTATTAGGAAAATGTTGTGTCTCATAAAGCCTCCTAGAGACTCACGATGCATAACTAAGGCCAGGTTTCTGGAACAGAAGTCACATGATGAAATTTCACCTTAGAAAGATCACTCTTGCTGGACTGTGGAGAATGGAAGAGACAAAATCATGGCAGGTACTCTAGTTAGGAAGCCAATGCAATAATCCAGGGAGATTATGGCAGCCTGAACTAGGGTAGAATAAAGAAAAGTGATCAGATCCAAGAGAAAATGGGGGAGAGGGGAAGAAAGATAAAAGTGTCGGTGATGAAACCCAGGTATTTAGCTTAGATAATGAAATCAAAGGTAGTATCATTAATGAAAATGGAATACAGAGCAGGACCAGACTAGGGAAAGATGAATTTCATTTTTCATTAGTCAGTTTAGGATGCATATTTTCCAGACATTTTTCCATTGCAAGTGACAGAAACCCATTCAAACTAACTAGAGTAAAAAGGGAATGTATCAATTCATGTAATGGGGACAGAGAGGGGTGACTTGGTTTTGGAACTTTGAGCAATGACACTTGTCCACCCTGTGGCTGATGTCACTGTCTTTCAGCTTGTCAAGAGAGAACCCTGTACCAACCTAGTTAAACAGGAATCTTTCTGATTCTAGAGAATCTTCTGAGATAGGACAGTGCCTCTCATTGCCTTGACCTGAGAAACACACGTTGCAATGCTTGCTCAAAGCCACTTCACCCTTTAATAGACCTGCTACTATGGACAAGCCCCCTAGCTGGATTCTCAGCTAAGTCTGGGATCTATCTATGCCACATGGGACTTATGCAATGCTTAGAAAAAAATAAAAACCTCAAAGCGTCTCATCTTAACTATAGAGCAGTACCAAATTCTCTTCCTGTTTGGTGGCATCCTCAGTTGGTATAGGCCAAACTAAGAGATGGCCACCACACTGAGTTGCAAATAGGAGCATGAGTGAGAGAACCCTGTGCCCTTGGTATCATTCTCAATTCTCTAAAACTCATCCCATTTCTGGGCTGAAGCTTTAAGAAGAGAAGAATAGAAACATACATCTCTCATGCCTCTTTCCTCCATCCTCTCAAATGCCCTGAATTGAAAAGGGTGAAATCTTCTCTCCATCAGTGCTTCTCAAATCTTAGGTGTGTACCAGATATGCCCAGAGGGCTTGTTAAAAAAATAAATTGGTGAGCCCTATGTACAGTAAATCTGAGCTGGGATGAGGGAATTTGCATTTCTAACAAGTTTCCAAATGATGCTGGTATTGCTGACCTGGGGACTATACTTTGTAAACCAGTATAACTATAAACAGTGTGAACTATAAGTCATTCTTGCCCCCCAACCTTGTGGCTAAATTTCATTGCAAACAAAGGGATTATTTTCTACAAACTGAAAGAACTCTGTGGTCTGAATCCTCTCCTGAATAAGGGTGCTTTCTCTGCATAACAGGAGACCTCTATGACAACTCTTACAGGCTTAGCCCTTGATTTGTTAGATAGCACCAAGATTAATTTAGTAAATCCTTTATCATTCTAAAATGCTTGGTTTTCAAGCTTATTGTCTTATTGAATTCTATTTTGCATGCCAGAAACTGAGTGTTATTCTATAGCTTCTCTTTTCATTCCATCTATAACATTTCTAACATACCTACAAGCAGATGGATATCCTTAGCTGAGAAGAAAATCATTAACTCAGAGAAGCAAAACATAGTTTGAAAAAATATACCCCAATAAATATATTATTTTTCCACTGGAATTTTAGGGAGAAAATTTCTCTCCAAACAAATGCATTTTCTCCCTTCAATTACAGCTACATAGTCATGATGCCTCCTTTTTTGATCTGACATAGAAAACTCAGTACTTAACTTTAGGTTTCTCTTTAGTTGTTCCTTTCAGCTAATATTTTCTAAGTATTGTAACTTTTCTCCTTAACCTACCTTATTAGTCCTATTCATTCCTGGATTTTTAAATTTTTGTCCATTTAGAAAAATTTTAGGAAAAAAAAATGTAGGGTCCCTGTGTCCTTTGTTAAAGGCTCACCAGCATAAACACCACAAAAATTCTTTTTGAAAAGCCATCCTTTCCCAGCTGCTCTGAAGGGCAAAAAGGGAAGGGATCTGTGTCCAAGCTCAGCTTCCAAGAGCAGGGCCCTAACCCAGAGATAGGTGGTATCAAGGATAATTAAAGGAGAGCCCCTGCCCTCAAGTGGGAGAATGCAAAAACAGAAAAGGATGTTTGGGGACTAATTGGGCAACTAATTCTCCCATGGGGGATAGGGAAGGAGAGAGCTGAGAGGGCAATCATAATTGGGATAGTTCAAGAGCTTCTTACAAAGGGCCCTCTGATCCCCAAATGCTCCTATTGTCAATAGCATGGAAAATTTTTCCTTCAGGTTGTTATTTTGTCTCTACATATACCCTTACCAATGCCAACAGTCCTGGCAGATATGCCACCTCTAAAACAAGAACATCTGATAAGACAAGGGGTAGAGAAGAGTGTGTAGCTCATGGTTGTTGCCCAGAATGGGAGAACCCTGATTTGGGTTTCCTTGAAAGCCAGAAGACAGCATGAGACTATGTGAAGGGCGGCGGCGGGGGGGGGGGGGGGGGGGGGGGAAGCTGGAGCTAAAACTCCAAACAAACCAGAGATAGGTGGGGTAGCTTAGTCAGTAGTGAACATCAGAGACTTCTAAACCTGCAGCATCTCAGTGACAATCAGGACCAGAGTCCCAGTACTGGGGTTCCAATCACATCTTAGGATGATGACCTTTGAATTGTGCAGTGCACAGCCTGTATGCTGTGTCATGTATGAGAACCTAAGTCCTGTGGAGACCAAAGTAAATCACCACAAGGATAAGACATACAGTGCTCCAAGACCTCAGTTTCTCTCACTCTACACTCAGAAAAGCCCACCTGGTAAAATGGTGAATCTCAAGACTTGTCAAGTTTGACAAAAGCAGGTGTGTTCTTCAAAGACCTTAATTTATGAGGTTAACTGCCAAACCTGTGCATGGCCTTCAGGCTAAACAAAAAGAAAAACATCCAGCATTCAACTGTGACTCTTGATTTTAAAGTGAATCAAAAGAAAAGCCAAAGACTAGTAGGAAAAATAAAAAAAATTATCCACCAAATCCTAGAAAGATCTGTAGGAGGACAGGACCCCCATCAGAGGTAGCTGTGCCCCCTCCTAAATTATACCTGAGAGAGCCACCTGCCAAAGAGTCCACAACTTCTCCCTGTTTTCCAGGAGGCCACTGAGCTCCCACCTAGCACCTGGGCGCCCCATTGCACTTGCCATTTGGCTATTCCCTGTCCACAGAAGACCAGCTGTGATCTATTATGTTAAAAAACAATGTCAGCAAAATTGTCATTAAGAGCCTATGTAAAATAACTGTGTCAGCAAGTGAATTTTCCCATCTGTGTTGCAAACTAGCATTAATTAGCCGGGTGAACATGGACAAGTCACTTTCCTCTGGGCCTCAGGTTCTTCACCTGAAGATTGGAGGACTAGACTTGGTACTAGCTAATATTCCTTTTAGCTATAAGACTACATTCTGCATCTGACTCTATAGTTCTTTCAGCACCTTTCTTAGGATAAGCTCTACAAAGCTTCTCATTATTCTTATTTGACTAAGGCAAGTCCCTACAGTGTTTCCTAAGAAGCTCCGCAAAAGAGAGAGATAGAGAGGGAGGAATAAAGGTACAAAGAGGAAGCAATGAACTCAAATAAGTACCTATCAATAATAACCTTAAATGTAACTTAATGCTCCAATCAAAAGACATAGGGTAGCTGAATGGATAAGAAAACATGACCTGCATATATGCTGTTTACAAGAGACACACCTCAGAACAAAACATCTACCCAGGATGAAAGTGAAAGGATGGAAAAAATATTCCAAGCAAATAGATATGAAAAAAAGCTGGGGTACCAATACTTATATCAGACAAAATAAATCTCAAAACAAAGGCCATAAAAAGAGACAAAGAAGCACACTATATAATACATAAGGGAGTAATCTATCAAGAAGATATAACCCTGGTAAATATATATGTACCCAACATAGGAGCACCTAAATATATAAGGAAAGTCTTGGAGGACTTCAAGAAAAGATATCATAAGCAACATACTCATTATAGGGGATTTTAACACCCCACTGTCAACATTGGATAGATCTTCCAAACAAAGAATCAACAAGGATATTGTGGCATTGAACATCCCAACAAGCAAAATATACATTCTTTTCAAATTCACTTTGAACATCTTCAAAGATAGACCACATGGTAGGACACAAAACAAGCCTCAACTAATTCAAGAAAATTAAAATCATATCAAGCATCTTCTAGGATCACAATGGCTAGAAACTAGAAACCAACCTTAAGGAAAAAACTCAAAAACACCCAAATACATGAAGACTGAATAAAATGATAAATGGGCTAACAATGAGGTTAAGGAGGAAATCAAAAAGTTTCCAGAAACAAATGAAAATGAACACACAACAGCCCAAAACCTATGAGACACAGAGAAGGCAGTCCTGAAAGGGAAGTTCATGGCAATACGGGCCTACCTAAAAAAGATAGAAACATTTCAAATAAAGAACCTAACCCTATATCTACAAGAACTAGAGAAAAACAAACAAAGCCCAGAGTGAATAGAAGGAAGGAAATAATCAAGATCAGAGCACAATTAAATGACACAGAGACAAAAAAAAAAAAAAAAATTGGAAGGATCAATGAATCCCAGGAGCTGGGTCTTTGGAAAGATAAACAAAATTGACAAGCCTTAACCAAACTCATCAAGAAAAAAAAGAGAGGACCCAAATAAAGAAAATCAGAAATGAAAGAAAAGTTACAACTTATATCACAGAAATACAAAGGACTGTAAGAAATTAGTATGAAAAACCACATGTCAAAAATTGGACAACCTGGGTGAAATGGACAAATTTCTAGAAACATACAATCTTCCAAAACTGAATCAATAGGAAGCAGAAAGCTTGAATACACAGACAACAGCTAGTGAAATTGAAGTGAAATTGAAGCAGTAATCAAAAAACTCCTGACACACAAAAGCCCTGGACTGGACAGCTTCACAAGAGAATTTTACTAAACATTTCAATAAGAACTAACTCCTATCCTTCTCAAACTATTTCAAAAAATATAGGAAGAAGGAAGACTCCCAAACTCTTTTTACAAGGCCAGTGTCAACCTAATTCTAAGACCAGGTAAAGATACAACAAAGAAAGGAAACTATAAGCAAATATCTCTGATGAACATAGATGACAAAAATCCTCAATAAATATTGGTAATCTGTATCCAGCAATATATTAAAAAGATCATACACCATGATCAAGTGGGATTCATCCCAAGGATGCAAGGATGGCACAATACTTGCAAACCATAAACATAATACACCATGTAAATAAAATGAAAGACAAAACTCACATGATCATAACTATAGATGCTGAAAAAGCATTTTATAAAGTCCAGCACCTGTTTATGATAAAAACACTCAGCAAACTGGGACTAAAGAGAGCACACCTCAACATAATAAAGGCAATATATGAGAAACCTATAATCAATATCATACTCAATGGGCAAAAACCGAAAGCTTTCCCCTTAACATCAGAAACAAGACAAGTGTGTCCGATTTCACCACTTCTGTTCAATATAATATTGGAAGTTCTAGCCACAGTGATCAGACAAGAAAAAGAAATAAAAGGCATCCAAATTGGAAAGGAGGAAGGAAAACTGTTATTGTTTGCAGGAGACATGATAGTATACATTGAAAACCCTATATATTCCACCAAAAAAATACTTGACCTAATAAGTGAATTTGACAAAACAGCAGGAAACAAACTCAATATTCAGAAATTGAAGGCATTTTTGTAAACCAACATTGAAATATCAGAAACAGAAACTAGGGAAATAATTCTATTTACTCAAGCAACAAGAAAAATAAAGTACCTAAGAATAAACTTAACCAAGGAGGTAAAAGACCTGTACTCAGAGAATTATAGAACACTGAAGAAAGAAACTGAAGAAGATACAAATAAATGGAAGTATAACCGTGTTCATAGACAGGAAGAATTAACCACTAAAATGTCCATTCTACCTAAATAATCTATAGATTCAATGCAATCCCTATTAAAACACCAATGGCATTTTTCATAGATCAAGAACAAATATTTCAAAAAATGTATATGGAACCAAGAAAGACCCCAAATAGCCTTAGCAATCTTGAGAAAGAAGAAAAAAGAAGGAGGGATCAAAATGCCTAATATCAAACTATATTACAAGGCCACTGTAATCAAAACAGTCTGGTACTGGCACAAGAACCAACAGATCAATGGAACAGATAGAGAGCTCTGAAATAAACCCATGTCTCTATGGTCAATTAATATTTGACAAAGGGGGCAGGAGCATAAGATGGAGTAAAAACAGCCTCTGTAATAAATGATTTTGGAAGATCTAGAGAGGTACGTGCAAAAAAAAAAAATGATACTAGACCATCACCTTATACCATACACCAGAATAAACTCAAGATGGGTAAAAGACAAATGTCATGACAACATTAAAGTCCTAGAGGAGAACATAGGCAGGAAAATTTCAGATATCCTACACATCAATATTTTCACTGATGTATCTCCTAGGGTAAGGGAAATAAAGGAAAAAAATAAACGAATGGGACTACATCAAAGAAAAAAGCTTCTGCACAGCTAAAGAAAACATCATCTACATGAAAAGGGACCCAACCATATGAGAAAACATTTCTGCCAATAATATCGCACAGGGTTTGATCTCCAAATTATATAAAGAACTCATGTGACTAAACACCAGAAAGACAAACAATTCAATTAAAAAATGGGCAAAGGACCTGAACAGATACTTCTTCAAGGAGGACATACAGAAGACCCACAGATATGAAAGGATGCTCAACATCACCAGCCATCAGAGAGATGCAAATTAAAACCACAATGAGATATCACCTCATAACAGTCAGAATGGCTATAATTAACAAATCAACAATCAAGTGCTGGTGAGGATGTAGAGAGAAGAGAACCCTAGTGCACTGTTGGTGGGAATTCAGACTGGTACAGGCACTGTGGAAACAGTACATAATTTCCTCAGAAAATTAAAATGGAACTGCCCTTCCAACCAGTGATTCCACTACTGGGATTATATCCTAAGAATCCTGAAACACCAATTCAAAAGAACCTATACATCCCTATGGTCCCAGCAGAGTTATTTACAATAGCCAAGTGCTAGAAACTGCCTAAGTGCCCACCAGTAAATGAGTGGATCAAAAATCTGTGGTACATTTACACAATGGAATTCTACACAGCAGAAAGAAAGCAGGAACTCCTACCTTTAATGACAGCATGGATGGAACTAGAGAGTATTAAGCTAAGTGAAATAAGCCAGGTGGTGAAAGACAAATACCATATGATCTCACCTATAAGAGGAACGTAATGAACAAAAACAAATTAAGAAGCACAATAGAACCAGAGGCATGGAAACATGGAACAGTCTGACAGCGACCAGCGTGGAGCTGGGAGGGGGATAAGTGTGGAAGGAAGGGGAAGGGACTAGTCAAAGAGAATATATGAATGACCCATGGACAACAACATGGGGACTGACTGTGGGAGTGGGGGGGGTGGATGGGTTGGAGGAGTGCAAAGAGTGAGAAATTGGGACAATCGTAATAGACAGCAATAAAATATTTTTTTTAAAAAAGGAGAAACTCTGCAAAAACAAGTAAAATGCAAAGAAAGCCAGGCACCTGCTTTTCACATTGTTTCCTTTAGCATTTCTTCATAAAGACCCACCTTTCATGTCCTTTGCTAAGCTTCAGACACCAAATTGCATGCAAAATGTAAATCTATTGTCTATTAATCTGTGAGAATCTTTAGGCTGAAGCAACTTGCTGTTCCCTTTGCCTTGCCCAGTGAGACCTCTCTGTACTGCTCTCCAAGAACAGGCAAGCAAAGAAGATGATGCTTCTCACTTCACCACAACTCACCCTGGCATTGTGGCAATAACCCCACCACCACCTGTTGTGTTCAAATGGGAGTTAAAAGGCTTAGGGATTCTTCACCAGCACTTCCACCTGGGGTCAGGGCCGGCCACAACTTACCAAGAGGAAAATGGACAAAACCACAGCAAGAGAAATTATGGTTTCAGGTTCTGAGAAGAAATAAGAAACAAAGTGGATAAAAAACTTAACTATAAGTCATGACACCATTAAAGTCCTAGAGGACAACATAGTCAGGAAAATCTCAGATATTCCACACAGCAATATTTTCATTGATACGTCCCCTAGAGCAAGGAACATAAAGGGGAAAAAAAGAAACAAACAGGATTTCATCAAAATAAAAAGTTTCTGCACAGCTAAAGAAACACAGCAATAAAAGGAAAAGGGAACCAACCATATGGGAAAGTATATTTGCAAATGATACCTCGGACAAGGGTTCGATCTCCAAAATATATAAAGAACTCACAAGACTCCACTCCGGGAAGACAAACCACCCAATTAAAAAGGGGGCAAAGGACTTGAACAGATACTTCTCCAAGGAGGACATACAGAGGGTCCAGAGACATATGAAAGGATGCTCAGCATCACCAGACATCAGAGAGATGCAAATCAAAACCACAGTGATGCACCTCATCTCACCAGTCAGAATAGCCATCATTAACAAATCAACAAACAGTAAGCTCTGGAGAGGTTATAGAGAAAAGGGAATCCTAGTGCACTGGGTGAGAATGCAGACTGGTGCAGCCTCTGTGGAAAACAGTATGGAATTTCCTCAGAAAACTAAAAATGGAACTGCCTTTTGACCCAGCAATTCCACTGCTGGGATTATACCCTAAAAATCCTGAAACACGAGATACATAGAGCTGACTTCTGGCCAAGATGGAGCCATAGGTAGACACACTATGCCTCCTCACGCAACCAAACGGAGAACAACAACAAATTTAAAAACAAAAAACAACCAGAACTGCCAGAAAATCAAACTGTATAGAAGTCCGACAACCAAGGATTTAAAGAAGAAACATTCATCCAGACCAGCAGGTAGGGTGGAGACAGGCAGCCAGGGTGCAGAAGTCAACCAAGATGCAAATCAATGGTTTGGAGCAGAAGGAAGAAAGAAACATTCAACCAGAACTGAATGAAGAAACAAGAATTTTAAAAAATGAGGAGAGGCTGAGGAACCTCTAGGACAATTTCAAACATCCCACATCTGAATCATAGGAATGCCAGAAGGAGAAGAGGAAGAGCAAGTAATTGAAAACTTATTTGAAGAAATAATGAAGAACTTGACCAATCTGGCAAAGGAAATAGACTTCCAGGAAGTCCAGAAAGCTCAGAGTCCCAAAGAAGTTGGACTCAAGGAAGCACACACCAAGCACATCATCATTAAGTTACCCAAGATTACAGTGGAGAGAATCTTAACAGAAGCAAGAGAAGAGACTTATTTACAAAGGTGTACCCATAAGACTCTCAGCTGATTTCTCAAAAGAAACCTTGCAGGCAAGAAGGGGCTGGAAAGAAGTATTTGAAGTCAAGAAAGGCAAGGACCTACATCCAAGATTACTCTATCCAGCAAAGCTATCATTTAGAATGGAAGGGCAGATAAAGCGCTTCCCAGACAAGGTGAAGTTAAAGACGTTCATCCTCACCGAGCCATTATTATATGAAATGTTAAAGGGACTTATCTAAGAAAAAGAAGGTCAAAAATATGAACAGTAAAATGACAACAAACTCACAACTATTAACAACCGAACCTAAAAAAAAACAAAAACAAAAATGAATTAAGGATGCAACTAGAACAGGAACAGAATCACAGAAATGGAGATCACATGGAGGGTTATCAGCGGGGGATTGGGATTGGGTAGAGGGGGAAAAGGTACAGGGAATAAGTAGCATAAATGGTAGGTAGGAAATAGGGGGAGGTTAAGAATAGTATAGGAAATATAGAAACCAAAGAACTTATATATATGTACTACCCATGGGCATGAACTAAAGGGGGGAGTGTGGGTGGGAGCGGGTGTGCAGGGTGGAGGGAATAAAACAGGGAAAATGGGACAACTGTAATAGCGTAATCAATAAAATATATATTTTTTAAATCCTACAACACCAATTCAAAAGAACCTATGCACCCCAATGTTCATAGCAGCACAACTTACAACAGCCAAGTGCTGGATGCAACCTAAGTGCCCATCAGTAAATGAGTGGGTCAAAAATCTGTGGTACATTTACACAATGGGATACTACACAGCAGAAAGAAGGAGCTACTACTCTTCACACAGCATGGATGGAATTGGAGAGCATTATGCTAAGTGAAATAAGCCAGGCGGTAAAAGACAAATACCATATGATCTCACCTTTAATTGGAACCAATCAACAAAACAAAGAAACAAGCAAAATACAACCAGAGACATTGAAATAAAGAACAAACTGATAATAACCAGAGGGAAGGGGTGAGAGGGATAATGGGGAAAAATAGGGGAAGAGCCGTCAAGGAACATGTATAAAGGACACAAGGACAAAGCCAAAGGGGGTAGGTTGGAGGGTGGCAGGTGAGGATGGGTGGGGCAGGGAGGAGGTGTTGGAGGAGAAAATGGAGACAACTGTACTTAAACAACAATAAAAAATGTGTTAAAAAATAAAGAAATGAGAAACCATGGGAAGTTTTCAGGTGTCTCACGCCGTACCTTTTACATCTTCCATTCAGTCTGGGATGAATGAGAGCTGTTACACCAAGATGTCTGTTCTTTTCACCTTCCTTCCTGGCCTCTTGTTTTCTGGGAAGTTTCTAAGGATGTTCATGGAATTTCCACCCCACCCCTGCTTTGTCTGTGATAGTGCCACCCCAAACTATTGAACTCTCTGTCTCATACAGAGTAATAATAAAGGCAGCAGTATTATATAATAACACTTATCAATCAGTTCTTATGTTCCAGACATGTGTCTGGTATATTCTCAAGTTATTGTTGGAGGACGTGATCACGAGTTAACTGGAGAGCTGGACTGGGGCAGTTGGAAGTTCTTCATCCCTCACCTGTCTCATTGGAATGTAAGTTCACTTCCTGCAGCTGGAGCCATTTCAAGGATCCACCCTTGAGACAGGTGCTGTCGATTCCACCTGGTTTGTATGCATGACTGAACCCAATTAAGGTCTCTGTGTAAACTTTAAAGGTTTTGTAGAGCACATGCAGAGATCTAGTCATCTTGCAGCTGCTGAAGACAAGCTTCCTATGTAAATTCCGGTGCTTGTTAAACATACCACCTACCAATCTGGAGTGGCCTGTCTCTTATTTCAGTCTCTCCCTGCCCTCTGTGTAAGGGGCCAATTTCAGATTTCATCTGGGAAGCTCCCATGTTGTCATCCAACAATTATCTTCATAGTAGCCTATGAGGTCAAACTGCTCCTAATCTCACTTTATCAAAGATGAAACTGAAAGGGCAATCAATTTGCCTGATGTCACACAGCTAGTGGGCAGAATTGGGATTAGAACCAAGGCAGTTTGAGGACAGAGCCTGTACTCACTACTCCTCTATCACATTGGGTAAGCCAACCTTTCTCATGTCCCAGCTTCCACAGCCTTCTTTTCCCCATAACTGGGGTCTCCTAACTTTCTCCTGTAGGCTTCAAAGGATCCAGACCAAATCCTCCTCTCAGACAAAAGGAGGTAAAGGGATCTAAGTGGCTTTGTACATACTTAGGACCTAGAAACCCTTCCCTGTGGTTCCAACCTTGACGGCGTAGCCCAGATGCAGAGCTAAATTCCTCACCTGTCCCCTAGATCTGAGTCCCTGTGTAGATTATCTACTAATTACACAGCCCTTCACTCATTCATTGCATAAGTATTTTTGATTACTACCTACCAGTCATAAAAAAGAGAGAATGCGACCATTTAACAATGTTATTATGTCCATACTACAGATGGGAAAACAGAAATTGAAAGATGAAAGCACTTGTTTGCTGTCCTACATCTAGTAATAGCAGAATCAGTGTTTGATTCTGGGCCATCCTTTTTTCTGAGATTTGGGTCCTGCCAATATACTCCTCCCTTTGACTCCTTCATCATTTTCCAAACAGCAACCAATTCTCTAATTTTCTGATAGGGTGTCCTATAATTCAATACATTTCTTTCACTAAGTATCAGAGTTGACACCCCACAGTTTAAGGACTTGGTCCCACAAGGACCAATTATAAATGGGGTCCTCAGGATACCTACATGTTTTCCCCAGCCAATTATAAATTTGGGAGTTACCATGGCTCATCCTCAGGCTTGATAATTCACTGAAACAACTCTGGAACTCAGGAAAGCTCTATACATATGATTTCAGTTTTATTATAAAGAGTACAACTCAGGAACAGCCAAATGGAAGAGTCACATAGGGCAGGGTATGGGGAGTGGGGGAGTGCAGAACTTCCATCAATCTCTGTGGGCAAGCCACCATCCCAGCATGTCAAGAGGATCACAAACTTGGAAGCTCACAAACCCTGTTCAAAAGTTTTTAACCAAGACAAGAATTACATAGGCATGATTGATTATGTCATTGGCCATTGGTGATTGAACTCAGTCTCCAGCCCTCCTCCACTCCCCAGAAACTGAAGTTCCAACCCCCATAGCAGTCCCTCCCTTGCAACTATCTGAAGGGCCACCTTGAGTCATCTCATTAGCATAAGCTCAGGTATGAGAGAAAAGTTCTCCTTATGAATAACAAAAGACACTCCCATCACTCAGGAAATTCCAAGGATTTCTGAAACTTTGTGCCAGGAACTGGGGCCAAGAATATATATGTAAATTTTGTTTTATTTATACCCGGACCCCCCAGGAATCAGAGCCAATGACTGAAACTATTCTACCTGCCATAGTTTGACTTCCATTAAAGGAGCCACCTGCCTGGATTTCTATGAATGCTTCCTGGCTCCCCATCACTGAAGTTCTGTCCACTGGACTAGTCACAGCCAGCTGTGCCCATCCCTTCCATTCCAAGCCTGCCTTACTCCAGGGATCTGGTCTCCTTTCCGGAACTGTCCCCACTCCAAGTCTGCACCTATAAGAATTAACTGTGTCATGTTCTGCCAGACACCAATGTAACCCAGACATGCCCAAAGGGCAGTTGACTTTGCCAGTCATGGCAGACCACAGGCTCTGGCACTGAAGAAGTTGAAGAAAGAGTTGGGTTAGTATGAATCATAGCAAGGAAAAAAATCTACAGAGTATTAGATTTAGAGAATATTACTCTCCAGTATTACTAGAACACCTCTCTGGCCATAGTAGCTAGGCCTCTATCAGTGTTTCCATTATAAATCCTATTTCCAAGAGTTTATGACTTGCTGTAAAAATTCAATCAAGCCTGAAAAGCAGCATAGTAAGCTTGCAGTCCAGGAAGAGCTTTGATTCAAGAAAGGATAAAAAGTCAAGATGAAACAAACAAATAGAAAAGAGAAAAAAGAAACAAGTTGTTTAAAAAGAAGAAAACTAGTTTTCACAGGTTATTAACTCCCATGTGCAGAGAGCCCTCTGAGGACACAGAAGCCCAGTGCACGTCGCTCCATGATGTGTTTCGTGATTGGGAAAGCTGTGGTGGCAGCATGTGTTAACCCTGCTCCACGGGGTCCTCTGGGGAGCAATGTCCCCCGGCAAAGACTGCATTCAGGAAAACTCTCGGGGGCACATATCAAATCTTCGCTGGTTAAGTAAAAGGTAGGGAGAGTACAGGAGATGCTCAGTAAGCTTATACTCTCTGATAAGGTAAAGGCAAACTATGATCCAATTACTCATTTCCTTAAAATGAAGCAACTATACAGAACACAGACTGACAGCTGTCAGATGGGTCTAAAAGGTAAAGAGATTAAGCAAAAAGAAAAAAAAAAACTCATAGACACAGACAATAGTATGGTGATTACCAGAGGGAAAGGAAGGTGAGGGAGGTAGAAGAGGGGAAAGGTGGGATAAATGATGACAGAAAAAAACTTGACTTGGGATGGTGAACACTATACAGATGATGTATTATAGAACTGTACGCTTGAAACCTATATGATTTTATTTACCAATGTCACCCCAATAAATTCAGTAAATTTTTTAAAAAATAAACTATTATTTCAATTCTAAATAAATAAATAAATAAACAAATAAATAAAGGCAGTAGTGTTGGCGATCAAGCTATTGCCTCTCAGCTCCCAACCCACCTGCTATAATCTGCTTTGTGATGCTGAAGCTGGCACCTCACAAACAGTATTTCTGTTTTGCCAGCTGGTACCCCATTAAGTTCTGGCAACAGAGGATGCCAGAGGGAAGTTGGAAGGCTGCAGAGGGGATTCTGTGTCCTTTTATGCTTTCTGTACCTACAGCAATATGATAGTAGGTTCTAGTTTCAAATGTTATTCAAACTCCCAGAACCAGCATCATTGCACCTCTTCAGAGATATCAGCACCAGGCAGCTGTCTGGGGCCTCTTCTCCTTGATTCCAAATTTCGATAACCCAACCTCTTTCCTCAGTTCCCCCAGCTGTAGAGATAGTAGTTTCTATCTGAAGCTGCTCTACTTATGTTGCCTCAGTGTTTGTTACCTTTCCCTTTAACTTTTTAAATACCTGTTTAACAAATTCCTTTTATTAAATTCTCTATTCAAATAACTGGTATGGCTCATTATCCTGAATGGACCCTGACTGATACTAAGTCCTAAGGAAGCTAAGGGAAGCTTCTTTAACCTCTTTTTGAAGTTCAGTTCCCCTTGCTGCCAGAAAATTCTTTTTTATACCAATGTCATATCAAAACTTAGCATAAATAATTTATATATACTTGATATATTTATATTTTATATTTAGTATGTATCAAATCATTATGTTCAACATCTAAAACTAGTATTATACATTATATGTCAATTATACCTCAATTTTTAAAAATTGCCTATTCTGTCTCTAGCACTTACTTATTATGTGACTTTGAGCATAGTAACTTAATTTTTCTAAGGCTCAGTTTTGTCATGTCCAATACTGGGATATCAGTACATATGCAGTAGGGTTATTTTTGAGGACTAAGTGAAATAATCTATGTGCAAGCACAATAGCTGGTTCATACAGATACTTGTGATAAAACTAGAACAATAACCTCCCCAATTCCATAGTAATCCTAGTCCAACCCTATTTTTTTAAATAATCTTTCAGCTCAAAGTGAACACATGCTTACACACATCAAAGTAATTCATTTTTCTGGCCACAGAAAATCCAGGGATGGACATCCAAGTCAGGCCAATCAGAATGGCTGAATGGTCACCATGACTATTCTAGGTTATGGGAAAATTATGCCATTTCTTGCTTTGATGCCTAAACTGTAAAACCATACAATCCCAAGACTCCAGGAGCAGATCTTTCCCACCACTTGAGTGACCAACTCAACTTTCTTGGTTTCAAATCTAAAACTCCTGAATCCCGGGATACCCTTAACACCCAGACAAATTGAGTTGACTGGTCACCCTGCCATGGTGAAAGCCTGAAGGCAGATGTAGCCCCTACAAGAGAAAGGAGGCATTTCTCCAAAAAAGATATACAAATGACTAACAAGCATGTGAAAAGGTATTTGACATCACTAGTCATCAGGGAAATGCAAATCAAAACCACAATGAGGTGCCACTTCACACCCACTGGGATAACTATCATTGTTCTAAAGGGTGGGGGAAGTGACAAATGTTGGTGAGGGTGTGGAGGAAATTGGACCTTTGTATATTACTCATGGAAATGTAAAATGGTTTAGCCACTGTGGAAATTAGTTTGGTGGTTTCTCAAAAAGCTAAAATAAAGTTGCCATATGATCCTGCAATTCTGTTTCAAGGTAAGTACCCAAAAGAATTAAAAACAGGTACTCAAACAAGTACTTGTACATACATGCTCATACATGCTGCTATTGTGAATTACATGATAGAATTCTGAATAACATTGCCTTCAATTAATGGCAATTTATTTTTAACTCAGGATCCACTAAAATTTAATCTAGTTTCTGTCTGGCTTTAGTAAAAGTAAAGAACAGCTTATTACTGGCTGATCTAGAAAGACCACGTATAATAGAAAACTCTTATGAACTCCAGCTGTCTCTTCTTCAGGCTGAATAGTCCCAGTTGTTTCAACCTTTTCAAGTACTGTTTGGAAAGCCTTTTTTGACCGGTATCTAAATCAAGATAGCCATTATATTTTAGAAAATTACTTGACAGAAATCAAAGATAGATAGGAGACACAGAACTCCCCATTCTCATCAACAAAAGAAATGGCCTATGGGTCTCACAAAAGAAATTCTGTCACCTTATCCATTGGAGAGTGATGCTGAACAAATATTCTGAAAATTAATCCTCTTATACTTCAGACTTTCTCACTCCTCCTTCATAATCACCTTGATGTTTTTTACATATTATTATGAAAGGACTAATCACATTTTAATATTGTAGGCTGGGATTTAATTGTTAGTTTATAATTGAGTGGCCCTAAGTGGAAGGAACTAATTGCCTCCATAAAAATTTAATGTAATTCTGTCAGGTATTCATCTGGATCTCAGAATACCCCTATGGCCAATGAGTTCATCAGTTTGCTAATTTTCTATGAGAGATTAGATTTTATTAACTCTCCTAGCCCTCAATGGCTAGCTATATCACATAAAGACTAGCACACAAAGAAATTTAAGCTTGAGATAGCTTAAATTGCACCATGTGGGTAGAATTCTCAGATGTGGTGATTTGGAAGAAACCTCACAAAATGTTAATAATGGTGAATAGTAACAGGAGCCTCTTACTGCCCCTTACAGGTAACCTAGGCAAATCTTCTAACCTCTGGTGTCAGGTGCTGCTTCTTCTGTAAGAGGAAGTACTTGGCATAGACATCTATGGTTTTTTTCAGCATCAAAATTTTGTGTTCTACATAGAAGAATGAGGTTGGTTATCAAACGAGTTCATCCATTATAAAGAAACATGGTAGCAATCATTATTCCCATTTTATAGTTGTGTAAATCTGAGCAGCAGTTCAAGGTATGAGAGTCCAAAACAGAAACATCTTTCACCACCCAGGTAGTTTTCTGGCCATGTGTTTATTGGGTCAAATGGACCATAGTTGCCAGGGCTACTTTGGTTGAAGAGCATTTCAGAACGCTATAGTTAACAGTCATCAACTGCTAGAATAATAAAACCAATACCATATACCAAAAGCCTGTAGAGATCAAAATACTACATGCTATCAAGATCCAGATTAGGGGAAGATGGCGGCAACATAGGTGGGAGCGGAGTCCACTTCCCCTCAACGCCAGGGAAATACCTAGCTAATCTGAGGAGCAGAGCGAACAGCCAACAGTATTCCAGCATATACGAAGATCAGAGACCAAAGATAGAGGACACTGAAAGATCTGACGGTAAGAAGAGTGCTCAAGGACAATAAGGTCCACGGGACCCAGGACCGCGCGGTACAAGGGCGGCAGAAGCGCCAGCCCTGGCGCAGGGGCTGCGGCAGGAGTCTTGGGAGAGGGCCAGGCTGCGCTGTGAGCAGCCAGGTGCTTGATTAGACCAGGGGGGCTTGAAAAGGAGGAATTTCTCAAAAAGAAAAAGAAAATAGAGACACTCAGGGGCTAATTAGAGAACTCTCGGTAGTAGCCGAGGCCCCTGGCGCCCCTCCCCCGCCACCCCTGGACTGCTACGCTCACCTGAGGTCCGGTCGCGAGCGCGAGCAGATTAGCCAACGGGACCCACACTTGAAACCCCGGAGGGGCGCCCACACCTGAAACCTCCGAGATAATTTGGAGCAGAGACTAGCTGCTCCACCCACAGGCCCAAAACCTCGGAACCGAGTGCCGCGTGATTCAGTCCCAGGGCGGCCCCGCCCGCCCGAGAGACTCAAGCCCAGGGCGGCTGGATCGGCCCCCAAGCACAGAGCCTGTGGCTCAGCGGGCTGCGCGCGCTCACCAAGCACAGGGCCGGCTGGGTGCCTGTTTTCCAAATACAAAGCTGCTGGCGAGTGTCCTAACCCCAAGGCGGCTGAATCCGCCACCTGCGCACCAGCATTCCAAGCCCTGGCGGCTCGATTGGTCCGCCGGCTGCGCGCTCAGGGCACAAAATAACGTCACAGACCCAAAGCGGCTGGATTCCCCTGCTGCGCGCGCACGCGTCACAAGCCAAAGTGGCTGGATTGGCTGATCAACGGACTGATTGACTGCCAGGGACCACACCTACAAAACAGCGAAGAGTGTGACCCAGGAAGAGAGAAAAGTGAAACCAATCCTTCCAACCACCCCCTCCCGTTGCACAGACAGGACACCAGCAGAAATAACCTGACCGGTTTAAAGCCAACAGAAGATTTTTTTTTTTTTATCCTTTTTCTTTTTTTTCCTTTCCCCCTGAATTCCTTCTTCCTCTCTCTTTTTTTCTTTTTTTTCTTTCCTTCTTCCTCCCATCCTTTACCATTTTTATGTCTTCTTCCTGCCTTCTTTTATCTATTTCTATGTTTTAATTTTTGCTAAAATTCCTTCTTATCTTGCCTCCGATCTTTATTCCTTCTTCCCTCCTTCCTTCCTTTCCTCCTTTCCTATTTCCTTTTTCCCTCCTTCCCATCTTTGTTTTGGTTTGTTTTGTGTGTGTGTGTGTTTTTTTTTTGTTGTTTTTCTTTTCTTTCGCCCCCCCTTTCTCTTTTTCCCACAGGTGAGACAACAAAACCTGGAGTGCTGAAAAGACTAGAGTTAGACCGTGTTAAACACATAAACGTCAGCTCAAAACCAGTGAGCACAGGAGACTAAGGAGACAGCACCACCGAATCCCATTGGCATTCTACCATAGAAGTTCATATCATAAATCCAGGGAGTCAGAACAAAGCAATTTAAGACGCAGAGGCCAACAAGAAGAGCCTCACAAACAATGGGAAGACAAAGAAACAATTCCCAAATGAAAGGAAAGGAGGAAGTCTCAGAAAGAATACTAACCGAGAAAGAGGCAACTCAACTATCAGATACTGAGTTCAAAGCAATGGTCATCAGGAAGCTCACTGAGCTCTCTGAGCTCAAAGAGAACTACCAGAAACTACAAGGAAACTACAATGAACTCACTGCAAACTATATCAACATGAAAAAGGAAATAGAAAATATCAACAAGAGCCAAGAGGAAATGAAGAATACAATTTCTGAATTGAAGAACACAGTAGAAGGAATGAAAAGCAGACTTGATGAAGCAGAGGATCGGATCAGCGAGCTGGAGGATAAAGTAGAAAAAAACACCCAGAAGGAGCAAGAAAAGGAAAAGAGGCTCAGAAAGAATGAAGAGGCAATAAGGGAAATGCAGGACAACATGAAACGTAACAATATCCATATAATAGGAATACCAGAAGGAGAAGAAGAAGAGCAAGGGATAGAAAACCTGTTTGAAAAAGTAATGATGGAAAATTTCCCTAATCTGAGGAGAGAAAAAGTCAACCAAATCCAGGAAACACAGAGAGTCCCAAGCAAGAGGAACCCAAAGAGACCCACTGCAAGACACATCATAATTAAAATGGCAAATTTCCAAGACAAAGAGAGGATCTTAAAGGCAGCAAGGGAGAAAAAGGAAGTAACATACAAGGGAGCCCCAATAAGGTTAGCAACTGACTTCTCAATGGAAACGCTCCAAGCCAGAAGAGAATGGCAAAAAATATTCCAAGTACTGAGAACCAGAGGCCTGCAACCAAGACTACTTTACCCAGCAAGGCTCTCAATCAAGATAGAAGACCAAATAAAGAGTTTCCCAGACAAAAAAAGTCTAAAAGAATACAGCTCCACCAAACCAGCTCTGCAAGAGATGCTAAAGGGACTGCTTTAAGGAAAGGAAGGAAAAGAGAAGGACAGAGGAACACAGGTAGGAAATAATGGCAATGAATAACTACCTATCGATAATAACCTTAAACGTAAATGGATTAAATGCTCCAATCAAAAGACATAGAACAGCTGAATGGATAAGAAAACATGACCCACACATATGCTGCCTACAAGAGACCCATCTCAGGACAAAAGACTTACACAGACTGAAAGTGAAGGGCTGGAAACAAATTTTCCAAGCAAACGGACAGGAAAAAAAAGCAGGGGTAGCAATACTCATATCTGACAAAATAGACTTCCAAAGAAGGGCCATAAAGAGAGACCCAGAAGGTCACTTCATAATACTCAAAGGAAGAATCCACCAAGAAGACATAAACATTGTAAATATATATGCACCCAACATAGGAGCACCCAAATACATAAAGAAAATATTGGAGGATTTCAAGAAAGATATTGACAGCAACACAATTATAGTAGGGGATTTTAACACCCCACTATCAAAAATGGACAGGTCTTCCAAACAAAAGATCAACAAAGATATTGTGTCACTTAACAATACCTTAGAGGAAATGGACTTAACTGATATATACAGAGCTTTTCATCCCAAAGAAGCAAAATACACGTTCTTTTCAAGTGTCCATGGAACTTTTTCAAAGATAGACCACATGATAGGACACAAAGCAAGCCTCAACAAATTCAAGAAAATTGAAATCATATCAAGCATCTTCTCTGACCACAAGGGTCTGAAACTAGAAACCAACGCCAAGGGTAAAAACCCAAAACACTCAAAAGCATGGAGACTGAATAGCATGCTATTAAACAATGAATGGGTCAAGAACGAGATTAGGGAAGAAATCAAAAACTTCCTGGAAACAAATGAAAACGAACTCACAACAACCCAAAACCTATGGGACACAGCAAAGGCAGTCCTGAGAGGGAAGTTCATAGCAATACAGGCCTACCTTAAGAAGTTAGAAACAGTTCAAACAAACAACCTAACCCTATGCCTACAAGAACTGGAGGAACAACAACAAAGACAGCCCAGAGCAAGCAGAAGGAAGGAAATAACCAAGATCAGAGCAGAATTAAATGACATAGAGACTAAAAGCACAATTGTAAGGATCAATGAATCCAGGAGCTGGTTCTTTGAAAAGATAAACAAAATCGACAAGCCTTTAAGTAGGCTCATCAAAAAGAAAAGAGAGAGGATCCAAATAAACAGAATTAGAAATGAAAGTGGAGAGATTACAACTGATACCACAGAAATACAAAGGATCGTAAGAAATTACTATGAAGACCTGTATGCTAAGAAATTTGAAAACCTAGATGAAATGGACACATTTCTAGAAAAATATAATCTTCCAAAACTGACTGAAGAAGAAGCAGAAAACCTGAACAGACCAATATCAGCAAAGGAAATTGAAGCAGTCATCAAGAACCTCCCATCACACAAAAGCCCTGGACCAGATGGCTTCACGGGAGATTTCTACAAAGCATTTAAGGAAGAACTAACCCCTATCCTTCACAGACTATTCGAAAAAATCCAAACTGATGGAAGACTCCCAAACTCTTTTTATGAAGCCAACATCATCCTAATCCCAAAACCAGATAAAGACACAACGAAGAAAGAAAACTTCAGGCCAATATCGCTGATGAACATAGACGCTAAAATTCTCAACAAAATATTAGCAAACCGCATCCAGCAATATATTAAAAAGATCATCCACCATGACCAAGTGGGATTCATCCCAGGGATGCAAGGATGGTACAATATTCGCAAATCAATAAACATAATACATCACATCAACAACAGCAAAGACAAAAATCACATGATCATATCAATAGATGCGGAAAAAGCATTTGATAAGATACAGCACCCATTTCTGATAAAAACACTCAGCAAAGTGGGAATAAAGGGAGCAGTCCTCAACATAATTAAGGCCATATATGAGAGACCTACAGCCAACATCACACTCAATGGACAAAAACTTAGAGCTTTCCCACTAAGATCAGGAACTAGACAAGGATGCCCTCTCTCACCACTCCTATTCAACATAGTATTGGAAGTCCTAGCCACAGCAATCAGACAAGAAAAAGCAATAAAAGGCATCCAAATTGGAAAGGAGGAAATGAAACTGTCACTGTTTGCAGACGACATGATAGTGTACATGGAAAACCCTATAGACTCCACTCAAAAACTACTCGACCTAATAAATGAATTTGGCAAAACAGCGGGATACAGAGTCAATACCCAGAAATCAAAGGCATTCCTCTACACCAGCAACGAAACTGCAGAAACAGAAATCAGGAAAAAAATCCCATTCGATATAGCAACAAGAAAAATAAAGTACCTAGGAATAAACCTAACCAAGGAGGTAAAAGACCTGTACTCAGAAAACTACACAACACTGAAGAAAGAAATTAAGGAAGATACAAACAAATGGAAGCATGTACCATGTTCATGGATTGGAAGAATCAACATTATCAAAATGGCCATACTACCCAAAGCAATTTATAGATTCAATGCAATCCCTATTAGAGTACCCATGACGTATTTCACAGATATAGAACAAACATTGCAGAAATTCATATGGAACCATAAACGACCTCGAATAGCTGCAGCAATTTTGAGAAAGAAAAACAAAGCAGGAGGGATCACAATACCTGATATCAAACTGTATTACAAGGCCACTGTAATCAAAACAGCCTGGTACTGGCATAAAAACAGGCACATAGACCAATGGAACAGAATAGAGAGCCCAGAAATAAACTCAAGTCTATACGATCAATTAATATTTGACAAAGGAGGCAGGAACATAAAATGGAGCAAAAACAGCCTCTTCAACAGATGGTGTTGGGAGATCTGGACAGCTACGTGCAAAAAAATGAAACTCGATCACCAACTTACGCCATACACGAAAATAAACTCAAGATGGATAAAAGACTTAAATATAAGCCGTAACACCATAAAAGTCCTTGAGGAAAACACTGGCAGGAAAATCTCAGACATTCCACGCAGCAACATCCTCACAGACACATCCCCTAAAGCAAGGGACATAAAGGAAAGAATAAACAAATGGGACCTCATCAAAATAAAAAGCTTCTGCATGGCTAAAGAAAACAGCACCAAATTACAAAGAGTACCAACAGTATGGGAAAACATATTTGCCAACGATACCTCAGACAAGGGCCTGATCTCCAAAATATATAAAGAACTCACTCGACTCTACTCCAGGAAGACAAACAACCCAATTAAAAAATGGGCAAAGGACTTGAACAGACACTTCTCCAAGGAAGACATACAGAGGGCCCAGAGACATATGAAAAGATGCTCAGCATCACTAGCCATCAGAGAGATGCAAATTAAAACCACAATGAGGTATCATCTCACACCAGTCAGAATGGCCAACATAAACAAATCCACAAACAAATGTTGGAGAGGATGTGGAGAAAAGGGAACCCTTGTGCACTGTTGGTGGGAATGCAGACTGGTGAGGCCACTGTGGAAAACAATATGGAATTTCCTCAGAAAACTAAAAATGGAACTGCCCTTTGACCCAGTCATTCCGCTGCTGGGATTATACCCTAAGAACACTGAAACACCAATCCAAAAGAATCTGTGCACCCCAATGTTCATAGCAGCACAATTTACAATAGCCAAGTACTGGAAGCAACCGAAGTGCCCATCAGCAAACGAGTGGATCCAAAAACTATGGTATATTTACACAATGGAATTCTACGCAGCAGAGAGAAAGAAGGAGCTTATACCCTTTGCAACAGCATGGATGAAACTGGAGAGCATTATGCTAAGTGAAATAAGCCAGGAAGTGAGGGACAAGTACCATATGATCTCACCTTTAACTGGAACATAAGCAATAGAAGAAAAAAGCAAACAAAATATAACCAGAGACATTGAAGTTAAGAACAATCTAACAATAGCCAGGGCGGGGGTGGGGGGTGGGGGCGGGGATAGTGGGAAGAGGGTATTACAGGAACTACTATAAAGGACACATGGACAAAACCAAGGGGGAGGGTGGAGAGGGGGGAGGGAGGTGGGTTCACCTGGGGTGGGGTAGAGGGATGGGGAGAAAAGGCATACAACTGTAATTGCATAACAATTAAAAAAATATATATATAAAAAAAAAAAAAAAAGAAAAAAAAAAAAAGATCCAGATTATATCTTCCTATGTAATAAGTAGAACCACACATTTTTAAGATACATTTCTTGGGTCAGAGTTTAACTACTTCCCAAGCTAGAGGATTTGATATAAGTCCAGTTCATTTCACGAACACCCTGTGGAAATGCCAGGAGAATACAGAGGGAGAAGCGGTGCATTTTGTACTGATTAGATTGTGACATGGTGAAGCTAAATGTGGATCAGTATGAAGGTGACATCAGCTGGGGTGTCAATCAGTAATGGATGCTAAGACACCAGAAATTTCATGAGATGGAATAATATAGCTTATAAGCATTTTTTGTTGGGGTATTTGTCTATGCAGGTGGAAGAAATATTTTTTAAAATCACTTGGGGTTGAATGAGTTCCCATCACCCCAGGAACATGTTCAGGTAACATGAGATGGCACATTGATGAGTTGCCTTGATTGGGTTATGCAGAGAGTTGCCTTTTCTAAGTTGGGTACATAAGTTTGGGGCTGATATAAATTGCTTAAAGATATGATCTGCATCTTTACCCATGACATAGGTCCTCGGCCTCTGATGAAAAAATGTTTAAGAACATCAGATTGATAGAACATCAAATTATAAACATATTCCTGGGGTATTCCCATATTTTAGCCCAGCCCTTACCCACCCCTCATATATTCCTCCTGGGTCTAGGAGAAGCAGAGTGTACAGGGAAGGAATCACACTAAATTTGACTCCAGGCAGCCAAGGAGATTTCTTCCTCCTTCCATTCTGTTAGCCATGGGACTGCTTGAATAGTGGAAAGAGAACTAGCCTGCAGTGCACAGTGAGAACGTGGTGAAAGCGTGGAGTTCTTTGAGTTACATTTTTTTCTGTTTTGCTTTGTGTGACTTATGATAAATAGTTCATACAGTTAACAACCTCATTCATTAACATTAAAGGTTACTTATAAAAACGTAAGTAATTTACTAAGTTTAAAATGTTAAACATCAAACTGCTAAAAAATAGAATGAATGTGAGAAGTCTATCATCAGTGGGGAGCTCTGGCATCTCCTCTTTGTGCATTCTGGTGCTGGGCTCTGGGGTCCACAATGAACAAACACAGACACTCCCTTCCCCTCCCTGTGAAATACTTCCAGTGCTTGATTTCAGCAATGACCCATTCATAGCTTTCATTTCTCCTCAAATCTGTCTTTTCTCTACACATAGTGCTTTGTTAGAATACACCAGAAGCTCCCCAGGCCAAAGAGATTCAATTGTTCAACAAACATTTACTGTGCATCAGTCTGCCATGGCTACTGCAGCAGGTGCTAGAGGTACAAGGGTGGATCAGATGAAGTGCTTGCCCAGGGGAGCTCAAAGCTAGGAGCAACCTCAGACAATTCAGCTGTAAGTGTTGGGTGGAGAAAGCCACATAGACCCAGAGAGAGGAGGTAAAAACTGCGTAATCTGATTCCATTCAATGATGATGATAGATTATTCAGTGCTCAATCCTCTACATTCGCTACTTCCTTTCATCCTCTCAGCAACCATATAAAGTATTAATAACCCTATTTTATGAGTAAAGATATACAGAAATGTTTATCTTTCTGTTAACAGCAGCTGGTCAGAGAATCCTTGCATAAGGAGAAAGCTAGCTTTGTTGAAAAGCTGTTGACACTCATTCCTGTCTAGAAGAATCAGCCTTCCAGGCAAGGGTACTGGATTGGGCAATAGATTTCCTTGAGGAGAGCAAAGAGCTATTTTACATATAAAGACAGGAAACAATGGATGCAAAAAAATAATTGGGAAGAATGGAGTAAAAACTGCAGAACTTTGTATGGGGTGAGTGTCAACAGAAAAGCAGAATCCCTGGCTAATTGTGTAGGACGGAGGGAAGACGAAAGAGGAGAGAAATGCTGTCTGTGTCCTTTGTGAGGGGGACTCTGTCTGTGACCCCACAGATATTCAGTAAACCCAGTTGAATTTCTTGTGGAAACCAATAAAGAAACTGAATTTTACCTCAAAGCTGAAAAAGTGCTGGGTACAATGCACACAACTGATGAGAGGAAGAATGAGTGGGCATCTGTTTTTAGAATAAAAATGGTAACACTGGGTTGTAAAGATATTAAGCTGAAAGCTCAGGCTCATCCCCTTTGAGATACAAAAATGCTGAGAGACCAGAGAACTGTCTTGGCTCCTTAGGAAGATAAGGACATGGTCTCTAGACACTTGCTGAAAAGGCCATACTTGCCAGAGGCTATGTCCCAACTCCCAAAATGAAAGATTCAAGAGTCAGAAGGCTAAGATCATAGAAGCAGATAACACAAGTAAAGGGCTGTTAGGAAGGAAGTATTTCTGTGTCCTTGTAACAAGAAAAATAAAAAGAAAGACGATTAATGACCCTGCCACAATGAGTCTGTGAAGCAGAAATGCTGAAGTAAATCATTGTAGAAAAAATGGAAAAGCCAAAAAGATGAAAAACTGGAAACTTGAAGGTGCTATGGGCCAAGACCATGCGGGGGGGGGGGGGGGGGGGCCCGGGGCGGCAAGCTAGAATTCAGGATGGGAAACCAGGGGTTACGCACCTGTGGGAAAGAGTTGTAAGAACCTATTCTACGTAAGTACCTTGAATAATACCTTTTGTAAAATCTGCAGAAGTGAGTTTTACTTTCAGGAAGGAATGTGAATTTGTAGCTATTATAAAAGAGAACTGAGAGGGATTGAGAGGTTGAACAGGAAACCCAGTTCTCTCTCCATGGCCTCTATGGCTTTTCTGCTAAGAACTGAGGTTAGAGAAATTTGCAGTTACCATGAAAAGAAGATCTCCTGTCTCTGTCACCCTGACGCATGGAGGAAAAAAATGGGACAAACACGGCATGTGGTCCCTCACCCACACTTCTGCTGGACACCTCCACCACCTCTCTCTCCTGGGGCTATCCTTGTCTTAGGTGTGCAGAACACTCTTATTTTTATTCCTCACTAATTGTCAGGGCTGCATCAGGGTAAATTTTTTCCTGTGCAAATGTAGATGCCTTCCCAGGTTTTGATAGCTTAAATCCTACAATCTCTTTGAATATGACCTTTCCACTTCAGAACAGTTTTATTAATTTGCAACTCAGCAATTGTCTCCAGGCCCTACATTGCAATTAAGAGTATTCATTGTGCAGTTTCGGAACTGCTCATTGGTGTTCCCAAAACCTCAATATTGAAATGGAGTTCATTTGACTAGAAGGAAACAGAGGCTCCTGCAGCCACAATGTCGACAAATACTGAGTAGTAGCCTTAGTTCACCAGAGATCCAAAACCAAAAGTGTTATTTTTTTAAAGCAGTAACTGACAGTCATGAAATAGTCAAATTACTTTATACCGTAAAATAGAGTCTACTAGGCAATCTGAAGGGAGGGGGGGGGGGGAAACACAGGGATTATAAATAATGCATTATGTAGATTCATTTTAGAATATGAATAGCTGAAATTGTTAATTTGACATGTACTCAAAACCAAAGTTTTTGCCATTGAATGAAGTAATTATCATTCATTAATCTTTGCAAGGATTAAGAAAATGTGCTTATGATCAGGCTCCCAAGTATCTGCCTGGGAGATACTATTCTAATCATAGGATAGATTTGTCATCCCAAATAAGAGAATAATCTTCCTGTTTAATGATCCTCTCTCCTTAAAGATCAAAATAATGCATCATTGCAGGAACTTCAAGAAAATGATGCTCCAAACACCATTTGTTACTTCTAGGTTTATTCAATGTGATTAAACCTAAAGGGGGGAGGGAAGCACTTCTTCATCCTCCTCTCTCCCCATGAATTTCTTACTCATGAATTTACTTCAAGATGGGGTTTTATCCTCAAGATGATTGTGTTCTGGTGGGATTAGGACACAAAAAAAACAAATTACAGTAAAGGGCAAAAAAGGGGTGAGCACAGGGAAGGACTATCAAACCATGTGAGAGCCATGTGAGACTCTGTTCTGCTGTGTCTCAGTTTTCTTACACATCAAAACATAAATAACTGTTCTACCTTTGCCAGCCTTTATGCAATCAAATGAAGCTAAGTATTGGATTCATAAGATATCATTATAGAAATTTTCAGTTTTGTTCTTCCCCTGATTTGATAACCTTTATTGATCTTTGTAGTTCTTACCATTGTTTATGAAAACAATGACTCAGAGCTACTTTACAATTAGAGATCAAGTTAATTAAAATCCAGATTTCTTAACAGTTCTTCAGTAATTGCTCACTGTTTAACTTGAAAGATCACTTTGTGTAAGAAAAAACGGAAGCAAAAACCCACTGGCAATAGACTAATATCACATATGTATGAAGGGTTTCCACTTATTTTTACGTATCGAGTATGGGATATGAACACTCCTGGCCAGGAGGATGGGAGACCAGAAAGCAGAGGTGTCCTAGTCATTGCTGGTGACTTCCTACAGGGTCCTGAGTGCCATGGAGGACTGTGACATGAGAGAGCCAGCAGGTGTAGAAGAATGAATCCTGACTCGTTTACTCATTTGCCTTATAGAGATAATGGTGAGTGTCTGGAGAAGCTTAGAAAAATTAATAATAGCTAACATTTACTGAGCTCTAACTAAGTCGCACAGTATTCTAAGTGCTTTACATATATTTTCTTATTTATTTTTAAATTTATTCCTCACAAAAACCTTATGAAGTATGTTCTACTATTAACCTCATTTTACAGAGGAGGAAATTAAGGCATCTGGATTAGAGAACACTGATAACTACCATGGTTATTGTTTGAAGCATCCTCTCCCTACACCCCCCCCAAAAAATGGTGGAGTGGGGGGAGAATATAATTATTTAGAAAGGAATTATTTCCACTGATTTTCTTCTCAAAATATGGAAAGAGAAAATGTAAAGGAGAATGATGCCTGAGCAAATACAATAAAAACTTCCCTCACCAAATGTTCTAAGCATCTAGTACGTCAGCGTATATAACCCAGTGAAGATGGCAAAGAATGAGCAGACAGCATATTATCAGACTCATCAGGAGAATGGAAGCACAGACCCAGGAGAAATGTTCCTGCCACTCACAACTGACTCATGGGAAAAAGGAAAAATGTGGAACTCTTGGTGCCAATTATGTATTGTTGAAAACTAAAAACTAACAATGGCATTCACTCAAAAATGCAAAAGGACCATGAGTCAGTTCTACAAGCATAGCAAGCCCTGGCTAAAAAAGTTTTTAAACTTTCTAATTTGAAAAAATTATCATTTAAATCAAATCTGGGTACTGTTTATTGTTCTGTGACTCACTTAAACTGTACTTTAGTCAAATTTTATTGTACTTCTTTTCCCTCCCAATATACGAAGAATCCTGATACCATCATTTCGAGCTTGCCACACAGATAGGGGCTTGGTCAGGAAGGGAAATAATGAGTAATGGTGTAATCAGAAGAGAGATAACTCTTTCTTGAACCTCTACTTTAGGAAGAAAACCCCAAAGATTTCAACAAAGCCATCAAACTAATGGTCTGATCTGTCTTTTGTGCAATAAAACATCTGTGAAGAATTTCCCATTGGGACTATTGAGGGAAATTACTCAATTATCAATTACTGCTTTCATCAGCAGCAAGCTAAGTCCTCCAACTCCTGTTCAAAATTAACAGTTTGTGTGTCCATGGTAGCCCTGTCCTCCCAAGAGAAGCCAAACCATCTACTCTGGTACATGTAGCTATGCAGTGTCCTCTCATCAAACTCACATTTCAGAGGAAATAGAGGCCTATGAGCCTCACTCTTTCCAAAGGAGAGCAGTTCTTTCAGTCAGCAAACATTCACTGAGCACATACTTTGGGCCAGCTACTCTGAATCCAAGAGCCATCTCTTTCTTTTTTTTTCTTTTTTTTTTTTAATTTTTTATTCTTATTCAATTACAGTTGTGTGCCTTTTTTCCCCATCCCTCCACCCCACCCCAGCTGAACCTACCTCCCTCCCCCACCTCCACCCTCCCCCTTGATTTTGTCCATGTGTCCTTTATAGTAGTTCCTGTAATCCCCTCTCCTCACTGCCCCCTCCCCACTCCCCCCTGCCCATTGTTAGATTGTTCTTAACTTCAATGTCTCTGGTTATATTTTGTTTCCTTTTTCTTCTATTTATTATGTTCCAGTTAAAGGTGAGATCATATGGTATTTGTCCCTCACTGCCTGGCTTATTTCACTTAACATAATGCTCTCCAGTTCCATCCATGCTGTTGCAAAGGGTATAAGCTCCTTCTTTCTCTCTGCTGCGTAGAATTCCATTGTGTAAATATACCATAGTTTTTGGATCCACTTGTTTGCTGATGGGCACTTCGGTTGCTTCCAGTACTTGGCTATTGTAAATTGTGCTTCTATGAACATTGGGGTGCACAGGTTCTTTTGGATTGGTGTTTCAGACAAGGGCCTGATCTCCAAAATATATAAAGAACTCACACAACTCCACTCCAGGAAAACAAACAACCCAATTAAAAAGTGGGCAAAGGACTTGAACAGACACTTCTCCAAGGAAGACATACAGAGGGCCCAGAGACATATGAAAAGATGCTCAGCATCACTAGCCATCAGAGAGATGCAAATTAAAACCACAATGAGGTACCATCTCACAGCAGTCAGAGTGGCCAACATAAACAAATCCACAAACAAATGTTGGAGAGGATGCGGAGAAAAGGGAACCCTAATACACTGTTGGTGGGAATGCAGACTGGTGAGGCCACGTTGGAAAACAGTATGGAATTTCCTCAGAAAACTAAAAATGGAACTGCCCTTTGACTCAGCAATTCCGCTGCTGGGATTGTACCCTAAGAAAGAGCCATCTCTTTCTCCAGGAATTTACAGAGGACTGAGACAGAGCATGGAAATGAAACGTGATTACCACAATAGAGGTAGGTATATGGAGCCACAGGGAATAAAGAAAGAGAGGGTAACACCCACCAAGTTGTGACAATTGGAAACAGGGAGAGGGACTTTTTCACTAATGTTAGTGATATTTGAACTGAGTTATAAAGCATAAGCAGGAGTTTTCTTATATTTGTATTCTCTGCTCATCTATAAAACCTCTGAGATAGGAATCAGGTTTTGTTCAGAGCTGTATTTCTAGCAACTAGCATTTTGTCTGAGACATGTAGTGAATGGGTGAACAAAGGAAGGAAGGAAGGAAGGAAGGAAGGAAGGAAAGGAGAGAGGAAAGGAGGGAGGAAGGAGGGAAGGAAGTCTATTTCACAGGCATGGTGGAGTATAGCAGACATCCTTTGACTTGCCCACCTCTGTTCTCTGGAATCTACCCATCTGGCCCATAGGCATTGTATTAACAGTATATTACATTTCTACTACTTGATCCTGGACCCTAGACATAAGTAATTGGTCCAGGAATGGGTCATTGACACAATTGCACCAATCAGAATACCTTCCTTGGAATTCAGATTGGGGCCCAGAAAGAAAGAGAGAATTAGCCTCTCTGAGTACATGAGTCTAGAGCTTATAAAACTTGGGAGCTGGGTGGGGGAAGAGGCCATGTCTTCCACTCTGTGAACAGAGAGCAAAAAAGCCAAGTTGACAAAGAGCAAAGAATAAAGTGCGAAGAAAAACAGAGATGAGCACCAAGGAGAAACACAAAATGGGGAATACTACCTGAATTTCTATGGCCTCCCAGTTCCTGGGGCCCAGTTATGTTACTGCCTTTGTTCTTTGAGTTTCTCGTTTGCCATTTTAGTAAATTTTCTCTTTTTTATTTAAGCCAGCTTTACTTGGCTTCTGATATTTAAAACCCAAAGGATTTTATCCAGTGCCACTAAGAGTTGGTTTGGGAGAATTCCAGACAGAGGGTTAGCATGAACAAAAGCTCTGAGGTCCCAAAGGCTTGGCTGCTTGAAGAACAGGGGGAAGGAATATGGTTCTCCATCAGCTTAGACAAAGGCACAGGGTCTTGGGATATTAGGGAAAAAATAAGAAAAAAGGAACCAGCTACTATGGAAATAGACTTATCTTCCTCTAGAGATTCCTACATTCGGAAAATGCTTAGGAATCATGGTCAAAAAGCCTGAGGGAAGAGTTTAAGTTCCGTCTGGCAAAGGGGTATAAATAAAAACCTTCCAGGGTCCTATACCACATAGACTGTGGGGACTAATAAAGTACAAGTAGAAAAACTTGAAAGGCCAGTAGGTGCAGAGAGAGTGGATATCAAACTGAAGAAAGACTGATACACTAAACTAGGACAGCTTTTGTTCATTTGCAATGAGATGCAGCAATGACAGGCCCAGGAACACATAAAGTTTGTCTGTGCAGGACATTCTGTGTTATCTGACCATAGGATCACAATGTCCCTCTGCATATTCATGAGAATATACCTACATGCACCACTCCATTCTCCACACAAATACTAATTTTCCAGCATGTTCTTCTGAGTCTCCTTAATCATGTTGGAATTCACTAAAGTAGCTCCTGATAGATTTTCAGCTTTTGTTTGCTTCTCGGGCATCATGCACCAAGATACAGGAAAACAAATGTCCCAGTGTCCCTCTACCCATGCACACTATGGAAGAATGCTGGCTCTCCTTCGAGAAATGCCAACTCACTAAACAGATATGTAGGGTAGGGCTTATTAGCATCACAAATAGCATCACATCTCTACAAAGGATTGGGCTTCAAGGTTCTTTTAACTTGCCTGCTTCTCCAGTGCAATTAAAACATGATGTGATTTTCCCAAACAGCACTTAAACACACCCTCCTAGGAATACAGTGATGGCCTTTGATGGGTTTGACCTATATTGAACTTAAGATCTTTGGCAAAAGTAATTCCAAATAACAGTACTGGGAATTTTTTCAAGAAAGTCAAGAAAGTAGAAGTTGCTTTTCACAGCATCAATACAGGAAAAGATGTGAATCAGGTAAATCTCTCTTGGTTTTAATAATTCACTGTGTGGTGTTATCTATGCCCATGTGACCAAAGACCTAGCCATTGAGCACACATTCAACGACATTCTAGACACATAAATAAAGCATCTACTGCTCTTAGTCCAGGAAGTAGTTATTGATCAGGGCTGTGCTCTTTTCCTACCTGACTTTCTGAAGATTTATAAAATAGCTCACCTTAGGGAAATTAGAGACTCAACTACTTTTCTTTTGTCCTTTGACCAATAAAAAAAAAATCACTAACACCTTGCAAAAGATGAATTCTGACAGAAGAAACACCAGCATTTGCTGTGATGACCAGATAACTGACCTGGTATCTTAGCCTGTAAGGTCACTTTGGTCCATTAAGAAACAGGCTCCAAATTACAGCTTTGGGATCTTAACCAAATAAATAACAAGCCATGTGACCTCTATGGACCAGATGGGAAACAGGGATGTACTGGTACAAAAATTCTCCTTCTCAGGCAGGTGGGGGAAGGTAGAAGTGGGTAAAGAGGGGATTAATGGTGATGAAAGGAGACTTGACTTGGGGTGATGAACACAAAATACAATATACAGATGATGTGTTGTAGAATTATACAGGTGAAACCTATAACATTTTATTAACCAATTTCACCGCAATAAATTCAATCAATCAATAAATAAATAAATAAATAAACAAATCTCCCTCTTTACACACTTACTTGCCCATTTTGGATACCCAGCTGAGAATGTAGATTTGAGTCCAAGCTCCTGTTGGCTATGTGACCTCAGAAAAGTGCTGTTGTTTCCCAGGACCTTACTATCTCCATTGGTCAGGTACCAATGATTGACTTTACTTAAAAATAGGCCTAAGACCTTAACAAACACCTCACCAGAAAATATATACAGACGTTAATTATGCATATGAAAAGATGCTTCATGCCCAGGCTGGTGTGGGTCAGTGGGTTGAGCACAGGCCTGCAAACTGAAAGGTCACCAATTCGATTCCCGGTCAGGGCACCTGCCTGGGTTGCTGGCCAAATCACCGGTGAGGGTGTGTGGGAGGCAACTGATAGATGTTTCTCTTATACATTGATGTTTTCCCCTCTCTCTTTCTCCCTCCCTTCCCCTCTCTCTAAAATAAATAAATAAAATCTTTTTTTAAAAAAAGATGCTTCACATCATATGTCACTACGGAGATGCAAATAAATCAACAATGAGATACCATTACACAGCTCTTAGAATGCCCAAAGTCCAAAACATGGATAACATTAAATGCTGATGAGAATATGGAGCAACAGGAACTTTCATTCACTGCCGGTGAAAATGCAAAATTGTGCAGCCACTTTGGAAGACAGTTTGGCAGTTTCTTACAAAATTAAACATACTCTTTTCATATGGCCCAGCAATTATATTCTTTGATATTCACTGAAAGGAGTTGAAAACACATGTTCACATAAAAATCTGCATACAAATGTTTATTAGCATCTTTATTCACAATTGTCAAAATTTGGGAACAACCAAGATGTCTGAAAGTAAGCAAATATATAAATAAACTGTGGTAAATCCAGATAATAGAATATTATTGAGCACTAAGAAGATAGGGCTATCAATCCATGAAAGACAAAAACAAACTTTCAGAGAATGTTGCTAAGTGAAAGTAGCCAATCTGAAAAGACTACACGCTGTATGATACCAACTACGTGACGTTCTGGAAAAGGCAACACTATGGAGACAGTAAAAAGATCAGTGCTTGTCAGGGATTGGGGAGGGCAGGAAAGGGATGAACAGGCAGAGCACAGAGGGCTTTTAGGGCAGGGAAAACACTCTATATGAAACCTCAATGATGGATACATGTCATTATACATTTGTCCAAAACCAAAAATATACAACACTAAGAGTGAACTATAATGTGAACTAGGGACTTTGGGTGATTATGACATGTTAATGTAGGTGCATCAATTGTAACAAATGCATCGCTCTGTTGAATGATGCAGATAGTGGGGGAGAGGCCATACATGTGTGGGTCAGGGGGTATATGGGAAATCTCTGTACCTTTCCCTTAATTTTTCTGTGAACCTAAGACTGCTTTAAAAAAATTGTTATTTTAAAAAAAAATACAAAAAAATCAAGGGGGAGGGTGGAGGTGGGGGAGGGAGGGGGGTTCGGCTGGGGTGGGGTGGAGGGATGGGGAGAAAAGGCATACAACTGTAATTGAATAACAATAAAAATTTTTTAAAAAACACAGACACACAAAGGAGAAAAATACCCATTCCCTAGTGAAATGGTAAGAGTGAACCCCACAGACTGCCTCAGCAAGAGCTGCCCCCCAGCCTCACCTGGGTGTTCATCGCACAGCAGCCACACACCTCTGAAGGATCTATGGAGACATGAGGATCAGTCCAAAGCTTTAGGGTTAAAACTAGTGTCCCTCCCTGGCCAACATTGCCCCATCAGATCCCTTGCTCAGTGGGGTTTTACAGTAAACCCCTGTGCTCTGCTGCCTATTACAGTCTTCCAAAGCATAACATTGCTGCTGTTGGACTCTCAGCTGTGGAAAATCCACACTGCGGTGCTGAAGGGGCCAGCAGAGGTGCCTGGGGAAGGTCAGCCAAGGAAGCTTCACCCTTATTGGAACTGCAGTCCCAAAGGGACACTGTCCTGAAAGCTTGGTGCAGCTTCCACACAGGAAGCAAGTGCTGTATCCCACTCAGAGCTGCTGCTTGCTCTCCAGGCACCCCTTCTGCCCAGATAAGCCCAGCTGAGGTCTTCTGCCTACTGTGATTCCAGTGGTGGGGAAATGACTGAGCTAGCATAAATCTCCCTCAGGCAGCCACCCACCCCCCACTGTAAACATCTTTATCTTTGGACTTAACACATTATAATTTTTTCATGTAATGACTTACCTCTCTCTCCCACTAGAGTGTAAACTCCTGGAACATAGGAGTCTTTTAATATTCACTTTTATATTTCCAAGCACTAGCACTGGCCCACAAAAAAACTCAGTGCTTATTTACTTAACCATTGAAATGACAAATCCTAAACTGTATTATCAGCATTTTTAGAGCGCTTCAGTGTAAGGAAAGTTCAACCAACTGTCCCTAAGACACTTTCAGACATGTGTTAGCTTGTCACTAGCCTCTCTTCATTCACCCAGCCAGTGTGATAGAGTCAAAAAGCCAGAAAGTGGGCAAAGAAGGCCTCAGAAAAGCTATCCCTTCAACCACATTCTTGTCAATATTATGAGCTCCATGCACCCAGCTGGCAAAGCTACACTGGAACAATCCAATTTCTACTTTCTCATGCCTATACCTCTGAGCTCTGAGGGCCATCGGAGACCAAGGTCACAATCAGTCATGGCTTCCAGCCCTAATGGGGCCCAAAAAGCCAGCCAGCTTGAATATTTCCCTGGTAAGAAGGATCTTTTCTGGAACTGCTCTTCCAAGGCCCCACCCCACCACCCCCACTCTTCTGGAACCCTCAGAACTACTAAGAACTTTCTCAACTTCCTAACCTTCCTTCCTGTAGCCATACTTTTCATTTCCTCCTTCCCTCCAGTTACAACCAATAAGAAATCCCTCTATCTTCTGAAAATACCATATTTTTTGGACTATATGACGCACCAAACCATAAGAAGCACCTAGGTTTTAGAGGAGGAAAATAGAAAAAAAAAATTTTTCAGTAAAAAATGTGGTCCTGCTCCTGCCTCCTGTGACCCGGCTCCACCACTGCTGCCGCCCCCCACCCAGCAAGCCAGGTAAGCTACATTTGGACCATAAAACGCACCCCCATTTTCCTTCCAAATTAGCAGGGAGTCGAGGGGGGCGGGGATGAAGGGATGCATCTGATAGGCCGAAAAATGTAATCACTGCGCTGAATCCTGGCCCCTCACTCAGGAGCTCAGTATCTCCATTATCTGTAACATTCTTGAAACTTCAGGTTCTCATATTCTAATGGGTTTATCCCAGTGGTCTGTAATCTCATCAAGTCTCTTTCTTCATTAAAAAAATAACAACAACACAGTCAAACCAACAAAAATCCCCTTCACCTTGTTATTTACCCAAATACATTGAAAACTTATGTCCACACAAAAACCTACATGTGGATGTTAATGGCACTTTATTCATAATTGCCAAAAGTTGGAAGCAACCAAATGTCCTTGAGTAGGTGGGCAGATTAATACACTGTGGGACATCCAGACAATGAAATATTATTCAGTGCTAAAATGAAATGAGCTACCAATTCATGAAAAGACATGAAGGAACCTTAAATGCATATTAATAATAAGAAGAAGCCAGTCTTAAAAGGGTACATACTGTGGCTTTGGGCCCAGATGGAGGTTTAGGTAGACACACTGTGCCTCCTCGCACAAGCAAAAGAAGGACAACAACAATTTAAAAACAAAAAACAACCAGAACTGACAGAAAATCGAACTGCATGGAAGTCCGACGACCAAGGAGATAAAGAAGAAACATTCATCCGGACCGGCAGGAGGGGTGGAGATGGGCAGCCAGGGTGGAGAGGACTCTCAGCAAGGCGATGGCTGACGGACCCAGAGAGGTGGTGGATTGTGGAGCAGGGTAGGCAGTGCAGCAGCTAGCAGACCCCGCAGCCCCACATTCCGCACAGATAAACCAGGAGGAACAGCAGGGGAGTGAAGCAGACCATGCAACCAAGGGCTCCAGCTCGGGGAAATAAAGCCTCAAACCTCTGATTGAAAACACCCGTGGGGGTTGAGGCAGCAGCAGGAGAAACTCCCAGCCTCACAGAAGAGTTCATTGGAGAGACCAACAGGGGCCTAGAACGTACACAAACCCACCCACCCACTCGGGGATCAGCACCAAAGGGGCCCAATTTGATTGTGGGTACCGGAGGGAGTGACTGAAATCAGGCAGAGAGTGGAGCAGGTGCCATTGCTCCTTCTTGGCCCCTCCCCCACATACAGTGTCACAGTGCAGCAACCAGCGTTACCCCACCCCAGTGAACACCTAAGTCTCCACCCCTTTACTAGGCACGCCAACACAAAAAAAAAAAATGGCCCAAATGAAAGAACAGATCAAAGCTCCAAAAATAATTCAACTAAGCAGCAAACAGATAGCCAACCTATCAGATGCACAGTTCAAAACACTGGTAATTAGGATGCTCACAGAATTGGTTGAATTTGGCCACAAATTAGATGAAAAAATGAAGGCTATGCTAAGAGAAACAAAGGAAAATGTACAGGGAACCAATAGGGATGGGAAGGAAACTGGGACTCAAATCAACGGTGTGGACCAGAAGGAAGAAAGAAACATCCAACCAGAAGTGAATGAAGAAACAAGAATTTGGAAAAATGAGGAGAGGCTTAGGAACCTCCAGCACAACTTTAAACGTTCCAACATCCGAATTATAGGGGTACCAGAAGGTGAAGAGGAAGAACAAAACATTGAAAACTTATTTGAACAAATAATGAAGGAGAACTTCCTCAGTCTGGCAAAGTCCAGGAAGCTCAGAGAGTCCCAAAGAAGCTGGACCCAAGGAGGAACACACCAAGGCACATCATAATTACATTACCTAGGATTAAGCAGAAGGAGAGAATCTTAGAAGCAGCAAGAGAAAAGGACACAGTTACCTACAAAGGACTTCCCATAAGACTGTCAGCTGATTTCTCAAAAGAGACCTTACAGGCAAGAAGGGGCTGACAAGAAGTATTCAAAGTTATGAAAGGCAAGGGCCTACATCCAAGATTACTGCATCCAGCAAAGCTATCATTTAGAATGGAAGGGCACATAAAGTGCTTCTCAGATAGGGTCAAGTTAAAGGAGTTCATCATCACCAAGCCCTTATTATATGAAATGTTAAAGGGATTTATCTAAGAAAAAGAAGATAAAAAATAGGAACAGTAAAACGACAGCAAACTCACAGTTATTAACAACTACACCTAAAACAAAACCAAAAAGAAACTAAGTAAACAACCAGAACAGGAACAGAACCACAGAAATGGAGCTCACATGGAGGGTTATCAACAGGGGAGTGGGAGGGGGAGAGAGGGGGGAAAGGTACAGAGAATAAGTAGCATAAATGGTAGGTAGAAAATAGACAGGGGGAGGGTAAGATTAGTATAGGAAATGTAGAAGCCAAAGAACTTGTAAGTATGACCCATGGACATGAACTATATGGGGGGAATGTGGGAGGGAGGGGGTGGGCAGGATGGAGTGGAGTGAGAGGGGGAAATGGGACAACTGTAATAGCATAATCAATAAATATATTTTTAAAAAATCTTTTTGAAAATAAAAAAGGGTACATACTGTATGAATCCAATTATATGACATTATGGAAAAGGCAAAACTATGGAAACAGTGAAAATATTGGTGGTTTCCAGGGGCTAGGGGAGAGGGAGAGATGAATAGGCAGAGCATAGTGGATTTTCAGGACAATTAAACCACTCTGTATGATATTACTATACTGGATACATGTCATCATGCATTTGTCCAAATTCATAGGGTATAGATTCATCAACTGTAACAAATACATCACTCTGGTGATGGTTGTTGATGATGGAGGAGGGGCTTATGGGGTAGCAGGGGGGTATATGGGAAATCTCTGTACCTTCCCCTCAATTCTACTGTGAACCTAATATTGCTTTAAAAAATAAAGCTTATGGAAACTATTTTTAAAACCTTCATTGAACCCTCGATTTCAATTACCAGATAAGCCAGCATTAAAATAATTACAGATTTTGACTGGTTATTTTACGAAAGAATAAAAAACAAAAGGGGCTGAGGTAACAGAGAGAGAAAATGCTCATCATGTAGACTCCTGATAGCCTGGGTCCTTGGACAGTTATCCTTTTTGTAAATGAATTGTTAATAAAATGATGTAGATCTCAGACTTCAGTGAATTCATTAGTCTGAGCCAGTATCTCAAGTCTGATTCCCTTTTGTCCCTACCAAGAGTGATTTTCTGGCCTTCCAAAGTGGAAGGTCAAATTCTGAAAAAAAATGGTAATGCAATGTAGATTTAGTAATTATTCCCTTAACCTATTTCTACTACCTGAGTTAACAGAACCAGTGTGCTCCAGTCCTTCTATATAACATACAGGTGCTGGCCACAGCCCGCCAAACATGGGTGACCGAAGCTAGTAGCACGGTCTCATTTACAGACCCTCCCAGCTGAACTACATGACTATGTTTTGCATAAAACATAAGCCACTGCCTACCTATTATAATCATGTATTTTAATTAAACATTATTCCTATACCCTTATATAAGCATATATATACATACTTGTATACTTTTATATTATAAACTGATTAAATATGAACATTAAAAGAAAGAAAAAATTAGTTCCTTAAAATGAAGTCAAATGTTTTAGAAAGACTTCATAAAGCTGAGCCATTAAAAATCACTGGTGAATTGGGCATGGATGAGAAATTTTTTTAAGGTTGGAAAGAGATTATAAAAATCTAGAAGTGTTCTACACACAGACTGCCTCCAAGTGTTAAAATTATTGTTCCACTCATTTACTACAGCAACAAGAAAAATAAAGTACCTAGGAATAAATTTAACCAACGAGGTAAAAGACCTGTACTCAGCAAACTGCAGAACACTGAAGAAAGAAATTGAGGAAGATACAAATAAATGGAAGCATATACCCTTTTCATGGATTGGAAGAATTAACATCATTAAAATGCCCATACTAACAAAAGCAATCTATAGATTCAACACCATTCATATTAAAATACCAATGGTATATTTCACAGATCTAAAACAATATTTCAAAAACTGAAGATCCTGAATAGCCACAGTGATCTTGAGAAAGAAGAACAAAGTTGGAGGGAATCAATATACCTGATATCAAACTATACTACAAGGCCACTGTAATCAAAACAGTCTGATACTGACATAAGAACAGACACATGGACCAATGGAACAGAACAGAGAGCCCAGAAATAAACCCATGTGTCTATGGTAAATTAATACTTGACAAAAGGGGCCAAGTATAAAAGAGAGTAAAAACAGGTTCTTCAATAAATGGTGTTGGGAGAACTGGAATAGTATTTGCAAAAAAAATGAAACTAGAACATCGACTTACACTATACACCAGAATAAACTCAAAATGCATAAAAAACTTAATAAGTCATGATATCATAAAAGTTCTAGCAGAAAACATAGGAAGTAAAATTTCAGATATCCCATACAGCAGTATTTTTGCCAATGAATCTCCTTAAGCAAGGGAAATTAAAGGAAAAAATAAATAAATGGGACTACATCAAATTAAAAAGTTTCTGCACAGCTAAAGAAAACATCATCAAAATGAAAAGGGAACCCACTGTATGGGAGAGCATACTTGCCAATGATGCATCAGACAAGGGTTTGATCTCCTAAATATATAGAGTTTATATGACTGAACACCAGGAAAACATAAAATCCAATTAAAAAATGGGCAAATGACCTGACAGACACTTCTCCAAGGAGGACATACAGATGGCGCCCAGATATATGAAAGGATGCTCAGCATCACTAGCCATCAGAGAGATGCAAATTAAAACCACAATGAGATATCACCTCATAACAGTCAGAATGGCTATCATCAATAAATCAACAAACAACAAGTGCTGGCAAGGATGTGGAAAAAAGGGAACCCTAGTGCACTGTTGGTGGGAATGCAGACTGGTGCAGCCACTGTGGAAAACAGTATGGAATTTCCTCAGAAAACTGAAAATGGAACAGCCTTTTGATCTGGCAATTCCACTGCTGGGATTATACCCTGAGAATCCTGAAACACCAATCCAAAAGAACCTATGCACCCCAATGTTCATAGTAGCACCATTTACAATAGCCAAGTGTTGGAAACAGCCTAAGGGCCCATCAGTAAATGAGTGGATCAAAACACTGTGGTGCATTTACATAATGGAATTCTATACAACAGAAAGAAACAAGGAATTCCTACCTTTTGTGACAGCATGGATGGAACTGGAGACTATTATGCTGAGTGAAATAAGCCAGTCGGTGAAAGTTAAACAGCATACGATCTCACTTATAACTGGAATTAAATGAGCACAATAAACTAACAAGCAAAATAGAACGAGAGACGTGTCAACATAGAACAGACTGACAGCTGTAAGAGAGGAGGGAGGGGGGAAATGAGGGAAGGAAGAGGAAGGGACTAGTCAAAGAACATGTATGAATGACCCATGAAGATGGGTTGGGGATTGACTGAGGGAGGGGTGGGCTGATTGAAGGGGGGCAAAGGGGAAAAAATTGGGACAACTGTAATAGAATAAACAGTAAAAAAGTAAGTTAAAAACAGAAATTGAAATTTGAAGTCATAACGGATGCACTATGGGTGTGGTTAAGCAAGGAAGACAGAGTTGAACTCCAGAATGAAGAACTCATACTTAAAGGCTGTGGTTTTGTGCCAAAATATCAGCAAATTCACATGTATACATTTCTAGGGAACTTATGAATCATATTGTATGCTTCCTCAATTTAATCACTTTTGCAGTCAACCAATCAACTGCTGCTCCTGAACATGCAGGATCTATACCCATAAGATTTATACCTGTAGTGTGGTCCTGGATCCTGCCCAGCAGCAGCTAACCTCCCCCTCAGATAAGACCACCAGCTGCACCAAATTCCTATAACTAGGTCAAGAAGGCTTTTATAATTAGATATAGACCTTCAATTAGGCCACAACAGTTAGGCTATGTCAATTGTGATGTGAAATAGATATTCATAAATAACTACTGGAAGAATAAATGATTGCTGGCTTCATGAATAATAACAGAATAAGAATTTGGAGGTTCTTCCTAAGTCTATCTCATCACTAGCCCAAACTAGTTCATGTAAATGTTACTCTTTTCTTTGTAAAAAATAAATCCACTAGAGAAGAAAAGAGATGGAAATTATTCCTGCTCTGGAGATATAATGACTTGTTTCTCATCTAATATAAGTTATCAATTCTAAGATGCTTGTCAATTCTTTCTGCTTTTCTGCTCCAAAAGACATGGCAGACGCTACTTATTGCTCACTCTGCTTTGGTTTTCCCAGACCCTGCTAAGTAATTCATTCAGCTATCACTCATTAGGTGCTGACAGTGTTCCAGAACTGTGCTGGGTGTTGGGGATATAGCAGGAAACAAGACAGGCATCCCATCTCTCAAAACCTCCTAGTCACGAAGGCATAAAAAATACAAGAAGATTCTGAAACAACAATCCCTGGGCAAAGCCAAGATTAGGGTGAGAAAGGTAAGGCACGGAGGGGTGTCACTCTCGGGTTCTCATGCATGCCCTCGAGAGTGATGCCTCCTTTAATTTCCAACCCAAAGCACCTTGCTCATCTAGTCAGTTGTTTGGTTCCTCTCCCTGTTGGTAGTTCCTTGTTCTCCTCCTGACTATGTTTAGTTTTCTGTTGCCAAGCTTCCAGAATCTGTTCCTTCAATTTATTCATAGCCCTCTATAAATCTCTGAGCCCTTTTTCCCACTATTGTGGTTGGTATATTTTGGCAAAGTTTGGACCTGAGAATAGATAGATAATAAAGGTTTGTTTAACTATAAAAGTATCAACCTTACTACTCTTTAATAAGAAAGAAATCACTACGTGTTAAGCTTTCAACTAAGAAATTAGCAAGCAAGCCTGAGAGTTATGAATAATTGTTTTACTCTGAAGTGTCTATAGGTTTTAGCAAATAAATAGGCCTATACTTCTTTGAGTTTAAACATGCTAAGATAAAAACCTCTTGTTGGAAAAAATTCTACTGGGAGACAGGATAAAGCAGTAGCAGAGTTCAGTGGTAAAGCGTGAGTTCAAGTTCAAGTTCTGGCAGTTACTAGTTGGATTAAAAAATGAGTAAAATATAATCCCTGCCATCAAGAGACTGACATCTAATAGGGACAATAAATAGATGATTACACGCAGGGAGCAAGCCCAGTGATAGAGACATTCGCAGTCTTAGGGGCAGGGAGGATGGGGCCTGAAGGGAAGAGAAGGCGAAGACAAATGGGGGAGGGGCACCTGACAGAATTTTAAAGTAAGAATAGAAGTTAGCCAGGGGAGAAGTGGGGGAAGAGCAATCAAGACAAATGGGACCTCAGAACTGTGTTAAATTTTCCAGATTGAAAGACTAAAATGTTGCTTCAGTTACTAGGAATGTAATATAAAGAGTACACAGAGAAATAAGAGACATGAAACCATCTCTACAATAAGACAGTCAGACCTCACTGGGAACATTCAAAAATCAACACAATTCTTAGTGTTCAGTTAGTTATCCTGTGTTCTTTCAGAAGCAGATCCATTGCCTCTTTTTCTGGTGATTAAGTCTCCCTCTGTCTCTCTCTCTCTCTCTCTGTCTGTCTCTGTCTCTCTCTCCTCCTCTCTCTCTCTCCTGCAACTGAACATGTCCACCACCTTCCCCTTCCCCTTGAATTCTTCCCATGCTAGTGTCTGCTGATTTTCTGTTCTTTGCCTTCAAACTTACCAAGAGAGGGTCTCCAAATGGCCACCTATCAATATACAGTACCGAGCAGCCCTCCTGAGCAGAATGCTGTGCTAGGTCACCTTGAGGCTGCTTGTCAGTGTGCCAGACACCTGTTCCTGGTTAAGTTACCTGCATGCAGAGGGGTGGGGTCACATAGATAAAGCACACTACACATAAACCTACACATAAAAGGCTTTGTTCAGAAGCTTCTGCTCAGTGCCCGAGCAAAGACACTGAGGTAGAAAAGCAGTTCTGCTCAGAACTGCAGGCTGTTTGCCTGTGTTGGCAAGTAGAGCTGGAAGAGAGAGTGTTGAGGGATGAGACTGGCCCAGGTCCTGGGGCAGGGGAAGGTGTGTTAATCTACAACCTCAAATATGCAAGAATATCACATTTCTGCATGGAGTTTTTAAGTCAATTTAAATCCAATCCTGAGGATCCCTTCAAAATGGTGACAAAGCTCAGGCTGGTGTAGCTCAGTGGATTGAGTGTGGGCTGCAAACCAAAAGGTCGCCAGTTCGATTCCCAGTAAGGGCATATGCCTGGGTTGCGGGCCAGGTCCCCAGAGGGGGCCACGTGAGAAGCAACCACACATAGATATGTCTCTCTCTTTTTCTCTCACCCTTCCCCTCTTTCTGAAAATGAATAAATAAAATCTTTTTTTAAAATGGTGACAAAAAATTCAATCTCAGTTGAGGGGTTTGTTTTGGGGGTTATGCAAACATCCCAGGGTCTTCTGCAAAACTGATGCGTAAGGAGGTTCCTCCTGGACTCTGGTCATTGGTGCACACACCTACTGCTTGTCACAGCAAATCTCCACCCTCTATTTGCTGAAGGCAGACCCTGATCCCTCCTCACCTCGTGGGTCATGGAGTCTGAAAAGGCGCCCAGCTCCCAAGTCCATACCTGCTGCTCTCTTACATCCAGGCTGGCTTGTAACATGGATGTTCTCCTCTCAGATCCCCAGCCCAGACCGCCGCACATCCCTGTCCGTCCGTCAGCAACACATGGTTACAGAATGGAACGAGGGGCTTTACAGGATTCATCTGTCCCATTAGAGAATTCATTTATGAAGCAGCCTGGCTAAACGTAATGAATCATGAATGACACATCTAACGGGTGGGGGTGAGAGATGGGCATTCAGACAGAAATGTAAGCAGTGGCAGGGCAAGGAATGTTACTTTCCTGAGAAAGGCTGTGTGCCGTGGCTGAGAGGAGAATCCATCACCGACAGAGATGAGATGGGGACAAGCAGAGAGTGACTGGCCCAAGGGAGATGTGAGGAGATCAACGAGGCAGGAGTGTGTCTTTCAGGGATGATTTGCCAGAAAAGAAGACAGCAATATTTCAATGGGAACTATAGAGCAAATAAAAAATCAGCTCTCTGGCTGGAACAGATGCAGAAAAACTGCGTATTTGAAATACGTTTTCCCCTAAAAGAAGAAAGAATCCTTGAAAAGAAAGGATAGAGAAAAGCCTAGTAAAACAGGCCAACAATGTGTCACCATCATCAGAGCCCTGTCCCCTCCAGCACCAAGGAGGCCCCATTGCGGGAAGAGCATCGAAGACCTGAGAACACCCTCACCTTCTGAGTGGCCTCCTGTACCCACCTGACACTCTCTGAGCCTCAGTCTCTTGGCTATAAAATGAGAATAATAATACCTGCTTCACAGGGTAGCTGTAACTATGATGATCCTCTGCAAGTTCTAAAAACCAAGGTCACTATATACTGTATCATTCCAACTATGTAACATTCTGAAAAATGCAAAATTATAGACAGTAAAAAGATCAGCGGCTGCCAAGAGTTGGGGGAAGGGAGGGATGAAGGCAGAGAATTGTTAAAGCAGTGAAACTCTCCTGTATGATACTGTAATAACGGATACATGTCATTATACATGTGTGCAAACCCACAGAACGTGCAAGACCAAGAGTGATTTCCCACACAAACTATGGACTTGGAGTGGTAAAGATGGGCCAGTGGAGGTTTTCTGATTGTAACAAATGTACCACTCTGATGAGGGATGTTGATAATGGGGGAGGTTGTACGTGAGTGAGGGCAGCAAGTTTATGGGAAATCTCTGTGTTTTCTTCTGTTTTGTTGTGAACCTAAAACTACTCTAAAATAAAGTTTATTTACAAGTAAGTCTATTCCTAAAAAAAAAAAGAAGAAGAAGAAGCCAAAGTTAGAGTCACCAAACTCATTAGCATGTTAGCGTGAGATGCTCTCTCTACGTCTGACACAGGTCCATAGCTATCCCCTATTGCTCCCATTTTCGCATGCCTCTTCTTATGGCTTCATCAAGGTCACACAGTTCCTTGGTTGGTCCAGGTGGAAGGAGCAGCCTGAGTCAGCCCCAGGCCCCTGCTCCTTCCACCATGTTGTATTTGCAGGTGTCTCAGAGAGGGTTTCTATGCACACCAGCCTAGTGCCCACCCTGTGCCTTCCTTCCCAGTGTCTCCAAGAGCTGCCAAAACATGCTGGCCCTTCTTTTGGCAATGTCTCCCTATCCTTCCAACCCTTGCCACTGATAACTGCCACAGAGATCGTACATCCCTTCCCTGATCTCTCTGCCTGTGCTCACATGTGTCCAGATGGGCCAGATTCCAATGACAGCCCATGGTTTCTGCCCTCCGTTCTTCAGTACCATCATTTGGTTATAAAATTCCCCTATGGAAAAACAATGGCACATGTCGTATCACTGTTGAACCTATACACCAGGCATTTTCATATATTTTCTCATAGAATTCTCACTATAGTTTTTTAACTTAAGTTATAAGTCAAAAACCAGTATTCCCATTTTTTGAATGAGAAAATTAAGGCCTAGGAGGCTGAATTCCCAGGTAATATTATTTACAGGAGTCAGGATTCAAAGCAGATCAGTCTGACTCCAGCGTCCATGTTCCACTCTACCCTCAAAGTTCTCATCATTGAAATGCTCTTCTTCTGACTCTACTCTCCTCCCATTCCTGTTTAGCGAAAGGGCTCCTCATGCCCAGACATAGACGATGGGCACCCCAGTTTCCCATTCTTTCTCCATGTTGGCTCAACTTTGACTTCTGTCCCTCAGCAGATGATGTCCAGGCTGTCAGCTTGCACATTTCCTCTGGACTTCCTCATAGCCTACTGTCCTCTGTGAAACTTCTTAACTACTTAGCCTCCTAGTGTCTTTAGAAAGCTAGTGATCTCCATCTCTGCTCAGGCACAGGAACCTTCAGGGATGTAAGAATTCCATAGACATATCACCCCTCCTAACAGCTGCAAAGCATCACATCTTGTCTATAAACCTACCATCCCCTTTCCTGATCCTTTACTTTCACTCTCTAGCCTCTTGTGATCTCCATTTCCTTCCTTATATTATCTTCCCAGTCCATCAGACCCTCCCAGGGTTCATCCACCCATACCCCATAGGTAGTCACTTCAACAATGCACTCACTTCCATTCTAGGATCCCATTTGCCATCTGCCTGCAGCCCTTCCACAGCTAGGCAACCTCCTCTTTCCCAAGACTTTCTCCAGAATATACTGGCAGGCTGCAAAGTAGGGACAGATTAATATAATGACCCTCAGCCCTTTCCAAGGTAAAATCAAACATATGCTACCAATTCCAGTAGGGCCCTTCTTTCTGCTGAGAATACTTTTCATTCAGCTCTCAGCTCACTCCTTAGAGTGGTGCTTTTCATAACAGCCACTCCCCCTTTTCCCTAGCCTAATTTCCAAATGTGCCACCTCAGTTTCTATAGATAATTTTACTTCTACTGGGAAGATTATAACAACTTAATGTGACTTAATTCCCTCAATTATCCCATTCTCTCCTTAAAATATCTCCAAACTTCCTTTACCTTCTTATCTGAGAAGTGTCCTGCTTCTTTGCCAAGACTAACACTTCCACCTGCTCTTGATCCCATTCACTCTTATCTCCTCCAGCACCTTATTTTATCTATAGTCCAATCTCCCCCTTCATTCCTCCTTCCACCCCGTGGCTCCTTGCACTACGTCCACACAGAGTATAGTCTCCGTGCGCTAAATAAGCACTTCTGGAAGGGCTGATGTGTACTCAGTAGTCATTAAGTACCACTATGAAACAGGTACTGTGTTTGATGCTGGAGAGACACAGAGAAATGGGATAACTTCCACTCTTAAGGAGCTCAGATTTCCAGGATGAAAAACAGACAAATGAAGATAAATTCTAAGCAGTAAGTAAGTACAGGAATAAATACAGATTTATGTAGGATAACAGATAAAAGACAGAGATATTCCTGGAAGGGGTGACACCTAAACTTGGTCTGTGTCAGTTAGAAATATGTTCTACAAAACAGAGACAGACTCATAGAGGGAGAACAGATGACAGCTAGTGGGGTGGGGGAGGTTGAGCTAAAAGGAAAAAGGACTCATGGACATGAACAACAGTGTGGTTATTGCTGGGGGAAGGGGGGTGTAAGGGGACTAAACAATAATGGGAAAATACAATAAAGATTAAATTTAAAAAAAGAAATATGTTTTATACAAATCAAAGAAAACTGATCAATAACTTCCCCAGATACAATTTACCTCTCAAGCTCCATCAGAAATCCAGGAGAGGCAAGTGCAGGGTTGGCATGGCAACTCCCCCATGTCGTCAAGGACCCAGGCTCTTTCCACCTTTCTGCCTCATTATCCTCACATGTCTTTCACTTCCATAGTCTTATCTCAGAGTTTCAAGGTGGCTACAGTGTTTCCAGGTCTCCTTTATACTTTCCAGGAAGGAGAAATGGACAAGAGTGAAGGAACAAAAGACTCCCTGGACAAACTAGGCCTGTTTATTTGGGAATGGGTGCCCTCTGCAGTGACTTCTGCCAAAAACATTTTGTTCAGAACAGTATGTCATGGCCAACACTAGCTGCAAGGAAGATGAGGAAGTTCAGTGGTTTAGTAGGACAGAAAAGACAAGAGCTTGGCAGAGTCGGGAAGTAGAGAAGGGAGAACAATAGACGCAGAAGGAGTCACATATATGAGGTACGACATACAAGAGTGCATGGTTGTTTGGGAATTGTCAAGTGGAGCTGGAGGAATCAGAAGGGGCTACGGGAGGTGAGGCGGGAAAGGCAGGCAGGGGTGGGACATGCAGTACCTCAGCACCTCAGTGCCATGCAATGGCTTAGGACTTGGTCCTGAAGACCCCTGTAATAGTGATAATTAGATTTATATTTTAGAAACATCACTCTTTATGCAGAGTTGGGGAACGAATTTTAGGAGTGCAAGATTGGAGAAAGAAAAACCTTCAAAGTGGCCATTTCAAAAATGATGATAAAGAATAACAACACTCATAAGCTACGGGGACAGAAAGGTGTGAACAGAATCTCGGGGTATTACAGGACCCACTTCCTCCAAAAGGACTGTTTACACCTCCCTATCCTAAACAGCAGCTGTGTTGGACCATCCGTAAGCAATTCCTCCCTCTCACTCGCACTTGCCTCACAGAGCTGTAAGACTGGGAACCACATTTTCCAGACTAACATTGTAATTACAGTCCCAAGGTTATATCCTAACCCAGTTCCTCAACTCTTCATTCCCAGATATAGCAAACATTCTCCTGGATGGTCTCATGGTTTCAAGTCATCTTCTAATCCAACCCTCACACCACCTTCACTGTAAAGATCACTTCATAACAGACACTTCAACAGTAAATACTGCTCACCAACTCCATATGCAAAAATACCTCACTGACCTACACAACACAACAACGGAAAAAGCTACTTGCAAAGTAGACAATTCTCACCATTATTGTTGATACCACTTTGTATTTATTCTGTCGACTCTCATTACTTACTGTATTTGCATTTGTATATGACTCATTTTCTCTATTAAACTGTCATTTCTTTGATGGAAATGTTGAAGATGGAATTCTTTATCTTCTTCTGTTGAGTCATGCCATGTCTCAGTTCCTTAGCAGGGTAGAAAAATAAAAAGCAAGAGATAACCCTGGCCCATGTGCTCCAGTTTGTTGGAGCGTCGTCCCATAATCTAATGGTTACCTGTTCAATTCCCGGTCAGGGCACGTACCGGGTTGCAGGCTCAATACCTGGTTGTAGCACGTGCAGAGGGCAGCCAATTGGTGTTTCTAGCATCAATATTTCCCCCTGTCTCCCTCTTTCTCTCTTCCTTCCCCTCTCTTTTGAATGAGAATAAAATAAACCTTGAAAAAAAAAAACAAGAGATAAATCAAGATATGCCCTGGCCAGTGTGGCTCAGCCGGTTGGAGCATGGTTCTGCAGCTGAAGGGTTGCTTTGGATTCCCAGTCAGGACACATGGCCAGGTTGCAGGTCCAGTGCTTGCAAGCACGTATGATGGGCAACCACATGATATTTCTCTCACATAGATGTTGCTCTCTCTCCCTTCTTCTCTCCCTTCCTCTCTCTCTAGAAGCAATGAAAAAATATCCTTGGGTAAGGTTAAAGAAAAAAAATATTTGAAGAATATATGACAAGTACAGTTTTTATGTCCATTTTCTATAGAGTTCTCATAAATCCAAAATAAGGACCGAGACAGGCCACCCAGGAGGAGGGCATGCTGCTGGTCCCCGGGGCCCTTCCGGAGCAAATCACCTCCACCTGTGGCCTTGCCACAGTGCTCTACGGACAGTTGTGCACTGCCAATGTGTTATCTCTCCACCACATGCTGGCTCTGGCAAAGTTGCCAGAGATATTTTCAACAAAGGATTTGGTTTTGGGTTGGTGAAACTGGATGTGAAGATAAAGTCATGAAGTGGTGTGGAATTCTCAACATCTGGTTCCTCTAATACAAAAACTGGCAAAGTTACTGGGACCTTGGAGACTAAATATAAAAGGTCACAGAGAAATGGAACACGGACAACACTCTGGGAACAGAAATCACAATTGAAGAGCAGATTTGTCAAGATTTGAAACTGACATTTGATACCACCTTTTCATCAAACACAGGAAAGAAAAGTGGTAAAATCAAGTTTTCTTACAAGAGAAAATGCATAAACCTTGGTTTCTATGTTGACTTTTATTTGCTGGACCTGCCATCCATGGTTCAGCTGCTTTTGGTTACGAGGGCTGGCGTGCTGGTTACCAGATGACCTCTGACACTGCCAAATCAAAGCTGACAAGGAATGACTTTGCTGTGGGCTCCAGGACTGGGGACTTCCAACTACATGCTAATGTCAATGATGGGACAGAACTTGGAGGCTCAATTCATCAAAAAGTATGTGAAGATCTTGACACTTCAGTGAACTTTGCTTGGACACCAGGTACCAACAGCACTCGTTTTAGCACCACAGCTAAATATCAGTTCGATCCCACTGCTTCCATTTCTGCAAAAGTCAACAACTCTGGTTTAATTGGAGTGGGCTACACTCAGACTCAGGCCTGGTGTGAAGTTTACACTGTCTGCTCTGGTAGATGGGAAGAGCATGAATGCTGGAGGCCACAACTTGGGCTTGCCCTGGAGTTGGAGGCTTAATCCAGCTGAAAAAAACTTCTGGGGATGGATATCAGAAGATTTGGCCTTACTGTATTTCCACTGTGACCAGCAGGCTTTTTTCCCTCCAAGAAGATGATCCAAACAAAGGATGAGCTAAACAAGAGCTGTGATTTCACTTTTTAGACATTTACTTGTTAGCTGGTTTCAGTTGACTTGGTTATCTGTCCAGTCACCAGTGCTGCTGTCCTGCAGTCCCCTACACATTATTTAAATGCATTTAGCTGTTAAATGTGCTGCCCACCAATAATGAAATAGACCTTCATGAAAACTGTGCAATTGTGTGCACGTTTGTTTTTATGTTCCTTTCAACATTGAATAAAATGGGTCAATGGATTCAAGATGAGGTTAAAATTTTTTGTGTGAAATAACAATCATTAGAATTGCTTTTGGTATCTTAAAACATGACAAATTATAAATAAAACAAGTATACATAATTAATGACTGCAAGTATTTGCAAAATTAAAAATTTGCTACCTGGGGTCGAATCTCCCTGGTTATTTAGTTAATAACTAGTTTTTTTCCAGTGACCATTTTGCTCTTTACCAAAATCTGCACCACAAACTCTTCTGTGATCCTAAAATAACTTGATGAGCTTTTAGACTCCCATAAAATAAGAGGGTATATGCCTTTAAAAAAACACAAAATTAAAAAAGCACCCCAATAGAAAAATGATCAGTGAACATGAATGCACATTTTGCAAAAGAAATAAGTGACTAATATACATAAAACTATTAAACAACTAAATTAAATTAAACAACTTTTCAAATATATGAACTGAGCAAAGATGAAACAAATTAACAATAGCTAATATTATTATTTGCTATAATTCTGAGTCTCTTCTAAGTACTTTACATGAATTCATTCATTTAATTTTCACAGCAAGCCTGGAGGAAGTTACTGTTCTTATACCCTACCTTTTACAGACAAGGGAGTAAGGCATAGAGAGGTTAACTTACCCAGGGTCGTACAACTAGATAATGCTAAAGACAGAATTTTAATTCAGACACTTGGTTTCCAAAACCGTGCTCTTGACTATTTCATCTTTATGTCTTCTGCAGAAGACTGAACATTTATTAAATGCTTTCTACTTTCCAAGTACAGTGCTGTGTCCATAAATCATCTTATCTGACCCTTATAATAGCCCTAGAAAAGATTTATTTTTCTTTTTTCCACTTTACAGACTAATAAAACTAGTCCCACCAAACTGAGACTAAGAGAAAATAAGAAACTTAGCTAAATTAACAACTAGTAAATGATAGAACTAGGTCTGTTTGCACAAAAGCCTATGCCCAGTGTTGGCAAGAGTTTGGGAGAATAGGCACTTCCATACACTGGTGGAAAGTTAAATGGAATTACCATTGTGGAATGCAATTTGGCAATGTCATTTGCTTTTGCAGTTTACCACTGGATGACATAGCTTTTCAAACATATTATTCCCTGTGAAATCAGTATGAACAAAGATTCTTCTACAAAGATGTTTAAGGACCACTACTTATTATTTTGACTGGAGCAATAGCTAATGGTATATCTTCCAAAAGAAACACAATGCAGTCATTAAAAATGATGTTTGTTATAATAAAATATTTTATGACATAAAAAATGTTAATGATATGTTGCATAGAAAGAAAAGGTAGTTCACCGAAAAAGTACCATGTGATCTTATTTTTAAGAAAACATATAATACAAATACACTCAACTAACTACATAGCTGGATAGAGGTAGTCAGCTGGCTAATTTGCTATATATAGCTAGAAACTTAGATACATAGAGTTATCTAGACAGATAGCTACAGCTAGATTTTTTTAATTAAGAAAATGTTTAAAGTGGCTGCCTTCATATGGTAGAATTTCAGGTGATTTTTTTTCTTCTTATGCTTTTCTGTGTATTTCCAATTTTCTGTTTTTCCACTTGCAATAGGGGAAAATGCCAAATTTTGTTTGTGGATCTACAGAATAAACTAAAGAACCTGTCTCAGATTCTTATAAAAGTCATATTTCTACCTAAAGTTCACAGAAATGGCAGGGATTACAGTAAGCCAAGAAAAATAATTATTATTTCTGCTGGCCTTTCACAGAAAAGATGAGTCCTTCCTCACAAATCCAGTAAGAAAATTTTCTAGGCGCTGGATCCCTTTGCATTGGGGGAATATAGACAATTTTCTCTTGCCCTCAGAATTGAGTTTTCATCTGACGTTGTTGTCCATGGACCACCCCGCACACCCACTCCAGTCCTAAGGTACCTTCTTGTCTGATGAACCAGGTGCCTTGGTTAGAACTCTATTTGCTCATTACAGAAACCAGATGGAGAAGCATACATAAAAAAGTGAGTTTACTGAAAAGAGAAAAGGTATTTCTCACAAGTACAGGACTGAGAAGGTCCACAGGCAGCTTCTACTCAGGCACTTGCTTCATATCTGTGTCCCCACAGATTGGCTCTCTCTGTTTCTCTACCCCACAGCAGAAGGTGGCCCCAAATGCACAGCCTCAGGGCCAATCCCACAGGTTAGTTGAAGAAAAACCAGTTGGCTCAATTAGGCTCAGGCATCCACTCTTGTCACAGTGAGGGCTGGCATGTGGGTTCCAGGGTACACTCATGGAATCACCTTGTGACCCCTAGGATGGAGGTGTGGTTCGCAGAACTGGGGTGCTGCCAAGAGCAAAGCAGACCCTCCCGAGAGGTGTCCTCTGCCAGTCCCCTCTGCCAGTCCCCTCTGCCGCTCCCATGGCTGCACTGCCGCTTGTTTGCAGTTAGGGTCCCACGTGTGAGCACCCAGTAGCTTTTATGTCAAGTCCTGTCCGCCAAGTCAGGATGAGGACAATGACTAGCCTTCCCTCTCTCTTTTTTTATATCTTCTTCAGCACAGCATATCAGAGGTTTGAATACCTATTGTCTGATTGCCTGAGAGGAAAGCCAGCCTTTAACACAAGCTAATTACATGGTGTAAACTAGCTTTCAAGTGATGAAGCCAAAAAACTGTTCTGCTCCAGAATCAGAATCACAAGTGAGGGTGGGTTTTAAACTCTTGTGTGGTTTAAAAAGATATATAAGTGGAACTCAATTTCCTCTGTGCATTTATGTACATGCACACACCCAAGCACGTGGGAATTTGCTCCTCATTGGCCAAAGGGAAGAGAGGAAAGACTAGAAATCACCTCCACTGTAACAGCTCACAGTTTTCGGTGCTGGAAGCCTATTAGAAAAATACTTTGGTCTGTGAAATAAAGCAGTGATATTTGCATAAGAATGCAAACAGAATAAAATTTAGATCCCATCTCCTCAGACCTACCTGATACCCAGCTCAGACATAGTAAGAGAACGCCATTTGGGATCTTGTTTTAATTGGATTTTCTAATCTTCCCGATATTTTAATGAGCTCGGAGGGAAATCCTCAGTGTTTAGAATGTAGCCTCTATCAAGATGATTCCAGAGCTTTCTTCTCTTTGGGTTGTTCTGCATTGCGGAGTTAGGGTCAGGAGTGATTTAGTGTGAATTTCGATCACCTGAGGGAACTTCCAAGCCATCAGTAGGAACCTGTCCAAGCCTTTTGTTTCAGTTTCCAGGGAACCATATATTATGAAAGAAAAACCCGAAGGCCTTCAGAAAAACAACTCCCTCAGAGCACTCCCTGCAGTTTATTATGTTGCACTTGAGGATGATTTGACAAGGATCTACAAATCCAATAGCAGCCAGAGGTCAGTGGCTGCAGACTGGAAGGGCAGAGGGCTCTACTCACCACCAGCCAGCCAGCATGTCCCCACAGGAATCCCTGACCGTCTGCCCTGACCCAACACCCAGGGACGCCCAGCTCCTCAGCAGTACTCTCGGAAAACAAAGGGGGGCACAACACTGACCATCTCTGACCATCTGAATTAGTTTGTTAGGGCTGTCATAAAAAGTACCACCGACTGTGTGGCTTAAAAACAAAATTTTATTTTTGCACAATATTGGAGGCTAGAAATCCAAGACCAAGGTGCTGGCAGGGTTGGTTCCCTCTGAGGTCTCTCTTGTTGTCTTATAGATGGCCATCCTTTCCCTCACGTGGTCTTCCCTCGGTACATCTGGGTCCAAATTTGCTCTTCTGATAAGGACACTGTCACATTGGATTACAACCCACCCTAATGACCTCATTTTCATTTAATCAGCTCTTCAAAGGCCCTGTCTCCAAATGCAGTCAAATTTTTAGGAACTGAGGTTTAGGGCTTCAACCCATGGATTTAAGGGGGCACAATCCAGCCCATAACACCATCCACAGAACAAGCTGGGAGTGTGCATATTTCCACTGAACCTCTCTGACCCCGTTGGAGGGTCAGACCAGTGCTGTTCTTACATGTGCAAACTCTAAACAGAAAGCCTGGATCCCACCACTGCATATCCAAACACAAGCTGTGAGACCTTAGATAAGTGACTTGTCCTCTCTGGGCCACAGTTCCTCAGATGCAAAATGAAGACAATTATAATAGTCCTATGCCATAGGGTTGCCATGACAAATGGGTTCACACAGGTAAAGGACTTAGAACAGCATCTGGCACAGAGAATATTCTTAGTAAATATTAGTGATTATTATTATTAATTGAACCACTAGGAACCCTAGCTGATTACTGGCCCAGCCTGGGTGGGGATCTGTCAGATCTACCCAAAACAACATTGAAGGTGCCCGCAAGGGACACTAATTGAGGATACTCTTCAACCTGTAGTGAGTCTGACCACAACCTGTCAGCCACAAATTTGGGAACAAATATCCATTCACCTTACAGAAGCCTCAGCCAGTTTTCTCTTTTACTGAGTACTTAAGGCATCTGTCTGTATGTATTAAGTGAGTTTGCATCCACTTCTATATCCCTTCCTATGGATTGAATTGGAAGGCAATGAATTTTTCCCTTTGTTTTTCTTGTTCTCACTGAAGATTATAAAGAAAGGCTTAAGCTAATCCTTGGGAGATAAAAGTGTTCAAGTGATTCTTCTCCAAGCCTATGTAGTTTTGCCTATTGTTAATCAGTTTGCTCATCAAAGCAGATCCCAGTTCTGCCGAGAATTCATGACAAGGAGGAACATATAAAGGCAAAACACATTTTGCTCTGACATGCTGGGTGTTTGTCAGTTGAGGGTGCTGGGTTTCCAGCTTCACAAGAACTGCATCATCACAGAAGTGGAGTGCCCTCACAGAATCAACAAACATTTTTCTGAAACTACTATGTGTATATCTCTGCTCAGAGGAGAAAATGAAGAAAATGTACAATGAATAGCAAGCCCTTCAAGGGGGCTGAGAGTAGGTGTGATAAATGCTGGAAGAATTGTAATCACACTTCTTGAGACCACAGAGGAGGCCATGTTTGTGACTGGTGGTGGAGGAAGGCTCCACTGAGGTGGGATTTGAAGGATGAGTATAGACAGGTAGCAAAATGCAGATGAAGACCTTCATAGCAGAGCAAATAGGATAAGCAAAAAGGACAGGGACATTAAAATGCTTGAGGTAATAAAATAATATCATTAGGGACAGTGCAGGGAGGAGTGAGAGAAGAGACTGGAACCCACAAAAACTACCTGAGTGGAATTGCTTCACCTATGGAGAGGGGTCTTACTGCACATGCACATGGAGACCAAGCTCATCTACCTTTCTCGTTTAACACCGGCCCCATCCTCATTTCCATTGCAGGCTTTGCCCGCACATTTGCTGTTGAAAGTCTTCCTGGAATGTTTCCATCACTACAAAAATTTCTATTAGACAGTTCCATCTTAGAGAACATTATATTATTCAGGATAGCTGGTGGGTTTTGGATAGGTTTGAAACAAAGCAAAGGGGAGTTAGAAATCAGAAGCATCTGATAATTTATTTAATGTACCATTCATTATTTTGACCTTTGCCAGCAAAACACCTGACCATTCTGAGCACCTGATTTAGACCATGTTATTGACATCTTCAGTCTCAAATATTTCTTCAAGGTTTTGCATAGCCCTTGGTCAATTGACAATCATTTAGAACCTAGCCATCTCTGTGGTGTTGACGGCATTTTTGTGCCCTCTGTGTGTGTGCGCACAAACCCATATATATGTTCTACCTCACAAGATTTTAAGTTCCTTAAATGCAACAATTTCTTTTAACTTTTCATGTCCCTATCGCCAAGCCCAGTGCTTTGCACATAGGATATGCTCAAAAAACATATGTTGGTTAATAATGTCATACAAGGTTCTCTATGACTTTGTCCTACTTCCCTTTTCAGACTCATCATTCCCACTCCCAGACTTGCTCTTTACAGTTCACTTCTACTGCTCTATACACAGTTCCCCCAAATGCTCCAGATTTTATGTGCTCCCAGGTCTTTGCACACACTGATTCCCCCTGAACCAGCTTAAATGCCCTGTTCACCTTGTCTGACCTCCAGGCTGACTGGCAGCCCCCCCAGGAGCTTCCTCAGGGTGCCATTCTGTACCACTCATCACTCTGTGTGCTGTGTCCTCCGCTAGAGTATGAGCTCTGTGAGGGCTGGAAATATAGTTTGTTCCCAGTTCTGCCCCCAGACTGAGTATACGTCTGGCCCATGGAAATCAAGCAAGTATTTATGAAATGAATGAATGGATGGATTAATGAGCTATAGAAATGACTGCTTATGAGGTAAATTCAGTTGAAGATTTGTAGAAATGATGTGAATCTTTATTATGGTATTTCTGCCTACTTATTATCTAAAATAGCAACAACAATTCCAAAACTCAAGAGAACACTTACCTCAGAGGCAGAGACTGGGCTTGGGACAGAGAAAGGGCACATCGATGAAACTACAGTTGACACATGAACAGCAGGGGTTTAGAGCTGCTGGAGGCCATGTATACAAGTATATGCAGATTATTTTCAATAAATACAGTGGGCCCTTCCTTTCGTGGGTCTTGCATCCACAGGTTCAACATGCTGCAAATCAAAAACAGCATTTCTGAATTCCCAACCACAGTTTCCCAGCCCAAAACAGTGTTTTCAACCTGCGGTTGGTTAAATCTGCAGGTTCGAAAGACTGAAGTTAAACACAGATTTTCAACTTGGCGTGTGCCCCTAATAACTCTTCTTGTTCAAGAGTCAACTACATATTTTTAATATTTTAGTCTCTAAGTTAGGTTATGACTTCATACTGTTTACTTTGTTATTGTTTTATAACATGTGTTATATATTTTATGTATTAAATATTGCAGAATATAGAATAATTATTTTTTCAGTTTTATTAACTTTAGTGACAAGTTAATTTCAACCATTTTATTTTTTACTTTTTACAAAATTTTGCTTCTTTTTCTGCCTTTCCTAAATATTTCAACAACCATTTTTATTCTTTCAAATAGGAAACAAAGGGTGTCAACTTGAAGTGCAATGGTAATATGCTCGATCCTTTTCCCACTTACGAGAAAATGGATGTCACTCTCTACTCAGACCCTCAAGATACCTTTAAAACATTCTTTTCCAGCCCAAATGGCCGTGATGACCCTAAAGACAGCCAGTGCAACATCTATGCCCAAAAGCACAGCTTCTAATATCTCAACACTGTTGCAGGGTGATGCTTTCTTCCAATAAAGCCTTGAAAGGTAACACAGGCAAACTAAAGAATATGCTTGCTATTCTCCCCAATTTAGTGACATCTATTTGGCGTCTACTATTTGGTGCCAGCATTGTGGTAGGCATTGAGGATACACTGAAAATTAAGATAAAAAAGACACAGATGCTGATCTCCAGGAACTCACCCTTTCATGTTGACAAGTAAACAGAAGTGCACAATGTCAAAGAAACACAGGTAGGGAGGGAGGTGAGTGATGAATTAGAAAAAACTTCTAAAGGTGGGAAAAAAGACATTTTGGGGAGAGGAGACAGCGTGTACAAAGATGTACATATCATTGTGGTAGTACTAAATGGCACATTAAGTAGATGCATTTAATTGCTAAACTGCCTTTAAATCCCATTAAAATGAGATAATTATATAGCATGGGAACACGAGAAGTACCTTCAGCATGCCAGGAATTTTGAGAATTTCATCAATATATCCACCCACCCTTAACGGTGGGACCTCAGCTGCTGGAATTGCAGATGCCTAGGTTATATTAAAAATTATTTAAAATTTACTCTGCAAGACTTACTACATAATCATATTTGATTTTGATCAATGTTAAAAATCATTGTACATCTGAGCATTCTGCAAACTAAAGGAAAAAAAATGACTCAGAACCACTAAAGAATAATCGCAAACTAACCCAGGGTTGGGAATTTTTTTAAATAAAGGGATAAGAAAAACCCAGGTCATCGTACATTCTCTGGAATTAAACTATCAGCTTCCTCTGTGAAAAGAGGTGACTCTGCAAGACCTTGGCTGTGGCCTTTCTTGCCCAAAGCTTCTTCCATTGACATATTCATTTCCAGTTCTCAAAGAACTGGAGAGCTCTTTCTGCCAGATCTTCATGTATAATCACATGGTATTACTTCAACAACTGAGTCAGAATAAGGCTTTTTTAATTATTCTCTTGGCTGGGGGTAGGGGGGTGTCAAGATCTGATAGTCTTGAATTCCCAGTCTTTCTAGCAGAACACAGCAAACTGCACATACTTGATTCTCTTTTCAAATGGCTGATTCTTTCCCGGTTTCTTTGGGCTCTTCCATTTCATTCTGGATAGCAAGCCCTGCTAGCAGGGATGGTAATTAGGTGTGATTTAAGTGCTGCATAATTTGTACAATGCTATAAAATGCCAATGCAAAATCAAGGGAGTTTGGTCAAGAGGAAAATTTATTTTGGAAGAGAAGAGGAGAGGGGGAGCAGGTGGCACTAGGCCATCTGCTTCAGAAGGGATAATTAGGATTCTGATTTTGCTGAGAACATTTTTAGAAAAAGCATTTGCAAGGGTTGCTGAAAAGTAGCATCAATTCTGAGAAGGAACTAGGAAGTGAGAGTAAAGGCTGAACAGGCCGAGCTCTTCTGATTAAACCAGTGTCCAGTCAACCTTGAAAATGAAATCTTTCCAAATAGACACAGCCAGAAGAAAATCCTGCAAGTTAAAAAGTAGCCATCAAAGTGGACAGGATGACCCCACCTCTGATAATGTTGTCTCTTTTATCCGCAGTATTATCCAATGCCTTTCATCCCCAGGAAGGAGAGCAACATCAGAAGATTTATGGACCAAGATGCTTTGAAAATGAAATTTTCTTCCTTCTTGTTCTCTGGCCTCTAATTATGTGGCCATTTCTTAGTGCCTCTACCCCTGTCAAAGCAAAGGGTTTGGGCATACAACTTCTCAGGTGTAAGCACCCAGGGAGAGACAAGCTCTCAAAGGTCTCAGGAAAGAAGAAAGGGGTGAAGGGAAGGAAATAAGGAAAAAAAGGAGGGAAGAGTGAAAGGAGGGGAGAGAACAGAAAAAAACTGCAAAGAAGAATATGTTGTTGGGCTCTAAGTATTAGACGGTATTGATTTCGTGAACAAGCGTCATGAATTTAGGTCAATAAAGGTAGCGATAGTTTCTATAAAATTGCCAAGTCAAAGGTATTTGTGCTATGTGCTTTTTAAAAAATATTGCACACTTAGAATTTAATGCTTCAGTTTTAGTAGTTTCTGTAATGTGAACTAAATTAGTCGATGTATTACAGTATCTGCCAGCATCTATTAAAATCACTGTAATTACCTTCATCTATCTATTAAGGGACAATTTCTACTTCATGTCATTATCCTCACACTGAAATAGCACAACACAAATTAGAAATTATATATAGACAAATTAAAGCTCCCTCCCAGAATGTGTTTCTCATGTGAAAATTTCAGTGCTAGAATCCAAGTTTGGTTAGAAGAGTTTAAACTTCACTCATAACCTGGCGTGAAATGAAGTGGAAAATAATGGGTGATATTGACTAAAAAGAAAACTCATGTATTCAGACTTCATTAACATAAACTTTGCCATGTTTATCTTTGCTCTGTCCATAAAAACATAGTTTCCTAGCAGAAGAAGCTTCCAAATGCTATTTTTAAGTCTTGAGGGTTTTAGAAGCCAGAACTTAAAATATGTTTTACGTGCTACTGTAGATTATACTTGGTCACAAGTTTGCAAGAGCCCTGCTTACCCTTTTTTGAAACTGAAAATAAGATTATATCTATTTCCATACATCTGGAAAAACATACCCCATTAAAAGATAATATTTTTCCTCCTTCCCTTACTTGAAAATACTCTTATTAAAAGTTTATGGAAAATGTGTTAATTGAAAGAAAAATATAGTAGTATCTTTATGTACATAATAATATATAGTCTGCTTTTTTACGTATTAAGACAGACGTTGCCAAATCTCAATACTTATAGTGTCCTTTAGTATCTCCTTTTGCAAAGGGGGTAAATGTGATAGCCCTCTTTTGTCCCCAGCTTGAAATTTTTGATGCATTGGTTGGCTTGAAATCTACTTCTATCTAATGCTTGATCCATTGATCTCTAGATAATTGCTGAAATGTTCTTCTAAATGTTTGAATTTGAAGTAGAAATGCCTCTCATCTCTTCCCAGTGCCACCTTATCCCACTCCTCTCCTGAGGAGTCTCCTAAGTCTCCCTGTGACCTTTTCACGCAAAAGGAGTCCATGTGCATACTTCTCCAGAGAACTGGAGTGCAGAACGGAGTGAATCCTCCTAACTCACCCTGGTTTTTTCCAACTGTAAATAATTCCAAGTCATAGGGTCATGAAATCTTATCTTCATAAAGAATAGCATCCAGTTCAAAACTTTCATTTTGTAACTGAGGAAAATGAGTTCTAGGGGCATGAAGTACTACAGTTGCCTAAGGTCACACATCTCTTTTTGATAGTATAGTGAAGAAATGTGGAAATTCACTAAGCAAAATGATGGCTATTAGCCTACTAGTTCTTGTTGTATCTGAAAATAATAAAATGACATTAATTTATTTTTCTACTTTAGACTTCACATTAACTTACATGAGCTTTCTCCATAAGTAACCTGTGAACCCAAAAGCCTCTGTTCTATGAATGTTAAGAAAGGAATTCTCAATTTATTTCCCCACATTTTGGCCTTGGCCCATAGTACCAAAAAAAAAAAGGTTTTGTGCTCATACTCTGGCCTTCTCTCCACTTACTTTATAGCCCTCTTCTCAAGAAGGAGTTGTTTCTCCGATTGGTAGAGCCTAATGTTCATTACGCCACATCTTGCCAGATGGTGTGTTACTCTGCCATGAACAGGAACAATACTACTTATTTATATTTTTACTTCCTGCACCATAAGCAGCAGGCTCAGCTTACTGTCTTTTGAACTCCCTACTGCTCATCAGTTTGCTACCTGAGAAAATGCCCATCTGTCTCCTCTCCTTCCTCACTGAGCAGTTTGACTTGGGTTACTGACCTGGCGATGAGCCAAACCCACTTTGGGCCACAAAATGGCAACAAATATGTCCTTTGTTAATGATTAATTCCTTTTCTCTTGCTGTAAACTGGTGTACTTTGGATTAGCTTATCCTTGATTCACAATTCAAAGATCCCCTCTTTAGGTTGGGTGGGGTGGGGGTGGGATGTAAATAAGCAGATATTCAGAGGAAAGGAACCAGAAGATGGCATTTCAGCTCAAGTTTAAGGCACATGGCCTTCCCAACTCAGTCCTACCAGAGAAGTCCTGCCCAGGGTTCAGGTGGGGAACAGTGGCTGGTTATTGTATCTTTACCAAGCTATATTACAACTACTAATGTGTTTCCCATGTGGTTGGCCCTTGTCTTTTGTGTGTATAGATTCCCTAGGAGAAAGCCCAAAGGAAAGAAGAGTGAATGAGAGGGTCCATTGACTAATTCTTATTCCAATCCCACAGAGCAACTACCTAACTCTATATCATCATAGAAGAAAAAGAAAACCTATGTCAGCCCTGGTTGGGTGGCTCAGTTGGTTGGAGCATCATTCTGTACACCAAAAGGTTGCAGTCCTAATCCCCAGTCAGGGCACATACCTAGATTGTGAGTTTGGTCCACAGTCTGGGCACTTATGGAAGGCAACCAATCAATGGTTCTCTGTCGCATGAATATTTCTTTCTTTCTCCCTCCCTCTCTCTCTCTGTCTCTCTCCCTACCCCACCTCTCTCTCTCTAAAATCAATAAACATATCCTCAGGTGAGGGTTGTTTTTTTTTAAATCCAGATCATCTTCTAGCAAGAAGCCTAACCCAGCTGCTAAAGGAAGGCTATCTACAAGATGCCCCCACCTCAAGGTCTCTGCTCAGTGTTTTCTAAAGCCATTAAGAAAAATGGAAACAAATGCCTCAGTGTTCCCATTTGGTGCCTTTCTGGTTCTTTCCTCCAACAGAAATATTCATGTGGCTTGGACTCATTGATCATTTTATCAAAAGGAAAAAGTACCTGATCATGCTTACTTCAGGCAAGACTGCCCCCAGAGGGAAAGAGAAGAATCATTCTACTTGTAGTGAGACTACATTGAGAAGTTTACCTGGATGATACCTAAGGTACTACCAACAATAATCAATTCTAGTTCAATCTGTGACTAATTCAATTGAAATTTACATACATAAGCAATGACGTTTTTATAGACAAAGAAACATAAACAGAGTGATGCACATAAAGTCCTTGGAAGATTGTATCAATGGAGCATGGCCACAGTAGCTCCTGACTGCACCGAAAAACACAGTCTTCAAGGAAGAAATAGGATTGGTCAATGTGCTCTTAAGTCCAGTACAGCAAAGTGTAAAGAGTACCAGACAATGAGGAAACTCAGGTGCTAGTCTTGAACACCCTTTAACTAGCTGTGAGACCTGGGCTCAGCACAATCTCTCTGAACATTTACTATGCGTCTCATCTATAAAATAAAGGAGTTAATGAAATGCAGTACTCACATTTTCCCACAACCACATCAAAATTACAATTACACTACAGAATAACCAGCATTCAGAACCACCTAAAATCTAGTTAAATGGAAGTCCTACAACTAAGGATATAAAGAAGCCACATTGAAACTGGTAGGAGGGACAGAGACATGGAATAGGGCTGGTCCCACATTCATGTGTGGCAGATAGTAATAGGAAAGGATATCTTGGCTGTGGAGGTATTCCCCTGAGGAGCAAAGAATCTCAGCCCCACACCAGGATCCCCATCCCAGAATTCCAGTGCCAGGTAGAGAAGTCCCCATAAATTCAGGCTGTAAAAAACAGTGGAGATTATGGCTGAGTGAGATGAAAGGCTTTTGGAGTCCTGGACATTTCATCTTAAAGGGTCCATGTGCAGACATAATCGGACCCAGTCCCTCTGAACTCCTGCACTGGGGCAGTAGCTTCAAAGACACCAGGGACATACCGGGAGGAACTGAATTGTCTGGCATCAGGGTGAGAGCTGGAGGGGCAGCTTTCTGCCAGGCAAATGTGCTGGCAGAGGCCATTGTTCCTTTTCTGAGACCCTCCCTCAACAAAGCAGGCAGATAGGTGCCATATCTGAGTCTCCACCAACCTGGCTCACACTATTCTCCCTGCCCTAGTAATTCTCTGAGACCCTGCCCCACTGAACTTGCAGACCCACCCAAGCTGTTTCCAGTGACTTTTCCATATGAACAGCCTCTCTTACCTCATGCCCCAGACTTTCCAAAAGTCTTTCAAATTAGCAGCATCTGGTCTCAGTGTGCCCTCTACCTTTCATTAAGTGGTCCCAGGCCTGGCATAGTAGCAGTCAGCATTAGGTCACAGCCTGGCCTCACCTGGGCACCTCTAACCCCAGCACAAGTGGAAGCAATCTGAAGATCACTTTGTAGCTCATGTCAAATGGCCTTGAGCAGAACACAGGTGGCAGCTGACCTTGGACTGCACCTCCCAGGAGGCCCCAGAACTAGTGCATCCAGTGGACAGCTTCAAACCACATCAAAGCCCCACCCAACCACCTCTGCATGCAACAAACTCAAGGGGTAGACTCAGTGGGCACTACAGCTGAAGTAAGTCCTGCTCTGTGGGGTGGACCCATGCACAGCTGATCCTCCACAGTGCTAGTGGTTGAAGCCAGTCCTTGAGGCCAATTAGCCTGGGGGTAAATCCTTCCCATTGATGTACCAAGACTCAGCTTGGTTGCTGTTGATACAGGAAGATGTACACAGTCCACATGAGAGGGGAGGCAGGGACAGGGAATGCACCTGAAGTGACCAGCTTGGGTGATCAGGGTGTCTGTGCCAATGGGCCCTACAGAACATCAACTACATTAGACCACACTACCAAACCCAGGAGATGTAGCAGCTCTACCTAATACATAGGAACAAATACAGAGAAGCTGCCAAAATGAGGGGACAAAGAAACATGTCCCAAATGAAAGAAGAGGACAAAAGAGAAAAAAATAACAAAATAGATAAGAACAATCTACTGGATGCAAAGTTCAAAACACTGGTTAGAAGGATGCTTGATAAACTTGGTGAGAACTTCAACAGCATTAAAAAGTCATGAAAACCATAAAAAAGAACCAGTCAGAAATGAACAATACACTAACTGAAATAAAGAATAATTTTAAAGAAAGAAACAGCAGAGTAGATGAAGCTGAGAATTAAATCAGTGATTCAGAATATAAGAAAGCAAAAATACACAATCAGAAAAGCAAAAAGAATCCAAAATAATTAGGATAATGTAAGAAACCTGTGGGACAACTTTAAGCATACCAACATTTGCATCATGGGGGTACCAGAAGAAGAGAGTAAGCAAGAAATTGAAAACCTATTTGAAAAAAATAATGACAGAAAATTCCCTAACTTGGTGAAGGAAATAGATATACAAGCCCAGGAAGCAAAAAGAATCCCAAATAAGATAGACCCAAAGAGGCCCACACCACAACACATAACTAAATGCCAAAGGTTAAAGACAAAAAGAGAATCTTAAAGCAGCAACAGAAAATTACTTCATTACCTACAGGGGAGCCCCCATATGACTGTCAACTGATTTCTTAACAGAAACTTGGCAGGTCAGAAGGGATTTGCAAGAAATATTCAAAGTGAGGAAAAGCAAGGATCTACAACCAAGATTACTCTACCCAGCAAAACTATCATTTAGAATGGAAGGACATGAAAGAGCTTCAGAGACAAGAAAAAGCTAAAGGAGTTCATCACCACGAAACCAGTATTACATGAAATGTTAAAGGGTCTTCTTGAAGAAGGAGGAGGAGGAGAAGAAAAAGGAGAAGAGGAAGAAGAGCAACAACAACAACAAAAATATGAATAATAAAATGTCAATAAATACATACCTATCAACAATTGGATCTAAAAAACAAAATAGACATCTGGCCAAGATGGAGCTATAGGTAGATACACTTTGCCTCCTCACACAACCAAAAGGACAACAAAAAAATTAAAAACAAAAAATAACCAGAACTGCCAGAAAATTGAACTGTATGGAAGTCTGACAATGAAGGAGTTACAGAAGAAACATACATTCAGACTGGTAGGAAAGGTGGAGACAGGAGGCTGAGGTGGAAAGAATGCATGGCAAGGTGGAGGCTGGTGGATCAGGCAGTCCTACATTTGTGTTCGGGTAAACCAGAACGTACAACTGGGGAGCGAGACAGACCACACAACCCAGCGCAGGGAAATAAAGCTTCTAAACCTCTGATTGTAAAAACCTGTGGGGGTTGCAGTGGTGGGAGAAACTCCCAGCCTCACAGGAGAGTTTGTTGGAGAGACCCATAGGGTCCTAGAACATACACAAAACCACCCACCCAGGAATCAGCACCAGAAGGGCCCAATTTGCTTGTGGGTACAGGAAAAGTGGCTGAAAGCCAGGACCAGCAAGTGGCACTGTTTCCTCTCTGACCCATCCCCCACATGCAGCACCACAATGCAGGATTACCCCACCCTATGGATACCTCAGGCTCCTCCCTTTACTACATAATAGGCCCACCCAAAGAAATATGGCCCAAATGAAAGAACAGAGCAAAGCTCCAAAAAATAGAAGTAAACAATGAAGAGATAGCCAACCTATCAGATGCAGAGTTCAAAATACTGGTAATCAGGATGCTCACAGAAATGGTTAGGTATGGTCACAAAATAGAGGAAGAAGTGAAGGCTATGCAAAGTGAAATAAAGAAAAATATACAGGGAACCAACAGTGAAGAGAAGGAAACTGGGACTCAAATCAACTATTTTGAATGAAAGGGAGAAATAAACATTCAACCAGGACAGAATGAAGAAACAAGAATTCAAATAAATGAAGAGAGGCTTAGGAACCTCTGGGACAACTTGAAACGTTCCAACATCTGAATCATAGGGATACCAAAAGGAGAAGAGGAAGAGCAAGAACTTGAAAACTTATTTGAACACATAATGAAGGAGATTTTCCCCAATCTGGCAAAGGAAATAGACTTCCAGGAAGTCCAGGAAGCCCAGAGAGTCCCAAAGAATTTGGGCCCAAGGAAGAACACACTAAGGCACATCATGATTACATTACCCAAGGTTAAAGATAAGGAGAGAATCTTAAAAGCTGCAATAGAAAAGGAGAGAGTTACTACAAAGGAGTTCCCATAAGACTATCAGTTGATTTCTCAAAAGAAACCTTGCAGGCAAGAAGGGGCTGGAAAGATGTATTCAAAGTCATGAAAGATAAAGACCTACAACCTAGATTACTCTATCCAGCAAAGCTATCATTTAGAATGGAAGGGCAGATAAAGTGCTACCCTGATAAGGTAAAACTAAAGGAGTTAATTGTCACCAAGCTCTTATTATATGAAATGTTAAAAAGACTTATCTATGAAAAAGAAGATAAAAACTATGAACAGTAAAATGACAACAAACTCACAACTATTGACAACTGAATCTAAAAAAACAAAACTAAGCAAACAACTAGAATGGGAACAGAATCATAGAAATGGAGATCACATGGAGGGTTATCAGCAGGCAGGGGGAGGGGAAAGAATGGGGGAAAAGGTACAGGGAATAAGTAGCATGCATGGTAGGTAGAAAATAGATAGGGGGAGGTTAAGAATAGTATAGGAAATGGAGAAGCCAGAGAACTTACATGTATGACTCATGGACATGAACAAAGGGTGGAGGGTAATCCTGGAGGGAGGGAGGTTACAGGGTGGAGGGGAATAAAGGGGAGAGAAAAATGGGACAATTGTAATAGCATAATCAATAAAATATATTTTAAAACATAAAAATATAAAATAAAATAAACAAACAAGCAGAACAGAAACAGACTCAGAGCTACAGAGAACATTTTGACAGTTGCCAGATGGGAGGGGGTTGGGAGGATGGGTGAAAAAGATGAAAAGATTAAGAGTACAAACTGGTACTCTTACAGAGTGGTTAGGGGGAAGTAAAATACATTATAGGGAATGTAGTCGATGATATTCTAATAACTGTGTATGGTGTCAGATGGGTGTGAGATTTATTGGGATAATCACTTAATAAGTTATACAATATTGAGTCACTGGGGTGTACATTTGAAAGTAATATAATATTATTTATAAACTGTAATTGAAAACTAAAAAATGATTTAAATTAAAAAATGTTTAATCCTAAAAAAAATAAAATACATTTTTAATACTAAAAATAAAATAAAGGAGATGAATAACATTGTTACTGGGTCCCCTCCAGCTATAGGACTTCATGTTGTTAATGAAATGCCCTCTCATGAGAGATAATGAGAAGTTAGTGCCTATTTTTTTAACCATGAAATATAGGGGGGAGCAAAAATAGGTTTACAGTTGTTCATATGAAAAATAAAATAATGAATAAATAATAACATAAGAATGAACTCTGTGTTTTGCATACTCAAAACTATAAATCTATTTTTGCCTTACCCTGCATATACACCTAAAAGTGATTTACTCCCAGTTTTTGAAAGAACCAAACTCATATTTTGTCAGAAGACATTGAAATTCAATCCATTAAAACAATTGCTTCCCAGATTCCAAATTCAAAGTAGATTGTTTCAGTCCATTATGAGTGATTTTGAGATCTTACATTAATAATAATTCATCACTTTTCTTGAAAAATCTGGTGACTTATATTTCTGTTCTGTAAGAGCAATTATCATTCTATCAGTGGCAACATGAGCAACAACTTGGGGCCATAAATTAACCAAAAGGTCCATTTTCATTTCCAAGACTACCAAAGACAGAAACCCAAGGGTTAAAAAGAAGCTATCACAAAATAGAGATGTTGATTGTTTTTTAAAATTCCAATTTTACTTTCAAGTGAAGAATGTGCCCAGAAGCAAGATTCAACACAGAAACCCACAGTAAATGTCTTTAATTACTTCTTTCCCAGGATCCCTCAAACATTAGCAATCTGGAGGCTTCATCCATAAAACTGGCCAGAAATTGTTCCATATCATTTTTTAATCATTTACTTGAAAAGTAGGCAGACAGACATTACACCATGATGTGACTCCCTAATTAATTATTCAACAGAGTGAGGCTCTGACCTCTAAAATCTTCTAGGACCAATAGGATTTCAGAGGCAGAATTAAACTAAAAATTTGTTTCCCTTGAGATCTAAATGGCATAGTTTTCTCTGTTTCCCTTGTTTTATACACTGAGATGAGTTCCTATCATCTTCTAAATTCTGGGACAGTCAAACATAAAACCATCTGCCTTATTGTCTCCACTGTTACAAATATATTTGCCAGACTATGTGTTCCAATTTTAGCCTAAAGAATTGTATATCCTAAGGACTGGACCTACCATAATTTGTACTTTATGTTCTCATGAGCTCTTTCTTGCTCTCTTCTTTTACACAGGCTGCTACCAATAAAACGGCTTGCATTTCTTCAAATAAAATGGACAATGCCCGACACCCCAATTTGGTTTTAGACCAAAAATTCCTTCAAATACTAATCGATAACACTTAAAAACTGTGAGAATGTATTTTGTCCCCAGGAGTCAGTCTAAGATGTCTATTAGTGACAAAGAAGCAAACACTTCCTGAAAAGTTAAATAAATGTCCTATCTAGCCTAGCAATGCCAAACATTGCAGTGTGGGGAGAGAAGATGGCAGCCGAATAGGTGGAAACTGAGCCTACCTGCTTGTGCCCCTAGCAGAGATTTTCAGCTGATCTTCTGACAAGTGACCTGAACATTCAACAGAATCTGAGCTGATGTGAATTTTTGAAGCCAAAGAGCACAGAGGATGCTTTGCACCACCTGGACCTATACAACAGCATACAAGATGTGGTGAATGGTGTAACTCTCAGTCAGCCAGCCAGAGGGAAGAACCCAACAAAAAACATCCCAACTAAAACCAAAATCCAATTACAACCAGAGAGCCCACATAAACAGCATAAAGGGCATCCCAAGAGCATCCAGCTTAGGAGAACAAAGAGACTGCACCACTGGGTTCCACTGGTATCCTACCATAGAAGGCCACCCCACAAAGAAGGGAGTCAAAGCAGAACAATCTATTATTCAGAAACAAACAAAAAAAAGTCACCTAAAATGGGGAGAAAAAGAATCAACCCCAATTGAAAGGAAAAGAGGAATCCAGAGAAAGAGTGCTAAATAAAAGTGAGGCAAGCAGTCTATCAGACATTGAGTTCAGGGTTAGAAAGATGCTCAAGGAGCTCAGTGAGAACTACAAGGAAGTTTATGGATGCTACAAGGAACTTAATGGGAACTACATCAGCATGAAAAAAGACATAGTAACTATGAATAACAACCAGGATAAAATGAAGAATAAAATATCTGAAATGAAAAATACACTAGAAGGAATTGAAAACAGGCTAGATGAAGCAGAGGATAGAATCAGAAAGTTGAAAGACAAGGAAGAAAAAAATGGCCAGTTATAGCAACAAAAGAAAAAATAAAACCTCAAGAATAATGAAAATAGTTTAAGGGAGCTACAGGACAACATGAAATGCAAAAATATTCACATCAAAGGGATCCCAGAAGGAGAAGAAAAGGAGAGGGGGGTAGAAACCCTATTTGGAAAAGTAATGACAGAAAACTTCCCTAAGTTAGTGCGGGAAAAAGTCATGCAAGTCCATAGACGGTCCATATCAAAATGAACCCAAAGAGGCCCACTCCAGATACATCATAAGTACAAGGGCAAAATTTAAAGAAAATAGAAAATCTTAAAGGCAGCAAGGAGAAAGAGGTAGTAATATACAAGGGAGCTCTGATAAGGCTATCAGATGAAAACTACAAGCCAGAAGGGAATGGAATGAAATATTCCAAGTAATGAAAATCAAAGAATGCAACCAAGATTACTCTACCCAGCAAGGCTCTCACTTAAAATGGAAGGTGATAGATATAAGGAGCTTCCTAGACAAAAAAAAAAAAAAAGAAAGAAAGTAAAAGAATATATCTCCACCAAACCAGCATTACAAGACATGCTAAAGGGACTGCTTTAAGAAGAAGAAAAAGAGAGAGAGAAAGGAACACAGGTAGAAAAGGAAAAAATGACCTTGAATGAATACTTATCAATAATAACCTTAAATGTAAATAGATTAAATGCTCCAATAAAAAGACCTAGGGTAACTGAATGGGTAAGAACACATGACCTGCATATACACTGTCTACAAGAGACACACCACAAAACAAAAGATCTACACAGGCTGAAAGTAAAAGGATTCCAAAAAAATATTCCAAGCAAATGCACATGAAATAAAAGCTGGGGTAGCAAAATTTATATCAGACAAAATAGACTTCAAAACAAAGGCCATAACAAGAGACAAAGAAGGTCATTATATAATACTTAAGGGCATAGTCCAACTAGAGGATATAACACCAGTGAACATATATCCACCTAACATAGGAGTACTTAAGTATATAAGGAAAAATGTGGAAGACTTCAAGAAAGATATCAAAAGCAACACACTCATTGTAGGGGATTTTAACACCCCACTGTCAGCAACGTATAGGACTTCCAAACAAAAAATCAACAAGGATATTGTGGCATTGAATGACACTCTAGGTCAAATGGACTTAATGATAAAGAGCATTTCGCCCCAAAGAAGCAAAATATACATTATTTTCAAGTGCACATGGATAATTTTCAGATATAGACAACATGGTAGGACACAAGCCTCAATTAATTCAAGAAAATTGAAATCACATCAAGCATCTTCTCAGATCACAATGGCTTGAAACTAGAAAACAAGCTCAAGAAAAAAGCTCAAAACCATTCTAATACATGGAGGCTGAATAACATGTTATTAAAAAATGAATGGGTTGGTGAGAACCAAGATGGTGGCCTAGGTAGACACACTGCGCCTCCTCGCACAACCAGAACTGACAGAAAATCGAATGGCAAGGAAGTCCGACACCAAGGAAATAAAAAAATAAACATTCATCCAGACTGGTAGGAGGGGTGGAGACGGGCAGCCGGGGTGGAGAGGACTCACGTGGCCGTGGTGGGACCGAGACTGGCGGAGTGTGGGATGAACAGGGAAGGCAGTCTGACCACGAGCAGACCCTGTGGCCCCACATTCGTGCACAGATAACCCAAGAGGGTAGGACTCAGAGTGGCGGAGAATGGGGCAGGCAGAACGGGGGATAGTACCCCAAGGCCCCACACTCACACACAGATAAACCGGGACTAACGGCGGGGAGTGAAGCAGACAGCATAACCCAAGGCTCCAGCCGGGGAAATAAAGCCTCAAACCTCTGATTGAAAACGCCCATGGGGGTTGGGGCGGCAGCAGGAGAGACTACCAGCCTCACAGGAGAGGTCGTTGGAGAGACCCACAGGGGCCTAGAGTGTGTACAAGCCCACCCACTCGGGAGCCAGCACCAGAGGGGCCCAATTTGATTGTGGGTAGTGGAGTGAGAGTCTGAAATCCGGTGGAGAGTGGAGTGGCCCCATTGCTCCCTCTCGGCCCCTCCCCCACGTACAGCATCACAGCACAGCAACCAGCGTTACCCCGCCCTGGTGAACACCTAAGCTCCACCCCTTTAAGTAACAGACACGCCAAGAGACAAAAAAAAATGGCCCAAATGACAGAACACTTCAAAGCTCCAGAAAAAATACAACTAAGTGAGGAAGAGATAGCCAACCTATCGGATGCACAGTTCAAAACACTGGTTATTAAGATGCTCACAGAATTCGTTGAATTTGTTCGAAAACTAGATGAAAAAATGAAGGCTATGCCAAGAGAAACAAAGGAAAATGTACAGGGAACCAATAGTGATGCGAAGGAAACTGGGACTCAAATCAGTGGTGTGGACCAGAAGGAAGAAAGAAACATCCTACCAGAAAAGAATGAAGAAACAAGAATTCGGAAAAATGAGGAGAGGCTTAGGAACCTCCAGGACACCTTGAAATGTTCCAACATCCGATTTATAGGGGTGCCAGAAGGAGAAGAGGAAGAACAAAACATTGAAAACTTATTTGAACAAATAATGAAGGAGAACTTCCCCAATCTGGCAAAGGAAATAGACTTCCAGGAAGTCCAGGAAGCTCAGAGAGTCCCAAAGAAGCTGGACCCAAGGAGGAACACACCAAGGCACATCATAATTCCATTACACAAGATGAAAGATAAGGAGAGAATCTTAGAAGCAGCAAGAGAAAAGGACACAGTTAACTACAAACGACTTCCCATAAGACTGTCAGCTGATTTCTCAAAAGAGACCTTCCAGGCAAGAAGGGGCTGGCAAGAAGTATTCAAAGTTATGAAAGGCAAGGGCCTACATCCAAGATTACTGCATCCAGCAAAGCTATCATTTAGAATGAAAGGGGAGATAAAGTGCTTCTCACATAAGGTCAAGTTAAAGGAGTTCATCATCACCAAGCCCTTATTATATGCAATGTTTAAGGGACTTACCTAAGAAAAAGAAGATAAAAAATATGAACAGTAAAATGACAGCAAACTCACAGTTATTAACAAACACACCCAAAACAAAACCAAAAAGAAACTAAGCAAACAACTAGAACAGAAACAGAACCACCGAAATGGAGATCACATGGGGGGTTATCAAGAGGGGATTGGCAGAGGGAGAGAGGGGGGAAAGGTACAGAGAATAAATAGCATAAATGATAGGTGGAAAATAGACAGGGGGAGGGTAAGAATAGTGTAGGAAATGTGGAAGCCAAAGAACTTATAAGTATGACCCATGGACATGAACTATAGGGGGGGAATGTGGGAGGGATGGGGTGGGCAGGATGGAGGGGAGTGAAGTGGGGGAAATGGGACAACTGTAATACCATAATCAATAAAATATATTTTTAAAAAATAAAAAATAAAATAAAATAAATAAATAAAAGAACAATCTAACAATGTCAGAGGGGAGGGGGAAGGGGTCAGGGGGAAGAATGGTTTTCAGGAACTACTATAAAGGACACAAGGACAAAACCTAGGGGGAGGGTGGAAGCAAGGGAGGGAGGTGGGTTTGGCTCGGGTGGAGGGGAGGGGTGGGTAGAAAATGTGGACAACTATAATTGAACAACAATAAAATAATTTTTTTAAAAAGAGGAATCTAATAAGTAAAATAGAACCAGAATCGTGGAAGGAATAGACTGACAGCAACTAGAGGGGAGGGGCAGGAGCATAATGGTAGAAAGAAAGGGAAGGGACTAGTCAAAGAACATGTATGATGGACCCATGGACATGGACAATGCCGTGATGATTGGCTATAGGAGAAGGGGCTGGTCTGGGCAGAGGAAGACAAAGGGAAAAATTGGGACAACTGTAACAGAATAACAATAAAAAAATTCATGGAAAAAACAAAGATTGCAGTGTGGGGAGAGAAGAAGACTAGAACATGAAGAAGCAAGATGAAAAAGGAAAAAGAAAGTAGTGATGCAGTTTATCTTAGAAGAGATTTTTGTTATCGAATTAATTGGGTAACATTGGTTAACAAAAATATATAGGCTTCAAGCATACAACTCTATAATTCATCATCTATATATTGTACTGTGTGTTAACCCAAAGTCAAGTTTTGCCACCATTTAGTCCCCTTTTACCCTCTTCCACTTGCCCCTACACCCCTTCCTTCTGGTAGTCACCATGCTGTTGTCTGTGTCTATGAGGTTTTTTTTTTTTCTTAATCCATTCACCTTTTTACCCAGCTCCCCAGTCATCCTCCCCTCTGACAGTCTATTATCTGTATCTACGAGTCTGTTTCTATTTTGTTTTGTTCATTAGATTCCACATATAAGTAAAATCATATAGCACTTGTCTTTCTCTGACTGGCTTTTTTCACTTAGCATAATGTTCCCCAGGTCCATCCATGGTGTTGCAAAGGGTAAATTTTTCTTTTTACGGCTGTGTACTATTCCACTGTGTAAATGTATCATAGTTGTTTTATCCAGTCATCTGTTAATGAACACCTTCATAATGGGCTACTTTCAAATGTTGGCAATTGTAAATAATACTGCAATGAACATAAGAGTGCTTATGTGCTTTCAAATTCATTTTCAAGGTTTCTTTGGATAAATTCCCAGCAGTGGAATTGCTGGGTCACAAGGCAGTTCCATTTTTAATTTTTTGAGGTAATTCCATACTGTTTTCCACAGTGGCTGTACCAGTCTGCATTCCCAAAAAGAGTGCATGAGGGTTCTTCATTCACCACATCCTTTCCAGCACTTGTTTGTTGATTTACTGATGATAGCCATTCTGACATGTTGAAGTGATATCTTATTGTGGTTTTAATTTGCATCTGATAATTAGTGACTTTGAGCATCTTTTCATATTACTATTTTATGTCCTCTTTGGAGAAGTGTCTTCAGGTCCTTTGCCCATTTTTAATTGAATTATTTCTTTATTTTGGTATTGAGTTGTATAAGTTTTTATAAATTTTGGATATCCACCCTTTATCAGATGTATCATTGGCAAATACATTCTCCCATTCAGTGGGTTGTCTTTACACTTTGTGCAAAAACTTTTTTAAGTATATTTTATTGGTTATGCTATTACAGTTTCCCCAATTTTCCCCCTTTATCCCCCCTTTCCCTGCACCCCCAACCCTTCAGCATTCCCCACCCCTTAGTTCATGTCCATAGGTTGTACATATAAGTTCTTTGAGTTCTATGTTTCCTACTCCATTTTTGTCCCCGTCTGTTTTATACCTATCTACCTACCTATTATGCTTCTTCCCTGTACCTTTTATCCCCTATTCCTCCCCTTCCCCCCACTAAAAACCCTTCATGTGATGTCCATTTCTCTGATTCTGTTCCTGTTCTAGTTGTTTGCTTAGTTTTTGTTTTCATTGTCTTTCTTTCTTTTTTTTTTTTTAGGTTCATTTGTTGATAGCTGTGACTTTGTTGTCATTTTACTATTCATAGTTTTTATCTTCTTTTTCTTAGATAAGTCCCTTTAACATTTCATATGGCTTGGTGATGATGAACTCCTTTAACTTGATCTTTTCTGGGAAGCACTTTATCTGCCCTTCCATTCTAAATGATAGCTTCGCTGGATAGAGTAATCTTGAATGTAGGTCCTTGCCTTTCATGACTTTGAATACTTCTTTCCAGCCTCTTCTTGCCTGCCAGGTTTCTTTTGAGAAATCAGCTGATAGTCTTATGGGCACTCCTTTGTAGGTAACTCTCTCCTTTCCTCTTGCTGCTTTTAAGACTCTCTCTTTGTCTTTAATCTTGGGTAACTTAATGATGATGTGCCTTGGTGTCTTCCTCTTTGGGTCCACTTCTTTGGGACTCTCTGGGCTTCCTGGACTTCCTGGAAGTCTATTTCCTTTGCCAGATTGGAGAAGATTTCCTTCATTATGTGTTCAAGTAAGGTTTCAATTTCTTGCTGTTGTTTTTCTTCTTCTGGCACCCCTATAATTCAGATATTGGAATGCTTCAAGTTGTCCCAGAGGTTCCTAAGTGTCCCTTCACTTTTTTTAATTCTTTTTTCTTCATTTTGTTTGTGTTGGATGTTTATTTCTCCCTTTTGTTCCAATTTGTTGCTTTGAGTCCTGTTTTCCTTCCTGTCACTGTTGGTTCCCTGAATATTTTGCTTTATTTCATTTTGGGTATCTCATTTTTTGACCAAGCTCAATCAGTTCTCTGAGCATTTTGATTACCAGGGCTTTAAATTCTCCATCAGATAGGTAGGCTATCTCCTCATCACTTAGCTCTCTTTCTGAAGTTTTCCTCTGTTCTTTCATTTGGGCCCTATTTCTTTTTCTTGGGGCACCTGTTAAGTTGTAAGGGGGTGGGGCCTAAGGTATTCACCCAGGCAGGGCAAACCTCCTTGTGCCTACGGGGGAGGGGCCAGAGAGGGAACAGTGCTGCTCACCTGCTCGTCTCTAGCCCGCTTTTCAACAAACTCTCAAGTGAGACTGAGAGTTTCTCCCACAGTGGCAACTGCCCACTGTAGTCCACAGTCAGCTCTGAGTCTCAGTTTCCCATTCAGTCAACCCCACCCACACAGTCCACAGCCTGCCCCGGCTAGCCCCACCTGCCCATCTGCCACCTCACCTCGGGTTCTCTGTCTGCCGTCTCATCAGTCTGGTTGTTCTCTTTGACTGTTTCTCTAATTCCTTGGTTGCTGGAGTTCCACGAAGTTTGATTTTCTGGCACTTCTGGTTGTTTATTGATTTTTGGTTGTGCAAGGAAGTGAAGGGTTTTTACCTATACCTCCATGTTGTCCAGAACTCCATTTTGTGCACAAACTTTTTATTTTGAGGTAGTTCCATTTGTTTATTATTTTTTTGCTTCCTTTGCCCAGTGAGATATATCAAAAAATATTGCAATGCAAGATGTCTGAAATTTTACTGCCTATATTTTCATCTCGGATTTTTTATGGTTTCTTACATTAAAGTCTTTAATGCATATTGAGTTTATTCTTCCATATAGTATAAGAAGGTGGGCTAGTTCCACTTTTTTTTGCGCATATAGGACAGAAGATATTTTTAAAACCCTTTTATGTTTCATGATAGGAACAAGATCTCCATGGGGGAGAAAATCAACCAGAGTTTACACTAATGAACTTGGCAAAAGCCAAGCAGGAAATTTACCTTGAGGAAACGCAGTGCTCTCCTGAGGCAGACAGAGTGTGAGTGATGCCCACTCAGACATCTTCCTGCCACTACCTCCTCATCAGAGGCCAAAGAGGCAATTCAGCTATTGCAACATGCTGACCCCATGCTGTACAGACAGCCCTTTGTGCTATAGAATGCTGGAGCCATTCACTAACAATGTAGCAGAAGCCACTTGAGCTCTGCTTCAGACTTCTCTTTCTCCCAGCAACCTCCACCAGACCAGCCCATCCTGCAAGTGGTCAGGACAGGCAGCAGGTAGTTGTTGGATGACCCAAAGTACACCCCCTTCTGACTAACCAAGGCAACAATTCACACTGAGAGCAGCCATGTGCGACAGGCATAACAGAAACAAAGAGATGGATTTTCTTTCTATAAATAAACATAGAAATTGGAGGGGGGAGGGAGATAATGGTGGAAAGAAGGGAAAGGGATCAGTCAAAGAACAGGTATGAATGACCCATGGATGTGGACAATGGTGTGGGGATTGACTATGGGGGGTGGCCTCAGTTGAGGAAGGCAAAAGGGGAAAATTGGAACAACAGTAATAGAATAACAATAATTTTAAAGACACAGAGAGAGAGAAACAAAAAAAAAGAAGGAAAAATAAATCTGTTCTGGGATTCCAAAGTCATAAAGGTGCAATAGACACACCACATTCCTTTTTATTCAGCAAGAAAACCTTGGCATTGTATAAGAATTATATGGTGCAAACAGAAGACAATTTCAAGGCACTTTTAAATGTAAGTTACACTCTCTGCAGGTGCCCATCATAACTGAGTGCTCTCTAAATGTAAGTTAATGTTAACACTGGAACAATTCAGGAATGTGTATTGTAGTCTGAGGTATGGAAGAAGAGGAACTTTCTAGGCCTTTTTAGTTTTCATAAACATTCACAAAGATTTTCAGACCTACCCTATCAGTACCTTGATTGCCTTAAAATTTAATAGAGTCCTCTAGTGTACCAGTCTGGCCTATTGACATCTGGGATATCCAACTTTGTATTTAGCTTTAAAGCCGACCCCAGCCCTGGCCAGTGTGGATCAGTTGGTTGGAGCATCACACCCCACACTGAAAGGTTTTGGGTTCAATAACCAGTCAGGGAACATAACTGGATTGCAGGTTTGATCCCTGGTTGGGGAGCTTACAGGAGGCAATTAATCGATGTTTCTGTCTCACATTGATGTTTTTTTCTCTCCCTCTCTCTCTCTCTTCCTTTTCCTCTAAAAGCAATACAAAAAAAAATGTCCTCGGGTGAAGATTTAAAAAAATCTGACCCCAAAATTGTGTATGGTTTTGGTAAAGCCCAAATTGTCAGTTGGTTTCTCTTACATGATGAACAGAACCACCAGTGATGGAGCTGGTCAAGTGGGTGCCAGCGAGATGCAATGCTGACCAGCATCAACTCTGTCTTGCCAATTATGCTAGATCTGCAAAGCCTCCAGCTGCCCCATCCACCGGGGTTTTTCTTCCTTTTTTACATTTATTTTTTAGCTTATACAATGATAAACATTTATAATAAATGCATAAGTGTATCATATCAACCATGTTGGTTATTTTGTTTTGCTTTGCAACCTTGCTTCCTTTCTCCCTCATGGTTCCACCCCCATCACAGCCTCTTTCCCCAAACAGCAATCTCCTAGTAACAACCTAATATATGTCCTTCTTTACTATTCCCTGTACTCATAATAATGTACAAACACATATGATACAGAGAAATCTGATCAGATCACTAGGAAGTAGTAGGGAAGGACTGCAGGAGGAGGTTTCCCGAGGCAATGGTAACCAGTCTAGGATGGGATTGGCTCAGCAGCTGAAAGCCTCTGGAGCTCATGGAATTATGGGTCAGAAGATTTAAAAAATAAAAGAAGGGCAAAGACTGGCGCTTGGGCTCTCTTCCTTGAGGATGCCTGGATGATTGTACTGCAGTTGCCTGTGTTTCCCAAAGGATGGATTTGGGATGGATTTGGGATGGATTTGGGGTGGGAGAAGAAACTCTGGGTGCAGCCTAGGATCAGCCTGGCCTGGCAAGGGGTGGCAGGGTTATTCTTTGGGTGTTCTAGAGGGCATGAGCTCTGAGGCAGAAGCTGCCATTCTTCCAAAAATTGTGCAGTATTTGGATCTTAGGTTGTTTTAGTTTGTAAACTAAAACTAACAGGGGGAATGATAGAACTCAGGAGTTAAAGATTTTAGCCTTAATTGAAAGGCTTAAGTGATTAAAGCTGTAGCTAAAGAGTAAAGAGTTTAGCCTTAATTGACAGGCTTAAGTGACTAATGCATGTGAAAGCTGTTATTCCAAAACTGTGTAGCTTTGTTTGAATAAAGACTGCTTTCCTTTATCACACACCTTTGCCTCCAGAATTTTGCCTAGAGGGCGGCGGCGGCAGCAGGACTCCAATTGCTGTTCGGTAACACATACACATATGCTTATATACACATATACATAGAGAAGAGACGTGGCATTTTTTGTTTTACAAAAATGGAATATATATATATGTGTATATATATTCCATTTTATATGTGTGTGTGTGTGTGTGTGTATATTTGCATCTTGCTTTTCTCACTATAGCCCACCTCATGAAAATCCTTTCAAGTCAGGGAAAGGAGTTATAGGTGTATTTTGTTGTTTTGCTTTTCCTTTTGAAATACCTGCACAAAATACCTTGGAATGGATAAAAATACAATAATTGATGAAACCACTCCTCTCTCAAAAAACATTCACTTTTTTTCTATGTGTAAATCTGCATTAGTCAAGGTTCTCCAAAGAAACAGGACCAATAGGAGGCCTGTGTATGGAGAGAAAGAGATTGGGTATACAGAACTGGCCTATGCAGTTATGGAAACTAAGAAATCCCAAGATCTTCAGTCATGAGGCTGGAGACCCAGGAAAGACAATGATGTAGTTTCAGTCCACAGAAGAAGACCTGAGAATCAGGAGAGCCTCAGTTGCGGTGGCATAGGTTCCAGTCCAAAAGCCAGCAGGCTCAAGACCCAAGAACTGATGTTTCAGTTCAAGTCTGAAGGCAGGAAAAAATCGAGGTCCAGTTCCAGGCAGTCAGGCAGAAGGAGTTCCCTCTTACTCTCAGGAGGGTCAGCTTTTTCTTTTAGTTAACCCTTCAGCTGATTGGATGAGGCTCACCACATTGGGGAGAGCAACCTGCTTTACTCAGTCTGATTCAAATGGCAATCTCATCCAAAAACATTTTCACAAACCCAGAATAATGTTTAAGTAAATGTCTGGGCACCCCGTGGCCCAGTCAAGTTGACACATAAAATTAACTATCACAGTCTCTACATAGTAGTAGGTATTTCATGGTTGTTGCTGTTTGGGGGGTTTGTTAGCTTGATGGGGGGTTATAGAATAAGAGTCCTGCTACTGAGATTACCGAAAGAAATAGGTAGTGTTAATTTCAATGGTTTTAACAGTTTGCTTTCCACAAAGACTAAAAATTTACATTTTGCCAGCATCGTATAAGAGGACTCTCACCTATATCCCGCCCCCCTCACCCCAGGCAATGAATGGATTTAAAATGGGATTCCCTAATACCAGTGACTTTTAATATCTTCTCATAAAGTTTTGGTCATTTGGAGTTGTTTTTATGCCACCAGGTTCTGCATATTATTTGTTCATTTTTCTACTGGGTAGTTTGTCCTTTCTTAACAATTTGCAAGAATTGTTTGTATATTATTAGATGTATTGCTATTGATCCTGTTTTTTTCACTTATTTTTTTCTATGACTATCTTACTTATTTTTGTTTCATTTTGTTTACTGAATTTTTTTTAAAATAGCTTGTGAGTTTCTACTCTTGGTTAAAATGCCTCCTGCCACCGGATTTCACAAGTGAAAAATAAGTCCATTTCCAGGGCAAGACTTATAAGATTGTGCACATATGCCAGTGATCCAATTTTGCTTTCCTGTAGTTGGGGAACCAGGAATCCCAAGATCATATTATTAAATTTAGCCTTTCCCTGCTAAATTAAAATGCCATTTTTGGAATACATTAAATCTCACATAAATCATCTCTATTTCTGGATTATTTACTCTGCTTTGCTAATCTTTTGTCTATCCATGCCAGTAAAATATTGATATAATCTCACTGTCTTAAAAGTGGTGGTGATATCTGCTAAGGGAGGTCTCTCCTCCCTTTCATTTTTAACAGAAATGTATTCTTCCATATACACTGTAAGACCGTTTCCTTTAATTTCCAAGATAAACCCTCCTTGTTAGAATACAGACAGAACTTTCTAAAATTTTATACGAATTATAAATAAATTACTTTTTGTATTAAAATATTTTTAGTCTTTCCAAATGTACAGAGATTGTTGTGTCTCCCTCAATAAAGTTTTACAGCTTTCTTCATATAGGTTCTGCATTTTTCTTAATATATTGATACTTACTTATAAATATATTATAGTATTTAAAGCTATGGTAAATGAATTTTTTCATTTCTATATCTGACTGTTTATAAAATAATCTTATTAACTTGAGTATTTTTTTAATACCTAAGAGTAGAGATTGAGATTTGAAAGGTTAACAAACATATATCACTAGTAAAAAGGAGTCATTTTAGTATTAGTTTTTTGTTTTTGTAACATATTTCATTCACTAAAAACTACAACACAATGTTGCATAATGAGATTGGGGTATTCCTTTCAGTTCCTGATTTAGTGTTTTACCACATGCAGTTATACTTGCTGGCAGGTTGTGGTGAGTGGTCTTTATTGTACTTAAATTGTTGACTTCTATTTCTCTATTACTTAGCTTTCATTTATAAAAATTTTATACAGTGCATTTTTAAAATCTACTAATCTAATAATATGATTTTCTGTTTTAACTTGCTGATGTAATGAGTTATATTAATAGATTTTCTTGTTTCTAGCTATTCTCGCCATCCCTAAAATGAATCTTACTAGGTAACAGTGTAGTATATTAAAACATCACTAGATTCTAATTGCTATTTTTTTATTTTATTTTTTGCATCAATATTTATAACTTAGATTGGTTTATAATTATAAATTTCCAATTATACCTCCTTTATTAGAGTTGAGTATTAAAATTAGGTTGGCCCCATTAAGTGAATTCAACTCTCTTTTGTATTTTTCTATGGCCAATATGACTTTAAATAACATTGCAAGGATCTTTCTTTAAATATTGGATTAACCTGAGTCATGAGTCCATTTAGTCACGGGGCCTGATTTCACAGGAATTCTCTCACCAAGTCTTGCTTTCTTCTATGTTCTTTACACTGCTGGCCCCAGGGCTGGAGAACGCTTCACCTCCAAGGACCTACAAGGAGAGAGAGCAGGGTTCTTTCCACTTTGTCTTCTTCTGGCTTAGTTCATCCCCTCTTTGTTTTGAGTCCCTTTCAAATTTTTTGCTGAGATCCGCAAACGTGAGTGAAATACTCCAGAGTATTACAAAGCTTCAAATCACTTTTTTCCCCTTGCCCTGACAGGTAATTGATATCTTGACTGGGAATAGGGTTCTTGTGTTATGTATTTTCTGTACATTTTGTTCCAACATGCTGTAGCTTCCAGGTGAGAAATCTGATGTCAATTTTACTGGTGTTATTTCCTTGTAAGTAACTTGATCTTCTTGTCTAAAACTTACAAGATTTTATTCTTAGCATTCAGGAATTTTTACCAGAATATGTGGGGTCTCACTTTTCTCATTAATCTGACCGAGAACTCAGCTCATCCCTTCAATAGAATGAGGTCTTTCCAGAAAATTTTTTTCTATATGTTTAATTATTACTTCATCTTCATCTGTTCCTTTTTCCCTTCTGTAAATCCCATTTCTTACAGGTTAGGTCTCCTGGTTTTATCCTCCCACTCTTCACCCCCCTCCCACCCCACCCCCGCCTATGACCTTCATCTCCTTGTGTTTTTTCTTTGTGCTTTGATCCTCAAGCCACCAATGTGGGTCTCAATAGTGACTGTTAATGCTTTCAATTACATCTACTGAATTGATTAATGATGAATTTTTCCCTTTAGAAATTCTTTTTGTATTGCACTTAAGTCTCTTTAGGTTCTCTTATTACATTTCTGCCTATTTCCTCTAGCAGCTCTATTTTGCTAAGATTGTGTTCTTCTGGTTCTAACTCATCTCTCTCTCTCTAGCTGCTGGGATCTCCCACCTGCATGCTCTCTATCTCTGTTGGTTCAGAGGGGTCAGGCCTGGTTGGTGGTGGACAGGAAGTTGTCTCTTCCTCCAAGGCTGACAGTACAGTCTTGTCCCACTGAGGCTGCAGGAGCAAAGGGCCCAACACCTACCCCATCAGCCTCAGAAGAGAAAGGCCCACCCCTTCGGCTCCTTATTGGTCTCTTGGGCACCAAGGGGGATGGGAAGTACCCACAGGATGGTGTCATCCTTCATCTTTGTGGTACCGAGGTTTCGGTGCGCCAGGCCCTTTGCAGAACCAACCACTTTCCCATCTCCACTGAACGCTGATGGTTGTCCCAGAACTCTTGCCAAACCCGTGTCTAGTTCTGATGTAAAATTCCTGCCAGAGTTCTCCCCTTCTACACAGACTACAGCTCCACCTGAACCTGGTGCTTTTGACTCCAGTGGCCATTTAGACCCAGAGAAGCAGATAAATTGAAACAGAGAGTGCAATGAAATTAACCTAGTCACGGGTTAATAAAACACAAAAACCTAAAAAACAAAAAAATTCATCATGTCTCTCCTTCTCCCCTCAGCCTAGTTCCAACTAGAAAATCACAGGAGTGCCTGCTACACAGGCCTGCTGGAAAAATAAATAAATAAAAGGAGCAATCCAATTTCAGAGACACTTTAGAGGATATTTTCCTTTATTTCTGCAAAGCCTGCCCTGATTCTGTGGAGGCCCACAGCATGTGGGTCAATTCTTCTGTTCACCACTATGCTCATTAAATATAGGAAACTGGGCCAAGAGGTAGATCCTAAAGAGAAGAGATGCTTCCCCTTCCCTCCCTTCCAGCTCCCACTGGTCTTCATTTAATTCAGCTGCAATGTCAAGGAAACTAAATATTACAAAGCAATAATCGTGTGAGCACTAAGTTAGGAAATGAAGAAAAATATCAGTGGCTCAGTGATATTGGAAAGGCTGAGAATTTATGGCAAAACTCCCCTCTGGGGATCCTAATGACCATTCTGCACCTCCGCTCCATTTTTACCCACAGTTGAAGTATATTTGTGCAGCCTGAAGATGCTCCCGAATCTCAGCCTACCTCACTTCAAATCAAGCACATTAGAAAATCACAGGCTCCAAAAGTCTTGGGAAGCATCATCAGTGGGCTGCAAGAAATAAGTGTGAATGGGCCAACACCAGGCCCATGTCCATCTGGATCCAGAGGGAGGCTGTGATGGGAGCTGAAAGTTCTGGACTAGGAAGCTGCCCAGGTGTCCTCACCTGAAGGTGGAGGCCAAACTGTCTACCTCCCAGGGCTCTCCAATAAGGAAAGGCAGGCCATTCGAAAGCAAGGTTATCATTGCCATCATCATCCCAAAGGCTTTTATGGCTTCCCTTTTTAGGCCCCTGCTTCTGCTCCCTTCAAGCCTGGCAAGTTTCAGAAAACACATTTCTTTACACTGCCATCTATTTTTATAATCCCCATTAGCAACAAAAGGCATCAGAGTGATTAAGTCAGCGTTACTATTAACAGGCTCTCAATGACTTATGACAGCACAAACAGAAGTAGCATCTTATGGGTGGAGTTAACTGGATACACTAACTGCAATAGAAGATAATATTTCTAAGTAATAAGTGTGAATCAATTCCAACTCTTCAAAAAAAGACAAGAATAAAATATCTTAACTAGTTCAAATATTTAAGAAAGTACAATTTTTTTGTGTTGGTAGTCTTCTCTGTTTTTGTCTGTCTGTTTTCCTGAAGGGGGCCTTCTCTCTAGTTCTTTTGGCAGAGATATAACAAGATTTTTCTTCACTAAGAGTGCTCAGCATTTATGGGATGTGTCAGCTTTGACTTACTGCCCTCCCACGAATAACAATGGACGAAGTCTTATCTCCAAAAGGCAAAAAGTAGCTGAGAAATTCAGAAGCAACACTAATCTCATAAACTGGCAAGTGAGGGTAGTGGTGTAGAGATAGGCTTCTATCCACTTGGGTCCTAATTGTATTCCTCACTTGAACTAGTTACTCAAATAATTTCTTCAACCTCTTTCACTTCATTTTCCTTGATCTTAGAACATGAGGATGTTCTATGACTCATACAATGAGGACTATGCTAAGTTAAATAAAATAATTCTTAATAAGTCCCTATCCCAGTGACTGGCAATAGCAAGCAGTCAGGAACTTAATGTTAGTTTTTGTTAATAAAACATTACTTACTTCTATCCTAAAGTGCCTATCTTTTCTTCAAACAAAATATAATGGCGATATAACCAAAGCTGGATTATAAATCTGGAAAATGTGAGTCAGAATTTTCTGATGAACTTAAAATGCAGCTGCCTCCACCCAAGGAGTCTGAGTCTCCTGGAGGATGGGCCATGGCAGGAAGCTGTAGCTATTGAGAGCATCTCAGGTAACCTCAGTGAGCGGTTGTATATGGAAACCACTTGCTTAAACAATCAGGGCACAAGAAAAATTAGTTAGTCCTGAGATGCTCAAATACAAAAACAAAATATCAAAAACAAAAGCTAAAATAAATTCATCTCAAATTCATTTCAAATTGTGTCTCTGTTTCCTTTTTAAGATCTATTTTAGAGAATGTCTTGTATAAATGTGATAAAATAAATATAAATATGTAAGGAAAAAATATTCACATAAGGAAAACACCCATGGAATTCAGCAAAGTTACACATTGCCAAAAATGAGCTTCATAAAACAGATATGTTGTGTGATGGAGAAATGAACCAAACCATCCTTTAGTTTTTACATTATAATTAGTTAAAATCCAGTAAAGTGTCCTGAGGGCTATTATAAACTGTCTCCCAATGATTTGGGTCAGAAAAGCCTCCATGAAGTTGTGTAACATCTCAAGAGAGGGTGGTGTATGTGAACCCAAGCTTCATTCATTACTGTCCCTTAAGGCTGGTCCTTCTCTGCACATGCTGCCTACCCACTGACTAGCCCAAGACAAAAACCTGAGAACACCCTCGACTTCTCCTTTCCCCTCACCTATCTCACCCAAACAGTGACCAACACATCTTGTCTATTCCACCTGCTAGCCATTTTTCTATTGTCTGCCTCCCTCCACTGCTAGCCTAAAAGACCTGTTCATTTCCCCATCCCAAGTACTCCACTGCCCTTGTCAGATAGGGCTCCTCTGAGGGCCATGGTTCTGAAAGGAAAGACACAGGAACTCATGGGTGCTGAGGGTAGATAAAGCATAGATGAGATCAATAGGTACAAAGGCCTTTGGGCCTGATTTGAGGTCTCACATAGAGATCTATAAAGAGCATGCTGAATGGAGAAGCCAAAGAACTTATATGTACGACCCTGGACATTAACTAAGATGAGGGAATGACAGTGGGAGGGGTGTGCAGGGTGGAGGGGAATAGAGGGGAGGAAAAAAAGGGGAAAACTGTAATAGCATAATCAATAAAATATATTTTTTAAAAAAGAGCATGCTGGTCTGGAAGACCTTGTACCTTTTTGTTAGGCAAGTCTTTAGAAGACAGGGTCACCATCCCTAGGGTCAAGGGCTCTAGCTGGAGGCCCCCCAAATTATTATCCCCAGAATAGAGAAAATGTACTATAGGGTAGTATAATACAACAGACATGATTGGGTCAGAGCAGGTATGGGTTTGAACCCCATCATTACTGTGTCATCTTAGACAAATAATTCAATCTCTTTGAACCTCAGTTTCTCCATTTAAAATGGGAAGACAAATGCCCATTCCATACAGCCACTCTGAGAGTTAGAAATATTTAAAAGTGACTCTTGTGCAATAATCTCTCAATAAATTCTAGTGAGCACTCATGAATAACTGGGTATATATATGTGTATGTTTCTCAGTTATTAAAAAGAAACTGAAAATATAAATTCAAAAGAGAACTATGGTTTAGGGTTACTAATCTTCAGTTTTAATTATCAAATTTTAAAAAAATTTTCCCACAGCTTAAAAGTCTCAGATTCTGCAGGTTTTTCTTTGACACACAAAAACAATGGCATTTTGATGGTAGTAGGGCATGGGAGAGGGAGTGAAAAATAGAGGAGATGGGTGGGGAAATACATTTTTAAAGTGATATTTAAAGCCTTCTTACAACCAAACGAACCATCAGTGGCTGTGGCCGAAGGAAACAAGAGTACATATGCAAATACAAGATGCTATCATGCGCACCTACACACTCTACCTAGAATTAGGACATCGATCTTACAGCATGTGAGAAAAGTATGATCTTAAATAAACTGTACTTCGGTAAAGGAAGCTAGCATCTGTAACAACAATCCACAAATCTCAAAGACATAATACAGCGCTGGCTTGTTTCTTCCTTACATCATAACTTCATGAGCCAGGGTCCATACAGTCATGCAGGGACCCAACCTCCTTCCCTCTCGTGATTGCGTCCTCCTTGAACTCCTCAGATTCTTCGCTAGTCCACTGGTGAACAGGGAGAGAGGGAGTTATAAGTGGTAAGTGTTTAGGGACCATATCATTTCCACTCACATTCCATTGGCTTGAACTCAGCTATGTGCCCCACCCCCACTACCCCACCACCCCGCCCACCTACATAATAGCAATGGAGGCTGGGAACTACAGTCCAGCCATTGACTGGGCAAGAAAAGAACTCAAATGTGGGTGAGCCTTATTAGCCTCTGGGATTTTCCTGAAGGAAATATCACAGAGAGAGGATTTATTCGCTGTGCATTTTTCCCCAAAACTTGCAAAACAATTTGTTTTTTAAGATCTTCTCATTACTGATTTTAGGAGCACTGGCTAATCAAGTCCTAGTATCGATACAAGTAGGTTCTGGCCTTTCAGAAATTGCTCTGGGTCCACCCTACCTGTCAGAAATCACCCAAGCCCCAAGGACAATCAGGTCAGGACATTGTCTGAATTAGCAACCAAAACAGACTTCTAGGACAGCATGGTTACCAGGCTGGTTTTGCGCCTAGTACTTAGGAGTCTGACAAGAAAAGGAGCAGAATTCTGTCCAAAGTCCCTCAGGGACAGCTACTGAGAGGCCTTCACAGATCCTCACCAGAGAACACCAGGGCCCCTCTGCTCAATGCGACATCTCCTCAGCGTGGCTGGCCATGTCACCCGTTTCTCAGGCCTGTGATGAAACAGCACTCTCTTCTCCTCAGCTAATAACTACAGCAAGGTGATAAGGAGGGCCAAGGGAGAGAGAAGTTGTTGGGTAGAACTCCTCATGTGATAGATAGTATTAATAATAACTGATTATTAAAATCTGTTTTTGTTCTCAGGTCTTGTGATAAGCAGCTTTAAATGTAATTCTCATAACTTTCTGAGGTAGGTTCTATTATTCCCATTTTACCCAGAAAGGAATAGAGGCTTGGTGTGGTTCAGTCACTTGAACAGGCCTCCCAGCTAATATGGGCAGAGCTGCAATTCAGTCAGGTCTATCTGTCCCCAAACCCAAGAGCAGAGCCACTACAATATGCCTTCTGCAAACCTCTGATGAGGCTTCTGGTTCTTATTCTGCACTGAGTAGCAGGAAGAACTGGCCCTAAAGGGGCTACTCTCTTTAAGTCAAAGGCCTTCACTCCACTTTTCCTCAGGTGTTCATCATCATCATGGTGAGGGTGGGTGTCCGAGACGGGCACTGTCCAGTGACACTGCACTTGCCACCATGCCCACTCGTCCACCACACCCTTGCAACTCTCTCCTAGCCGATTCACAAATGAGTCTCCCCCCTCACATTTTGGTGATCCTTACTCCCTGATCCCTGAACATCTAAGAAGCAGAGTAAGACCTAGTGACTGTACCAATAATACCCGGCCATCCCGCCCCGCTCCCCACTCCCCCCACCCCCGCATCCATAGATGCCCTGCAAATCATCAGCTGCTTGAGAGAGGAGAGGGGAAGAGGCATGGGACCTTACTTGTCCCATTGCTAACTCCATGTGATGCTTTACATAAACATCCCCTGATTTCTAAGTCATATGGAGAAGTGGCACATGGCCAGCCAGGTCTTCACAAGTCCTTCAGCAGGCCATTCAGCCCCAGGCTACATAGATTATCACTGCGACAACCAGAGGGTGGAGAGGCACCAGTGGTGTGCCTGTAGAGACGGGGGATAGGGATGTAAGCCCCAGTGAGCATGTGACTGGCCCAGGCGCAGGTGCAGAAGCCTGACAAGTGCGTTGAGATCAAAACAAAACAGAATTTTTTCTGTTTTACTTGACTCCCAGTGACCGGTCACAGTGTCCACACCCAGAGTCGGAGCCGATTAGGTAAGTGCTTCGGCATGGCCTTGTTAAGATCCCAAATGAATACACTCCGTACACTCAGTACCTAATGTGGTGCTCAGTGCAGACAGATGCTTAGAAATTACTTCTAAATGAGCATTTTACACATGACCTCGCTTTTCTCTCTGCAAGCCCATGTTGAAATAAAGAAGATGACAATAATAGCAATATGCAGCGACCTTGTTATAGCACTATTTGTCCAGCTGAGGCTCCATCCTAGGTCCTGCCCAAAGGGACTTGATCATTAAAATAGCTAAAAGATGCATTATAAGGTGGTTTCACCAAAAGACAGTTGAGATACAACAATTTTTTTAAAAAAATTAAATACCTTGCTCTACCTCCATTCCTCAGAAGTTGGGGGTGGGGCAGCAGGGTGGGGAGAGGAGGAGATGATGCTTTGGGAACGTCCCCATGGTTTAACTGTATGTAGAAGAGGGACAAGAGAGAGAATCCTCTTTCTCCAATTCACTTAAGCAGCCTGTAGCTACCTCAAGCTACTGTAGCTACCTCAAATCTCCAAAACATCCAGTCGTGATAGAGATGTTAGACTAGACGCAAATCTCCACATTCCTTTATTCTTTTGGTATAAATTAATTTCTTTAATGTACTAGGCATTCTGTTGTGCTAGAGCGATACAACAGTGAAAAAGACCAGCATGGACTTGTCCTCAAGAGTCCCAGTCTAGGGAGGGAGGCAGGCAAGCAGGAACAGCACCACGGTAGCAGCAGGGGATGGCAGGAACATCTCACTCACCATGTCAGATACCCCTTGGCCTCATCTCATATCCTCTCAGCCCAGCTTTTGCCCTGGCAGTTTCCTGCAGCTGTACCATGACAGCTGCTTGACGTGTCTCTCACTTTCTGTCCTGGAGATTGTCTGCGGCCGCTGTGTGTGATGTCAACCGGATGCACGGGGCATTCACACAGGTATAATCCAGGAGAACAGAAGAGTTTACACCCCGTGAACAATGAGAAAAAAAAGACACCTACTGAAAAAGGTTCCTGGTGGCTAACTGGGCTAAAATTCTAAAAAACAGAGACTAGCAGCCATGTCCACACAAGGGCCTCTCACACAAACTGCACTTCACAGAAAAGGTGGTGCTGGACTACCTGTGTCTGCACTGACCTGCCTGCCTGCTCTGTGTTTCTGCCCTCTGAGCCAGACCTTATAAAGGAATTTTTGAAATTATATTTCTACCAATAGGACTGAGTCTTTCCCCATTCAATCAGAGCTGCACAGCTCCACCCAATCAGAGCAGCTGTGCCCTGACCAATCAGGACAGTGCCTTTTGAACCAATCAAACTTCAAGGACTTGGAGTCCTCATTTGCATGAGGATGGGCCAATCAGGGACCAGGAGCTGGGACTTCTGACTGTCTATATAAGACAGCTCCTCTCTGGCTCAGAGAGTGTGGTTTCCCTTTTTAGTAAACACTGATGGTTTGCCAGAGCAGAGTGGAGCAGACTGAGCACAGTGCAAAGCATACCAGCAGGGAACAGAGCTGTCTAGCCAGAGAGGGGCCTGGCGCCAGAACTGTTTTCATGGCCGTGCTGTATCATAGTTGAGCTGTTCTGCACTGAGTAAAATTTCCTTCTTCACCACACCCCAAATTGAGGATTTCTGTTAGCGTTGAATTGCCACCAATGACCATCAGTTGAAAACTCCATGGAGCATTGACGATAGCAGCTAGGTGTCAGTGCTTCCCTCTTTGGCCCCTTGGGCAGACAATTAATGACAGACCTAGGTAGGCCCAGGAGGAATGGAAAATCACCAGGTGGGAAAACTACTGTGGGAAACTGTAGCCTGGGAAAATGCCTGCCTGGGAAGCTGCCTGCCGACCCTACCCAGGACAAACAGATGCCTGACTAAGATTGGGGTCTGGGGTCAGCCTATCCGGCATAACAGGATGCAGCTTTAACTTGAGCCTGACAAGATGTATCAAGAACAATGGTCAGCAGAAATGGCACCCAGCAACCAGCTCTAGCCAATCAGACTCTGACACCCCAACCAGTTACCCTCCGCAGGGCTTTGCACTTAAAAACCCTGACCTAAGAACAACTGAGCGAATCTTAACCTCCCTTGGTTGGCTCACCAACATCCCTTGGTTGGCCCCACTTTCCCCCAAGAGTCCCAACCTCCCTAGGTTGGTTCCACTTTCCCTCTTATTCCCCGCTAATAAACCCTGCTCCTTAGCATGCTGCATCCATCTGGTTTCTTGAGTGACTCCAGCCTAATAATTAAATCTTGTTATAAATAAGTCTTATTAAGACACAATACGGATTAAATTGTGTCCTCCAAAAAGGTGGTGAAGTCCTAACTTCTAGTACCTGTGAATGTGACTTTATTTTAAAACAGTCTTTGCAGATGATTGTGTTAAGATCACATCATTGGAGTGAGGCATAGTCCAATATGACTGGTGTCCTCATAAAATAAGAAGATCTGGCCCCAGAGGCACACACACACACACACACACACAGAACACCACGTGAACATAAAGGCAGAGACTGGGTGATGCTTTTACAAGCTGAAGGACATTAAAGATGGCCAATAAAGCACTGAAAGCTGGGAGAGAGGCCTAGAACTGATTCCTGCTCACAGCCTTCAGAAAGAACCAACCCTGTCAACACCTTGATCTCAGACTGCAGCCTCCAGAAATGTGAGACAATACATTTCTGTTATTTAAGCCACCCATTTACGGTATTTCACATACCTGCTCTAGGAAATATGCACCGTACCTCCAAATGTCCCACTGAGTTCCTCATTTCCCACAGTGGGACCAGCTTGATAGCCTTCCCTGGCATCACACTCACCCCAATCCTTATTTCAGTTTTCTCTGCAACCTTCTCATTTTCCCAGGTGGGAAGACTACTGTGGGAAACTGTAGCCTGGGAAACTGCCTGACGATCCTAGTCCCTTGGATCCCAAAATTGTGTCCCCAAATAAAGTCCCCACACCAAGCCCTTGTCTCAGCCTCTGCTTTCCAATGGGAAAACCCAAGCTAAGACTCCCACCGTTGAGGAGCCAGCCACCAGTCTAGGCTCCGGAACGAGTACGTGAAAGGGAGGGACTTTGGACTGTTCCGTGAGTTGATGTGGGGCATTTGTTTGTTAGGTACAGCAATTTAGCCTACCTTGAGCCTCAGGGCCTGGCACTGTTTTAGGCACAGGCACATCCCCTCCAGCACAGGCATGTCATCAAGCCTGTGGCTGTGTAGTCAGGAGAAATGACAATGTGCTGGGGCTAAATTTCCCCAGTAACTCTCTACAGTGCTGGCTTCCCTGTGTTCCCAGGGCAGACATTCTTCACTGCGTACCTCGGTGGAGTCGAGGGGTAGAGCAGTTAAGGCTCACTTTTTTGATTCCTGGAAAATCCAACTACCCTGTATCTCACTTCCTTATCCAACTCCCCCCACCCCTCTCACTCATCATCCATTCTTCCCAGAACATTCTTCCCAGGGGCTATTGGGTGAGTTGGATATATTGGCATAACTGCTCCAGCTACTTCCCTGAGTTATTCCAGCATGTTCCAGCATAACTGAGAGCTATTCCAGAAAAAATAAAAGAAAATCATATATATGCTAAATAGTTGTTATCGCATGCTACTTGTGTTACTGTAACTTTTATGTTTTACCTTGACTCCTGGACTCAACTGTAAACTCATTGATGTCACCAAAAATGCTTCATTATGAGGTGGCTCCAGTAGTCATAGCTGGGAAAACCTTTCTTGCTTTGCACTGAGTAGGAGGGATTGAATAAATATTTAAGAGTTTATTCTTCTCACATTCATGTCTAATATTCCCTAATCCTCTTTTTTTCCTAAGTATAATCTTAACTATGGCAATCAAAGAGCCAAAATTCAGCAGTTTTCTAAGATCGTATTTTTACACACAAGGACTGTTTTTAATGCTGCAGTTTGAGAAGATCATGGGGAGTGGGAAAGCCCTTCCATCTGGCCTGGCCTCTGACTGTGAGTGCAAGTGGGGTGCTGCTCACAGCTCCCCAGAACACCCTGCACCCGTTATCCATCTGTAAGGGAGGCAGAGAAAACAAAGACAATCTCTTTCCACAAAGCTTCCACCTCCAGAAGGGCTGTGATAACAATCCTATTTTTAGCATGAAATAATCACCTCAGGTGCTGGGGTGGAGAAGGTGAGGGTGGGGCTGGAATAGACCAAAAGTTCTACACATGCTCACGCTGCTTCTCTGCTGTGGGCACCCTCCCAAATGTGCTTGCAGCTGGTTGTGCTTAAAAATCATAAAATCTGTAAGAGAAGCTAGCAGCACAGGATATTAAACTCTACAAACAATTTAACTCTGTGGGCAATTATTTGTTCAGGATTGGAGGGTGCCTGCAAATATTTGGGCATGGTTTGAGTGGCATCGGCATGAAGGGCTGGGAGAGAGGTTAAGGTAAGCCAGCCTTACATTTCACTTCTAGGGTAGGGTGAGTGCTGCTTGCACTGTTTGGAGATGAGCCTCCAGGGGAAATGGGTCTGCCCTAGTTTCCAGCATCCTAGAAAGCTCCAAGTCTCCCCAGTGACACTGGGAAGAAAGGGGTGATTCAGTGGCTGGTGACTGTGCATAGGAAACCAGACCAGAGTCTAAGTCATTGTAACTCAACTGTAGTAAACCAATCATAGTTATAACCTGCACTTGAATTTGCTGGGCCTTTCCCTGTGTGCCTGTGAGATGCTTACTTCCATGTGAGCTGCACAGAAGCAACGCTGATCGGGGGCTGTTTCTTTTGGAGGTATTTTCCAGTTGACTTCACATTGTCTCAGTTCTCATCACTTTTGGGAAATACCATACATCCTCTTGCCAATAAAAAATAAATTGCTATCCCCAGAAGCAACTCAAAATATATGAATTAGTGTTTTAACACACTGTCCAATGAAGAATGTTCTCATTCTCAGCCTCTCCGGTGCAGCAAAACTGGTCCGATGGCATGATGTGAGCACCCGACCCATTTACTTCCCTGACAAAGGAATCAATATGCCAATTTTCAAAATGGCACTAATCATTAGGTGAAACTTACTCCTTCTGCAGAAATCTTTATACCTTTAGCAGCAGGGTTCTCGCTGTCAAAACTGTCCCTGCAAGACTTCTGTCTCCACAGATTAGACATTTCGACACCAGCCCACCTGTGGTGTGCAGCCACAGAGGACATGGACTAGGAAGCAATCCCATCTCAGGAGGCCTTTATTCTTCCGAAGGTCCAATGATCTCACACACCGCTGTGAAAGCTCTGGGAAGCTGGAGGCAGAATGAGCCTTCACTGTCAAGCCTGGGATCAGAGAGAAAACTCATGGCTTCTTGCCCCCACCCACACCTTGCTCAACACTCTGGTCCCCTGTGCTCTTTCAGACCGAAGCCCATAACTCCCTCGGCTTGGGTAGGTGGCTGACTGACAGGTATGTCTGGCAGGCAAAAACAGAGAAGAGCACACCTACCAGGGAGCCAGAGGCCCGGCTAGGCCAGGCAGAAACACCATTGCACCAGAGCCCCTCCATGAGCACGCTTGTTTAAATGAAAAATAAATAGGTGAATGGAGGTCTCAGCCCTTCCTTACCAAAAAACCAAAAAACAAAAACACACCAACCAACCAACCAACCAACCAACCAACCAACTAAAATCGCCGCCAGCTCACGCAGTGCTAGATAAGCCCTAGGAAAATGGCTTGGGAAGAAAATGCTAAGAGGATTTTCAGAGACTGTTATCAATTGGGAACTAACATTCCTCAAGTCAGGAGGCACCTGCTCCAGACCTGACAGCAGCTGATTCCAGGGATGTCAGCAGACTTTTAGCATCTGCTCCTGTTGTAAAAGGCAACTCAAGGAAAGCCTGTGCCACGCAGTGCGGAAACTAGTCTGTCCTCCTTCAGATGTCTGTCCAGAGGATTACTCTTCCCCAAAGGGCCAAGTTTACCAACAGAGAAGCACCCTGGGGCCATCCTGACATGTGTTTGTCATGGACACCTTGCGGGATGCAGGCCTTGGGGTTCCAGGACAGAAAATCAGGCCTTCCCTCTCCCGGGCTCAGGCCAGAGTATAAGCAGGAGGTGACTTAACTGGGGCTCTCTTCAGAGGGAATAGGATACAGAGTTATTGGAGCAAATTCGAGTGCAGAATAAGCAAGCCCTAACAGGCGGTGTCAGGGATTGCTACAGAGGGGCAGGGCACCCACAGGTCTGAAAGGATTACAGTCTATAACTGGCAGTTAATTACCTGGCCTTCTCCTGGAAATTTAAAAACACACCTTCCCTCTCTGTCCCCACCCTCTGCCAAAGCCTCTCCTCAGATACTGGTTGTGTCCACCGGTACATGTTTAAGTAACAACAGCTCTTTGGGGACAAAAATGTGTGCACATGTGTATGTCCATACACTGATAATAAATCTTATAGATCTAAAAGGTGCATAACATACAAGTGACAACTAATAATAACATATGGTCTCACCTATAAGTGGAACCTAATCAACAAAACAAACAAGCAAGCAAAATATAACTAGAGATGTTGAAATTAAGAAAAAACTGACAGTAACCAGAGGGGAGGTGGGAGGGGATAATGGGGGGAGAAATGGGGAAGGGTTTTCAGGAACAACTATAAAGGACACATGGACAAAGCCAAAGCAGGGCAGGATCAAGGGTGGGAGGTGGGGATGGCTGGGGTGGGGGCAAAATGGAGACAACTGTACTTGAACAACAATAAAATAAATAAATAAATAATAATAATAACATACTAGTGACAACCAATAACATTTACAATGCCCTTTACTGTAAATGTCATATAATTAAGTGATTCTTGCGGATTTTTGTGAAAGTCCTCTAACTGATGGAGTAACTATTTGAGGATCATGGCCCCACAAGAAGGGCATTCAGCCCAAGGAGCAGACAGGCGGAGATTTCAGGGATCGATTGGCCCAGTATCATTGTGAATGCAAATTGGTATTCGAAAGTGGATCCTCCCTCAGTAGCAGTGCTCCTGCTCATACCTGTGTGTGACACACGCACACACAAACGTGTGCGTACATATCTGCTATTCGGAACAGCGTCACTTTTCTATTCTCAAAGCAGCAAATTCCCCAGCCATGATGTTAAACATGACCCAGCATTCTCACTCCTAGGTCCATCCTCAAGAGAAATAAAAACATGTGTCCACAGCAACACTTGTCGATGAATGAATGTTCATAGCAACATTATTCATAACAGCCGAAAGGTGGACACAACTCAGATTTCCAGCAAATGACAAGTGGATAAACAAAATGTGGCACATTCACACCATGGAATACTGTTGGGTAATGAAACGGAATGGAGTACCGGCACACGCCACAATGTGGATCCACCTCGAAAACGCTGTGCTAAGTAAAAGAAGCCCGACACAAAAGGTCACATATTGTACGAATCCATTTATATTAAGTGCGCAGAACAGGCAAAGTTATAGAGACAGAAAGTAGATTGATTGGTGGTTCCCTAGGGCTGGGAAAGGTAGAGTATGCGGTCTCTTTTTGGGGAGATGAAAATAATCAAAAAGTGTTGGCGGTAATGGTTACACAACTCTGTAAACATAATAAAAGTCGCTGAATTATAATTTAAAGTGGTGAATTGTAAGGTACCTGTACTATATGTCAATAAAGCTTTTTTTAAAAATCCTGAGCCATGACCAAATTGTGTATTATTTTTGTTCTATGAATGTACTCACAACACTGCTAATGGTTTGAAGAGGAGCTTTACAAAATGTCTTGGCCTCATTTTGTGACTGAATTCCCACAACGACCATGTGAGGTTGGCAGAGCGGAGAAGATTATGCTTATTTACAGAAGACTGGGTCCAATCTGCTAGGGGGCTTGCTTAGGGTCACATACCCAGCTTGGCAGGAGAAGGTGGGACAGAAGAATCTGCTTCCTGGGGCTTCGAGTTCTCTCCTCCCCACGCTGACACTGTTCAACCAAGTGCAAACTGAAGAGAAGCTGACGCCACACCAGCGGGCCCCACAGCAAAGCCAGGAGTGGGGCCCTGGCTGAAAGGCCCCCACGTGGAGGTGAGGAACGGCAGGACTGATGAACAGCAGGGCTGCCTCATAGGATGAGGCCTGAGGAGTAGGCGACATCAGGCTCCACAAATCCAGTGTTAGGGACGCCTTGTCTCTCTACATATCCACTCAGTAAGCACCCACTGGGCATCTGTGAAGAGCAAGGCTCGGCTGGCCCTGAGGACTCAGTGAAGAAAGACTCCCTGTCATCGTGGAGTTTTCACGGCAGGGAAGCACAGGTGTTAGCTATGAACAAGTAGGTATAATTGTGGAAGTGCTCCATGGGAGAAATAAAAAAAACAATGCTGAAAGAGTATATAATGGGACCTAGTCTGCTCTGGATTAAAGAAAAGTTGAGAAAGGAAAATCTAATCTTTTGCCACTTTCTAGCTTACCAGGTCCAAGTATGTCTTTGCCTTGCAAAATCAAATCAGAGAATCCATTTCTGGTTTTCTCAGTTGGGATGATGTTTACTCTTCTACCCCCACGTTTTCACAGAAGAAGAAACTTCTGCACACACTTCCACCCTCTCAAGAAGTCATGCAAATAGGTTTATCTGATCATTGAATGTGGTGAGGAAGCTGACACTGCAGGGCCTGTGTCCCAGGGGCAATTCTGTGCACTGTACGGGGTCACAGGCTCCGTGCTCAGCTGGCCCCCTGGACCCATGTACCCTGGGCTCTCCTTGGGCTCCCAGCCTGGTTTGTCAGTGCAATCAGAAAGTGCCTGCCTATCCCGCCAAGCCCAACGTCTGCTCTCAGTGTCCCAGCGTCTCTGTCTGAGACGGGGTGAATATTCCAATGAGCTATTGCTGAGTAACAAACTATTCCAAAGTGTATTGGCTTAAAACAACAGCCATTGTGTATCACAACTTTCTAGACCAGGAATTTGGGCAATTCTGCTCTAACTGGCACAGATGGGGGTTACTTCATTGCATTTGATTGGTGCATCGGCTGGCTTGGGGGTTCCCAGACAGCTTCACGTATGTGCCTGGTACCAAAGCAGGGAGGCTGGAAGGCTGGACTCAGCTGATGCTGCTTCTCCATGGAGTCTCAGGGCCTCGCTACTCTCGCCAGCAGGGCAGTTGGCCATCTCACATGCCACTCAGGGCTCTAAGAGTGAGTGGTTCACAAGACCCAGAAAAGAGTGCCTGGGAAACTGGCAGAGTGTCACTTCTACCCATATTCTATTGATCAAAGATTCTAACCAAACTTAAGAATAGGGGTAATAGATCCTACTTGCAATGAGAGGAGGGTCAAAGGAGCCATCTTTTACCTACCAAATGGGGAGATCAGATTTAAGGTGGAGGAAAAGGCAAAAATCCCCATTTTTGACCTCGAGCCTACGCAGTTTACTGGGGAGCCCTTACTTTGGGAAATAAGGGCAACATGTGGTCCCCTGCTTGGCTCGATTCTTTGTGTTTCTATTCCATGAGCCAGAACCCTGAAGAATCAAAGGGATGATGGCCTCCCTAGACCTAGAAGAGCCTGGAATTAGAAGCCAAGAGTCCTAGGCAACCAGGGCAGGCTAAGAGGGTGAGAAGTCCAGAGAACGCTTCAATGTCTTCTCAATTCTTTTCTGCTGCCCACTTGAAACTCAGCATTGGTGTGCTCAGCAGTTGCCATCCTGCGAGCTGTGTGATAAGCCAGGCCTGGGAAAGAGGGGCTCCAGATGATGCTTTTGGGGCTCTTCCCAAACCCTTAAGTTTGATATGGGCCTTGTGGGATCCAGGAGGTGTGAACCCTGGGATCCACCAGCTGCAGCCCCTGCTGCATTGCTTGGCAACTTGCACCACCTTTTCTGAAGCAAACAACCTGACAACAGGCCTAGTGTGCAGGCCCTTTGGGACACCACACCTTCTAAATCACAGATGGCTCTCAGGCAGCTGAGCCCTGCAGTGGTGAATGCAGACCTGAATCTGAGGTGCACACAAGTACTTAATCAGCCCACACTTGGTTTATCTGTGCTCAAAGCCCCCTCCCCAAATAGCCCTCATCACCAAGGTCATGTGCACGGCAGCATGGGGTAGAGCGCTGAGTGTGCAGTGCACAGAGGCGTGGCATGCACAATTCCAGCAGGGGTATAGGTAGTAAAGGGCTAGGGCATCTTATTCCCCATCTCAAACCCAAGGGAATGATGCCTTCAGTGACAACAATGGTAACAGCAACCACTGCTCTAAATACTAATGTGTGGTAACTCAATTTATCATCCAAACAACACTACACATTAGGGACTAGTATTAACCACGTCTTACAGGTGAGTAATCCAAGGCACATGGCAATTGAGTAACTTGCTTAAGGTCGCTCAGGAGTAAGAGGTGGAGAGGGGACTTGAAATCCAGAGTCTGGGACCTCTCTTTAGCCTGGTTAACCTCAACACATGGCTGAGGACTCTGGCCATAAAATCAGGTAAGTGGAGAGGACCTTGGCTTCTGGTTTCTTAGCTTCCTTGGTATACAGGTTTCTTAGGGCTACCATAAAAATTACCACAAATTCGGTGGCTTAAGATAAAAGAAATGTATTCTCTCACAGCTCTGGAGGCTGAAAGTCCTAAATCAAGGTATTGGCAGCAGGAACGCGCTCCCTCTGAAGCCTGTAGGGAAAAAGCCTTCCTGGCCTCTTTCTGTTTCTGGTGGTTATCGGCAATCCTCCGCATTCTTTGGCTTGTAGTTGCCTCACTCCAGTCTTTGCCGCTACCTTCATAGGGCCTTCTCCCCATGTTTCTGTGTCCTCTGTTCTGGTGTCTTGTGTTAATTTTCCTCTTATTATAAGGACACCAGTCGTATTGCATTTACAGCCCACTGGGCTGCAGATGGCCTCATCTTAACCCAGTACGTCTGTCAGACTTGATTCCCAAATAAGGTCACACTCTGCGGTTCGCATATTCATGGGAACACAAAGCAGTATGGAGACAAAAACAGGATTACATCATTGCAAAGAGGCAAAGAAAATCTAGATTTGGACACATCCGCTAGATCAGCTAGGTTAAAATAGATGCATTTGTTCAACCAGGTTAGCTCTGCTGTCATTAAACTCTTCTAGAACTGCACTCACCGGTGTTTCCATCACGGCAACAGCTCCAGCATTTCATTGACTGACTCGTGAATTGTGCTTGTTAAGGAGACTCCACATGCCCTGATGTGGGGCAGTATCTCATTTTCTGCCTCACAACAGCTTGCACGTGAGAACAGACTTTCTGAAGCACAGTCTGAATGGGTCATTTCCGAATGATAGTCTTTCCCAAGCACCCCTCCTCCCATCTCCAGAGTAGCGTGGCATTCAGTCTCCTTGACAATGTGGAGAAGACCTGTGCTTACAAGCGTGGGCTCTGGAGGTCAGATAGTCTTGTCTCAAAACCTTGGCTCTGCCACTGACAAGCTGAAGTGATGTGGGTAACCCACTTAAGCAGTCAGTGTCTGGCATAAAAGAGGGGCCTGCTAAATGTAGACTGTTACTATTATTATTATCGCTGCTTTCCAGCCTGGGTTGCTAATGTGCACTGCACTCTACTTTCTCACTGTTGCCCAAACACGCCGGGATTTTTCAAGCTCATGTTATTCCCCTTTGCCCACCCTCCTTTTTGCCTGGAAAAATTCCAATTTTTTTTCTGTCACCTGGCTTTGGCAAATTATTGCTTTCTCCTCTGTGTTTCTACAGACCTTGAGCTTTCAATCCTCTGCCTCCCTACTACCTGCTCCTCCCATCGCTGAAAGTTTCCAGCACAGTAACTGGCACATTGGCAAGTCGCCAAAAACTATTTGTTAAGTGGATGTACAAAATACTGAATAGTAAACAGTTTTTTTCATTCTTTCTTCTCTCTCAACCCCTCACCATTGTCCTTCAGTCCACCTGCCTACCCACAACCCCTCCTGGTTGATTTATAAATAGGAAATGACAGCTGCATACAAATATGTCCCAGGGGCCAGGAATGCCCTGAAGACAAGGTCAGACAAATTTATTTTTTGCATCTTCTAAAATATCTGATTCCTACTTATTTCATCTTCTTTAATATCTGAAACTCAGGTTTCTCCCTCAAGGTCAATGAATGCTTTGCTCACCCTTTAACATTCTTCATGGAAAACCTTTCTCCTTAAGCTGACGGCCCTTCCCCAGTGTAACCCACCCTGGTTCTGAATTGCTTCATTTGAAATGACTACACCATGACCAAAGGATCCAAATGCTTTTTTGATTCATCCAATTTAACATGAAGTCTAACATGACAGACTGGCCTGAACCTTGTCCTTGGGGTTCACTTTGTCGGGTGAGGAAGATATTATTACGTAAGTACTTACATGTTTATAGGAGGGTTGAATGTGCAAAGGGGTATGAGGATGATTATGAGTGTGTTAACTGATCTGGGGAGACAGGGAAGTCCCTGTGATAAAGTGTCGTTCACTCAAAGAACTTGAAGGATGAGAAGGAGCTGTCAAGAATAGCAAGAAGAAGAGTGTTCTAGGCAGAGAGAACGGCAGGTGCAAAGGCCCTGGGGTGGGAGAGAAAGGTTCTTTATACTCAGAAGTCGATACAACCAGTGTGGCTGGAGAACAGCATGGAGCAGAGGCCACAATGTGAATTAATACAAAAGTTTCAGCCTTATGTTAAGAATACTGGAAAGCGGTGTTTTGGAAGGACTCTCTGGCTGTGCAGTGGGTAATGGATTGGGGGTGGCAGGAGCAAAGCTGAAATGAAGATCCTTCCATGTGCTTCATTATTTCCTTGGTGTGAATGGCTGAAAGTGGAACTGTTGGGTAAAAGAAACACACACTTCAGAGATTTTGCTATATATTGCCAACTGGTCCTCTAGAAATAGCAAATGAATTTAAGGCAGGTTGGTTTTCTAATTACTGCTATACTATATGGTACTGTGTACGTGAAATCATCCTCAGCCCCACACGCCCCTCACCACAGTCGAAGCCGTAACACATCCTTGGGCAGGTGCCGAGCCTCCCACTCCGGGTGCCCAGGCAGCAATCCCACTAATGCAGTTGGTCGTCCTGGTATAAAAATTGGTAAAGCAGGAAAAACCCCTAAGTCCTGTTATATTTTAAAGGCAGCTTCTCGGGCATCTCTGAACAGGGCTAATTTCCATTTCCTGGGAACTCAGTAACTCTCTCCAATATAGAGAACAAAAATCAAACCAAAATACAAATTCCTGAGGGGGTCTCTTCCCAGATCTCTGCAGAGATATAATTGCAGCGCAGCAACAAGATCTGAAACTACTTCAACAGCTTAACCACCCACCACACATGCATCTTCCTCCCACGAAGCAGTGAAACAATTGCCTCTCCGAATGCACAGAGGAGCTCCCCTTGTGACAGTGTTCCTCGGCTTCCCCCCCCCCCCCCCGCCCCCAAAGTTGCTCACGTAGTTACAAAGTTGAATAAAAAACGACTATCTAATGTCCTGTAATGAATGCTAATGGGTCTCCTCACTTAAGACACAATAGTGAAGATTTTGTATTTGCATTTGATCTTTGCAATCATTCTGAAGCCCAGAGATCACAGTTTTGAATATTAAGTTTACTGTTGGAGATTTTTTAATTAAACGTTTCAATAAAAAAGACTAAAAAAATCGTTTCAAAAAAAATTTTACTCTTGGAATTGGTTCATCCTTCTTTTCCTAACCCTCTTTTAATGCTAGGCCCATAGATTCCTGTTACTTCCTCTATGTTCTTTCACCTCCCCAGAAGCCGCCCTTCAGGTCTGTGGTGGCTGTCGTTTGGGGGCTGCTCAGTAGAAGGGCCACAATACTCTGAGAGCATGGAATATGCTCCCCGCACTTCCTAGACACCCAAGTCTCTTTCTTGTGTACCCACGGGTAGACCACAAATATAAGCACTGCAGCGAGACAGTCATTTCCAGCAGATCTTCAGAGCTGCCTCCATAATGTTGAAAAGCATTCACTTCTTTCAGCTGGGGGAATACATGAGAAGAGAAGAGCTTGCTGGTAAGACCCAGGCATTGCCACGGGCCTCAGAGGCACAGACGCTATCCTGGGGGACAGCAACTTAAATATTTTTACATTAGAAAAAGAAATGAAAGGGAAAATTTGATTCATGCAATCTTGTAGGAGAAAGTCACCCGGTTATCTCGTGTCTCCTCCTGGGCTGAGTGTGCGGGTGGTGAGGAGCCACCCCAGCCTAGATGTGGCCTGCTCTGGCTGCTCCACTCCACATCACAAACTTCTGGCTTTGGCCACCACTCCCAGTTCTACTGCCACAGTCCATGGCTCCTAATTTAAATTCCCTCGCAAGACACTGTTGCGAGGTTGACCCAGCTCATTGATATTCCCTCCCACATCAGCCATGTCAGGGTTTCGCTGGCCTGAGGCCAGGCCTCACCCTTGGTCTGGTCAGCTGGTGTCAATAAGTAGGAGGGAGCAGAGGCCCCTCCACGGCCAAACCTTCCACATGTGTGGAAGTGGAAGGGTCTCTCGTTAGAGGGCTCTGTGAGGATGGTGCTTGTGGTGCCAGGAAGCCCTCCATGTATGTATTAATCTTCTAACAGGGAAGAGAGGAAAGGAAATTTGAACAATCCAGGCAGCCCGTGCTGAAGCCTGAACCATCCCACACAGGTTCTGGTTGTCAGGTGTAGGAGGCAGAAAAAGAGAAGGTGGAGAAGGAGAAGGATTTTAAGGAAACAAGAGCTTCCCCCAGTAGGAAACCCCCATCTCGAGTCTTTGAAAACTTCAAGAGTTCGGACTGTTTCCACAATGAATTACCTATTCATCTGAAAAGCCAGACAGCAAGAGCAGCCTCCCTACCGCGAATCTCCAGACACAAAGGGGTCCCTCCTCTCCCCTGTCTCTTGTGCTGCCTTCCAGAACATCTGGAGATGTGTGCTGGGGAGGAGGGTGATCAGACGTGACTCACCTGGAGAGCTGGTTGTCGAGGCGTGCGGGCGGCTGACGTCAGGGCTTTCATCCTCCCATTTCACCCCACAGGAGTGCATGCTCTTGGGGAGGCAACCTGAAAACCAGCTCTCCTCTCCCTCTTCCCTTTAGTTCATTCTTTGCCAGAGGCGCAGCCTCCCTCCCTCGCAATGGCCAGACTGAGTCAGCCTGCACTTGCACTTACCTTACTTACCAGGACTTCTGAGAGAATGAACTGGCTGCAAAGCTTAATGAGTCAGTCAGAAATTGTGCCTCAAAGTCCTGGCTGAGGAGCCAGATTGTCAGATCCAGGCCTCGGCACACTGTGAGTGAGGCCACGCTGCAGACAGTTCTTAGGTGCAAGGCCAAGGGCCAGGTGGCGGTCTGGTACTGTGGACACCTCCAGGCCATCCTCCCACCAAGTAGTGCAAACTGAATTATGGTCTCTGTCATCAGCAAGGAGAGCACTGTGTGCACAGGGCCAGCGCCAGCACTGCCCCTCCAGCATTAAATCCTTGCAAGGTGAACCAAGACGCAGACCTAGCCCTGGGAGTCCCACAGATCAGTGTCCTGTGTGGGACCTTCTGCTCCCAGTACGGGCTGTCAGTCGTCTCCTCAGCCGGCCATGCCGACGTTCCACTGAGGCAGTGTAGCACAGTGGTGAAGAAGCCTGGCTTTGGAACTTGATAGGCCATGTTCAAATCCTTGCTCTGTGTGATGTGAAAGGCAGTCACGTAGCCTCTTGGCCAGTTTCCTTATCTGTAGAATGGGAAAAGCAGTCCACTCCTCTCAAGAATTGCTGCCTGGATTAAAGGAGATGGTAATGGATGCAAGTGGCCCGGCAGAGTGCATGGCACACAGGCTGAGTGAGCACACTTACTCATCACTCATCCATTCCAACACACAAACCTGTCTTAGGCACTTACTGTATAGCAAGCACTGGGCTAGCTGCTAGGAGATGAATAATTACTAACAATTACTTATTCTGCAGCACATGTAAGCACTCGGTGCTCTGCAAATACACAGAGAGGACTTCTAACTCATATTGGGGGAGGAAATCAAGGAAAGCTTCAGAGAGGAGGTGGCAGCAGTGAGCCAGGAAAAGAAGGGGAGGGGACCCACAGAAGACTGGTGGCAGGGGAGGGCATTCTAGGCAGAGGGAGCAACATATTCAAACCCTAGGGCGACAAGAGTCTGCTGCGCAGGGGACCCACACCGCCATGAGCCCTGGCAGCTGCCTAACATCACTGCAGCCAGCTCATTGCTCCGTGAAGCTGGAGGCCATTGATGTATCTCTGCATATGATTTCTCATGTAAACACACATGTAATGCTATTAGAGTCAAATGCTTCCAAGCTGGTGCCCTGCAGAGGAAGTATTTGCTGACAGTGAACATCTGTGGTGTAGAGGAATCCAGTGCCGGTGATGGGGATGAGCTTTCAGATGTAATAACATTTTTACTTATTGGTGGATGGGTTTCTGTTATGAACCGGGGCCATCAGGGCCAGACTAATTTACACACAGCAGAGGCACACAGATTTGCTTTTATTCAGAGCATTAGATAATAAATAGATGAGGATGAAAATCCCCATTGGATAAAGACAGTTTGACTGAAGGAGAAAAAATTTTCAAAGGCTTTGTGAATCCCAGGCTCAACGGGTTGTAGGGCGACACATTGAGCCGGAGCCCGGAGCCCATCACTCACAGTAACTGACGGGCGGACTGAAACAATGACTCATCTTTGCCATGGCAGGGTCACGGCTAGAGAATGAGACACTTTTTAATTTAATGCACCATCTGTGAAAATGCAAGGGTTTCAGGTTAGTATCTTTGGCCTCTCCATATAAATACTTCCACATTAAGGTTCAGCACATCTCTGATTAAAATCTAAATTGCATTCAAGACATTCACATCCAAAGAATGCTGTTCTGTTCAACAAAGACCGAGACGACTGAATTGCAAGTTAATATTTGAAAGCTTCTTAACTCTTCCTTCCCTAATGTACCAGTTTCCATTCTCACCCGGGTGCCAGTAACTTTGCTATGAATATAACTAGCCTCATTTCTCCTCCTGGCAGATATAACAACTGACACTTCATAAAAAATAGTCAGAAATCTTCAACTGATTCATTCCTACTGCAGCATAACAATAGTTTAGAAATACACTGGCTTTTGAGAGCGACTTTTATATGTCAAAGAATGGGGGAGACGCACTGCATCGCCACTTAAATCTACATCTAGAATACTGACTGCAGAGCCCTACTGTCCACCCAGCACTTCCCACCCCGATGCACCTTAAAATCACCAAGAAAACATTAAAGGGTACCAAGGAGAGGGGACAACTAAACTTTCCCCAAGTTACAATGGATGAAATTTGAATAAGGTTTGTAGATTAGTGAATAGTATTGTATCAATATTAATATCCTGGTTTTTGCCCTGGCTGGCTGGGTGGTTCAGTTGGTCGGAGCATCGTCCCATACACCGAAAGGTTGGGGGCTTGATTCCTCGCCAGGACACATACCTAGGTTGCAGGTTCGATCTCTGGTCAGGGTGCATATGGGAGGTAACCAATCGATGTTTCTCTCTCACATCTTTGTTTATCTGTCTCTAAAATCAATAAATATCTTTATATATATATATATATATATAAACATCTTTATATATATAAATATCCTGGCTTTGACAATTACATGGTGATTATATAAGATGTTAACATTTGGGAAAGCTGGGGAAGGACATACAGTACTGTTCTGTACTACTTTGCAGCTTTTTTGTAAGTCTGAAATCATTTTAAAGGAAAAGTTTAAAAAATTAAGAAAAAAAAGTAATTGTAAAAACTAAATCTCCCAAGACATCTTTAAAAAATACCAATGCCTGTGTCCTACCTCAGATTAAATCAAATCTCTGGGTATGGAGCCTGAATACCAATAATTTTTAACAGCCCCTTCCACAGATGACCTTAACACGTAGGATTGAGAACCCCTGTGTGAGCGAGGTTTGGGGCGGGTGAACTAAAACTGACTCCCTGGTTTCTCACATCTGGCTCTATGACTTCAGGAAGCTCACTTACTCTCACTGTACCTCAGTGGCCTTATCTCTAACATGAAGATACTTGGCTGTACTGGGGGATATTGATAGTGTAAAGATAAAGTGCAGAGAGAAAAGCTTTACAAAATTTGAAGAAATATGGACATGAGATACTGATGGGTCATTCCTTCTGAAGAGAAGCTTCACCACTTAAGAGCCCAGGTGACCTTCGGAACACAAGGACAGGTTGGTAAAGTAGTGAGGGGCAGCCTGGTGGTCAGAGTGAGCTGTTCCATTATAACAGGGCTTCCTTTCCTTCCGCCGTCTCGGCCTGACCTGTCCCTGAATCTCTAACGACAGGAATATCAGTCCAAGGGCCACACACCATCAGATCTCACTGCCTGGTTTCTTCCATTTCTCGGTGCTTCCTCTTCCGTCTGATAAATGGTGCTCTCTACTTATTTTTTAAAAACTGTCTTCTATTAGCTCTTGTCTCTCCTCGTCCATGAGAGAGGTTCTCAAACTGTAGTGCGCATTGGGGTCAACTGCAGGGCTCGTGAAAACACTGCTCAAGGCAGCTGAAAGGTGGGCATAACCCAAATGTCCATCAACTCGCGAATACATAAACAAAATGTGGCTCCGACCCACGCTATACAACATCGGTGACCTTGACAACGTGATGCTAAGTGAAGGAAGCCTTACAGAAAGACTACACATTATATGCTTCCATTTCTATGAACAGGCAGACCTCTGAGACAGGGAGTAGGGCTGGGGTGGGGAGTGGGTAGGAGACGACACCTAAAGGGTACAAGGGTTTTTTTGAACTAATAAAATTATTTAAAAATTGGGTGATGGTGGCAAAAATCTGTGGACATACTAAAAACTATGGAACTGTATAGTTTAAATGGGTATATTGTATGGTATGTGAATTAATAAAACTTAAATAAAACTGTTAAATTTTAAAAGTGCATATACTTCTCAAAAAAAAACCACCCCATGTTTTGTCAGGCCTTAAATCCCGAGTTGCAGGTTCAGTAGGTCTCGGGCAGAGCTAAGAATCTGCATTTCTGACAAGTTCCCAGGAGATGCTGATGCTGCTGGTCCCAGGGGCCTCCCTTTGAGAACCTCTGATATGCACTATTCTTCTTAGTCCGATTGCCTGATAAAACCCAGAAGGCTCTGTTCAGGTCCCCTGGGTATCTGCAGATATGCATTTCTTTTCTGGTTTTCATTCCTTTTTTTTTTTTAATACTGGGCTGGTCAAAGAGCATGGAGAAGTGAAGTCTTCTGACAGGCTAAGGCATTCACAGGCTCATTTATCTGTTATACAGACTGCAGACACCCAGTGCAGGGCGCACCCTGAATATTTTGCCTTTAAATAAAAAGCCCCTCGTATCGGGCTGCACTGGCTTGCTCCGTGGCTGCTTCCCCACAACCAGAGCTGTAGCGGGGAAGCACCTGCTGTCCGAGACCAGGCAGCTGCTTGTTGCTTCAGCTCTGGGCAAGTCTGAGATGTGCAGTAACTCTGTCACCTTTAAGAAGCAGGTGTGTGTTTAAGAAGCAGGTGTGTGGTATTTTCAGAAGGTAGTATGGTCCTCAAGTGAGTTACTGGTATTTAATATCAGCAAAAGAAGTGAATTTTATAGATTGCAAACAAAATAAAAGCTGTTTCTCTTTATGCATTTTATTCTTTTAGAATAAAATAAGAACATGCTGCTGTAATAAAATTGCCTTTAATCACTTACTAAGCCTAACTTTGACTCAAGCAGTGAGTACCTATAAACAAAATAAATGAAAAAAGCTAGTATTTTTATAACAAAAAAGTATAATTTATAGCCTATCAATAGCATATTGTTGTCCAGCAAAACTAAAAGCCCAATGGAGAGTTATCTTCATACACAGTATTCAATAGCAAAGGATGGAGGCTATTTTTATTAAGATTGTTGGATTTACTAACCACAATTATGACATACAGTCCAAAGAATGCAGTAAACGACATCATGTTAATTAATTGTTCTTCTCCTTTTAAAATGTGTTGTGCTGACTGATTGAACAATGATTCAAAGACAGTGTCCCAGGAAGAAACCACTTGGGCTCCCTCTGGAGTCCGCCTGGTGGCTCCGAGCATTGCCCGTAAAGGGCCCCACGTGCCCTGACTCCCTACCGCTTCCAGGGCCTCTCCTTCTGCTCACAGCTTCACTGACAGCAGCCGGAAGACCGTCAGGGGCTGAGAGGGCTCTTTGCCTGGGCCTTTTGAACATAGTGTCCCAGTGAAGTGCTAGATACTATTTATGTAAAAATGAGCTTTTTTCTTTTTGTTAACTATCCTTTCGGAAACTTCTAACTACTTTGTAACTGTATTACTTAACCTGGTGATAAAAGCAGTTATTAAAAGTCTACTTTTCAAAAAAAAAACAAAACACAACTGCACGCCTGAGCGTAGGCCTGATGTTGGCAAGTGACTTTCTCAGGGAGTTGATAAGACTATTTCATGGTACTTAATGCAACTGACTCAAACAGGAAAAATATCCCACAGTCCTTCCCAAACGTGACCAGCCCATATCATAGACTATTATTTGGAGTTAACATTCTTCAAATGAGAGTGTCTAACAGGCATCTTGTATCGAAAACCTTAATACTATTATATTGTGTTCTACTGTACAAAATACTTTTATATTGTGACACGCACGGCCATTATCCCAGAATTACTTCACTTATACAAACTTTGTCTACAGGAAATAATAACAGATGCGGGCAAAGATTTCATTGTAAGGATGTTTATTATAACTGTATTCGAAAGCAAAAGTTTAGAAACTACTTAAATATCCAATTATAAAAGATTAAATATGTTCCATCTCTTGTGTCCTATTTAAAATAAACTTTTCATTTCACACTGTTGGACTGACGGAGTCATTGTTAAGGTAGCACAGAGCGGTTCTATACACCCTGCACCCAGTCCCCCTATTACTAATAGCTTACATTATTATGGTACATTTCTCAAGCCTAATGAACCAATATTGGTAAACTACACCCCATACTCCATTCAAATTTCCTTAGTTTTCACCTCTTGTTCAATTTCTCTCCCAGGATTCCACCTAGGACCCCACATTACATTTTGTCTTGATGGCTCCTTAAGCTTCCCTTGGCTGTGACTATTTCTCAGACTCTTCTTTATCCTGTGACCCTGACAGCTCTGAGAAGTGCTGGTCAGGTATGTTGTAGAATGTCTCTCAACTTGGATTCGCCTGCTTTTCACATTAATAGACTGGGGTGACACCTTTTGGGGAGGAAGATCAGGGAGGTTAAGTGTCATTTGCATTGCACATATTAAGAGGATAGACCATGACTATGACTGGCGATATTGACCTTGATCACCTGGCTAAGGTCGTTCATCAGGCTTTTCCACAGTAAAATCACTTTCCTCTTCTCTTTCAGACTGTCCTGTTTGCAAAAACGTCACTATGCACGGAAGGAACAGGGAGTTGTGTTCCACCTCCTTGAGGGCAGAGTGTCTACACAAATTATTTTGGATTCTTCTGCACATGAAGTTTGTCTCTGCCCCCACATTTATTTATTCATTCAATCAGTTATTTATGTCAACATGGACAGAGCCTGGCAGGTGTGGCTCAGTTGGTTGGGTGTCATTCTGCAAAGCAAAAGGCCACCTATTTGATTCCTGATCAGGGCCCATGCCCAGGTTGTGGGTTTGGTCCCCAATAAGGGCATGTACAAGAAGCAACCGATCCATATTGCTCTCTCACATCAGTGTTTCTCTCTCTTTAGAATGTTTCTTTTCCTTCCCCTCTCTAAAAATAATAAAATCTTTAAAAAAAAAACAACCATGGACTAACTGATACTTATTATATGTACTGGGTTATAATTCGATACTACTTTATTTTCTTGCTCAGACTTTCAGCTTTGACTATTGTGGGCTTTTTCAGTTGGCTCCTGTACTCCTTTGGCGTACCCCTCACATTGTGGGGTTTTCTTCTCTTTTCTTTATTTCTTTTTTTCTGAGTATTTTCTTACTTCCTGGCACAACATGATGTTCACCTTACACCTTTTTTGCTCCAGTCCTAGAATCAGCCATTTCTCCCAGGAGCGCTGGTTCCATGTAGAAGCCAAGATGTGGGCACTAAGTGTGCTCACTGCTGCCAGGTTCAATGGAATTTTAATGCATTATTAAAAATTGCTGTAAAAGGGTATTTAATGTCTGCTAAATATTAAGAGAAAAATGTGATTTACAAAAACAGTGTGGTCCCGTAGATTCTTTCATCTAAATGGAAGAAAATACACTAAAATATTAACAATAATCATCTCTGAACATTCAGTGCTAAGTAATTTTACTTTTTTCATTTTGTACAACTATTGTTTTAAAGTTTCTACAGCAAACATTTATTCACTGATAACACGGGGACGATGAGACTGTGAAGCTCCCATGCACGACAGACGGAGCGTCACAGGGCACTTGCTGACAGAGCTGCATTAGAGTCTGACGTCAGAAGATTCAGCTCCGGCCTCGCCCTGTGGCACCGATGTCATCCCCACCAGGTCCCCAACATGGAGTTTCGTGGCTGTGACCGAGTGCAGGCCTGGAGCAGAATGTTCACACTGAACGAGTAAAGCTGAGTTAAGACCTTTGACAGCACTTAGCACCCCCAAAATTGTGTGGTGCAATGTCCTTTCCTTAAATAAATGAAAAATAATAATAGTACCAAACTGTAAAAAGCAAAATTTATGTGTTTGTTTAAATTAAAATGTCCAGATTTTTAAAAATTGCAAAATGCTAAAGTCCACTGAACCCAAATCATTCACATTAAAAATAAAAACCTGCCATTGATTGGCAGTGCAAACGTGAAGCGATCCATCACTAGCTGGGCATGGGTCCTCCCTTCAGTGCTGCCACTTGTGCTCCTCTGGCTCCTGCAAGCGTCAAAGGCCACAGGCAATGAACAGCAGAGAAACGTTCTGAATAGCAAGGCCTTCTGCAGTCAGTCCCACAGAGGCTACACTAGTCTTTGAAAGCTGGAAATAATCCAGTTTTCTGTAGAATTAAGATAGAAGGTCTCCAAAGTGCTTCCCCAGGATCCATGCCCATAGGCGTGTTCTTGACGCAGAATGACAGAACAGTGTCATTAAAAGTCACACTGGAGCCCTGGCTAGGGTAGCTCAGTGGATTGAACACTGGCCCGTGAACCAAAGCGTTGCCAGTTCAATTCCCAGTCAGGGCACATGCCTGGTTTGCAGGCCAGGTCTGCAGCAGGAGGTGCATGAGAGGCAACCACACACTGATGTTTCCCTCCCTTTTTCCTTCCCCTTTGTCTAAAAATAAATAAAATCTTTTTAAAAAGTCACACTGGATATTCCATTGTTCCTATTAGTTACAACAAATCAACTAACATATGCCTACACTGAAGAGGAAGAACGTTCTCTGGTTAATGGTTCACTTTTTTATAATTTATAGACTAAGCTCTCTTGGAAGAGTTTATGTAATAGCTGGTATAATTTGTATATTTGTTGTTTATTTATAGTACATCCATCTAGCCATAGAATAATGTTTATGGGCATCTCTGTCTAATAGCCTTAACCTGGAAACAACTCAAATATCCATCCACAAGAAAATGGATAAAGAAATTGTGGTGTAATTATGCCTTTTTTTAGTTTTCTATTGCTACATGACAAATTATGACAAAATTTAAAGGCTTAAAAAATAATATTATTTCTCACAGCTTTGTGGGTTTGATGTGTTCAGCTGGGCGGTTCTTCAGTTCCATGTATTGCTGACCAGGGTTACTTAGATGGCTACGTTCAGCTGGGGTCTTGCAGAGCTTGGGTCATCCTAGATGGCTTCTTTCCATTGGTAGAGCCTCAGCTGGGATGGTTGGGATGGCTGATAGTGGCTGAGCCTCTTTCTCCCCGTGGTCTCTCATGACTCAGTTCCCTAGGTGGATCTCAAGAATAGTCTTTGGTTTTATTAGTGATACTTTTTTCTTGAGTACTTACTATGTCCCACATATAATGTCTCATTAAATACTCTAAAGAGTTGCTGGAGGTGAGCATTAGTATTATACTTTTCAGTGGATTAGTATGAGGCTCAGCAAGGACAAATGGTATGTTCACATTCACCAGCTAAGTAGCAGAGACCAATTAGCCAGTAGTAGGAGGTACAGCTGTTTATAGACGAGGTCAAGAATAGGAAAAAATATGGAGTCTTAGAGGACATGGAAAAGATACTAGATTTTATTTTAAGCAAACAAATCACATGATATAGTTTGTTGTTGGGAACCGCCCTGCCTAGTTTCAGAGGCTGTAACCCCCCATGATTAAGGCTGAGTCAGAGTTGGGACCATAAGCCACTAAGGAGACAAAGCTTATCTCCCTGGCAGGGGTGCCACCTCTGTCCACTTCACCCTGCTTGGCCCTGAGCTTGGCCAGTTAGCCAATGACGGGTAAGAATCCTCAAGGGAGGATCAACCTAAGACAGGCATGGTCACGGAAGAGGCCCGCAGGGCTGTGGGGGCTGTGGAAAAAGGGGGTGATGGACCCTTGCCCCTCAGCTTTGAAATAGCCTGAGTCCTCATTCTGTCTGCAAGAAGTCTCCTAATCTCTTGGCTGCCTTACTTCCCTTGCCTGACTTAAGCCTGAAGCAATAACAGAGGGCAGAGCAGTCCTGTGCTGGGAGGGGCGGATTCCCTGGGGAATCAGGCCTAACAAAAATACATACATTCCTATGAAACCTACTTAATTTGTACCCTCAGTTTAAAAGATAAGGGTCCAGACCTGAGATGAGTCTGGCGCCTAAAGTTTTATGGCCCTCTCACTAATTGGCTGTAACTCAGAATAAGCCCTCAAAGTTCTCTGTAAATCATGTATTGTTTAACCCTTACTGGCTGACAATGATTGATGAGCTTTATCCGTATTCCTATGCGAATGAACCTAATAAAAGCCCCTGGAGAGAGAGACTCTGGGCCCTTCCCCTTTGAGAGAAGTGGCCACCTTCCCTCCCCTAGCAGATCATGTCTTGGTAGTCTTTTTCTTCATCTGTGGCAGACCGGGGGGCTATGTTAAAGCCCCCCGACAGTTTGTGATTTGAAAGGATTATTTTAGCTGCTATGTGAGGGAAAGGATAACAGCAAGGAGACAAGTTAAGGAGACAAGATATTATTCCAATATCCCTGCGAGTGTAGGTTGGAATAGAGTGGACATTGCAGTGCCAATGGCAGTAAGAACATGGCTTTCGGATACTTTTCAAAGGAAGAGCTGGCTAGATTTACTAATAGATTGGGTGTGGAATGTGAAATTTGGGAGAGGCAGGTCAAGAATGTCTCCATGGTTTTTGGCCTGAGAAACCAAAACAACAGATATGGTATTTACTGAGCTAGAAAAGAAAAAGAAGAATAAGATTTGGAAGAAACTGAGTTCACCTTGGGATATACTAAGTTTGAGATGCTTATTAGACATCCAGGTAGGATGTTGAGTACAGCTGGATATGAGGCTGGAATAAAGAAAAGTTGGAATAAAGACATAAATTTTGAGAGACATCGGTGTATAGATGGTATTTTATACCCTAAGGCTGGATGAAATCAACCAGGGAATGAATATAGATAGAAAAATCCAAGAGTTGAACCCTGAAGGTCTCATGCTTAGAAGTCAAGAACATGAGGAGCACCCAGAAAAGGAGGCTAAAACTTAGTAGTCCACAAGGAGACAAAGAGAAAGAGAAAAAAGGTTCCCTGGATGCTAAGCAAAAAAGTGATTCAAGAAGGTGGGAAAGTTAAGTTCATCTGAATGGTTGATTAAGATGAACCCCAGGAATTGATCTTGGGTACAACATGGAAGTCAGTGTGACTTGATGACAGCTGTTTTGGTGGAGTAACAGAACAAAAGCTTAATTAGAGTGGTTTTACAAAGAATGGGAGAGCTGCCGACATGCACCTGCCCATCGCAACCTGATGGTGTAATGCTCAGAGGAGCTGAAATTGCTGTTTGCCTTGGAGAACACACCCGAGGCAGGCTCTGCAAAGAAGAGCCCTGAAAGGCTTTCGCCATTCCAGTGAAGATGAAGACCATCAATCACATTGGAAAAGGACAGATAACTGGTGCTCTCCTTGAGCCTTGCGTCAGCGAGAGGCCCATCACAACGATTGTGGGAGTGGCCTGAAGACCCAAGAAAGCACTTCCTGGATAGGAGCGGTGCGTGAGACAGTGCACGAAAACTCTGCCAAGGTGGGCGGTCTGTCAGGCTAAGGCACGAATGCACTGGCTGAACGTCAAGAGAGATTTTGGTGATCTTGTGTTTTTAAAAAACCTGAAAAGGCCATTCAGTGGGAAAAGAGCAGTCTTCTAAACAAATGATGCTGGATTAATTTGGATATCTACATGCAAAAAAAGGAAGTTCAATCCACAACTTGCATCAAATACAATGATTAATTCAAATGGAGCATAATCTAAAGGAAAAACCTAAAACTATAAAACTTTGACAAAACATAGAAGAAAATCTTTTGTGACGTTGCAATAGGCAAAGATTTCTTAGACATCAATAAAAAAAATCAGTAAAAGAAAAAATAAATTAAACATCATCAAAATTAAAGCTTTATTCTTCAAAGACCATCGGGAGACAAGAGGAGGAAAACACAATCCAGAGATTGGGAGAAAGTATTTGTAAATCATGCATCTGATAAAGGACTTGTATGCAGAACATCAGAAGAATTGGTACATTTCAACAAGAAAACGAGCAACCACATTTTTTTAAATGTGCAAAATATTTGAACAGACACTTCACCAATGAAGATATATGGATGGCAAATAAGCACATGAAAAGGTACTCAATATCTTTGGCCATTAGGGGAATGCAATTAGAATCACAATGAGATACCACCACACACCCATTAAAATGGCAAAAATTAAAAAGACTGACAAAAATGAGCTCACAGAGAGACAACAGATTGGTTGTTACCTGAGGCGGTAGTGGGTTAAGAGGATCAAAAGGTACAAGCTTCCAGTTATAAAGTAAGATTTGGGATGCGATATACCACATGGTGACTTTAGTTAAGTGTATTGCATAGCTGAAAGTTGCTAAGAGACTAGATCTTAAAAGTTCTGAACACAAGAAAAAAAAATTTTTGTAACTATGTATGGTGACAAACGTTAATGAGACTTATTGTGGTCCTCATTTCACAATATATCAAATATTGAATCATTTGTTGTACACCTGAAACTAATACATGTCAATTATACCTCAAAAACAAATAAAAATAAAAATACTGATCATGTCAAGTGTTAGTGTGTGGATAAGCTGAATTCTCACACATTACTGGTAGAAATGTAAACTGGTACAGCCACATAAGAAGACCATTGAGCTGTTTCTTAAAAAGTTCAACACACAACTACCATCCGAGTCAACTGTTCCCACTCCCATGTATTTACCCAAGAAAATGAAAGCATATGACCATACAAAGACTTGTACAGGAAGGCGCGATGTTAGGAACTGCCCTTCCTGGTTTCAGAAGCTGTAACCCCCCATGGCTAAGGCTGAGTGACAGACCTTGGGATCATAAGCTACTAAGGAGACAAAGCTTATCTCCCTGGCAGGGGCACTGCGTCTGCCCACTTTACTTCACCCTACCTGGCCCTGAGCCTGACTGGTTAGCCAATGACAGGTAAGATTCCTCAAAGGAGGGACAACCTAAGACAGGCAAGATCACGAGGGGGCCCTCAGGGAAGGACTTGTGGGGCTATGGAGAAAGGGGATGATGGACTCAGCTTTGACATAGCCTGAGTCCTCATTCTGTCTGCAAGAAGTCTCCTACTCTCTTGGCTGCCTTACTTCCCCTGTTCAACCTAAGCCTGAAACAGTGCTGGAGGTGGGTGCAGCCCTGTGCTGGAAAGGGCGGGTTCCCTGGGGAGATCAGGCCAGGAAAGAATGCATAAAATCCTGTGAAACCTGCTTTGCTAATACCCACAATTTAAAAGATAAGGGTCCAAGCCTGAAATGAGCTTGCTTCCCCAAAGTTTTATGGCCCTTTAGCTATCTGACCCTGACTCTAAATGAGCCCTCAGAGTCCTTTGAGTGTTATCTATTGTTTGATCATTACTGCCTGACAATGATTGATGGGCTTAATCTGAAAATGTGGGCCTTTGCAGCCGCTGGTTGCTTACTGGTTATAATAATGCTCTGTGTACTTTGACACACTTGCAAATTATTTTCCCAGGGTCGTGTGAGAGACCAGCAAGTAGCAAGCTTTGTGGGATATATAGCGGTCCTAACTAAAGACAAGGGGGGAAATATAGAAGATTGTTCTGTGTGGCGTGGGCCCAGCTCCCACTCAGAAAGGCCAGTGGAAAGCGAGGTTCGGCACACAGGACCCACGCCCACAGATAGGTTCTCCTGTGGGGCATCAGGCCTGTATTGTACCTAGGCCACTTTGAGACTTGCTTTCTGCTAAAACTCCCTCACCCTGAATTGAGGCAGCAAACATTTACTGAATATCTTTAAAGTAACTTCCTAAAATCTATGCTAAACCTCCCAAGGACAAGTGTAACCAGTTCAACCACTTTTCCCTTTACATTTGTAAATATCCTTCCTTTTTGATGTAATTAGCAACATCCTCTCCTTTGTTTTCTGTAAAAGGTAACCACCTAAAGTGAACCTGTGCATAGTTAGTGAGGACCATCCTCAATGTAATGTGCCCAGAAAAGCAATAAAAGCCTGTCAAGGCAAGGGTCAGGGTGCTCTCCTCTTGAGAGAGTGGCCATACTGTACCTTTTCCTCCACAGGGCTTGGCAGTCTGTGTGAATCTGTTTCGTCTCAGCCACAATGCCTCGGACACTGCAGGCCAGTTTCCACATCACCTCTCCTCATTTTTTTTGAATTCTTGTTTCTTCCTTCTGTTCTGGTTGAATGTTTCTTTCTTCCTTCTGGTTCAAACAGTTGATTTGAGTCCCGGTTTCCTTCCTGTCACTGTTGGTTTCCTGCACATTTTCCTTTATTTCACTTTTCACAGCTTTCGCTTTTTCCATACTCAACCATTTCTGCGAGCATCCTGATTACTAGTGTTTTGAACTCTGTATCTGATAGGTTGGCTATCTCTTCATTGCTTAGTTGTATTTTTTCTGCAGCTTTGATCTGTTCTTTCACTTGGGCCTTTTTTTTTTTATTCCTTTCCCCTCAGCATGCCTGTTACAAAGTAAGGGGTAGAGCCTTAGGTATTTGCCAGGGCAGGGCAACCCACATCGCTGGGTTGTGGCACTGTCTGGGGGGACGGGAGGTGCATGTTCAAGAGGGAACAATGCAGGTCGTTCTGCTCAATGCCGGCTTTCAGTCACTTCCCCCACTATCCACAAGAAATTGAGCCCTACTGGTGCTGACTCCCAGGTGGGTGGATGTGTATGTTCTAGGACTCTGTGGGTCTCTCCAATGAACTCCCCTGTGAGGCTGAAAGTTTCTCCCACCGCCTCAACCCTCGCAGGTTTTCAGTTAGAGGTTTTGAGGCTTTATTTCCCCTGCACTGGAATCCTGGGCTGAGTGGTGTGTCTTGCTCCCCAATTGTTCCCCCCCCCCCCCGTTTATCTGCACACAAAAGTGGGACCACCTGCTCCTCCAGCTGCCACCTTGCTGTGAGTCCTCTCTGCCCAGCTGCCTGTATCCACCCCTCCTACCAGTCTGGATGAATGTTTCTTCTTTAACTCCTTGGTTGTTGGACTTCAATATAGTTCGATTTTCTATCAGTTCTGGCTGTTTTTTGTTTTTAAATTTGTTGTTGTCCTTCTTTTGGTTGTGCAAGGAGGCACAGTGTGTCACCTACACCTCCATCTTGGCCCTAAGACCGGAGCCCCTGTAGTAAAGCTTTTGCCCTGTGCTGGAAAGTGCAGATTCCCCGGGGCGATCAGGCCTAAGAAAGAATGCGTAAAATCCCGTGAAAGCTGCTTTGCTAAGAATGCCCTCAGTTTTCTGATAAGGGTCCAAGCATGAATGAGTTTGTTCCCCAAAGTTTTATAGCTAACTGACCCTGACTCAGAATAAGTCCTCAGAGTTCTTTGTATGTTATCTATTGTTTGATCCTTACTGCCTGATAATGATTGATGAGCTTTACCTGTATTCTTGTACAAATTGAACCCAATAAAAGCCCATTGAGGAAAAGGCTCTTGGCCCTTCTCCTTTGAGAGATCAGCCACCTTCCCTCCCCAAGCAGATCATGTCTTGGTAGACTTATTCTTATCCGTGGCAGACAGTGGGGGGTCCTGCGGGCGGAGCCCCTCCACAGTACATAGCAGTTTTATTTGTGATTGCTAAAAACAGGAAGTCTCTCTTACCTGTTGGTTAATGGCAAATGGATAAACAAACTGTGGTATGATCCACTCAGTGGTTATTACTCTGCAACGAAGAGGAATTAACTATTGACACATGCTGCAACATGGGTGACCCTCAAGGTAATGACGCTGAGTGCAGGCAGCCAGGTAAAAACGAATACATGCCGTATATCCCATTTACACGAAGTTCTAGGAAATGCAAACAATCTGTAGTGACAGAAAGCAATTTGGGGATTGGCTGGGAAATGGGGGAGGCTTGGAAGGGAGGCAGGGATTACAAAGCTACATGAGAAAACTTCTAGGGGTGATGGATATGTTCATTATTGATTGTAGTGATGGTTTCAGGGATGTACACGTCAGCATTTAGCAGATTGTAACTTTAAACATACACAGTTTATTCAGTACCAATTATATCTCAATAAAGTGTTTAAGAATACTGGGAAGAAATGGAAATACTGAGAGGGAAGAAAGTATAGACAACCCTTTTACAGAGTTACACTGTAAAGGGAAACAGAGAAATGGGGGGACAAGGTTTTAGGATGAGAGACAGTACAGCACATTTGTTCACTAATAGGAACATCTCAATCGGAAGAGAAATCTGCTAGCACTGCAAAGAGAGGGGACAACTGCGGGAGTGATATCCCTGGGTGGGCCAGAGGACATGGGACCCAGTGTGGGCCGTTCCTCTGCAGCGGAGGAGGGAAGACAGGGTGCGAGGGGACAGAGGCAGCTAGGTGGGTGGGCACAGGAGCTTGGGGAAGGTCTCTTTCAATTATTTATATTTTCTCAGTAAAATCAAAAGTACCGTCATCTGCCAAGTGCGAAGAAGGGGAAGAGGTTTTGGAGATTTGAGATGAGAGGAAAACGTGTGGAACAGTTCTTTTGGAGACCAGGTCCTTCATCCGCATCCCGCCGCTTCGGGCTGCTGGCCCTCACTGAAAGAGCCTCTGCTCCTGCCTCTATGCGCTCCCTGCTCCCCCCTTGGCTCCCTCACCAGAACATGTCTCTCGACCTGATAGTGCTTAGTGTGCTGGTATGCTGCTTGTCCATTCTTGCTGTTTCTGGTCCTTAGAACAGTGCCTGGCACACAGCAGACCTGAAACGGACAAAGTCTGAGTGTCTCTCCTCCTCACCCACAAAAAGATTCCACCTATTTATGCCCCACATCTTTATCCCCACGTCTTTGTTGGCCCCTTACACTTCTCTACCTTGTTCTGCGTCCTGGGAGACTGTATAAATTACATCTACAGACAGTTTGCTTTCTGGCTGTGGTTGGGGCCAATGGGGACCACAGGCAGGAGTCTAGAGCAGCAGAAGTGACTGCATGTCAATTGAAGGTCAAAAATTGCTAGTCCCTCCTTTGCTATCTACCCTCACTCTCTCAGTGTGAGGAGTGCTTACCTGTCTGCGGCTAGCCTCAGGTAAGACCTTTGTGGTTTCCTTACTTTGCCCTGGCCTGCGTAAACAATCCTTTTATTAAATCCCCTAAAAATGATCCTAATTTGTGTATGACATCTATTTCCTGCTGGTACTCTGACATAATCCCTATCTGTGAATAATGATTTTAATAACTTTCTGAATTCCATTAGTGCCTTGTTACTCAAATGTGGCCAGGGGCCACTAAGTAGCACACCATCACCTGAACACTTATAAGAAAATGCAGAATCCCAGGGCACATCTCAAGCCAAATAATTCAAGTTTAACGCTTGGAGTACAGTGTTAGAGTATTGAGTTTTACTGAAGCCCTTTTGGGTGCAAAAAGCCCAAGGACTCACTCAGACTAGCTCAGGCCATGGGGTCTTAATCCTCAGGTGGTGAAGGAGACCAACGTGCACAGAGAATCTAAAAATAGGACCGAGGGGAGGGGAAGCCTCATGGAGACAGGACCTAGAGGGCCAGTGTGGGTCTGAGACCTCAACAAGGGCATCTGCAGGTCTTCATGGCTCTGCCCCGTATTCATTACTCTGTATGTGTTTGCTTCATGTTCCATGACCAGTTGGATCTCTCACCATTTACTTTTATCTTTATGCTCACTTGTTCACTGATAGCTTTGCCTAACTCTGAATCTGAACTCCCTTTTTTGCTTATCATGTGTTCCCTGGTCTATTTCATAACCTTATTTTGCTGACTACCTGAATTTCAGTTTCTGAGAGTGAGAACATAATTTGCCCAATCTGTCCCTGTCTGGGCACAGCTTTTCGCACCACCCACTCTCCAAGGCTAACGGCTAGCCTTTAGGTCAGCTGCCAATTCCTGATTCAGCAGGCACTGGTTAATATGGTATAAAACATGTCTGCCCTGGGCCGTCAGGTCAGCAGGGGCTATGGGAGAAAATCACGCAATGAGTACACGTCTAGTTAAAATGGTCTAAAAGATGTGAAATAGGGTTTTCAAACCCTGGCTGCAGGCTCTTTCCCCTTTACCTCCGCTACCACCTCCCACCCTCCCTACCCTTCCTGGGAACATCTGCATCCTCTGGCAGACTCCGACAGTCATGGAGATGACTTGTTATGTTCAGGGTATTCCAAATGTTGTGTAACAAAATTAATTACATTTAATTAAACTTATCCTTTTTTTATAGCTCCAAACAAATCGAAAATGCCACGTTAAGCTTGTGAGATGGCAGTTCTCCAAAGGGTTCTATTGCTGCGTATATCTGCTCTCAGAGACACAGGCAGTTTTAGAGATCATCTTACATGAGTGGATCTGATGGATGGCCTCAGATGGTATCGGGCAAGAATTCTTCTCTGGGTCGCAGATCAAGCAACTACTTATGTCCTCCCTCCTTCCCGCATTCCAGCTACAGCTTTCTCACTCAGACAATAATCTTCCTTTCTGCCTCTTCATACTACACTAAAATGATGAAATTCCTTTTCCCTCTTCTCCACTATATGTTAACAGGAGAGAACCGCTTACTTCTTGCAGGTACAGGGCCTTGGATATGGAAGCTGCTGAATTTACTAACATTTATTGAATGAAAGAATGCTTTTGATCATTGATTATATGTTTCTTTCACCTTGTGTACTAATCAGGTTTTTCTGTGATAATTCCCCAAGTCTCAGTGGATTTCTTGCTCCATAGGTTTGAGAGGTGACTGTGGTAGCTGCAGGTGTGTTCCACATGGCTTTTAACCTGTGCCCGGACTAAAACACTGTTACTGAACAGTGGGATTTGGCCACCTGTTGCCAAACACAGGCATAAAACAGATTGGTGGGGAAGGAAAAAGACCTTTATTAAAATGTTGCCCAATTTGGGGGAGCGGGGACCCCCTGGCTCCAGGCTCCTCTCTTCTGTAAAACACAGCAAGATTCCAGCCATGCCCAGAATCAGTGTCCAGAAACTCTGCTCCATTCTTATCTGTCTTCCTGGGGCCCAAGGCCGTTATGTGAATGGCTCTCCAGCTTCAGGCTCCCTCCCTGGAGCACACACTTGTGGGGCCAGTGCTGGCATTGCCTCGCTGCAGCTTCTTCCCTCTCCTGGGGCCTGAGGCCACTGCCAGACCACTGCAGCCAGTTGTGCATGAAGGATCTGCTCTCAGGGCCCTGTACCCAAGACTGCTCGCACTGCCAGGCTGGCAAGTATTTTATACTGTGCGTCTGATCTCAGAGCAAGAAGGGGCATAGTTAGGGACCCATGTGGTATGGAGCTGCAGTGTCCCACAGACCACCAATGGGCACGCCCGGGGCATAGGACTTGGCCTCTGTGAGCCAGCTCCCGACCAGGTGAGTGAGGGGGCACAGAAGGTCCCCACCCCCGTGTCCCCCGTTTAAATCTTCAGCCCCAAAATTCTACATGAGGCGAAAGTATCCAACTTCCCAGCCAATCCATGCTAGTGTCCATCATGATCATCAGCCTGTGCAGTGTCTCTACCCCTCCCCCTGCCACCATGATCCCTGAGGGGGTAGGAGGGTTTCTAGAAAACCATGCGCAGTGTCTCTGCCAGGGGTGGGGATTCATCCACAGGTTTGTCTACCATTTGCTTACCCTTTACCTGGGGGTCTCCCACAGTCTGGCTGCGGTTTCAGTCCTACCACCTCCAGCACTTCCTGACCCCTCCCTTCTCTGGGGACTGAGCAGGCTCTTGCACCGTGGGGGGTGGGGGTGGGGGGTAGGGGATGCTCCCTATGTGCTCGCTCTCCAGCAATATCATCAGATCTCCCTGTACCAGCAGTGGCCTCTCTTTGGTCCATGCTGGTCTCGCGATGGAAGGAAGGTAAAATGGCGAGAGCTGATGGAAACATCAATGCATCTTAAATCCTCTGCTTATACAAGGACACATTTCATGGGCTAAAGTTAGTTACACAGCCAAATCCAGTATCAGTGACATGTAAAAAAGTATGCTTCCCAAAGGGAGGGAGGGGGCTGGAGTGAGTACTTGGTAAACAACAATATAATTTACCATGTATTGTTGTTAGCTGAGCTTTCTCACAGCATTATTCTGATGTTTTCATTAGTTTTCAAAGTCAGCAAACTAAAATCCCCTACAATGTATAAAATAAGATGAAGATCCATTCGGTTTCAGGAAGAATACAACTGAAAGTAGTTTATGCAAAAAAGAAATTTATACTCTAGCCCTGGGGGGCTGCATGTGAATTCCTCAGCACCACCCCCAAAACCCCAGGCTGTCTTGCACAGCCGGTGGGCAATGGTGCCAGAACTGCCCAGGCCCCGGGGCTGTGGCTGTACAAAGTGAACAAGCAACAGAGCCACATTCTCCTTTCCTTTTGGAAGCAAAACAAGGGGAAAATGTGAAAACAGAAATTACAATTTTTTTAATTAAGAAAAAAACGTTCTGACCCATGACACAACTGGGAAGTACAATGACATCAAGGTCTCTCTCCAGCTCTTCACTCTGCTCATCTCCACACGTTGGCCTCACCCCAGACTCTCAGAGGGGTCTGCCATTTGCTGGAGAAAGAGCCAGACAGGCACTTGCAGGCACTTGCAGGAGGCCTACAAGCTACCACATGCTAAAAGATCAGGTGTTAGGTCACAGAGTTTTAGATTCGGGACTTCCATGGATTTTTATAAATGACAGTGAGCAAATCTGCCAAATGTAAGTTAAATGATATCTTTGAGAAGGCTAATTTAAGAATATGGAAAATTGACTGTTTCAGGAATTGGCTGAGCATTTCAATCTTAAGAACCTTCCCTTGAGAGCACTTTAATATTAATGGACACAATGAAAACAATAATTTTATAGGAAATATGTTTATTATTAATCATCTCAATTCAAAATACTCGTTCTTTCTTAGGGCTGGTCCATCGTATTCTGTCTCTTTAAAGACATTAAATAAACAAAACTGTGAGCAATTTTACTTAATAGCGCACATACACACTTACGTAACATAAGCAAGAAATTCCTAGCAATGAAACGAGGTCTCCAGAACTTACTATTAAAACAAAGAAGCATTTCTAATGTCAAGATGTAGGAACCCAAGGATAAAAATTTAAGACAGCACAGGCTGAAAAGTGGGAACAAGAAATTTTACAATCTACCCTCAGTCTGAGTGTGCACAGGGATGGCACAGGCACGTCCTGTGAAAGAAGGCTGCAGATATTTTCACTTCCGCCTGGAGAATGGGTCCACTGGGCTTGGGACTCATGCTACCTAAGTTCCCCAAAGCCTACTGCTTTTTCAGCTTCTTGTCCACATCAGAGGCTTTAAGGAGATGACAACAGCAGGAAGTATTTAGCTTTGACTTTTGAGCAGATGTAGCACCAGCTCTTCATCCTCTGCTAAAGACAGGCCCGTATCCAACGGCTCTATGATCTCCCACTTGGCCTTTTTGTTACAACTTGTGAGTCCTGAATCTTCCACTTCACTGTTGTTTCTTTTCCTCATTCCCTGCTTCTTCTTGGTATCACTGGTGAGAACAAATCCAATGATTTACTTTATAAATAAATAACTAAATTCATTATTATGAAATCAAACACTAAAAATGGGACAGAAATGCCAATAACCAAGAGTTGGTGAAGTAACATTATTATTCAAAAGAGAAAGAAACTGTAACAACTTCAGGATATTTGTGTCATAAGTAAGTACCTTCCCATTAATGGATGGGAAGCAAGAGTCCATCATGTACTGGGCACTGTGCAGGGTACTCTGTACACACTGCCCCATTCAATTCTCACAACAATTCTAGAAAACTATAGATGTATTAGTCACAATTTGAGGACACTGAGAGATCCATAGTCTGGCTCCAAACGGGCTCACAACAATTCTAGAAAACTATAGATGTATTAGTCACAATTTGAGGACACTGAGAGATCCATAGTCTGGCTCCAAACGGGCTCCAATCTGTGCTGTGTTGCCTCATCAAATTATCTGTATTTAAAGTTAGGATATCCTATCCTGGCTGGTATGGCTCAGTGGATTAAGTGCAGGCCTGAGAACCAAAGGGTCGCTGGTTCGATTCCCAGTCAGGGCACATGCCTGGGCTGCAGGCCAGGTCCCCAGTAGGGGGTGCATGAGAGGCAACCACACATTGATGTTTCTCTCCCTCCTTTCCCCTCTCTCTAAAAATAAAAATGAATACAATCTTTAAAGAAAAAGGTTATCCTTCAGGTAGCAGTCTATGGGCTAACAGATATCAGGATATCAGGTGCTAATTCTATTATCTGCCACATTATGATATGTAGATCATGAGTATAACAGAACCTGAAATGTTAAGATACAAATTAAGACATCAAATAAATTTTCCCATTTAAAATCTGTATCTAAGGCTCACACATAGTCCTAAGAAAGCATAAACATTATTGTCATATTCTGAACACACCTAAGGCACAGAGCATAAAAATAACACTAACTTCTGAAGACAGAGGCAATCACTTGATACATTAAACATTTAAAAAGCAAAACATCTCAAAGCATTTCAAGATACCATCATCCTGTTCAACGATGACCCAATTATTGGATATAAAATTAAAACAAAATAAAAACTCCACCTATTAGCAACAGCAGTAGCAACCATTTATTAAAAGCTTACTAAGGGTTTGGCACTGTGCTACATTTTTTACACAGATTACATTTATGCTCATGAAAATCCTTGGTGTGAGAAGCAGCGCCCTCATTCTACAATGAGATTAGAGAGGTTAAATGATCAAACCCATGCTATACACATGCAATTTACACCCAGGTCTGAGTGACTCTACATTCAGCCCAAAACCAAGCAATTGAAAGCAGTTTGAGTTGACTCGCTTTAGTCAACATTTGGAGGACAGCAATGGGAAGAATTAGCTGTGGAAAGAGCATTGATTTGACACTGACACAGTCTGTGGCCTATCAATGAACACTTCTAAGCCTCAGTTTCCTTATCTGAAAGATGGGGATTATATAATTGACTTAGTAGAACTGCTGTAAGAATTAAGTAAAATTATGTAACTGCAAGAATATAGCAGTGCTCATTACATGTTAGCTGCCAAAGAACTACTCCCTTTCAAATAAATGCTTCCCTTGATGTTTTATAATAAACAGCAAAAAAAAAATCATCACAGAAATTGTATTATAACCCAAGCATATGATGATGTATTCAAAAAGAGAACAAAGTGCTTAAGTTTCAATGGACTCTATTACTCCTTAGAAGATAGCTTGGATATTAAAGTGAATGAGCCTAATAAGCATATGAAGCAAAACTGTTAATAATTTCCCTATTTATCTCCCAGAAATGCCCAATGCTCTGACTCAGCAGCCTTTCTCTCCACTACTGGAAGAACAAACTAGACAACACCATGAGTTTATCCGCAAACAACTGCATATTTTTAAGTAGTGCCTGCCAAGATGACCATGAAAGAGTTCCATATGATCAGAATTCAGTCAGCAAGGAAAAGGGCCTAAATAAAAAAAGTTGTGGGTCTTTTTAAAAAATATTATATTCTTATTCTATTACTGTTGTCCCCATTTTTCCCCCTTTATACTCCTCCGCCCAACCCAATCCCCACTCCCACAGACAATCCCCACCCTGTTGTCCACAGGTCATTCATACTGTTCCTTGACTAGTCCCTTCCCTTTCTTTCCATTCTTGTCCCCCACCCCCATCAGTTCACTGTTTGTTCCTTGTTTAGATGTCTCTGGTTCATCTTGCTCATTTGTTTTATTCATTTATTCATTTATTTGTTTTAGGTTCCTCTTACAGGTGAGATTATATGGCATTTGTCTTTCACCACCTGGCTTATTTCACTTAGCATAATATTCTCCAGTTCCATCCATGCTGTTGTGAGGGTAGGAGCTCCTTCTTTCTTTCTGCTGCATAGTATTCCACTGTGTAAATGTACCATAGTTTTTAGATCTACTCATTTACTAATGGGCACTTAGGTAGCTTCCAGCACTTGGCTATTGTAAATTGTGCTGCTATGAGCATTGGGGTGCATGGGTTCTTTTGAATCGGTGTTTCAGGATTCTCAGGGTATAATCCCAGCAGTGGAATCTCTGGGTCAAAAGGCAGTTCCATTTTTAGTTTTTTGAGGAAATTCTATACTGTTTTCCACAGTGGTTACACCAGTCTGCATTCCCACCAACAGAGCATTAGGGTTCCCTTTTCTCCACATCCTCGCCAGCACTAGTTGTTTGTTGATTTGTTAATGATGGCCATTCTGACCAGTGTGAGGTGATATCTCATTGTGGTTTTAATCTGAATCTCTCTGATGACTAGTGACATTGAGCATTTTTTTAATACGTCTATGGGCTCTCTGTATGTTCTCCTTAGAGAATTGTCTATTTGGATCCGTTGCCCGTTTTTTAATTCGACTCTTTGTCTTCCTGGTGTTTAGTCATATGAGTTCTTCATATATATTGGAGATGAAACCCTTGTCTGAGGTATCATTGGCAAATATGTTTTCCAATAGTTTCTCTTTTCATTTTCATGAAGGTTTCTTTAGCTGTGCAGAAGCTTTTTAATTTGATGTAATCCCATTTATTTATGTTTTCCTTTATTACCCTTGCCGTAGGAGATTTACAGGCAAAAATGTTGCCATGTGAGATATCTGAATTTTTCCTGTCTGTTTTCCTCTAGGACTTTTATGGTGTCACGACTTATTTTCAGTCTTGTATCCATCTTGATTTTCAAAAAATATTTTATTTATTTTTAGACAGAGAGGAAGGGAGGGAGAAAGAGAGGGACAGAAACATCAGTGTGTGGTTGCCTTTCACGTGTCCCCTACAGGGGACCTGGCCTGCAGCCCAGGAAAGTGCCCGGACTGGGAATTGAACCGGTGACCCTTTGGTTCATAGGCCCACACTCAATCCACTAAGCCACACTAGCCAGGGCCTTTTATCCAACTTCAGTTTATTCTGGTGTATAAGTTGGTCTGGTATAAGTTGGTTGTCTAGTTTCATCTTCTTGCATGTCCCTGTTCATTTCTCCCAACACCATTTATTGAAGAGGCTATTTTTTACTACATTTTATGCTTCTGCCCCCTTTGTCAAATATTAATTGATCATAGAGACTTGTGTTTATTCTGGGCTCTCTATTCTATTCCATTGATCTATGTGTTGGTTCTTATGCCAGTACCAGGCTATTTTGATTATAGTGGCCTTGTAATACAGTTTGATATCAGGTATTGTGATCCCTCCTACTTTGTTCTTCTGTCTCAAGATTGCTGAGGCTATTTGGGGTGGGTTTTGGTCCCACATACATGTTTGAAATATTTATTCTATATCTGTGAAATATGCCATCAGTGTTTTAATAGGGATTCCCTTTGTACTTGTGTTCCTCTATCTCTCTCTCTCCATGTTCTTAAAGCAGTTCCTTTAGCATCTCATGCAATGCTGGTTTGGTGGAGATGTATGCTTTTAGCCTTTTTTTGTGTGTATGTCTGGGAAGCTCCTTATTTCACCTTCCATTTTGAATGAGAGTCATGCTGGATAGAGTAGTCTTAGTTACAAGACTTTGCTTTTCATTACTTGGAGTATTTTATACCATTCCCGTCTGGCTTGCAGTGTTTGAGAAATCAGCCGATAGCTCCCCTTATCAGAGCTCCCCTGTATGTTACTAGCTGTTTTTCCCTTGCTACCTTTAAGATTCTTTCTTTGTCTTTAAATTTTGCTATTTTAATTATGATGTGTCTTAGAGTGGGCCCCTTTGGGATCCTCCATGCTTCCTGGACTTGTGTGACATTTTCCCTCACCAAGATAGGCAAGTTTTTTGTCATTACTTCTTCAAACACATTTTCTATATCCTTTGCACCTCTTCTCCTTTTGATATCCCTAAATGCCACTATTACTACCTTTCATGTTGTCCAGCAGCTCACTTAAACTATCTTTGTTCTTTTTGAGTCTTTTCTGTTTTGTTGTACTCTCTGGGTGTTTTTTCATATCTTATCCTCCAATTTGCTGATTCAACCCTCTGCTTCATCTAGCCTGCTTGTAACTCCTTCTAGTGTATTTTTCACTTCAGATAGTTTATTCTTCATTTTCTCCCGGTTCTTATCATAAGGACAAAGAACTATGTCCTTTTTCATGCTGATGTAGTTCCTGGCAAGTTTTTTGTAGCTTCCATAAACTTCCTTGTAACTCTCACTGAGCTCCTTGAGCATTCTTCTAACCATTATTTTGAACTCTGTGTCTCATAGATTGCTTGTCTCAATTTCATTTAAGCACTCCTTCTGGGGCTTCCTCCTTTCCTTTCAATTAGAGGTTGTTTCTTTGTCTCCCCATTTTAGGTGACTATTCTTGTTTCTGTGTATTAGGGTGATCTGTTTTGATTTCCTTTTTTTGTGGGGTGGCCTTCTGTGGTAGGACACCTGTGGGACTCATTGGTGCAGTCTCCTTGATTTCCTGAGCTGGAGGCTCTTGGGATGTCGTTTATGCTGTTTATGGGGGCTCTCTTGTAATTGAGTTTTGGCTGTTGTTGGGTCTATCTTTCATGGAATCTTCCCTCTGGCTGGCTGACTGAGAGTTACACTGCCCACCACATCTTGTAAGCTGTTGTACAGGTGCTGCTAGAACAAAACAAACCAACCTGGGAAACAAAACCCACACCCGCAAAAATAAACCCCACACACAACCACACTATCAACAAAATATGAGCAAATGTTAATAAAGGTGAAAAAACATTAAGACTATTATAAGAAAGGAAAAGTGAAAATGAGATGAGTATTAGAAAAATGAGTTGATAGGGTAGCAAGAGGAGAAATAGTAACAGTAAAGAATAGAAACAAGGCAAAGGAAGAAAGAAAATATTACGTTATAAATAAAAAAGGGAGGGTAGAAGCAAAAGGAGTAAGAAAAGAGAAGAGTATAGTATGAGATTTAAAACATTTTTTTCAATGGTGAAAAAATAGGAACCAAATTGAAGAAAAACATCCACCACAGCAGTAGCTACAACAAATGAGCAAAGACTAATGCAGGTGGAAAGGGAATAAGCAGGAAAAAAGAAAAAAAGCTTATGAGATGTTTAAAGTAAAGAAAAGAGGTTTTGAGAGGATAGAGGGAGAAGAAATAATATAAATGAGGAATGAAAAAGAGGCTAATAGTGGGAAAAAGTGAAATTTAAAGTGAAATGAAGAAAGGGTAGGAGGAAGGGAAAATGGAATAGAGGGCAGAACAGTAACATTTGAGATTTGAAATACAAAAATAGTGAAGATCTAGAAATAAAATGAAGAACCACAACAATAACCACCATATCAACAAGCAACAAGCAAAGATTAATAAAGGTGGCAAGAGAATAATGGTATTGTAAGAACGGGAGAAAGAGTATGATATGACTAATAACAAGAAAAATGGTTTTGAGAGGCTGGAGGGGAAGGAAATACTAAGAGTATAGTAGAAACAAGTCATAGCAAGTGGAAATATAAAATTTAATACAAAAATAAGAGGAAGGAAGAAGGCAAAATGGCATAAGAGAAGGGAGGAGTAAAATATAAGATTTGCAAACTAAAATAAAGAAACTAGTTAAGTAATAGGAACAAACTTGGAGAAAAAGAAATGAATGTTAAAAAGCTATGTAGGCAATAAAATAATTTAAGAGCCACTTTGGAAGATATTTTGGAAAATTTTTCTATATTCTTTTCATGCAATCCAGCAATCACACTCCTTGGTATTTACCAAAATAAGCTGAAAACTTATATCCACACAAAAACCTGCACATGTTTATGGCAGCTTTATTCATAATTGCCAAAATTTGGAATTAATTAAGATGTCTTTTGGGACGGAGGTGGGTTCAGCTGGGGTGGGGTGGGGTGCAGGGATGGGGAGAAAAGGCATACAACTGTAATTGAATAACAATAAAAATTGAAAAAAAAACAACAAAAAAAGATGTCTTTCAACAGATGAATGGGTAAATGAACTGTAGCACATTCATACAATGAAATATTATTCAGTGATAAAAAGAAATGAGCTTTTAGGTCATAAAAATGTAACAGGATGCAGAGTTGAGAGGCCTCTGAAAATAGGAAAGCATAACCCCTACAGTCCTTGATTGGGGGAATGAGGGAGTGGATGACAAGGCATTTGAGATACATTGTGTAACAACGGCAAGTGAACAGCCGTGCCCTCCAGAAGGGATGAGGGTTGCAGCCCAGAGAGAACTGTGTAGTGACTGTGAGGACACTCAGGAACTCAGGACAGAGCACTGGGATTATAGCACCTGTGTGAGAGATTGGGGGGGGGGGGTACCTACCCCAGATGCCCATGTGTTGTTGGGAACTGCTGCCCTGACTATAGATGGCAGCCAAAAGAAGGTAAAAGACACAGGAGGGCTGGCAAAAATGGCAGACATTAACACACCATAGGAGCGGCCCGATACAAGGTCATGCAGGAAGTGCTGGGCTGAGGATTTAAATGAGAATGGGCTGAAAGAGAAGGAGGTCCACCAGGAGGTCTGGAGTGTAGCAGAGGACATCTGCCAGGAGAGCAGAGAGAGAGCCTCTGGAGAGGAGGTCTGAGAGTTAGAGGTTCAGAATTGCCAGAGCTGGCTGTGTGGTGGGGACCTGCCCAGCCTCCCAGATTCGAGCCTGCCTGGAGAAGATGGCAGCAGAGCTGATGGAGCTGCATGGCGACTGGGAATGCTGATCATTTCAGACTTCTGCTTTTCTGAAAGATGGTACCTTAGACTGGCATATTCTGAAACTGGCATGGTTTGCCAAAGAGGCAGAACTATGTGTTTTGGGGTGTTTTAAAGGGGGCAGGATTTAAGGGCAGAAATCTGCCATCATTCTAAATCTGTACAACCTTTAAACAAACAACCCCTTTCCTTTTTCACCAAACTCTTGCATTGGGAGTCACACTTCTTGGCAGCAGGCAATTGAACCCCGCAGCTGTTCCAGAACAGCATTGTTAGGGTTCTGTAACAAAAAGATGTGAGAAACTTTGAAAGCATATTGCTAAGTGAAAGAAGCCAACTGAAAGGCTACATATTATATAATTCCAACCATTTCACATTCTAGAAGAGCAAAACTATGAATATAGCAGGGAGACCAGTGGTTGCCAGGGGTTTGGCGGCAGGGAGAGGCAAGGATGGGGAGAAAAAAAGGGGAGGAATAAATAGGTAGACCACAGGAGATTTGTTTAGGGCACTGAAACTATTCTGTATGATACTGTATTGACAGATACATATTATACATTTGTCAAAACTCCTAAAATGTACAATACAAAGAATGAACCCTAATGTAAACTATGGACTTTGATAACTATATGTCAGTGTAGGTAGCAAAATGCTGACAATAAGAAAGATGGGCAGGAGGGGGGAACAAAGGGTAGATGCAAACATTCAATTTTTACTCTAAAGACTAAAATTGCTATAAAAGTCTATTAACAAAAAAATTTACATAGTTTAAAAGAGTTAATTTTACCGTCAATAAATGATAACAAATTATTGAACACGTTAGAGGTTTTTCCTCTTATCCCCAAAGAATGACACGCTACTTTAATTCATAACCTGAATTATGTTTCCAGTCTTCAACTGGAATACTCAGACCATCCCAACTTTGCTCACCTTTTCTTATAAACTTCACAGCATATGCCTTTCCAATGAGTTGCCACTTGTGCACTACAATAGCAGCTGTTTCTTACCCTCACCTCCTTCCCTGAAGCCAACTAGCATCACGCTTGGATAGACACATGGTTGAAGAATGATGGGATGAAAAAGAGCCAAGCCCTGGCTGGTGTAGCTCAGTGGATTGAATGCTGGCCTGTAAACTAAAGGGTTGCCAGTTCAATTCCCAGTCAGGGCACATGCCTGGATTGAAGGCCAGGTCCCCAGTGCTTATGAGAGGCAACCACACATTGATGTTTCTCTCCCTCTCTTTCTCCCTCCCTTTCCCTATCTCTAAAATAAATAAATAAACAAATAAGTAAAATCTTTAAAAAAAATTTTTTTTAAAAGAAAAAGAGTGGACAAAGCACCTCTGGCAGGAATATACATAATTGTATAGTCACAACTATGCTGTTGGTGTAAATATTTAAATTTTAATAAATGTCAAAGGGATTCATGGTTAAAGCATTAGGATAAATTATTCCTTCTTTACTTAAAAAGAAACTTTTCAATAATTCTTCAGGTCTCACCTCAGATAGATTTTTCTTGAATGCCTCATATGAAGCGAACTCTCCCAATTCCTCCCATTATCCTACAGTCAGTGTTTTCATGGCCCTTATCACCATCTATTTTCTATTTCTTGTTTAGCCTGTCTCCCTCCCCAGAGTGTAAGCTTTATGAGGGCTGGGATCTAGTCTCTCTTGTTTATTGCTCTATGCCAGGCACATATTAAACCTTTCAGTTTACTGAATGCCTGAATCACAGGACTGTACTGTTGAAGGAGAACTGACAAGGCATTTCCCACATGCTAATTTGGTGATATTGACTCTCTACCTATATGTTGAGTAGAATATATTACATGACATTATTTTTATTTTATCATCCATCCTTTCAAAATAGTGTATTAGATATTTTTGTAGGCTATTTTGAATAGAAGCTCGACCATGGTGTATATGTATCTGGGGCTGAATGAATGGTTTTGATTGGGAAAAAAATAGAAAGTAGATTTCTCGGAGGACATTAAATTCTATTCTTGTAAATGTATATACTCATTTAAAAACTCCTAACACTGCTTTGCTTTAGTAATTAAAATGATTAGCATAGATCAGTGACCCTATTAGTATCATACTCTTCTTTTTTTTTATCCTCATTAAATCTCTATGATAACCTTGCAACATAAGAATTATCTTCATTTGATTGATGATTAAAACTGATGGTCAAGAGATTAAGTAATTTGTTCATGGTTCACAATTGTAAAAGAAAGATTCTTCTCTTAGAAAACATTCAGGTCTTAAGATTCAGCTCTGTTTATCTGACCCCAAAAGCCACAGTTTTCCCACAGGGCCAAGTAGCCTCCCTTTGTTCTAACACAGACTTAATTTCCCAAAACTCCTACTTCTCCCCATATTGCAAAGTTTACGAAAACATGGCATACAGATCAATATTTCCAAACTACAAGCAGTGGTGCATGTAGGCAAGGCATTCAGTTTGTTGCTCATAGAAGCTCAGTAACTCATGTCTTACACCTGCTACAGTAACTATTTTTGTGTACAGATGCAGCTGAGGTCATTCTGCCAGGAGCAGACACAGTTTAAATTCCCATGTACAGATACAGGAAGGCAAAGAAGAGAGACTAGTTCACTGATATATCATATTTTTCCATACAGAGAAAACCACTAGGTCTTATTCCACTTGATTATTTAAATTTCCTCTCTGGTCCTTAGGAAGCTTTACCCAATAGACTTACAGACGTGAAAAGAGATGGGACAAATGATACATTACACCAAAAAGAGCGTAATCATTAGTACCTGCTGTGAAGAGGAATATGGCTCATTGATAAACAACATAGTTTAAATAAATAATGTCTGAATTAACTCCAACAAAGAGATCAGAACAGCTCTGTAACCTGGAAACCACATCCTCCGTGTTACAAGAACGCTGCACTCAGAACCACTGCTTCAAGCCTCAAGAATGTTCTAAGTGCTGTCCGATGATCGTGGTCAAGGCACCAGAGAAGAAAAAGATCTGCTGGGAAAACCTATCAACTTTTTCCCTGGTGTATGCAGAGCTTTACAGAAACACAGTAAAGTAGAGTGAGCACTAAACTTCCAAGGACACTGGGCCAAGCAGTTCCAATAATTGTCTAAAATGGCAGTGGGAAGCACTGGGGACTCTGTAAGCCCGACACCAGAAAAGAGCCTGTGCAACCAAGGAAGTGTCACAACACCTTGTGTCAGAGCTGCACTTATTCACGCACAATTAGGGGTGTGTGAGGCTGTGTGTCACACCACAGACAGAGGAGCAATACCCTGTCCAACCCTGTTCAGAAATCTAACAAGATGCCAGGACAAAGGGTGCACAGTCCCTTTACTGTAATGTCTGTACAGCTTTTCAACCTTTCCTTTTCTCTCTCTGTTTTGAAAGGCAAACAAAGGTAGCAGATGAAGCTGCAGAATGATCCAGCTGCGATCTCACTGAGGACTGAGGTGGAGAACAGTGCGTGCTCACTCACACAGAAACCCTTGGGTGTCCTTTCACACCATGCTGCCAAATTGTGTGTGAAAGCTACCAAGAGCATAGTACCTGAATGTCCAGTTTATGCCCCTATTTGTCTAAAATTCTCCCTCTTGCAGTCATAGCAATAAATGCAGCTTAGACTTTTTCCTAAAGAATTTGAAGCTAATAATAAGTGAGCTGAGACCATTAAAACTTATTCAGAAATCTTTATGCCTATCCTTAAGTACTGGTACTCTGGTACTCAACGTTGTTCCAGAGACTTTTCCCCTCATCCAAAATTTTAATTTACAAAGCTATGGCAACAGTCCTAATGAAGATTAATTACTGCAGCACATTCCATAAAATCTGCCCAGCTTCCTTCTGATGGTGAAGGCTCCTGCACACAGAAACGGAACTGAAAATGCATCGCCGTTTACCATCTCTGTTCTAGCAGGTCAGCACTAAAAGACAATTTAGTCAAAGAAAAGATTTATTGGCTCAGAGTTCATTACAAACATAACTGCAAGAGCAGAAGATGTCCTATTAGAGCCGAATTTTAATAATCAGAGAACACTGGGATGGTAAGAACAAAACAGAAGGCAGAGAACTGCAATTACACTACTGATGCACGTACACATTTCTTTCTATAAAATTCACACATGTCATTTGGGATCGACAACAAGTTTTGGTCCCCAATCTTTCTGGTTATTTTTGGGGTGTTCATAAGCACAATTGAGAACTAGATGAAAATTCATGAATCTTGGCCAGATAATTGCACGGGAGCGTCTACACTGCAGGCACACCCATACTACCACTTTGGGAACAATTTCAAGAGGTTTGAGACTCTCCTAAAGCTCATCCAAACTCAAGGTCAAGAATCCCTGCTCTGCACCAATAGAGAAAACATACATAATTATTTCACTTCTCCCAAATTTTTAAAAAAACAACCACATGTAAACACCTATACAAGTTGGGGTGTATTACTGTATTTTTCGGACTATAAGACGCACCCCCTCCCAATTTGGGAGGAAAATGGGGGTGCGTCTTATAGTGCGAATGTAGCTTACATTTACACTGGTGAAATACTATGTTTTTTATGTTATTAAATATTTTACCACATTTTTTGCTTCAAAATTTTTTTCCTATTTTCCTCCTCTAAAACCTAGGTATGTCTTATGGTCTGAAAAATAAGGTACATACTTTTCTCGTTACTAATCTGTAAGTAAAACGTTTCGTCCTCCCAGCAGCGCATCAGCTTTTCTCAATTACTTTCACCGATTAATTTTCAGCATTTAAGATCATCACCTACCCAAGCATGTCCTCAATATTCCAGTTTTCTGGAAAAACTAAGCTTTACACTTTAGTCTTACTGTTTATTAGTCCTTCGGATGATTTCAAGAGAGATATAACCCAATCTTCAACAGAGCTATCCATTAGAGATTACTTACAATGGCAAAAACAAAACCAAACAGTATCAAAAACATAAACCTGGATAAAAACTAAAATTCTAAAAGGAGTGGATAAGGAAATCATGGCGTAACCAATGGTGGAATGTTATACGGTCATTTGGTATGAATACATTCTACATGAAGGACACTGAAATGAAAAAAGGATGCTCCTACGAGAGTGTCTTCCTCAACAGTGTCTTCAGTGAAAACAAAGTTGCCGTGCACCGGCATCAGGGCGACAGTGGAGAAGACCCCACTAGATGGTTCATCACTCCTGCTAGATGGTTCATCACCCCTGCTAGATGGTTCATCTTAGACTCGTGGCATCCAAGCCATTCATCCATCTTTTTAGAGATCCTAGCACTTCTGAAACATAACAAACTAGTAACTGTCATTGAGTGACAGTCATTCAATGGGTCGCTTAATGACAGAGGGATACAAAGTAGGGGCAAAACCTGAGATTCCAAGTAATGCCAAGCTGCGAGCTTCTGAACCCCCAATTTCTTAAAATACAATTTCCCCTTCCCAACCTCATGCCAGGAAATAACACCTTCCTTCCTCGATGGGTAGCAACGTTTGTCCTAGACGTCCCAAGACATAAAATACTGTCTTTCCTTACTCCCACCCCAACAATCTTCCTTAAAAGTTTCTCCATTCATGCTATGTATCACACAGGATATTCTTGTTTTGTTTTATTTTTAGGGCAATAGCAAAAGGGAGAATGACAAAAAGAACAATTTAAAGAAAGTCAAGTAAATTAACTCCTCCTGTGTCTCACAATCCATGTTAAGTTCTAATAAAAGTTCTGTGAAATTTGATAGTTCATGGAAATTTGTATGGCACAAATAAGAAGAGTAATAGAGATTTTTCTCTTAGAAGATGCTAGGAATTTTGGAATCAGGGATAAATCCCTTGACGTTAAAAAGAGTAAAAGGAAAGAATGGCAGGCAAACAATAGGGTCAATATACCAGTAGGCTGAGCCAACTTCTTTCAACATTAGCCACCCACAACTAGATTCACCAGCGAGCAGGGATTCAAGTAAGTGGAAACTTATAGTCAACTATAAGTGTTTTGCTTTTAACAGTTACCTAGACTTTGAATAAGAAAAATCCCTTTAAAAGTCATCCTTTATATTTGGCACCAATAATTCCCTAAAATTAAATATAAAATATATAACACCACATACCCAGCCCCCAAAATAGTTAAGAATGAAATGAAAATGCTTTCTGGGAATTTCCTTCCCCAGAAATTCATTCATCTTTGACTCGTACACATTTGTTTTCCAGTTGAAAAGCCTTTCGTATATTAAAATGGTGACTGCAAAGTCTTGGAAAAGTAGTTACTGGGCAAAAATTTACATTAACATTAGGAGAAACCACAAAGATCAAAGTGGTTCATCTCCTTCATGTACAGGTACCTTTTAAAGATAGGCGGGTTGACCCAAAACCAGAGAACTCATGGAACAGATTTTTAAAAACAAAACAAAACCTCCAGACAAATGAAAAAAAAAAAAAAAAGACAAAATCCTTGATCAGTCTTTTGATTCAGAGCTGTGCCAGACAGACTGGGCAAAAAGAACAGCTAAATATATTAGATGTAAAACGTTTATGCTGCACAGGAAAAGGTATCAATCCATATAGATTTGTCATGGCTAAATTATGCCACTAGTCTCAGTGCAAATTATAGATGTAATTAATTGTTTTTATGCCACCTACCAAACACCCACAATATAACAATTCTTTATGAAGCAACCTTAGCCAGATACCACGGTCTATGAAAAGATTGATGTAAGTCAATAAGCATCCAACCACAACCTTTTACTTTTTCTTTTTGTTAGAAAAAGGTTAAGATTATAAATATTAAAAACTTAATTTGACTGGATAATGAATATCTGGAACATCCAGCTGCTTCTTTTTCATCAAATTCAATACTTTGCAAATTTTTACATCATTAGCAATTCACATGAAGATGGCTATAAACCAAACATGATGAATGCTACTGGATATACAAAAATTAATCTTATTTTACATGCTCAGAACCAAATCTCTCAGCGTGTGAGGCACAGCTAAAAGGAACAATTTTATTGAAAGAAGACTTTAATTGGAATATGTTTAAAGACACTCTTGTCTCACTTCAAAGGCCACACTCTTTAGAAGGGTAACTTACATCTTCTCCCTGCTCAGTAAGACTTAAACTTACTTCAGGTTTAGCTTTGATGCCACCTCCCTTTAGGAAGCTCTTCCTGATTCATCAAGCCCAGGCTACGCCCACCACTTAGGTGCTCTCCTGGTCCTTTCCCTACTATCCGCCCTCCCTACTGCCTCCCTCACGGCAAAAATCACAGCGCTTGCCCATCACGTTGTTTTGTAATTCTGTGCTTAGCTATCTGTGACCACCACTGAAATAAAACCGTGAAAACAGGAAAGGTATTTTTCTTGCTTAATTTTGATCCTCCATACCTGCACTCATTACGCCTGGCATATGACAGCTATTAAAAACAAATTCCTAGTTGAAAGAATGGATAGAGGAAATATTAAATCAAGCTAAGGACTAACAGATCAAGTGGGTATTTTTAACTCTTATGTAGAATGTGACTTAAATAATATTAAAGATTCTTACTACAATTCTTGGCATCACATATAAAAACTTGTCTAAGTGTTTTTATTGTGAAATCAGTATAACTACATTATACAGAGTATTTGGAAGATAGAGAAATGAAAAGTCATTCATGAGCAAAAAGACCACTGCAATATTTGAGACCTTTTTTCCTCAGAAGGTATAAAATCTCTATGAAAACTCAGTGGAGACAAAAATACATAATTCTGTGTAGTTCCTAGCTGACCAGTGAATTCTATGGTGTCACAAAGTCCACTGCAACAAAGATCTAGGTTTCCTAACAAATTATTTTGTCTTCATTTTAATAACAATAACAACAAACCTGAACATCTTGTATTACTTCTACCTATGCTAATTCCAAAGCAGGAACCAGAAGTGAAAGGCACAGAGTAAAACACATCCTGGACCAATTTATAACATGAATGAAGATAAGGAAAGAAACAAGAGAGCATCAAAGCAAGCTCTACCTTCTATACTTGTTCTGCAAAACAGCACAAAGAAGTTTAGAGCCTCCCACTGAGTTCGAGCATCTGCTGCTGACTGACCAGCTGACACCCCTTGGTACTATGGGTAGATTACCTGGTCCCTACATTCATGGCTTTCTAAATGAGAATAAATGGAGCTATAATGGCAACATTCTTGAAACTCCTTCAAAGGAACTCAAGGTCACATTATTTTCATTGTCCCTGGAACCATATTATAAGCAAGAGGTCTCTTTTTGTCATCTTAACTGTAGAGGACTTGAATCTTGCACATCAGAATCCTTTTGGATCTCAGAGTTAAAGATGACCATTCTGATAATTCTACAGAGGATGGAGGAAGTTTTAAATCTATTGCGGCTGTGCAATGAGCCGAGGGCAGAGGAACAAACTCTTTAAAACCCTATCAGACCTCCCTGAGAAATTATTGACCCCAAATCCAATCATTCTCCATTATGTCTGGCTTTCTTCTGTATATTTCCTACTGACTAAGTGTGTTTCCATGTAGAAAGACAGAAGTGTTACCCATATTGAATATTTATGGATGTCAACCAATGTGAAGGAAAAAGAAATATCCAGAGAAAACTTCTAAATAAACTATCTCATGCTATTACTTTGGTAATAGCCTTTTTATAATTGGTGTATCTAGTCTCTTAAGAGTAAATTCATTTCTGAAAATGCAAAATTAATACCCAGAGAATAACCTACTGGATGAGAAAGGATGACAAAGAGGCTGGAACACTAGTTGTTCCTATCACTACTGAGGTGAGGCTAGAAACGAAGCAGCAAATAATACCTGTGAACACACCAGGAGGAACCTCTAAAGGCACTATCATAAAATCTTAGCATCTAGTCATTTATGAGAGGTGAAGAATAAAAGATGTAGCCAGCCCTGACTGGCGTAGCTCAGTGGATTGAATGCTGGCTGCAAACCAAAGGGTCGCTGGTTTGATTCCCAGTCAGGGCACATGCCTGGGTTGCAGGCTAGGTGCCCAGAAGCCAGGGATATCAGGGTACCAGGTAGCCACGTGAGAGGCAATCACACATTGAAGTTTCTCTTCCTCTCTTTCTCCCTCCCTTCCTTCTCTAAAAAAATAAATAAATAAAATCTTAAAAAAAAAAAAAAAAAAGATGTAGCCAAACTGAAATAATACAGAAAAACTGTATTGGTGCTATTATTATAATTAGCAGTAACAGCAGCAATTACTACTAGTTTGTATGAACTTACTTATGAATACTTTCACTTATCCAAAACAAGTTTGGATTTAGTTTACATATATCTTTATTCACTGCCACTGAGGAGATTTTAAGAAAGAAGGGAAAAGAAAAGTGGAAATTAGAGTATAAACAGAAATTTCACATGTATACTACTACTTGTAAGTTACCCTAAATCCTGCCTTCTAGTCCAGAAATGGCCTTGTGTACCAATCCCAATTGATTAACATATGCTACATTGACAAAGGCTGTTTAGGCTAAATGAAAAGGAATACACAAAGCCTATCCTGGATGAGGGATGGGGAAATTAAACACCAGTAATATGTAAGTGCCATTCTGGGTCTAGTTCAGTGGTTCTCGACTGTGGGAATTTCTGCTCCCCAAGGGATATGTGTCAATGTCTGAAGATATTTCTGGTTGTCCCGAATAGGGAGGTGCTGGTGGCAGAGGCCTGGGATGATGCCTAACAGTCAATAATCATTCCCAAGTGCCGCCTCTCTAACCCCCAAAGAATGATCTAGTATGTCAAATGTTAGTAATTTGACATACCAAGGCCAGAATGTTAGTTATGTCAAAGCTGGGAAACCATGGACTAATCAAATCCATCCTATAGTCTGTGGATCAGGTCTTCAGCCAAATGACAACAAATTTGTCTTGAGGAAGTCTTCTGGAGCTACCTCTCCTAATGCTAGAGTAGTTCCACATGACCTGATTGGAGTATTAGAACGAGGGAAACAATTTGATCTGGGTAGTTCACACTGTCCCTAATTTGTATTGTGGCCAAATTATTATTTTATCCTGTGACACCTTGGTTTCTTCATCTATAAGAAGGGGTTTGACCATTTGTTATTGGATGACTACATTTTGGACATCATTTTCACTGTTAAAAATAATTCTATGTTTAAATGAACACAAGATTAAAATGAAGAGTAACTCTGAAATGACCTCCCTACAGCATTTTCTCCTAAGAGGATAAACTTTTTAAGACCTTTTCGTAATGTTCTTACTTAAAACCAGATTATAGCTCTCTGTGGCCTACTTTTCCAACTCTACCTGAGCTAGCACTTGGGGGTTCCATCAGGCTTCCTCTTTCTTCAATCATATTAACTTCATCTGTCATTAGTACCTACCTTCTGCTTAAATAGGCCACATGAGAATGTCCATGAAATTCAATGTCCTCAACTTTTAAATCAATAGAATCTCAATGTAATATAACACCCAGTACCCTGAAAGCAAATGCTGAGCAAGTCATACCATTATTCAATTCATCACATTTCATCTGTTTTGGACATGGTAGCAAGTAAGTCCACATTACAAATGAACAGATTTTAAACTGAAAGAATTTGTCAAGGGCTGTTTATGTATAAGCTTTCCCTTATTTTATGCATTTGCTAGTTAATTTTATATCACAAAATGTGAAAGTATAATGCCCCCCTTTTAAAATTCAGAGACAATTCTTAACAACACTCTCAACAGAGTTCTTTGAGAGTGAATCAAAATAAAATCCTGCCTCTGTTTGCATTAAATATACCCTAGTGCATCAAATACTTAAACATAAAAAACTCACAAAAAAAGAGATAGGAAGAAAAAAAGAATAAAGAAAGATAAAGAAAATACAACTTTTACAGTACTCATCTCTGTTAACAGGGGTTACAGAAACAACGAGAGAGCCCTTAACATGATGAGAAGAGCATGAGACATTTGTCTCTACAACATCTTTAGAATTAAAAGGACATTCATATGCTAAATGCCACCAATGGTAAAAACATACCTAATTTTATTTTCCAAATCTTCACTATCTGATTCTTCAGAGCTTCTGTGCTCATCTGGATCTGGAAGTGTGCTCGGATCAAACCCATCATCATCATCATCACTCCAATCCAGAAAGGCCTCTTCCTCATCTTTGGTCTGAGAAAACACAAGGGTTAAGAAACAACTGATGAAGAATCAGGTCTTATTTCTAGACAAAAATAAATGCTCCTGTAAATGAGATCCTCAAATTTGAAGATTTCTATTCTGGCGAAAGCCTGTATATGACTTTAAGAACCATAAACATTTGCAAAGAGAAAGAAAGCTGGTCATTTCAAAAATATAATAAAATATTTATTTCCTGACGGTAAATCACTATTGTCTCTCAAATGCGCTATGGGGGAAAATCGTGAGTTTTGGTACTTCCATATAACTCAACTATCACAGAATAACGCATAACACACAGTGCTCAGTGCTGCTGTCCACGCACACGTGCATTTCAAAATATAAAAGGCCAGAAGAAAGAGTACAGACACCCTTTTTGCCTGATGACTGATCACTTTATAGCCACCATAATCTAAGTTTTAAAATGACAATCAGATATGTACAAACTCATTAACAGTACAGGGTCTTCGAAATTCAACTGTCAGTGTAAAGTCACTAAGGACAATGGGAAAAGGAAAGAAATAGCAAGAGAAGAAAAGCGCTAACACGTGGAAGAACTTGGGAACTATCTCCTTTCACGTAAGTAGGTAGGAAGGTGGGCTTCTTTTGCTCTGGTTTTATGGTAGTTTATTTTTGTCAAAGAACAAAGGAATAGAATGTTAAAATAAACTTACGGCACATTTATGGAATAAACATCCCTTACAACAAATTTATTTTTGGCACACTGGTTTTGTCATCTAGTTGATAAAAAACACAAATAAGCATTTCCACGTGCATTTAAAAGATTATAATAGGACTAAAAAAAAAAAATTTGGATGAGTTTCTCTCAGCTGCCATATTTAAAATTCTTTTCCATACCATGTGAGACAAACTTCAATGATTCTTTGTTTTCAAATGCTCTTTCCCAGAAACTAAAAACTCAAAAGAGCATGGCAATTTACTATGCAGGCCACTACAGAAGTCCTCTACACTTTTTGAACAGCTCTCCCTTGAAACCTCTAAACATAACAAAAGAAAAGATGCAAAGAAAATAAGGTTTAGTCACCACTGCATAAGTCCTGTATTGCTTTTCTGCTAAAGCACCTTGCCAAAAATAAAAGGACTGGAAATGAACATCAGAGGCAGGAGAAGGCTGCCTTCGGAAGCAGGAAGCAGCACACTCCATGGTCTTCTTGAAAATAATCAAGGATATCAATAAAAACTGAATGTCATCAAATACTCACGAACACTAATCTCCGGGGCTACAAGATATTTCCAACTTTCCAGTCAGATGCTCTCAAAGGAATTTACTGTCTGAAGGTGGAGACAGAGCAGACTCAAAAATGATTCTTAAGATTTTTGGTCTCAGGTAACCTTTACACTTAAAAAGTCTAAAGTACTCGACAGAGCTTCTGGACTCATTTTCACGAGAGACAGCACAAATACTCTGATACAGCTCTCACCTCCCAACTGATTCCGACACCTCAGTGCGTCAGGGCACCGTCGCTGGGAACTCACAGCTATAAAAGGAAACCATTTAAGTATTTTAGCAGGAGAGTAATTAAATGTGTGCCTTAGAGATGCTGGCACCCTGGCAGCAATGGGAAGGTTGATTAAAGGAAACAAGAGTTGAAGGTAGGACATCAGTTTAAGAACACAAAAATCCAGGTGAGACAGGGGATTCAATGAAGAATGTGGGAGTAGAGATGGAGGTAGGGGCAGGTTTGAGAGATGTTAAGAAAGAAGAACCAACTAGACTGTGTGGAGTACATGTGAACACAATATATTCCAGAGAATCAATATGGACAGAAGTATAATTGTACATGTATGTTCTAAGAAAGCAGTTTAGTAAATATTGTGAAGATGCCTTACAAAAATACCATTATTCAACAAGGAGCTATTATATGTGTCAGACACACTACTAGGTTCTGGGGATGCAGCAGTAAAAAAGACAAAGTTCCTGCCCTGATGATAAACTGTTCTAGGAGAGCTACCCATATAAGCACTAAAATGAAAGCCACATTTTGCTATTACTGGGAAATAGCCAAATAAGAATGAACTGACCCATGGCCCTGCTAAATGCCTAACACCTGATAAAACCTTCTTCATCTTGTGGATCCCCTAATATACAGCTGATTATGGAGCCTCCCTATCAGTACGCTCTTTCTCTTCAGGTATTTCCAGGTTGGAGGCTGCAACTACTTCTCTTGCAACCACTCTCCTATCTCTCTCTACCCTCCCAGCTCAAAACAAGAACCAAGAACCCCTCCTTTAACACCCACACGCCTCTATTGAGGCCCTGAGAAATAAAAGAAAAAGTAGGCCACACATACAAAGAGATCAGGGTCACCTCTATGAACTGGCTGTTCCTGAAATACAGTTTCAGAACTTCTGAGGAAAATAATTCACCTAAAATAGGAGTGAACTTTCCTAAAACAATTATTTGGAAGATTCAATTATAAGTAGGGCAGATGAAAATAAATATCTGAAAAAGAAATGTAACCTAGCTAGTTTTTACTTTGTTTTCAGTTTTGACAATGGGAAGAAGCAGATGAGTAGCATTCTATAACAAATTTACAAAGTGCTCTGACATACATAATCTGACTTGATCTTCAAACCCCATGAAGTAGGAAGAAAAAGAACTATTGTTCCCATTTTCAAAACTGAGAAACTGTGATTTAGATGAGTAAATAACCAAGGTTGTAACTTAACCTGGACATATGCTACATCTTCTCTTATATCAGAATCAACAATATTTATAAATGTCATAAAACATTTTCACTCCCCAGGTCTCCCAAGTCTCTCTTCTCTCTCATGTGAATATTGCACCGGCTTCCCCATGAGGCTCGCTGTTACCACTCTTCACCTCCTTCTGATGGCTCCAATTCTCTGTTGGTATTGGAATAGTGGTTTTGTATTTTTAAAATAAGTTTCAATTCTAATTGTGTCTATCACCTGCTTCCAACCTTTTAAGCCACATTCTCTTTCAGGTGCTGGAACAAGTCAAGCCCCTTGCCGCCTTGAAGTCTTCACACCTGCTGTTTCCCTATTGGAATCCTCTGCTTCCTCTTGCCTGGTCTGTGGTGTTTTCTTGAGACCAAACACGTGGTGTGTTTTTGACATTAATTCTCCAGCACCAAATGAGTATCTAACAATTCAATTCTGACACTGCAATTAACATAGACTCCATGGTAAAAGGGCTCAGTCCCACAAGTATACTCATATTTCAGATGCCACCTGTAAACAGGACCTCAAAACTACCTGTACTTCTGCCTGGCTGACTACAAATTCAGAGATTCTCATGCCACCCCCCCGCCCCTCAGATTTGATAATTCTCAAAAATGACTCACAGAACTCATGAAAGTGCTACAGTTATGACTACCAGTTTAATTATTAAAGGATGCAACCCAGGAACAACCCAACATGAGAGATGAATAGGAGAAGGTGTGGAGTGGGGATAGGTGCAGAGCTTCCATGGCCTCTCCATGTGAGCCACCTTCCCAGGACATCGAGGCATTCCCCAACACAGAAGTCCTTGGAATTTTATTGTTCAAGAGCTCTTGTAACTCAATTTCCAGTCCCAACTTCCTCCCAAGAGGTATGGTGGAAGGACTAAAAGTTCCCATCCTCTAATGTGTTTGGTCTTTCTGGTGACCAGCTCCCATTCTGAATCTATCAAGAGACCCCAGCCTGAGTCAGTCACTTCTTTGGCATAAACTCAAGTGGCCTGGACAGGCTCCTTAAGAATAATATACTCCTATCACTCAGGAAGTTCCAAGGGTTTTAGGAGTGCAGTGTCAGGAACCACGGACAAAGAGCAAATGTACTTTTTATTATACCATACCTAGTCAACTTCAATTCACTAGATAATACATGCTGTATTTCCTTTACTTCTTTTTCTTTCTGAAACATTCACAACTATAGCAAAAGCAAAACAAAAGTGAAATCCTATGTTAAAATTGAGATAGCAAAAAATGTCTTGATAAGAAATGTTAATACACTTGAGGCTTTATTAAAAGAAAAAGCAAAGTTATATAACTCTAGACCATCCCTGAGAAGTAGAGAGGAGGGTTGATGCACAGGTGAAAGTGATTATTTTCTTGTACTATACAGAAAGTAAGAGATGATCACTTATACCATAGTATATTTAATTAGGCCAAAGACCTTAAAGTTTATAAGATAAAAGGGAAAGAGACAATTCCAATTACTTTAGTAGAGGGCAGAGGTGGAAGACATATTGCATGCAATGGATGAAGGAGTAAAAGGCTGTGCTTGCTGGTCAGTCAGTGGTTATTATGAAGAGATCCATTCAAAGTCTAAATATAGAGAATATCTTTATTACCTTCCTATACACTACATAGCATTCATAAAAATAAATTTGCTTGAGAATTTTATTTAGATTTTAGTAATTTAATTCCATTTAGAATTTTAAAACAAAGTCTTCCCATACTGTATGAATTAAGAAGCAGAATGTCAACTTTGACACCTCAAAATTTCATGAGGAAGAAACATTTCAAAATGCATGATAAATTCTTCCTGACCCTGACAAACAATGTAAAGACTGTGAAGAAAGCACTGAGAAGATAATACTTCATAGTTTTCAAATTTAAAGTAAAAGTTCAATTGCTATTTACAGCCAACTATGTTCAGTAGTTAGAGTTGGACTGACTTTTAAGATTTACCTAAGCTATAAATCCCAGGTACAAAGTTACATAGAGAAAAAATTATTGAAACTTTTTTCTGAATTATAAGCACAAAAAGGTTAATGATATTACTAAATGTGCCCGCTGAAAGTGAACATCTATCTTCTAAGGCAAATGTGCAGAACAGTAAACACAGGAGAGCAGCTGACACTGCTGAGAAATCACTGCTCCTGCTAATAATACTGTAATACTAACTGAAATATCTTAGATTATTTTCAGCTTATTTCTGTCTGTCTTCTAGAAACTTATTCCATAATGTTGGACTTAATGGTGATTTATATACTTGGTTCTTTGGTATCTGGCCAGAGTGTATTTTGTGCACTTCTAATATGTACTGGCTGAACTGCCACTGAAAACCTTAACTTTGATCAAGGGTCCAGGACTCTTCAACTGTGGGGATCCTACTCAGAAATATCTGTGTCTTTCCTCACATTCAGCATTTATAAAAATAGGCATAGTGAACGAGAGGAAGACAGCACATTTCAGCTCTGGCCACCCAACCATAAAGAAATCTGAGAAGACTGTAGTAATGCAGGATGTTGGGAATGCTAAAAGCAATATCCAGGGGAAAAGTAGGAGAGTTTAGACAAAGGACATCTGTTCATAGAATTTCCTTCTTAAATCTAATAAGAGTTTAACTGAATTTCACTCAGTGCCTCCTTTATGATTGAAGGACTATGAAGAGACAATATAAATAACACATGAAGTGAACACAGTTAAGCATGGTAAACAAAAGGGCTGGAAAAAATAAAGAAGGCACATGAATATTGAAAGACTCAAACAGCAAGTGCCAAATTTGGAAGGATCTTCAGAATTTGGAATATTTATCCCACGACTGTTGACTGCACAATTATTATGCGCTGGGCATTGCTATAAAAGAATGTACTAACAGCATGGCACAGATTATGACTCAGCATTTTAATGTTAACAAGACTTTTAGCAAAATAAAATTTCTTCAAAAAGTACCTTGCACAAAATTTATTATTCTTCCCAAATTAATTATTCATTTGTTTATTTGATATATGAATATCTCACAGACCCCACGGAATGTTACAATATCATAACACCCTTTTAACAATACTGCATTTCATTGTTGATCGTCTTTCTCTTCTTTCCAGATTAAAGTTACACTAAAAATTAAATAAAATACAAATTACAAGCCCACTTTGCCATTCTTCTCACAATAATGAAAACTTTAATGAGTCACAAGGCCCTGATTGAATCATTCCACCAGTAGCTAGCTGTGTGAACTTACTAGACAATTTACTAACTCGGGGAGCCTCTGTTTTCCTCATCTGTATATAATTTAGACACTGCCATCTACCAGTCAATGCTGTTGTGAGTACTAAATAGAAAAGCATGTGAAGACGTCTACAATAATGTTTATCATCATTAACAGAAATGGGCAAACTGGGAAAAGACATTTGAACAGTATGGTGGCCTTACCCTTCGTTAGAAGTACACTCCTGCCTTCTCCAAAGCAAATTCTCACTTGGGCAGAAATGTGCAATGTATTTAAATCTCCTTAGTGCATTCATATTAGGTGAACATAAAAGATAACATGCAAAACAGAATATAACTGAAATTATAATAATACTTAACATTAAAAAAGGTGAAAGTATCAATGTAAGAATGGACCAGAGTACTTGTGGAAGGTGGCTCAAGCATAAATAAAAGGACTACTTTGTAAACAAACTACTAAATAGTCTGATGAAGTATTACTCAACAAGAACAACACGATGAATGAATCACAATGCATCTTACTAATTAAAAAAGAACAGACCCCTCAAAGGCTCCATATTCAATTGTCCTGTTTATATAAAATTATGGAAAAAGAAAACCTATATGGGGCAGAAAAGAGATAAGTGATTGCCATGAGCTAAGGCTGGGAGGGGACACCAAGACACAAATATTTGAAATGATCCAAATGTGGTAGAGGAGTAAGTGGAAGCTAACTAACTAAACTGTAGAGAAATCACCCTGAATAACTCCACTAGGTAGAGAAAAGCCTCATAATCATGAACAGAAGGAAGAAACCACTTCACCACAATGTGACTGGTAGGGAGTGTGGAGGAGACATAAGAGGGCTGGCTGGGCTCCCACAGGTAGCAGCTGAAGTCCTGGAGGGATATTTAAGCAGCTGGAAAGACCCCCTGAGAATTGCAAGGTCTAAACACCAAGCTGGGCTACTCAGTCTATAGCACCAGAGCTGGAAGGAACCCAAATAACATCGAACTGTGAAAAATGCAGGGTTTCTATCTGCCAGGGAGACAAAGATAGAGATGAAAAGAGCCTCGTTAATGGGCCAACACACAAAATTTTGTATGCAGCCACTTACCGTGGTGGCTGCTCCACCAGAGGGAGGGCAGAGAGGACTAGAGATGCTTGAGGAGAGCCTGGGTCTGGTGGTTCTGAGGACTGAAGACTAGCCACCAAGATCCCTGCGCTGAATCATTCCCCATACAGCAGGAGCCATCTCTCTCAAGCAGAGCACTCTTCCCCAAAAGGCATCAGCCTGGGGGGATGCAATAGCCCTGCCCACAGGAGTTATTCTGCCCCACCTTGTGGAGCTTAAGCCAGGCTGCTGACTACAGCTTGATCAGTTTATCAACTAAGGTGGAAAATACAAAGCAGCAGCCAAAATGGGAGAACACATTCCAAATGAAAGAACACAAGAATTCTCTAGAAGAAGAAGTAGATGAAATGGAGGCAAGCAATTTATCATATAGAGAGTTTACAGTAATGATTATAAGGATGCTCAATAGCATGAAAAAAGACATAGAAACCATAAAAAAGGACCAGTCAGAAATAAAAAATGCAACACTGAAGGAAGAAAGAAATTAAGGAAGGCACAAACAAATGGAAACAAATACCGTGTTCACAGATCAGAAGAATTAACATCAATGAAATGTCCATACTACCCAAAGCAATTACAGATTCAACACAATACCTATTAAAGTACCAAAGGCATATTTCGCACATATAGAACAAACACTTCAAAAATTTATATGGAACCATAAATGACCCTGAATAGCTGCTGCAATTTTAAGAAAGAAGAACAAAGTAGGAGGGATCACAATACCTGTTATCAAAATGTATTATAAGGCCACTGTAATCAAAACAGCCTGGTACTGGCATAAGAACAGACACATGGACCAATGGAAAACAATAGAGAGCCCAGAAATAAACCCAAGTCTCTTTGGTCAATTAATATTTGACAAAGGAGTCAGGAGCATAAAATGGAGCAAAAATAGTCCCTTCAACAAATGGTGTTGGGAGAGCTAGACAGCTACATGCAAAAGAATGAAACTTGATCACTAACTTACACCATACACAAAAATAAATTCAAGGTGGATAAAAGACTTAAATGTAAGTCATGACACCATTGAAGTTCTAGAGGAGGACATAGGCAGGAAAATCTCAGACATTCCACACAGCAACATTTTCACTAATATGTCCCCTAGAGCAAGGGACATAAAGGAAAAAATAAACAAATGGGATCTCATCAAAATAAAAAGCATGGCTAAAGAAAACAGCATTAAAATGAAAAGAGAACCAACCATATGGGAAAACATATCTGCTAATGACATCTCAGACAAGGGTTTAATCTCCAAAATATATAAAGAACTCACACGACTCCACTTTAGGTAGACAAAAAACCCAATGAAAAAATGGGCAAAGGATCTGAACAGGTACTTATCGAAGGAGGACATACAAAGGGTCCGGAGACATATGAAAAGATGCTCAGTATCACTAGCCTTCAGAGAGATGCAAATTAAAACCACAATGAAATACCACTTCACAGTGTTGAGAATGGCCATCATAAACAACAAACAACAAGTGTTGGAGAGGTTGTGGAGAAAAGGGAACCCTAGTGCACTGTTCGTGGGAGTGCAGACTGGTGCAACCACTATGGAAAACAGTATGGAATTTCTTGAAAAAATTAAAAATGGAACTGCCTTTTGACCCAGCAATTCCACTGCTGGGATTATATCCTAAGAACCCTGAAACACCAATCCAAAAGAACCTATGCACCCCAATGTTCATAGCAGCACAATTTATAATAGCCAAGTGCTGGAAGCAACCTAAGTGCCTATCAGTAAATGAATGAATCCAAAGACTATGATACGTTTACACAAAGGAATTCTACTCAGCAGAAAGGAAAAGCTCCTACTCTTTGCCACAGCATGGATGGAACTGGAGAGCATTATGTTAAGTGAAATAAGCCAGGTGGTGAAAGACAAATACCATATGATCTCACCTTTAACAGGAACCTAATCAACAAAACGAACAAGCAAACAAAATATCACCAAAGACATTGAAATTGCGAACAGGCTGACAGTGACCAGAGAGAAGAGGGGAGGGGATAAAGGGGGAAAAGGGTGAAGGGTTTACAGGAATTTAAAAGGATACATGGACAATAACAAGGGGGAGTGGAAACAGGGGAGGAACCTGGGAAGGGCTGGGGTGGTGGGGAGTGGTGGAGGAAAAAGGCAGAAAACTGTACTTGAACAATAAAAAAAAGTTTAAAAAAATCTAAAAATGCAGTATCTGAGATAAATAATACACTGGAAGGAATAAGCAGTAGTTTAGGTGAAGCAGAGGATAGAAGACAAGGTAGAATAAAACACCCAGGCAGAGCAACAAAAAGAAAATGAATTAAAAAAAAAATGAGAATAGCTTAAGAAACATTTTGGACAACATTAAATGTTAACAACATCCGCATCATGGGAATACCAGAAAGAGAAGAGAACAAGCAAGGGATCAAGAACCTATTTGAAGAAATGACTGAAAACTTCCCTAATGTGGTAATGGAAAAAGGTGCACAAGTCCAGGAAGCTCACAGAGTCCCAAACAAGTTGGACCCAAAGAGGCCTACACAGAGACACGTAATAATTAAAATGACAAAGTTTAAAGACTAGGAGAGAAATCTAAAAGCTGGAAGAGAAAAGCAGGTAGTTACCTACAAGGGAGCACCAATTAGACTAGCATCTGAGTACTCAACAGAAACATTTCAGGCCAGAAGGACGGTGTGATATATTCAAGGTGATGAAAAGCAAGGGCCTACAACCAAGGCTACTTTACCCAGCAAGGATGTCATTTAAAATTGAAGAAGAAATAAGAAGGCTCCCAGACAAGAAAAAGCTAAAGGAGTTTGTTAACATCAAGCCAGGATTGCAACAAATGTTAAAGGGCTTGCTTCATGATGATGATGATGATGATGATGAAGAAGGAGAAGAAGGAGAAGAAGAAGAAAGGAGGAGCGGGAGGGGGAGGAGGAGAAGGGGGAGGAGGAGGTAAAGAAAAAGAAGAGAGGAAAACAGACTAACAATAAAATGGCATTAAATATGTATCTATCAATAATCACCTTAAATGTAAATAAATCGCTTAAATGCTTCAACCAAAAGACACAGGGTAGCTGAATGGATAAGAAAATTAGACCCATATATATGCTGCTTCCAAGAGACTTATCTCAAATCAAAAGATACACACAGACTAAAAGTAAAGGAATGGAAAGAGATATTTCATGTAAAACAGAAAAATAAAAGCTGGGGTAGTAGAATGTATATATGACAAAATAGACTTTAAAGCCAAGGCTATAGTGACAGACAAAGCAGGACACTATTTAATGATAAGGGAACAATCCAACAAGAGGACATAACCCTCGTAAACACACACGCACCCAACACAGGAGCACCTAAGTATGTAGAGCAAATCTTGATGGACATAAAGGGAGAGATCAACAGAAATACAGTCACACCTGGGGATTTTAACACCCCACTGACTTCAATGGATAGATCTTCCAGACTGAAAATCGACAGAGACAGCAGCCTGAAATGACACACTAAGTCGAATGAATTTAATTGTTATCTTTGGAGTATTTCATGCCAAAGCAGAATATACATACTTTTCAAGTGCACATGGAACGTTTTCTAGAATAGACCACATGTTGGGACACAAAACAACTCTCAGTAAATTTAAGAAGACTGAAATTTGAGAAGACTCAGTAAATTTAAGAAGGTACTTACAAAACTCAACACCAAAAAAACCCAAATAATCCAATGAAAAAATGGGCAAAGGACCTGAATAGAGACTTCTCCAAAGAGGACATACATATAGATGGCCAATAGGGATAAGAAAAGATGCTCAATATCACCAATTATCAGAGAAATACAAATTAAAACCACAATGAGATACCATCTCACACCTGTCAGATTGGCTTTCATCAATAAATCAACAAACAAGCCCTGGCCAGGATGTGGAGAAAGGGGAACCCTTTTGCACTGTTGGTAGGAATGCAGACTGGTGCAACCAATGTGGAAAGCAGTGTGGAAATACATCAAAAAATTAAAAATGGATTTGTCTTTTGACCCAGTGATCCCACTTCTGGGAATATATCCAAAGGAACCTAAAACTTTAATTTGAAAGACCATAAGCATCCCTATGTACATTGCAACATTATTTACAATCACCAAGATATGGAAGCATCCCAAGTGTCCATCAGTAGATGAGTGGATAAAACAACTATGGGACATTTACACAATGGAATTCTACCTGGCAGTAAAAAAAAAAAAAGAAAGAAAAATGTACCCTTGGGACAGTACGGATGGACCTGGAAAACATTATGCTAAGTGAAATAAGCCAGTCAGAGGAAAACACTATATGATTTCACTCATATTTGGGATCAAACAAACCGAACTATCATATTCTGTTGTGTATAATGAACACTTTCTTGCCCAAATCTTTGAGGGAAAAATAAAGATGCACATTATACATAGGTAGTACCTGAAATACCTTGTAATTGTTCTTGTATTTTGTAATTATTTGTTACATAAAATTTCTTGTACCATATGTTCAAAAATAAATGCTAAAATTATTTTGTAATATAAAATACAAATATCTAAATATAAATGAATAAAAAATTAAATTAAAAAGTTAAAACGAAAGGTATTTTTACTGACAGTTTTGGCCAAAAAAGTTGGTATGCATTATACACAGGAGCACATTATACAGGGCAAAATACGGTAACAAGCAAAACCAAGACAGACTCATATCTGAAGAGTAGATGACATCTAGCAGGGGGTGGGGGGAGGAATGGTCAGGGGGTGGGAGGATTGAGCAAAGAGAATAAAGGATTCATGGACATGGTAACTGCTGGGGATAGTGTGGTATAAGGAGACTAAATGGTAATGGAAAAAATTATAGTAAAGATTAAATTTTTAAAAAAGAAAATATTTGAGTTGGTGGAACCTTTAATGGTGGCAGATACAAAACTCTGTGTATTTGTCAAACCAACAGAAATGAATACCACAAATAGTAAATTTTACTATATATGTTAATAAATAAAGGACCCCCTCCAAGAATTTTTTTAAACCCTCACCTGAGGATATGTTTATTGATTTTAGAGAGAGAAGGAAGGAGGGACACAGGGCGGGGGAGAGATGAGGATGAGAGAGAGAGAGAGAGAGAGAGAGAGAGAAAGAGAGAGAGAGAGAGAGATATGAGAGAAACTTTGATCGGTTGCCTCCCATAAGCACCCCAACTGGGGATTGAACCCCCAACCTTGGTATGTGCCCTGACTGGGACTTGAACCCACAATCTTTTAGTACTCAGTACAATGTTCCAACCAACTGAGCCACCCAGCCAGGGCTCCAAGAACATTTTAATGACATTTAAAAAAATGTTCACTATGCTACATAATTAATCCTACATGGCCATACCTCGCACTTCATTTATAAAAATGTGAGGTATTGTGTTTCATCTAGAAGATATTTATAAATATTTCGTTCGACTACATCACTCTTTGGCACTGGGTCAGGTTTGGCTGGAATGACTGTTATGAATGTATAATGGTTTATATACTCGTGAAGCTTTTGAGTGTTCCAACTAACATGAGATTCACTTAGGCACTAGTGACTTCACCCTGTGACTCTGACTTGCAGCAAGTAACACCTTTTTAATACACATCACATGGACTAACTGTTCAACTATCTATCTGTCAGCCACTGCTATGGTAATGTGTGCCTTACAGCTGAGAGGGAAAGTGAATTATGTATAACTAACTATCATAATTGGGCAACATACCCCTGAAGGGTTCACATACATGGAGAGAGAACTGCTATCTTAGAGGTGCGATTCGCAAAGCATTTATGGTCCACGGTCTGCTATTGAGCCAAGGTTGGCCACAAACTCATCACAAAACCACAAGATTTTTTGTTGTTAGTGAAGGAGAATAATGAATAATTCCCTGGACTTTTCATTTTTTTACATAGCAATAAAAGTGACTTACTATGAACCTATCACCCAAATTATTAGGGATTACTAAAATCAGGCACTCAACATTGAAAGGTCATTTTAATAATACCCTCTTGTCTTATGCTGGCTATAATTTTCAACTGTTATTTTTCTTCAATCATGAAACTTCATTATTTTAGTTTTATTATCAGTTGAATTTGTTCATTAATTATTCCGAAATGACACATTTGCATATTTGAGGCACATCACTTTTTAAATAATTCCCCTAAATTACATGCTTGGGGTTTTCTCAATTTTCTCATACTACAGTGTCATACTACTGATGATATTCCATGTGTGAGAATCTGCACTTTTAAAAATAACTTGCCATCTACCCTCAACACATGGTATTTTTAAGTTTATATGGCATACAAATCATGTGTAAGTTCATATTCTTCACTTATGAGATATTTCATATGCTATTAAGCACCTAGTTACTGTCACCTTAATATCTCTATTCTGTACTTTGCGTTCTGTATGCTTACTGTAATGTAATGTTGTTGTTACACGGATTATTATAACCAAAGAAAACTCTCACAAAAACAAAGACATACGGTTGGAACTTTTCATTATTTTGATCCACTCCAATTCTTTGTTATCACAGCTGATTACAGGTAAGGCAGTGGTTAGGATGAGAACAAAACAGTCTGGAACCATTGCTTCTCCTGATCAAAACTGCAAGTTACATTAAAAATCAGCAAAGGATTTCAAAGAGACATTTGGACACTTATGTTCATTGTAGCATTATTTGTAATAGCCAAAAGGTGGAACCAACCTGAATGTCCACCAAGGGATAAATGCATAAACAAAGTGTAGTATATACATACAATGGAATATTATTCCATTTAAAAGGAAGGAAATTCAGACACATGCTACAATATGAATGAATCTTGAGGACATTATGCTAAGTGAAAATAAGCCAGTCATAAAAGACAAATACATAAAAAAGACAAATATGATTCCACTCATATGAGGTATCTAAAGCAGCCAACCTCTTAGGAAGTAAAATGGTCATTGCCAAGGGGCTGGAGGAAAAAGGAAAGAGTTGTTCAATGGGTATAGCATATCAATTTTACAAAATGAAAAAGTTCTATAGATCAGTTGCATAATGATGTATGTACAGTTAACACTACCATTGTGTACACCTGAAATGTTTAAAATGGCAAATTTTGTGTTGTGTATTTTATCACAATTAAAAAAGAGGATTAGCTAATACTCTTTCTTTATAGGTTACAAGTAAACACAGCAAGCACACACAGGCTAACCTATGGAGTTTAAGCAAATTTCCTAAGAGCATGGAACACGTTAGTGGCAGATCTTTAGTTTTTCAGTCCTCCAGTCAAGACCAGACAATGCCACTCTCAGGTAAGGATTACACATGTACAAATTATCTGAGGCACGAAACAGGCACTGAATAAAATTATCTTTCCTTTCCAATAGAAACGCCAGTAAGACAAGACATCAGGATGAATTTCTAATACTAAACTGATGAGCTCCTCTGAGTATGTATCAATTATAGATCTGGTATGATTTAGAAATAGAATTCAGTGACAATTCTGACAAAGACTAGGTATGATGTTGCTTTAGAAATAAACTAGAGACTCAGTTTTCTACCTCAGTATGAACCACAGAACTCTGAAATGTATGTGGGTTAGCATTTTAGGAAAAAGACTGGTGGCTGGACAAATACCAATACATGCATTTACCATTACACGTGAGAGCATACCAATTCCTTCCCAAATGGGGCCTAGCAAGAGAAAAATTAAAACATGCTTTGGCAAAAAGAAAAAAATGTAAAAATGTAAAGGACTACTGGTCCATAAATCACTAGTTCTAAAAGCCATCAAGGAGCTGTGGGTATCTTTGATTCTGGGTTCACTGTTAAATTTGCTGATTTGTTTTGCTTTTTAAAAATACAGGGTGGCCATTATCAGTACTCTTTAAAATACATCAACAACTAGCAAGAACTGATCTTTAATAGTTCTTCTTAGTAGCTATTTTCTTATGTACATGATCCAACATTAATAACATAATCACAACAAAGTGGATCTTCTGTTAAAGTCCTTTTCAATTAACGTGCCTTTAAAGATTTGACTCACTTCCTCTAAACATGAAATTTGGATGCATGGTATATACAAATGGTTTATTACAAACCAAAAAGGAAGAAAACAACTTGATTCTAGAGAGCAGGTTGATAACTTTTGGGTTATCTGAAAAAAGCTTTATTGAGGTTTCTGAAAGCAAAACAGCTGAAATAGAAGCACCATGTACATCTGGTGTCCGAGTTATCTATTCTCTTACAATGGGACTTAGATCTTTCCTCAGCTATTACCTCTGTATTAATCAGAATGACTAGATATTGGGTTAAAATTCTAATCTCTTGACATATTTTTTGTGATGATAATTATTACATCCTAGTTTTTAACAATATTATTAAAAATAGTGAATTCTTAATATCTACTTGTTAAAAATAATATCTAGATTTTAGGAAAAAAATCACTTAACAAGAGACTAAAGAAAAGTTTTCTGACCTTACTGAATTTACATTCAAAGGAGAACATACAAGACTTAAATATAATGTAATGGGACTAATAAAGTAACTCAAAGAAAGTCATGCCTTGTACACCAAGCAAAAAACTTCCAATGATGGTACTCAATACTCCGGAAAGTTTTCTAAAGAGTACTCTGTTGGCTTGCAAAAACTCTTTAAACCTTTGAAAATAGAGGTAACTTTACTATTCAAGCATTTGTAAGATTGGTCGCACTATGCACTACTTTTAATTACCCTGGTCAAGGCTTGCTTCTATTAATCAGAGTAGATACTCTGAACCTTGCTAAACTTAAATTACAAATTACCTAAAATTCCATGTTTTTCTTATTTTGAAATTGCCCCAAATAGTCACGATCTCAGACAGGCCAAGGCATAAATGCCAACTACAAATCCCAACTTTCTAAAGTTTCTAAAGAGGTTGAAAAACTTCCACCAAAAAAAAGAAAATAAAATAAAAGTAAAGAGAAGGATGAAAGCAATTACTCAATAGTCTTTATAGCAGTAAATGAAGATCTTTTGTTCTTCAAAATGAAAATAAAGTCTAAATTGCCCCTGATTTCCCTTAAGATTTCACAATAATTATTTACTTGAAAAGGCACATAATTGTTCTTGATTGGAAGTTTTACATTTTTAAAGACAAAGTATTTTACAAAAGACTATACCTAAATGAGAAAATACCACTTTCTAAGAAGTTGTGCATTTTGAATCATTAACTCTGTTATTTCTCCCATGACAGTGGCAGCAAAATTAAGTTTATATTTACAAAATTTAATAAATCATTTTTAAGATGAGCTATGATAATATTTTCTTAAATCTGCTGCATTATTTGTTTTAGGTTTCTATTTTCAAATTAAGTTAAAATGAATTAATAAATTAGAATTAGAAAAATCATGATCTGCAGCACATTAATAAGCAACAGCTGATCATGACAAAAGATCGATCACTATCATTTTACACTGTATAAATACATCTAAAATTCTCCATAAGAATCTCCATCTTAAATGAATTGGGTTACAGAAAGGATGAAAATCTCAGTTACCATCAATTTCCTACATTTTACCATCTTCACCTTATAATTCTCACTCTTCCTACTATCTAGAAAACTCAGCAAGGGACCAGCACCGCCTCTGCTGAAACATGACACGTGCAAAGAGTATCATCCTCCTGCTCTCACTTACAAGCTTTCCTTTTCTATTTTTTTTTTACCAATAAATCAATGAACTAGTTCATAATTTTAATATTCAAGTGAGATTCATAAAATTCACTTGTGCAGGAAAAACCTTCAAATGCTGAACCTGTCTATCTCTTTCCAGTTTGCCACAGTCATTCATAACTGGGTTTGAATAAAGGCACAATTAAGATAATCAATTTTCCATTCAGCAAGATAAAAGCAAAGAAAATGTTTTATTTACAAAGGAGAAACATTTTGAGGGGATGGTACCTGGAAATTATAGCTAACTCATCCACTGCATAAATTTACATGAAATTTCTTCTGTAAAGCAATTTCGTTACTTTCATGAAATTTCTGTACATGAAAGTAATTTTCTATTACTTTCTCTGTTTGGAAAAAAATAGCTAATCTAGCATATCAATCTCTTTAGTATTCTATTTGGCAACCAATGCTTCCCTGGTAAGGGATTCACAAAAAGCAATTTCTGAATATCATTCAGGTGTTGCGCTAACATTAAATTATCTGTCCATATATAATTATTTAGAGATAAAGAGTTGAGACTACAATCCCTAGTGACCATATATTTATTTTGTGCAGTTTTGCAAAAGAAAAAGATAGGCAATCAAGCTGCTAACGGGAAAATAAACATTTTGATGAATTTTCTAAAGGTTTAGGCAATAAGTAGAAAAACCAATATAATTATTTAAAAATTAAAAATTAAATATAAAAATAACGATGCCTAGAACATAAATACTTGTTTAATGCACAAATGTACGAATGAATGAAAATGTGTTAGAATTTCATATTTTACAGGTAAGGAAATAGGATTAGTGACTTTAACTACAGTTAGTGATAGAGCTAAAACCCAAATCTTTGGGTTAAAAAAAATTAACACAAAAGATAATTTAACCAAATATTACTCACCTTCATCCATAAAAGAAACCACGAAGTCAATGATGTTAACAATAATCTTCATATATCAATATAAATCCTAAATAATCACAATACCCAGAAGCTACCACACAAATTTATCTCTCATGTGCACATCATCTTTCCCTTCCTTTCTTCAGCAAGTATTTATTGATAACTCAGTATAAGTATTGATAATGTAGTATAAGTATTGATAAACCTTGTGAATGTAAGATTTCTGTATCATAAAACACCTATTAACAGGATTACTTTATTAGTGTAGGCATACACACATACACGAAAGAAATCTAAGAGAACAGTGCTGACTTCACAGATGAGATTCAGAACAGTCTTGGGGATGAGTTAGGATGTACAGGGCAACGGAAATGTAGAGAGGCAAAAAAGGGGGTTTTCAGTACAATGAAGGACAGGAGAGTAGGAGCCCAGGCTAGAGGAGTACACAAGGGTTAGTTTGGGAAGGCCCTTGAAGGCACATTAAGGAAATCTGGAATAAATTCTAGAACCCAAAGGTATGTAAAAACAAGGACTTCTTTTATCATAAAAAAAAAAACTGGCCAGATCCTCCATCCTCATTTCCCCTCAAATGAAATTGTAATTTTGTCATCTTCAAGACCACATGTAGTAACAAAAGTTACTATAAATTTAGAAAACCTTTTTTAGATGTATATTTTTACTAATTCTAATAGCAACAACATATTCTCGAGTTAGTTCAGGCATACTTTGGAGATTCTTCAGGTTCAGTTCCAGATGACCAATATGAAGCTAGTATGCAATAAAACAGTTGTAATCTTTCCCCCAGTGGAAGTCTGGCCTTCAATTTGTAAAAGAACACAATGTCTGTGCAGTCCAATATAGTGAAGCACAATCAAATGAGGTATGCCTGTAGTATGTATATATGAGAATTGTTCAGTTCAGTCTTTTTATAGTTGAGGTATGTTTTTTAAAAATGCTCGTTACAGAAGCATTACTAAAAGGATGATGATAAGAATGAACGAAGACACCAATAGATGAGGTTAAAGATATAAAAATTCCTTTAATGGCAAAGAATGTGGAACCACATCTGTTCTGAGTACTACAGAAAGTACAAGACAGTGTAGCATCTTCCCAGTCATGGGTGCAGGCCTGCCAGGTCTGCCAAAGGTCTGTCTCAAGACATACAGAAGTACTGATTGTGGATACTGTCAGGTGTGCAAAACTCATCTTTGCTAATTTCACAAGAGTTTTTGTATCATCCTGGTAGCTCTTCACCTCTTTGCCCCATGCCCTCTCTGCAAAGTGTTCTAGAGATTTTTGCTGCTCACCAAATTCAAGTAACTACTAGCACAATCCTGAGTGTAAATTACTAGAACATTTGGCGAGTGAAAGGTTAATTATAGTTAAAAATGTTTTAGCAGATGGGTTTTGGGGCTATCGAGGTTCATTCCAGAACCACAGCATGCATATAAAGTCAGGAGTACCGACATTATGAGGGGGACTGGTTCACAACTGCACTTTAAGGCAAAAAAGTACAGAACTGTAACACTTTTCTATGGTCTACTTTCTCTTGGGACAGTGATTAAGCTATCCACATAGCTGTATATCTGAAAAGGTCCACAATTATATTAAAAAGGTCCATAATTATATATCTGGAAGGCCCCAATTATATTAAAGCCATGGTTTTTGCCCATACACACATTGACTGGACAGACAGACTTAACTACGTGCCAGTCAATCCTGACTTCATTGCCTATGTTACAATGTCAGCTCTGTGCAGGCTCCAATGAAGGGCACAGGAGAGGAAAAAACAATCTCTTAAGGGCTTGGAAGAATGTTGGTGACACAGACTCCACTACAGGATGATGATGCAAACAAAAGAAGTCACCAACAGACAAGTTTAAATATACATAAATCTCTTTGAATACTTAAAATCTACTTGGGAAAGCTTGCCAAAAACATAATTCCTGCACTACAAAAGCTGGGTCCCGAAAAGCTGACACTACAGTACAGTGAGTATAGATGCTGTAAGAGTCAAAGGAGTTCCAAGAGGCTGGGACACACGAGGAGGGCTTCCTGGGAGGTGAGAAATGATGTGAGATGAACTTTGAGTAACAGGTAGTATATGGAAAGATGGTAAACACACACGTGTGCACACACACATGGAAATGGTACAGAACACACATAGTGGGGAAAAGTTTATGCTAGAGGAGATGTGTGATGGAGGGGAAAGAACAGGTGATATCTAGCAGTTCAGAGCTAAATCTTAATCTCAGTTACAGCAAGTATGATCTGTACATCAAAGATTTCTTCTCTAGTCTCAACCTTTTGCTCTTTATTTCTGTATTTCCATGGTTCCTCCCTCATTTCTAAATATATTATTGCATTATTTTATGGTTAGTGTTCTCATAGGATCCCCCAATCCTCTGTGGAATGAAACTTGGTCTGATAAATAAGTATGCAAACTTGTGCAGGCATCCTAGGGTGACGTAGATTATGGAGGACCCAGAGTGTTGGAAAAAAGGAGTTTAATGAATGAGGAGGCCTACACAGGTTCTTAGGCAGGGAAGTGACATTAAAAAATATTTGAGAAATTCATTCTGGCAGTAAGCACCACGCTGAAGTGATGTGTTAATATTTTTTTAAAAAGCAGAAGTCTGTGAGGGTGCTGCAGCACTACATGTACCAGGTGACAATCAGAAGCCACTGAGAACAAAGCAGCAGCTCTAGAACAGCTGAGGACATCTGCCACATAATGCACGTGTTGTCTGTAGATCCTACACAGGCTCCACTTGTCATTCCCAACAAGCTCCTGCTAGGCAGCAAACAAGTGTCTCTCTCAGCTGCAGTTTATCATAGTGGTATGGACTGATAGTTCCTACACTGATGGCCTGTTTACAGGCTATGATCTTCTAAACACAGAATGTGGGTACCATATAAGTCTTATTCTTTCCTCTTTCTTACAGTAAATTGATTACTTATATTAAATTATATTTAGCCTCATGAAAGAATTATGAATTTTACTCAGTCCTTTGAAATTCTCAAAGGACTTTGTCTAAGGCAGCCATGTACCTACATGTTATTAAGTACCTACAAACTACTTGTCTATTCTGTAATATCTAATCCTATGTCAAGTGTCATAGATTCTCATCTTTTTGGAAATCTGTGCTACAGAAGAAATAAAATTGCTATTCCTTAACCTACTTAATTATTAAATAGGTTATTTATTAACAATTAAAACTTTTATTTATTAAAGACTTGGTATGTTACGCATTAAATATTCTTTATAATGCCTCAAAATTTTAGAATAATCACATTGTAAATATAAGCGATTGTTCAAACCAAACTCCTAAGAAATAACATTCTTTTTTCTCAGGCTTTTCTTTCTTTTTCATTTTTGGCTCTGCTGAAATTGTGAGTTGCTCTTTAACTCTGGTTTACTTGTTTCACAGCAACCATAAAAGTACACAGTAAATTACTATTGCTATAACTAAATAACCTCTTGAAGGTTTCTTTATATTTTACTATAATTCAGGTTAGTCTAATACGGGATACAGAATTTAGCATCTTTTGTATGGTTAAGTGGGCTCTGGCTCAAGTTTTATAACCTGTAAGTACTTCAAGGTCATAAAAAATGAAAACCTCCATTAATCAAACACAACTGTGATCTTCAACTAAGTAAAAATTAGAGAACAATGAACTTTTAGTGAAAAAAAGCACTATGTGATATACATAAACTATATATCTAAACTATGCTTCATGCAGATTCAGCTCTATTTCCTGTCTTTCTGACATCTACAAATTATGTAATATTATAGAAGTTGATAAAGATAACCTGAAACACTGTAAGATATTGAACTATTAAGAAAAGGTATTATCTATAAGAATTTTGATATTTGTATAACCAAAATAGTGTACAAAGCACATTTTTTACTATGTTGACTCTTAATTCTCAAAAAAATCTACTTGATGGGCCTTTTTTTTTTTTAATAGACCAAAGGAAAAAAAGAGATAAAGAGAAAGAGATATTAAATATCTTGGCCTACAGCCAAAATGTTGGTAAATGGTAGGGTCTGGTACTGGAATTGGGTCTTCTAAGTGCAAACTCTATGTTTTTATCACTAAATCACAAAATGTTATGTTGCAGAAAACTAGATTTTAACCATAGAGATGAACAAGAAAATCTCCTGGTTAGGCTTGAAAATAAAAAATTTCAAAGCAGGGCTGGATATGGTAAACTTGTCAGATATGTCGACATCTACATAGCATTTCTAGTATATTACAAGTACAGCATGTCCACCTTTCCTGGTAAAATGCTTTGGTTTAAGCAAATTTCACCAAATTGGTAAATAGGTACTTTGCAGCATAAACCATGGTCAAGAGTAAAGTTACAGCTGTACAGTCTCTCAGGAATCTGTGTGCAGATGCAGTTCTGTGAAGAATATACAGAATAGTGAAGACATGGTAAAATTAATAACTATATTTGACTACAGAAAGCAAAATGACATATGACCTTTACAACCAAAATATGGTACATTTTACTTATTTAGACCATCACTGGATTTTTTTTATTAAAAAAAATAGCTCACTTTTTTGGACTTTGGGTCAAGATGGAGGCATAGGTAAATGACTCGCCTCCTCGCACAACCAGAGCAAAAATTACAATGACTAGAAAACAACTATCACCCAGAATCGTAAGAAATTTGAGCTGTATGAAGTCTGACAACCAAGAAATTAAAGAAGTCCCATTCATCCAGACAGGTAGGAGGGGCAGAGACGCAGAGATGCAGAACAGGCAGTCCCATATTCACATATGGTAGATAAAAATTGGGAGGGATAATTTGGGAGCGAGGGATCCCTGCCCCACGCCAGACCACCCAGCCTGGGGTAAGTCCCCATAACTTCAGGCAGTAAAAACCAGTGGGGGTTGGGGCAGTGGACGAAATTTGAGGGATTCTCAGGAGTCCCCTCTTAAGGGGCCCCCAGAAGACTTCGAACTTACACAGACTTACTCCCTCTGGGTTTCTGCACCAGGGCAGCAGTTTGAAGGGCACAAGTGGCATATGGGGAGAAACTGAAGTGACTGGCATCTGGGCAAATGCCAGGGGACAGCTTTCTCCGGACAAAACTCCAGGGGCCAGGCAGCAGCACTGTCCCCTTTCTGAGCCCTCCCCCACACAGAGCCACAGAGCAGAGGTCCATCAACCCAGTTCACATGGGTTGCCCCACCCAGGTGATTACCTAAGACTGTGCCCCATCCAACTTACTGGTACACTTTTCTACAATAGGCCATGTTACTAAGACAGGGAGTCAAAGCAGCTCTACCTAATACATAGAAACAAACACAGGGAGACTGCCAAAATAAGGAGACAAAGAAATATGGCCCAAATGAAAGAACAGAACAAAACTTCAGAGAAAGAATTAAACAAAATGGAGAAAAGCAATCTAACAAATGCAGAGTTCAAAACACTGGTTATTAGAATACTCAAGAAACTCACTGGGTACTTCAACAGCATAAAAAAGATCCAGGCAGAAATGAAGGTTACACTAAGTGAAATAAAGAAAAATTTACATGAAGCCGAGAATCAAATCAATGATTTGGAATGTAAGGAAGAAAGAAAAACAAGCAATCAGAACAACAAGAACAAAAAAGAATTAAAAAAAAAAACGCAAGGATAGGCTAAGGAGGGTCTGGGACAACTTCAAATACACCAATGTTTAAATAATAGGGACTGGAAGGAGAAGAGAAAGGGCAATGAATTGAAAACTTACTTGAAAAAATAAGAAAGAAAACTTCCGTAACTTGGTAAAGGAAATAGACATGTAAGTCCAGGAAGCACAGAGAGTCCCAAACAAGTTGGACCCAAAGAGAATCACACCATGACACATCATAATTAAAATGACAAAGGTTAAAAATAAAGAGAGAACCCTAAAAGCAGCAAGAGAAAAGCAGACAGTTACCCGCAAAGGAGTTCCAATAAGAATGTCAGCTGATTTCTCAAAAGAAACTTTGCAGGCTATAAGGGACATGCAAGAAGTACTCCAAGTGGTTAATAGCAAGGATCTACAACCAAGATTACTCTGTCCAGCAAAGCTATCATTTAGAATTGAAGGGAAGATAAAGTGCTTCTTGGGCAAGGTAAAGTTAAAGGAGTTCTTCATCACCAAGCCATTATTATATGAATTGTTAAAGGGACTTATTTAAGAAAAAGAAGTTCAAAACTATGCACATTAAAATGGCAATCAGGTTATGACTGTCATCAATTGAATCTGAAACTGGTCTCTGGTGCCAAAAAAGCTGGGGACCACTGATCTGGAGGGTTATCAGCTTGGAGAGGGAAAGGGAAGAAAGGAGGAAAAGGTTCAGGGATTAAGAAGTACAAATTGGTAAGCAGAGAGTGGATGGGGATATTAAGAACATTATATGAAATGGAGTAGCTAAAGAACTTACATGCATGACCTATGGACATGAACTAAGGGGGCATTGCCAGAAGGAATGGGGGGTGCTGGATGGAGGGGAGCAATGGGGAAAAAAATTGAGACAACTCTAATAGCATAATCAATAAAACATATTTTTTAAAAAAGGAGTTCATTGGCGTCTTTGGCCAACACAACTACAATCCTAAAAGGGTAGAGGCATTAATATATTGAATATGTGTAAATATTTTAAGATAATTGAAGCCAAGCATTGTGTTTGCAGATATCAGTAAAATCCCATTATCTGACAGTACTGTCACCCCTTACTTGAATTTCATTTGACATTTTATACAAACAGATGAGTTTTACAGTTCAGGGTCTGTAACACAAATGGTTTGGTGTCTTTATTTTCATTCTAATCATTATTCCTCTGCTGAGAAGATATGTTTATGAAGTGACTGACAGGGCTATTAAAATCCATGACTCATCTCATCTTAAAAATAAGGCTCATAAGCACTAAAAACACTACCTCAGAAAATGCAATATACATTTCCTCTGACGGAAAAATTTAGTGACTAAAAAGGAGGAAAAACCTTTACTATTTCTAACCAATATTATTAGCAAACTATCATTATCAGGTAATTTCAGATATGAGTTCATTCTTTGCACCAAGAGAATTCACTAGTGATCTGCTCAGACCCTAACAAACTTTCTGTACCACAGTTTTTATTGGGGGAAGGGGGATAAAAACAACAAAACTAGAACAAAACAAAAATAAGAATAATCTTTTGCCAAGCATCTCATTTGCTACTCAGACAGAAATATGAGAAAGAATATCTCTAAGATTTTAAGAAATGCTTTGACATTTTTCTGTTTGGAAAATAAGTCCTTAATTCTAAAGGTCAATTAGTTCTTTTGGTGATTGACAGCCTTCACTTTTGTATTGGGTAAAGCAGTATAGTACAAGATACCTATGTCGACTATGTATAATAGGATAGTAAAGTATTCCCACATTCAGAAGCTTAAAATTACAGAAAATAAATTAGCTTTGCATTTTGCTATGAATATAAAAATTTGCTAATATGTAGATTTTTCCAAACCTATAACACATGGAAGTAACTAGTTATTCTATTTCTAATGTTTCTAAGCAATATACCACTTTTCAAGTTAAATATTCAGTGAAGGAAGAAAGGAAAATGGTGATTAAGGGTAACCAACAGGACAAAAAAAGGGAATGTTTCATTAAACTAAACCAGTGGTAATAAAGTAGATAGCCTTCAAACATCCAGGACAGCTTGTGCATTTTCATCCACTGAGATCAGTTTTATGTGGCTAATGGGATGTTTGCTAGTAAACAGTAACAACAAAAACAAGATAAAAAATTCAAAGAAAGATCATCTTAATATAACTTGGTGGTTAACAACTGAAAATGTTTGCTTGATTTGTCCTGAAGAAACATATCTCTTAACTGCTACCTTGTGGTTAAATTTGTTTCATTCCAAATAACTAAAAGCGACTTTGTTTTTGGTGTCTGATATCCTGATATCACTGATATTTTTAGATGTCAAAGAAGGCAAAGCAATGCTATATAAGGAGCGTTCAAATGAGAATAGATTTTCCTTGGCAAAATTTAGCCATCCTTTCAGAAGTGCCCAGATTTTCTGAAGGTAGATGGAGACTTTTCACCAAAAACCTGGTAATAAAGAATAAATTTCTTTTCAATAATTTTTATATAATTTTTCAGGGGATTCATCACTAGAACAGGAAGAAGAAAGATAAAGAGAGGGGGTATCAGGGAGACAAGGAGAAAGGATATAAAGGAAGGGGGAAGGAGGAAGTGAGGTAAGAGAAAGGGAAGAGAGGAGGAAGAGTGGGGAAGGAGAGAGAAAAGATGGGAAGGGAAAGGAAAGGAAGGGAGCAGGGGAAAGAGATAAGAAAGGAAAAACTATATGTGGATCTGGGAAAAAAGAGCATTCTCAGTAGAGAGACCATCAAGTGAAAAGGCCCAAAGGTAGCAATGGGCTTGGTGCTTACAAGGAACTATACGTCCAATAAGCTGAGTAAACGACAAACTATGACGGGGAAGACCTGGAGAGGTGCCAATTTAGCAGAGATGGACACAGGGATTTGTAAAACAACTGCTTGTTTAGCTTGCATTTTCAACTCAAAATGTCTTGCCTTTCAGTTTCTCATCTAACTGCAATGAGTGGCATTGGTTAAATTATTGCACGGTACAGTACATTTCTAAATTGTTAGGGAGAAAGAATTCTCTCTTTCATAGAGTCTGTTTTGAAAATGACTCACCAACCATGGGGGAGAAAATAGACAGAATACCTTAGGAATTGCCCATAAATGAAGATGAATTGACAAGCTACCCATTATATAACATCCGCTTGTGCTTTCGCAAGAATAAAGATCATTTAAATTCTTAGCATTCCTTTTGGTTTGTTGATCTTAAAAGCATTATCAATTTCCTTGCTTGGCATGATACATTTGAAATGCCTAACAGCCCCCCAAGTGAAAATATTAAGTAGGCAGTTAAATATGTGAAGCAAGAACTCAGGAGAGAGATGGAGGCTAAAGATATAAATTAAGGATTCATCAACACTGGAATGATATATAAAGTGCTGAGAATGGATGAGGTCACTTGTGTATGAGAGAAGACAGAGAAGAAAAAGGGGCCAAGAATTGAGTCCTGAAGCATTAAAATTAGAAGCCTAGAAGTAGAAGAGAAGTCAGTAGAAGAGATAGAGAGGTTTCCAGGGAGATTTTTCAAAACTTAATGTTCTGAAAGGTTTTCAAGTAGAAAAGAATGAACAATTAGGTCAAGTCCAGTAAAATAATGACTGGGAACTGGCTGCTTGATTAAATGGAAGTTGCTGATGATTATGCAAAGAAACATTTCAGGAAAGTAGAAGTAGAATATCTGAGACAAGTAGTCTGAAGAAATGAGGGATGAGGGAGTGGTAACAGAAATGGAGAAAAAATTCTGTGGAGCTTTGCTATCAAGAGAAATTGATAAACATCACAAAACTAAGGGAGAATGCAGAAGCTAGGAAGGGATTTTCTGCCCTTATTCTGAGAGATACAACCTATCTGCATGCTAATAAGAATGATCTTGTGAAGAAGGAAGAAACTGATGTTACAGAAGAGACATGGGAAAACTCAAGAGTGCAGTTCCTGAATAGAAGGAATGGGATCTAGAGCCCAAGTAGAGACGCTGGCTTTGGATGGAAGCTGAGACAATTTATCCATGGTAACAGATGGAAAGGCACAGATGCAAAAAGGAATTATTATAAAATATAAAAATAATCTCTTGGATTATTACTATTTTCTTTGTAGTAATCTGTGAGATTCTTTCTGTAACTAATGATCAAGCAATCATCGAAGGTACATTGCCTACTGAAAACAAGACCAGCTAGGAAGTGGGTTCCAGAAAGTTTAGTTTACCACCTAAATCCACCAGCCAAATCTACTTTCTCATCTGTTGCCCAGTTTACCTTATTGAGTGTTGTGAATGCAAGTACAAACTATTTTAAAGTTATTTACAAATAAGAGTATCACAAAGAGACACAGGGTGTGGGTTGTAGAAAATTTACACAGGAATACTTAGCAACTGATATGAGCAGCATCTTGAAATCTGAAATATTATTTAAGATGGATACTCCTGAATTAGAAATTCACAAGATCATGGACTGTTTAAGTTGGAAGGCAGTGCAACTGAAGTGGTCAGATCATAAGTTTCAGAGGCAGGTGGTGAGCGTGGGTGGGTGCTGGTTGAATACCATTCCCACAACTCATTATAAGGCTAATTATTCAATCTCTGTTAGACCTCAGTCTCTTTATCTTTAAATGGGGTAGGGTGATAGCAGAATTGCCTCATCAGGTTGCACATTTGTGCAAGTACTCAAGAAATGTTACCAGTTTTGATTGTTACCAAAAACAATGTAGTTCAGCCTCCTTCTGGTACAGAGGTGGTCACAGAATTGGGGGGTGGGGATCTTCCCTAAGGTCACAATCACACAGCTCTCCACTACAGAGTTGGGACATATGCAATCTGTATATATTACTACAGAGGTGAAAAACTGCAAAATTATTCATATCCTGTTACCCTCCAAGTCTATACATTCCCTGAAAGTAAAGAAGAAAACAGAATGTATGATATCAGAAATTTCATTCCATTATAGACTGGTCTGAAGGCAAAAAAACTATTTTTTTCCATGAATTTTATAATTACTAGTACAGACAAAAATACTTGAAATATGATCAGTGCCCTTAAATAAAAGGATATCTTCAATTTTCTTTGGTATTCCAACCAAACATAATTAGCAACCTGCTGAGCTAAAACTCAAGTTTTAATGAACTAGTACAAGTGTCCTTAAACAGAGAGTATGTCAGGAAAACACACACAATATATCCACTCATGGTTTTCAAAGTTGGTGGTTAAAGATTTTAATGATAATCATTTTAAATGGTAAGTGCAACCAAGAAAATTAATCATATAACTTTATATGTGAAAGCAACAATTTAAAAATAAATGAGGAAATGTTAAAGGCTCAGAGATTTTTTAATGATTTTTTAAAGATCATGTCACTGGCTGGGAAAAACAAGCAGCATGATACCCTAATTCCGGCCTTCTGCTCTAAATTCTTTTTTACTAGAATACGCTTGTACAATATTTACTAAACATATTTCCTGTAATTTCCTAGAGTACTAAGAGAACTGGAAACCAAGGCTAACAAAGACACAAAAAACAAAAATCTGACCACCCATCCATCAATGTAAAGCCACAAATTTTACACTTTAACTACATAATAGCTTTAGAGAATGTTTCAAATTATCTTATTATTTACACAATTGAGGATTAACTGCTTGCTTACACCATGGATGTCTCCATGAAATTATAATGAAGTTTTAAAATGTTTCTTCACATGTGGAATCAAACACAGTCTAGTCAAACAGACTGTTAAGCTCTTGTTTCACCCTGATTGCACTAGGCTAGGGGCCTGCTCTCTTCTAACCACTGCCTCCACTTCTGAGTTCGATGAGAAATTAGAACATGAATGGAACACCAAGATATCATAACGGTTGAGAGTTATCTTTTAAAATTAGCACAAAAAATCTGGGACCACTTATGCCTGTCCCAGGTTTTCAAAAACAGGAGCGAACAGATTTTGGGCAAATCTTTCTTCACAAAGCACAATATAGAAAAGGCAGAAAATGACTTCAGAGAACTCTTGAGTAATTTGGACTATTTTATTTGGTTTAGAGAGGGCAAGAAGCTTTTAGTTTTCTTCCCCCCCCGCCCCAATTCATAATAACTCCAGGGTTAGGCAACCCTCAAGATGTTCAGTTCTCCACCAAAAAGTAAACAAAGTTAATAAAAATAAATATTTTGGACATAAGAATTTTGACAACTTGTTAGTGACTCTCCTAATGGTTTGCTCTTGAAGGATATTCTACCACAGGATAAAATGATACTTGGGAATTCTACATAGATTTTATCTATCTAAATACATTTCTTATTAGTACAAAAGGACTTCTTTATAATACTGAACTGAAAGGGTTAACACTATTGAAATGGTAACCCTGTTGTGAGACAGAGAGAGAGAGAAGAGAAATGTTCTCAATAACCTAAATGAACAAGCTGAAAGCCTTTTGTTTGGGAGCTGCCCTAGACCATGTTTTCTTATATTCTAAATAAAACTGGAGAAAATATAACCTGACATATATTGCTAAATAACAACTAATATAGATAGTAAGGGCTAAAAGATAAATAGAGAAGTTCTGGAATTAGGCAAACCCAACTTCAAGTCCCAACTCTCACAGCTGCAGACGTTAAATGATTTAATGTCTCTAAAGCTATTTCCTCTTCTGTCAAATGGGGATGTTACCCAGGATGCCACACATTTGAGATGGTATACAACAGAGGTCCCCAACCTCCCATGCACAGACCAGTAACCAGTATGGGTCTGTTAGGAACCAGGTGGCACAGCAGGAGGTGAGCCTGAATGAAATTCCCTTCAATCATCCTGAAACCATCCCGCACACTCCGGTCCACGGAAAAATTATCTTCCATGAAACTGGTCCCTGGTGCCAAAAATGTTGGGGGCTGCTGGTATACAGGGAGACCCTGGCCCATACAGTATACACATTTTACTTCCCCTTCTCTCCCCCCACCCCAACATTTATATATATATACATATATGTGTGTGTATGTGTGCGTGTGTCTGTAAAGCAAGGTCTTTACAGACCAGGTAGATCTTTGGAAATAAAATTTGCGGTCTGACATGTTGAGAAAAATAAGCAGCCCTCAGATTAGGGTAGGGGTGCACAAAATAAAATGAGAATATTCCATAAGGAATGTAGCCAGATTTCCGAACAGGCAGTTTAATTTTAGCTAATAAACAGAAGGAAAATATGAAGATTGTTAAACAACAGACCAACACCATGAGAGCTGCACTCTGTAGGATTAGTTTTATAAAACTGTGCAAGCGGGTGAAGGGGGCAGCACAGGGCTGCCTCGAGTTGCACAATTCCAAAAGGCATCACTTGATTTGTGTTGTATGTGAATTATACCTCCGGTAAGTAATTCTAAGAGTTTGGAACCATGTAGGAAATTTTTGTAGCAGTTTTATGCAATAGAAATGTCAAACTGATGTGGATATAAATGGGACAGATGGCTGAAAAGCAAACGTCCAATATACCTAAGGAAGAAAGATGGGTAGTTTTGACTAATTCCTTAAGAGTCAAACTAGTGAAATGTTTCCTACGCTTGAAAGTAACCCATGAAATACTTGTTATTTCTAGCAGGCAATGTGTTAAAAAAATATTGTTTGTTGGTGATTCTAAAATGTTTATAATTAATGGTAAGATAAAGACAATTTTTAAACTATCATTGAAAATGACCCTGCTTAAAAAGATACAAAAAAGTTGTGACAAAAAGCTAATTATTTATAGTTCTGCTCTCTAAGCAGCAAAAACAACCTTTCCCCTCCTTTCCATCAAGCACAGGTTTATTGAGAATATAAAATTATGATTCTGTAACACCCACAGTATCTTAAAATATCACACACGCGGCCTTCAAAGGGCTCTTAAAAACACATCTGTTTAACCCTTTCCCAGAAAAGATTGTGCCCAACCCGCCTCCTTCCCTTGAAATTTCCAGACTCTACAGCTCTTATGGTAAGCCCAAGCTGTCTAACCTTATTCCTTCTGCAAACAGTTTGGGCTCACATACTTTTGTCCTATAATAAAAGAAAATGAAGTTATCATGTCATCTGGAAAATACACTTTTATATTTATTTGTTTTTAAATATTCTCAAGGTCTTTTCTGCTCTAGGCTAGACACTATTCATTCCTTTAACTTTGTTTTATAAGATCTATCTTCTAAGAGGAAAAACATCAAGTTTTATAAGGTATATTTCCCAAATATCAGGCTTGCCATTACAATCACACTGTGCTTACTCATCTTCATTTCATACCTAAGGTTTTCACATCACCAAATTGATCTATTAAAAAAAACAAACACTTTCCACAAAGCCGATCTTCCTATGGAAAACAGTAATGAAACCTAACAGCCCCTCTATCTTGTAGGAAAGGGGGAAAACTACCACTAGGCTACCAGTTTGACTATTCACAGAGCTTTCTGTAGGATGAAAATACTGAATCCTTTTTGATGCTACACCACATGCATTTGTGCTCACAATTCATGTGCATCAAGAAAGCGAGAGTTTAAAGAAACTTCAAAAATGATTAAGGGGAAATTTTAAACACAATAAAAATGGCTTAGTTCACAGAAAGCAAAAAGGTGCCTAAGAATCTATAAATATAGCGGCAGTGATAAAAATAAAGGATTTTTTTCTTTCTTTTTTTCATGTTTTATTATTTTTATTGTTGTTCAATTACAGTTGTCTGCATTTTCTCCCCACCCCAGCCAAACCCACCCCCCCCCCCGCCTCCCCCTTGATTTTGTCCATGTGTCCTTTATAGTAGTTCCTGTAAACCCCTCTCCCCACTATCCTGTCCCCCCTCCCCTCTGGCTATTGTTAGATTGTTCTTAACTTCAATGCCTCTGGTTATATTTTGTTTGCTTTTTTCTTTTGTTGATTATGTTCCAGTTAAAGGTGAGATCATATGGTATTTGTCCCTCACTGCCTGGCTTATTTCACTTAGCATAATGCTCTCCAGTTCCATCCATGCTGTTGCAAAGGGTATAAGCTCCTTCTTTCTCTCTGCTGCATAGAATTCCATTGTGTAAATGTACCATTGTTTTTGGATCCACTCATTTGCTGATGGGCACTTAGGTTGCTTCCAGTACTTGGTTATTGTAAATTGTGCTGCTATGAACATTGGGGTGCATAGGTTCTTTTGGATTGGTGTTTCAGGGTTCTTAGGGTATAATCACAGCAGCGCAATTGCTGGGTCAAAGGGCAGTTCCATTTTTAGTTTTCTGAGGAAATTCCATACTGTTTTCCACAGTGGCCTCACCAGTCTGCATTCCCACCAGCAGTGTCCTAGGGTTCCCTTTTCTCTGCTTCCTCTTCAACATTTGTTTGTTGATTTATTTATGATGGCCACGCTGACTGGTATGAGATGGTACCTCATTGTGGTTTTAATTTTCATCTCTCTGATGGCTAGTTTTTTTTAAGGTCAAAGAAAAGAGCAATGTAAAAATGCTTTAAGCTACATAAGAAAAATTCAAGGTCAACATTAGAAAAGACTCCTTAACAGCATAGTAGAAGAAAGACCTTTCCAGATATATAGTGAGAAGTACTACTTGGGAATAGCGTTGATTAAGTGTTTAAAAATTAGGGAGTTCTACAACTGTCTGAAGACTGGGCCAGATGACCAGTGTTATCTTTCTAAAATATAAGTGAGATTATGTCACTTTCCAATTTAACACTCTAGAGGGCTCACTATTAACTACAGGTCAACCCTGAAATGTGATATTACTTCCTTTCCCCCAAATGCCTGTATTTTTTTTTGTTCAAGCAAAGCCTATGATATTTTCATTTGAATACATCTGCTATCATATGTATTAGATTATACTTTCATAATTTTTTTTAATATATTGAGCTTCCACATCACAGAGTGCTGTTATGGACTACATTTCCCCCTCCCAAATTCATATTGTAAAGCTCTAACTGATGGTATTTAGAGACAGAGTCTTTAATGAGGTAAATAACGTTAAATGAGGTCATAAGGGTAGGGCCTTAATCTCACAGGACCAGTGCCCTCACGTGAGGAAACACCCACCAGACACCTCTCCCCTAGCAGAGGTTTGCATGGAGGAATGGCCCTGTGAGGACACAGTGAGGAGGCCGGTGTCCAAACCTAAAGGAAAGACTTCACCAGAAACCAATCAAGGTGCTCCTTGATGTGGGACTTCTAGCTTCCAGAACTGTGAGAAAATAAATTTGTTCTTGAAACCACCCAGTCTGTGGGATTTTGTTATGGCAGCCTGCACTGACTACTTGCAAATGCCAAGAAAGTATTATGTCAAGTAGAGTGTTTTTCAAAACTAGCCTTAAAAGGTTCACAAGTTAGTAAATTTTTCTTCAATTATTATCACATACCTTTTGAACAACATCTTAAAATTGGAAAAGTATATGTGATTATATCCGTAAAAACTTGGTCGTGATTTGTGTTAGCAGCAACAAAACATTTGATATGGACACCTTGAAAAAAGGGACATTCTGACAAGGGTAATTTGATGAAGTCATGTCAAAATGACCCTATTATAAGGCAAAAATCCATTTTTTTAAATTAGTAGGTACTATGTACAGGGATAGCAACGACTCAATCTACTCCTGCCTATTGCCTATCCAGAGCTGGCAAGAGTGGTCAGGATAGGTGCATGGCTACCTATTTTACTGCCATTAACTCAATTAAACAAACAAACAAAAAAACAGGTGAAAGTAATGCATTTTTGTTTGTTGTCCTTTTTGTACTTCAGCATGTATCTGTATCAAAAGAGCCAAGCAAAATGTAACAAAATCATGTGTTACTAACCTCTTCTAAAGCCTATTGTTATTCTTATTCCATGATCTTTCACTGATAGGAGTAATACAGGAGTTACTATTTTGAGATGATTATAGTATGACCCTTGAACAAGGGGTTTAGGGGTACTGACCCCTTCCCCGCAAAGTCAAAATTCCCCATACAACTTTTTTTTAAAAAAAAGATTTTGTTTATTTGTTTTTAGAGAGAGGGGAAGGGATGGAGAAAGAGAGGGAGAGAATCATTCATGTGTGGTTGCCTCTCACACACCCGCTACTGGGGACCTGGCCTGCAACCCAGGCATGTGCCCTGACTGGGAATCAATCCGGCGACCCCTTGGTTCATAGGCTGGCACTCAATCCACTGAGTCACACTAGCCAGGGACCCCATATAACTTTTGACTTCCCTAAAACTTAACTACTAATAGCCTACTTACCAATAACATAACAGTTGATTAACATGTATTCTGTTATCTGTATTATATATTGTATTCTTACAATAAAGTAATCTAAAGAAAATAAAATGTTAAGAAAATCGTAAGGAAGAAAAAATGTTTACTGAAATAAATCTACATGTAAGTGGACTTGTGTAATTCAAACCTGTGTATTTATCTACAAAAGTTCTTGCTGGAATAAACCCAAGAAGTCCTAAAGATAAAGAATCTCATTAGTGCAATATTTCAAATAAAGACCTTCATCAGAAAGAAATGAAACAAAACATTATAGGAAGCTCTGTCATAAGAGTTGAAGGGCTACTGTGGAAAAAAAAGGAGACTAATTTTCATGTAATCATAATTTCATTTCAAAAGGAAAACTAGAATGTCATACGAGGGGGGAAAGGCAAGAAAAGGGAACCAGTGTGGGGATCACACAGGTACTTCAGTTAAAGAATAGTAGCTGGCCAGAAATGAGGGTTAAAAAAGCTATCAACACTTTCTGTAGCAATAGTGTAATACATATCTATAACCACAAAAGCATTTTATATAAAGTTTTTGACATGCAATCTAAAGTTCACTGAGACAACTCTTCCTTTAGAAGAGGATGTTTCAATGCATCTCAGCTTAGTTGGCTTTTCTTCCAGAAAGGGGGAGGGAGTGGGACGGGGAATAAGCAAACAAGAATTTCTGTCCAATCCCTCTTCTTCTTCTTTGCTTTAAATTTTTTCCATATTTGGAGATGAAAGTCATTACACTGTCTCTAACAACAAAAAAAAATTTCCAATCCTATATACAAATCCAATTGTCTAATTTTGAATAACAGGGAAGTTCAAAGACAGTCAAATCTGGTCATTTGTCTTGGATACTATTTTCAAATAGCAAGGCAAATTTTAAAAGCCATCCTTTAAGTATCTTCCCTTCTTCTGAAATAAAGGAAGGAAGAAAGAGAAAAAAGGGGGTAAGAAGTAAAAAAAACATTACCAAGGTACAAATTGAAGCAAAGATAAGGAAAAACATTAGTTAGCATCATATGGTTGTGCCTTCATAAGCTTTCTGGATGTGAAGTTAATTTTCCTTGCACTAGGTTGTATCACTTCAAATGATCAGACAAACTCTGCCAAATTTGTAAAGCTACAACAAATGACAAATCAAATGGGGAATACGTTTTTCTACTTTCCAATTATCAAAACAAAACTCTCCAAGCCAGGGAGCTATACACATTTTTCCACAGGATTCCCATGGGAACGTTTGTGTTTACTCAGGTCCATGAGGTTAGATTATCAAGTGTATGCTTTTTATATACCAAATGTGGACAATATAAATTTACATTCAGAAGGCACCTCCCCCCTTCTACAGTCAACCAAGCATAACTAAGTCCCTTCAGTTGTTAGTAACACAATAAATGTCTAACACAAGTTTACTTTATAGAAATATTTGAGCAACTCAGTAACATTCTTTGCAGCAGCAATAATAAACCAATAGGCTTCAAAATGTGATTGAAATTTGGATATGACATGTAACATTTGTAAAATCTCATCAGGTCACTAAATGAGATTTCACCTGTCCTGTCTATACCCAAAAGAGTTATATAAGTAAAAGAACTATAAATACATGTAACTTACTAGACTTCCCCCCCAGAACAACTATATCATAAAAAAGACAAATGGTGCTGATGACTTGCAAAGAATCATGAAAATAAAGCAACCACATAGATTATTTATATTCAAGTTTGCACCATGCTTTAATCTGAAAGCATGGTGCAAAGAATATTTACAACATTCTTCTTGAAAGTTAAATACAGTACATAAAAATAAAGGTGCAATGCTACTCGGCCATAAAAAAAGAAGGAAATCTTACCATTTGCGACAGCATGGATGGACCTAGAAAGCATTGAATCTAATCAACAAACTGAACTAACAAGCAAAATACAGACTCACAGAGAGTAGACTGAACAGATGTCAGGGGTGGGGGCATTTAGGGGGCAACAACTGAGCAAAAAAGAAAAAAAACAGAAAAAAACTCATGGACAAGGACAACAGTATGGTGATTGCTGGAGAGAGAGGTAGAGGAGGGTGTAGAGGGGACAAATGGTGATGGAAGGAGACTTGACTTGGGGTGGTGAACACACACCACCCCAAGTGTACAGATGATGTATTCTAGAATTGTGCACCTGAAATCTGTATAATTAACCAATGTCATCCCAATAAAGTCAATAGAAAAGAAAAAAAATAGTCACAAGGCAATCAGGACTTCATCTACTTAGGTTTTCCACATGGGGGCTAGAAATTGTCCAGTTTTATGGGGTGAGGGAAGTGGGGGAAAGCAATCTTGGAAATGTATCAAAATTTTGAATGTTTCAGAATATTTTGATGGTTTATGAAGACAACATGACAAGTGTTGATCTTTTATTCTCCATGCTTATGACTCTCTCTTCAAAGAACCTAAAACCTAGGAAAGCTTTTTTGGAGTTTAGACTAACCATTGTTGAACCAAGATTCCTCTACAACAAAGTGAACTTTTGACTTTTATTTGGATACAACCAGTGGTAGTATCATTTAACTGAAATCTCTAAAAATTTGCTATGAAATCTGCCATATTTTAACATCCATAAAATAATCTTTAATATGACTCCCCACGGTAATAAAAAAAAGGATGCATTTTTTTCTTCTTTTGAAGGAGAAGTGGGTATGAAAGAGAACTAATTTGTGGAGAAGCTCTTACTGCCAAGCATTAACAGGTATGTCTCAAACGTTACCTAACTTATTACTTATTTTCCACAACAACCCTAGGATTTAGGTGTCAGTAGCCTCATTTGATGCCAGGACCTGCACTTTCAAACCATGACTCAAGCCTTTAACACAGAAGTCTAAGTTTAAAAGCACACATATTAAAAGTTTAGATTTTGGCCTATAGCTTTTCCTTTAAAACAACTGAAATATTGTAGATTAGTAATGAGGTCTTCATAGAAACTTTCTGTCCTTCCTTGGTTTACAGTTATGCCTTGAAATAAGCAAAAACTATTTGCTGTACAACCTGTTCCTGGTTCAACAATAATCTTTTGTTGATTGTTTAACTTTAGTTGTGGTAACTTTACATGTGCTACCTCACTTAATCCCCCAAACAGTGCTGTGAAATAGGTACTATTGTTACTCCATTTTAGAAATGGGGAAATTGCTCTATGGATTTCAATAACTTTCCCAAGAATCCAAACCCAGACACTCTTGATTGCAGAGCCAGCCCTCTTTGCTCTACTGCCACCAATAAAGGAACTAAGAACAGCAATACTTGATTAATTTAGGCCCCACCACTTTGTCACTACATTTAAAAAAAAAAAAAAAGTACAACTGAAATTAACTGTTGAACTATCAGGGAAGACTGGATTTGTTATGATGTTAGGATGATGTGAGCTACTAAACAGGAAACTATCTTCAAGTACCTTCAATCATCTCAAAGTACTTATTTTTTTTTTAAGATTTTATTTATTTTCAGAGAGAGAGGAAGGGAGGGAGAAGGAGAGGAAAACAAACATCGATGTCATGTGCCAGAGAAACAGATCAGTTGCCTCTCACACGCCCCCAACCAGGGACTTGGCTTGCAACTGAGGCATGTGCCCTGACCGGAAATCAAACACATGACCCTTCAGTTCACAGATGCTGATGCTAAATCCACTGAGCCACACCAGCCAGGGCTCAAAGTATCTATTCTTAAAGCAACTACCACTCTAATAGACAGCTCTCTGCTAGACAACATGTTGTTTGCCTCTTCTGACTATTCTCAACGTAGAATCAACAGAATTATGAGCTTCTGAATATTCTGACAGGCCTCAGAAGCTGTCTCATTCAAACTCACATGGAGGTCCTAGGAGTCCACTGCTTCAATGAGAAGGGTGTCTGAAAAGTGGAGGGCACAGCACTTTCCCCTCATGAGAGAGCTCGTTCCATTCCTCAGCATTTCTCATTGTCCTGAGTTCTTCCACAAGGCAATTTTTATTCTTCATCACACAGTATTTTTTAATTTGTTCTTTTTCATAAGCCATGTCATCCTGGCGTAATCACTAATTTTGTTGTACATCCTGTAGCTGGATAACACTGGAATTTATTCTGCTGCTGTGAAAACACAATACTATCACTAAAGCAATAGCCTCTCAATAACCTTGCAGATTAAATAGAATGTGCCTTCCTCCATGAGGTCAGGCAGGGCCACCTGCAGTGAGTAGCTAAAACATCTAAGAGAAATAGATCCCTTGGAGTTATCTGAATGAAACAGCTCAGGCATTGTTTGATCCAGTTTAAGTCTAATACCAAGAAGGATAAAGGACAAATAAAGTAACTTATTTGAGTCTGGTGCTATATAATGTTTTGATAAGACTATAAAGACATCTAAACTTTCCTTTGAGGCAGCTTTGTGTCCTGGACAATACACTGAAGGGATGCTCTGGGTCAAACAAGATGCACAGGCAGTGTGGATGTCATAGGACTTCAAGTCTGAGCTCTTCTTCTCGGCCACTAAACCAATAGACAGAGGTTTTATAAAAGGAATTTAAGATTCTTAAAAAGGGAAAAAGAGGAGCAGATCCAGACCCTGAGAGAATTTGTGCTGAAAAGGTATTCACAGGTAAATAAAAACTTTTTGGTTGGAACACCCAGGAAAATGTTATAAAGCAAAGGCAACCACAGACTAGGAGAAGAAAACAGTCTTACAGTGATTTACTCCTCTATAAATGGGGGCATTTGGTCAATCTTGAGGATTAAAAAAAAAACGTACCTGCCTAAACTACCAGACTTGACTCTGGAGATCTAAAGCTGACAGTGAAAGGAGGAAAGGAAGGAGACTAAATCTTTTTCCACAGAGACTGAGACAACACACTCATCCTGATAAATTGTCAGGCTGTTTAGGGACAGAGTGTCAAATTTTCCTCAAATTTGACCTTCAGACAATTAAGACATTCTTATGTAGCTACTTAGAAGAACAATACACCATGGCTCAATTTTCAAACTGAAAAAAATACCCTAACATTGTATTAAATACCATAATAATTATGCTACCGCAAGATGACAACGCTAAATCTCATGACAACACTCCAATGATTCATGAGACAGTTATAAAGAATAATGTAAACACTTAGGATGATTTAACTATGAATTTTACCCAGGTGCTTACTTTACATTTACTCAGAATTCATTCCAAGTCTTCTTTCGGGCAGTGGCTCCTGGTCTTAAATCATAGCATAGCTCATATTTAATGAGGGCAATTCTTGGGTTTCAGAAAACTTTTTAATAATGGGGCACTAAGGAGGGGACAGTGAGAGATAGAATGGGAAGGAGAATGAGAGAAAACATGACTATGAAAGAGAAATGGGTGAGTTGGGGAGTACAGAGGAGAAGTTGGCATCCTTGTTGTTGAGATAAACAACACACTTATATTTGCACCAGAAAACACCACTGAAGGGAAATATTATCAAGTTATTTCCACAAATTCAAACACAAAAGTACACACACACACCCTACCAGACACCACTAAGTAGTACCACATAGAAGTTTTTCTCAAAGAAACAGAATGAGAGAATTCAATTCAGAAGCTAGCACAGTGAATCAAAATGGATTCATATTCCTGCTGTCAAAACAAGTTTGTTTTATAAACCAAAGCTTTCCAAACCTGGAGGGAATATTATCTCAAACCATCCCTGGTTTTGTGCAACTCAAATAATTTTAATGGGCTACAACCCCACCCTTCTACCCACTATGCTGACTTATAGAAGTGCCAATTTTAAGAAAATAATGAATGTTTCCTTAAGTATCTCATGCTTGTATCAATTTGCTTGTCTCTGAAAGAGCTGAACATACTGAAGAAAATGCTTGTTTTATAGATACTAAAATAGAACACAATAATCTTAAAGGATATTTAATGCAAATAACCACCTAGTGGCAAATCAATTATGCAAAATTGACTTTGATTGTAATTAGTCATCAATCTCTTTTATGTATTTGTGATCTTGTTGATAAAACATTATACTAGTGTTTGGTATTCAGAGGAACATTTGACAAGGTTAAGTTTTTAAGAACACATTGTACGAAAGAATCAAGAGAACTGCAAAATCATTAACTCACTGGACAAATTCAGAATGTTGCAGTGGGTGTTATATTAGTAAATCACTTTATTACTGCAATCATTTGTTAACTTAAAATTTCTTAGCACTTCACTGAAACTCCTGTATACATAAACAAGGCAGAGACATCTATCAAAACAGTTCAATCTTCAAAAAAAAAAAAATTCTTGGGACTAGTAAGGAGGATGAATAGAGGTTGGATGTGGGCAAATAGACGGATATAATGGAAGGGACACTGAAATTTATTATAAATTCTAGAACAGCAGTGGGAAAGGATCCCCCCCTTTCCCTGACCAGTGTTAGGGTGAAAAGTACAGTATGCTGGACAGCGAAGGAAAGGGGAAAGATGAAACAAAATGTGGGATTACATCACATCTCGTATTTTCTACCAGTAAAAGCTTATGTTTCAAGAGTCCCAAGCCTCCAGTAGAGTTCAGGATGCCCTTTCCCACAGGTTAGGATAAATGCATGTTTGAGTTAGAATGAGGGTGACCATATGACCAGGGTTTGCCAAGAACAGTCCTAGGATTGTCCAAGACCAGTTGCCCAGGCATAATTATTCATTCACCTATTTTTACTCTCTAAAGCATCCTATGTGTATAGTCCTTTACATGGGCACTCTAATAATGGAAATCAACCACAGTGTATAACACCTTTCCTATGAAAAAAAGCATGCTCCAGCTGACAGTTGAACATGGAGACATAAAATGTACAATTAGAGATTACTTATATTTAATAATTCCTATTTGGGCCCAGCAACAGTGCTGTGCCCTCCCCTCAAACTTTGCTTTGTTTTTTCTTCCTCTAAAATGACTCTAAAATACCCCAAAGTTATTGTATTTTCCAATATATAGCATGTTATAATTGTGATATATCATTGTCTTGAAGTGTCACAGTGAAAATAAGTAAATGCATTAAAAAGTTACTGATTCATTCACTCACACATTAAGTACTTGGTGCTGGGTACTAGTCTAGACAGTGTTGATATACCTGTCATGGAGTTAGCATTCTGGTGGGGGTAAGACAAACAACACTGAACTAGTACATATTTATATACTGTCTGGTAGAGATAAGTACTATGGGGAAAAATACATCAGAGTAATATAGTGCAGGGTAGGAGGAGAAGGGAGTAAGGAAGCAAATCACATAGCTGTCTGGGTTTTGAAGGGCAAAGAACAGAATCAGTTTAGTGTACTGATGTTAAGTGAGTTAATGGCAGAACGAGTAAGATCAGAGAGGAATCTGGGAGCTAGATCACATATGTAGGACTTTACATTTTTAATTATAAGATAGAGAAGCCCTTTGAAGGTTGGGTACTGAGCACAGGAGAGATAAAATGTCAATTACATTTAAGGGCCCATTCTTCCCTACTATATTAAGAATAAACTGAAGTGGGAGGTAGGGGTGGGCAGGAAGGGTGAGAGAAGGTAGACAATTAGACCAATTAGAAAGCTATTACAATCAGTAATCCACGCTAGAGATGATGATTACCTGGATCAAAGTGATAGTAGTGGGGGTGTTAAAGATGGCTGCATTCTGAATTTATTAAAAAAGGTTTTTCATTTCAAAGTAATTTTAGATTTACAGAAAATTTGGTAAGATAATACAGAGTTCCCATACCACCCTCACCCAGGTTTCCCCAATAATTAACATTTCATGGTATATTTGTCCCAACTAAGAGCCAACATTGGGATATTACCATTAACTGAACTCTAAACTTAATTTGGACTTCACCAATTTTTCTGGATCATTTTTAAGGCAAAGTTAACTGGATATACTGAATAACTGTGATGGAGTATAAGAATAACAGGTCAAAGGTATCTCTAAAGTCTCGCCTGAGCAGCTGGAAAGACGGAACTGTCATTTCCTGGGATGAGGAAGGCCATGCTTGAAAACCAAGTTGAATTTGGATATGTTAGTGAAACTCCTATTAAAAATCCAAGTGGAGATGTCCTATAGGCAATTAGTTTTATGAGCATAGGTTTCCAGGAAGAATACATGTTAGTTTGAGAGAGAGTTTAAAAAATAGAATTGCAAGAACTTGATACTTAATTGCATATGATGAGTATGAAAGAAGCTGAAATGACTCCATGGATTTTAGGTAAGAAAAAACAGAAAAATGATGTTAGAAAACTTTTTCAATTTTAGCCTTCTCTTAACTAATAGCCACACTTTACCATAATTCTCTCTAATGAAGCTACAAATCCCAACTGTCAAAATTTCAGTAATAACCTTTTAAAAAAATAATACATTTTGCAGAAAGCATTATTTTTAAAAAACAGGACACATATCAAACATATCAAACTTTTCTTGGTAAAAGAAACAAAAATTCTTTTGGCAACATTATAAGAGATCAAAAAAACTGATATTGTAAAGTTTACTTGTATACAAATATATTTAAGCATCCTTTCTTCACTCTTGTGTTTCAGACTAATGCTGATAATCTGCAATCATTCTTTTAATGACTTTCAGAAGAGTAAGAAATTTTTTAAAAAGGTGTTAGTGAAAGCTCATCAATGAAAATACACAATAACCTATAACAAAAAGGAAGAATTTGGACATCTATAGTAATTCACACTTGACAAAAGACCTGCTGACATGTCTTATTCCAAATGATGTGTCTGAAGTTTAAATATCAGTATTTTAAGGTTTGAACATTAAACAATGAAAAATGCTTTCTCAATTCAGTTCCTTCCAAAGAGAAAATGAGTGATGAAAATTACCATAGGCCATGACAGAGCATAATAGCAATTTAATACCCTGGCCTTGCTAGGTAAATGGGCTGGAATTTTACAACATCAAAAAACTATCTTTAAACAAAAGGAAGGAAGGAAGGAAGGAAGGAAGGGAGTTTAGGGTGCATGTCTATGGTTTTCAATATAAAAGTTACATTTTCAAGCAACTATTTGGGTTTTCCTTTAATTCAGCATCTGACCCCTCCCTTCCATTTCCATCACAATCGCCACCTCTGGCCCAGATTTTTGAAACGGCCACTTAACTAAACTCTTCCTCCTACACACTAATCCAACAGTCACAAAATTGAGCTTCATTCCTAACTGTGGCTTTAAACTTGACATTTGGGCTTTACCTCTTTAAACTTCAGTTTCTTAACCTGCGTGAAGGCAGTAAGTATCTCCTCTTATCTACCTCTCAAGGTTACTATGGGAAAAGAGTTAAATAATGTATGCCAAACTTATTTATAAGGAACTCTGTTACAGTATTATCATCATATTCTGGCACAAAGACATAATCATGTTAAGACCATAACACAAATTCTTCAAGGATTTTTTGTTGCCCATTAGATGAGAACAAGTTCCTTGGCATGATGCTGGAGAACAGCTGCAATATAACCATAAAATACCCCCCCCCTCAGGCTTTCCTTTCTCATAAAATAATCCACTTTCAAGTGACACTAGACTAGTGTTTATCAGACTGCACATCTTAACTCATTAGTGAATTAAGAAATCACTGAGTGGACTATGATGATCATTTTAAAAAAGGAAATAGAATAGAAAATTCTTAGTATATGAAACATAGGAAGGGTAAGTATTGTTTTATGAAATTTACCTTTTGATGTTGTATATACATGTTACTGGGAAGGAATGTAAAAATGTGTTTCTTACTCTAGGGTCCATGCAAAAAAGTGTGGCAAACCCTATGGTGAACTACTCACTCTTTTCCAACCTCGCCCTCATGATCTTCAATCTTCTGGCCATACTGATCATGTTCCTTGCACCCAACTACCCTTCCACCTAAACTTTCTGGGTCACCCTTCCTTACCTGAAAAGTGGTGGTAACGCAAAAGACCACCTCACATGCTGCTGTGAACAGCATATCAAAGTGCTTTGCTTTTAGGTATTAAAAGAGATGAGGCACCAAAAGATTATCTTTGCCCTTCCTTCTTTCCCGACTGCAAACCCATATGATAAGGCAAAAAAGTAATGCCAGTAGACTTGAGCATTAGAGGCAAAAGAAAAATGAACCCAGTGGATACTGAGCTGTAACAGCTATAAAATTAGGAGTTTCCTATTACCTTGGGTCCTACACTACTATTCATATGAAAAAGGCCTTTAGGTCAAACCATATATGGTGCACTGCCTGAAGACAGACTACAGCTTACTATTTCCTTGCTGCTTGAGGGCAACAATTAACAACTATCAGTGCCTCTTGGGTTTACTGAGAATCCTGAGGGCTTTCTGTCCCTGTACTACTGGGGCTTCTCAACCATGAGGTTTATTTATTAATAGTTGTTCTATAAACTTTCCTTACTGTGAGTTAGCACATTTCACTGATGATAGGGGACCGGCCTTTAACAAGCTGCCTATTCTAATTTGCTATTTATCTTCTGTAACCTATTAACCCACAAAATCATATTTGTAAGGACTGTGACTAAAATGCAAATCAATGTGTAATGAGTGCAGACCTTACTGGAGGCAGGACACCCATGCTCAGTGCCCAGGTGTTGTGAGTTACATGTTGACGGGTCAGAGGCTTTTTGTTTACTTCCTGGTTCTTAACTATGGTAGTCAATTTTCAAATAAATGAAGTACTGTATCAGGGATAACATTAAATTTTAATTATTAAATCAATAATTTGCAAAAATTATACTGCGATCTCCCACAATGAAGAATCAAATGAAGTTTTGGCCTTTCTTCCAAGTTCTACCTTTCTACTCAAGACTACTCAATGCATGTATATGCAAAAATACTAAAACATGAGCCGTATACATAAACACACATCCCTATTTGTCCACTCACAACTCTTCATGGCTTTCTACCATCCACTAATAAAGCACACTCTACTTATTATAATATTCAAGGCTCTCTATTTCCAGCCTCAACTTGCAACAATCCAGTTTGATAATCTCTACCTTCCAGAAAAAAACTGCTGGTAATAACTTGTGACTTCTTGCTCCCTAACTTCTGTTTGATGTCAACTTTACACATTCAACCTCACTTAGCATCAATATAATATTACTATGGTCCATTACAATGAAATACTTTCAGGAACACTTATCTTGATTTATGCTTTAGGGCCTGCCTCAAATGGCCTCCCTTCCTAGAATGCTCTCTTTTTGAATCCTAAAAGCCAAAAGTAACCTCTTCAACTTCCAAAATGACTGGACCTTGTTATCACTCATGGATTATCACCATGTATGATATGTAACAGTTTAATATTGGCTACTAAAAAAAGCCCTCTGTCCTAGGTCTCTGTACTCCATAAAGCAGTTAGCATATGATAGGTCCCAAGTGTGGGAAACTTCAGGGCAATCTCATCCTCTGTCCCCAGTCTTATGAGTTGTTTTTCTTCAGTATCTTGAATAAAATGTTCTTTCTCCTCCACTCTCATTCTCACTGTCCTATCCCATGGCATCATTATAACACATAAAGTACTGAAATGCTCTCTTAATTCATTTCCCTAGCTGTCCTAGCCAACCACACAATGCAAATAAAATTAATCTTGATAAGATTATAATGACCACCATTACCAAACCATGTTTGTTTTCAGTTCTTATCCTCTTTCACCTCTCTGTGGCATTCAGCACTCTTGATCAGGTCCTCTTTTAAATTCTCTCTTCATACTTCCTAGACCAATATACCCATTTTCCTTCTTCTCCTCCTATCTTTCTGATAATATCTACTCAATTGCCATGCTTTTATCTTAATGCCCCTTAAATGTTGCTGTTACCCAGTATTTGTGACTGGCTCGCTGGCTCGCCTGGCTCTCTGTCTCTCTCTCCCATTCTCTGGAGTCAAATTATCTAGAATGAAATCCTGAACTGCTACAGACAAGGAGGTTGGTGCAACCCTTCTATGACAAAACTCCTTCATCTGTTAAGTGGGAATGATAATATTATTCAAGGACCAAAGTTTATACACTAAAATACATTTTTTTTAAACCACGGAAAGCACTTACAATAGTATCTGAAACATGGATAGCACCATATGACTGGTTCATCTCCCTGCCCTTTGGCTTTAACCATTATATATACTGACAATTCACAAAACTTTTCTATCGTAGTATTCATTCATTCATTACACAGTACTACTTACAAATTTTTCCATTACATTTACAGGTATCCAACAGCAGGTTAATTCTATCTTGGTATTATGAGGGAAAATACATAAGTCATGCTACCACTTATGCTGCATCCCTCCTCAAAATCTTCACTGCATTCCCCACACTCTCCTGAATCAGCCCCAATCTTTTAAGTAGGCAGTGAAGATCCTCTACAATCCACTAACTTTCTCCAGTTCTAGCTACTGCCATTCTTCTTGTATCCCAGTAAAAACTGATAGACTCCTTCAACTGAATGCTTTACAAAAGCCCCACGAATGCCAAACAAACCCTTTATACTGAAACTGTTACTCTCTTGGTATCCTTCTATCACCCATAAAGATACTACAAAGGATAGATTAGAAAGGATGTAAAAATGCTAAAAATACTTTATCAGCTCCTGAATAAAAAAGGAAACCAGAATTATAGAGCTGAAAGGGCTCATACAGAACATCTAGTCCAGGACACATTAAGGCAGTTGAGAAATTTGCTCAAGGCACACCGTGATTTACTTACTGGCAGCATAGAAACCAGGCCCCCAGGCCACTAGGTCCTTGAGGTCAGCACTGTTGCACCTCACAAACCAGTGTGGTCATTTGTAGGGCTCTCATTCCCCCAACACTGAGTTGCATAAACATAGGACTTATATGTGTGCATGTCATGGAGAAGCAAATCCTGGTGGTCCTTATCATTTATTTACAAGCCTGTGGGCAACATACTCTCCTCTTATCCCATTAGCGTTTGTTTAAAGGTTGTTTGTAAGGTTTCAGGACCAGAACAAAAGGAGATCTTTCTCTAATGCCAACCTGCATGCAATCAGGAACACTGAGGGAGAACTAGAGCTAGTCATGCCAGTCATGCCAGGTACAAACTAATTCAAGAGACTGAGCTTGCATTTATTCATACATATTCTGGTAGACTTTCTGCCACAGTAACATAAGCCAAACCAAAAATGGAAAGGGCTCAGCACTTCAGGGTTGTAAGCAAGTATCAAAGTGCACATATACATTTAGACCACTGACTTTTAAAGGGGTGTTGACAGTACGTAATTACATATGTATATATTGCATGAATGCATATAAATAAGCCTCCCTCCCCAGATATACTAAGGAGAGGAGAGTGAGGATGGTGAGAGGTAGATACGTGCATTTTAAGACATTCAACATATTCCAGTCCTGATTGAACCACTGATTTAGATCTGGTGTGATTCAGAACAAGCCTGGCTAAGAAGACAACATATATATTTATACTGATAATGGTTAACATTTTTTATAGTGAGTCATAGCTCACCAAACCCTGACACATTTACTGTAATCAAAAGAGACCTGGAAAGCTGACAATGCAGGCAGCATCACTACCATTATTCTACAGAAGAGGAAACGGAGGCTCAGGGGAAAGATGAGTGCTCAGGATTCCAAAGCTTACTGGCAAGAATTGAACCCTTGGTCTTCTATTTCCAAACGTCATGCTCTTCTGGGAGAGTGCTAACAAGCTGGAAGTTAATGATAAAAGCTGACCTTAAACTCAAAATCTATGATTTAACATTATTGAACTTAAAATGCAGACTGTGGTATCATTCAATCTTAATTTACTTTATTTAAGAGAGGACTTATTTTTTCTTCCTTTTTTTCATTTTCTGTCATCCTCAAGGGAACACGACAAAAATGCCATGTACCAGCTGTACTGAGAAGGGCAAAAATCTAAGGATTGGATGGATGCCAGGAGGCAGCGATCAATAGCAGTTGTGTTTAGAATTTAGATGAAACTCATGTAAAAAGCAATTCAGTGATGCTGAAGCCACATGACAATATACTTTATAGTTTCCAAAGAAAGCTACACTAATATAAATCAATGGATCAGTTTGAGAATGTGTATCAGTTCTAACTGAAGGAAAGGAGATGACTTTATGAGATAAAAATCAAATGTCTGCAGAAAGGGAGAAACGATGTAAACAGCTGCAAGTCAAGATGGGTAAAATAACTAGTCTTAACTCTAGCTTAATCATCTTATAATCTAAAGACAGATACGCAATATAATTCTTGATAGAGAATCTTCTGGATCATGTATACACTATTTCTGCATATTCCAAGCTTTACATTTGATCTGAAATTGCAAACAATTTACTCCTTCTAGTAAAGATAAAATGAGGCTACATTAAGAGCCTACTTACTCTTTAATAATGTAAACTCTTACTGTTGGACCAGGTACAGGACAAAGGCTCTATAAGTACCAGTCAAATTGATGTTTATCTGTAGATGGTGAAAGTAAAAGAGTACATACTTAATTCACACAAGATATGCATAAAGCATATTTGAATAACAGGAATCTATGGCAAGAATGAGGTAAACCCAATGAAGAAAAAACTCTACTCATAGGAAAGTAATTACTTCTCTGATTAGATGATCCTTCAGACTCTATCTTTCTCAATTTCTCTGGTCACTTATTATGCACATATTTCAATTTATGCAGTTACAACAGTTACATGAAGGACCGTTCATACTTATGTCCATTTCATCACCCTTATGTTCCCTATTCAAAATATAGTCCACTTTAAAAGCCCTCAGAGTCCTCTCAGATGACATGAATAGTAGAGACCTACATGAGGTTGGAAGGCCAGCAAACAACCTCGAATTCAGTGTAGAAACTGGAAAATTGACTGAAGTGGGGAGGTCTCTGGTACAATTAATTCTTTTACCCCTTTTAGAAAATATACATTTTTCTTCTTAATTTGCATAGGAATCAAAAGAACATTTATTTTCTCATTTGGGAGAAAACATTTAATAAGTTTTAGTAGGTAACATCATACTGCTTGAAGCAGGGGGATTCAGAAAGAAATATATATCTGAGAAATACAAATTTTTAATTTTCTTTCATAGCTCTCAGAAAAATGGGTGGCACCAGGGACTGGCGCCTAATACCTCTAGAGGTACCAGAGAATACCACAACATACTATATAGTCCTGAGTTCACTGATTAAAACATCTAAGCTGAAAACACATACAGAGACCTAGTCCATCACTTCATTTTAAAAAATAATATTTTTAACTGCAGTATGACATATTTAGAAAAATACACAAATAATAAGCACGTAGTTTGATGAATTTTCACAAGAGTACATCTCTATGTATATACCACCCAAAATAAGAAAGCAGAACACTTCTAGTTCCCTAGAAGCACCCCTCATGTCATGTTCATTCCCAGTAACAAACCCCTCTTTTCCCAAAAGGGAACCCCACCATCCTGACTCACCTCAAATGCTAGTTTTGCTTAAAAAAATATTTCAAATACATACAATAAATGCTTTAGCCCTTATACTGTCAAAAAACTTACTTCATATAAATGGTATACTATAGTATTTACTCTTTTGTGTCTGGCTTCTTTTGCTCAATATTTGTGAAATTTCTCCTTCTTACTAAATGTAGCAGTAATTCTTTCATACTATATAACATTTCATTGTATCAAGTCCCATGATTTATCTACTCTATAATTATTTCCAGTTATTCTTTTTTTAATCCTCATCCAAGGTTGTTTATTGACTTTAGAGAACAAGGAAGGGTAGGGGGGGCAGGGAGAGAGAGAGAGAGAAACATCAACTGGGTTACCTCTCATACACTGCCTGACCAAAGATGGACCCCTCAACCTAGGTATGTGCCCTGACTGGGGACTGAACCTGCAACCATTTTGGTGTATGGGACAATGCTCTAACCAACTGAGCCACTCAGCCAGGGCAATTTCCAGTATTTGATGATAATAAATAATGCTGTGAACACCTTTTGGTGTACAGTATGTATTTCTCTTGGGTACAAACTGAGGAGAGGGAGTGTGGAACACAGGATAGGCAAACGTTCAGCTTAGCAGACGTTGCTAAACATTTTCCCCAAGCAGTTATAATATTAATAAAGAAAAGTAAAGCTTAGTGAATTACAGTGGTGTTATAGCTAAATATACACTGATTCAAGAAAAGAATCAGAGATAAATTCCAGGTCTTAAAATTTAATATTACCCTTTATGAGTATTTCAGATACTGCTTAAGGCAATCGTGGTGAGAAGATTTACTAACGTAAAATCTGCAGGACAGAAAACAGATAGACTCTTAAAATAATGCCAAAAGACCTCTGCATATTATGCCCTAAAACAGAAACATTAGAGGATTTTAACATACTAATTCGGTATACGATCTTCACCAACTCACCTAACTTTTCTATAAAGCTTTTTCAGATTTTTTAAAATATATTTTAATGATTATGCTATTACAGTTGTCCCATTTTTTTTCTCCCCTTTATTTCCCTCTGCCTTGCACTCCTCCTCCCACCCTCACTCCCCACACCCCCTTCAGGTAACATCCATGGGTAGTACATGTAAGTTCTTTGGCTTCTGTATTTCCTATACTATTCTTAACCTCCCCCTATCTATTTTCTACCTACCATTTATGCTACTTATTCCCTGTACCTTTTCGCCCTTTCTCCCCACCACATGATAACCTTCCACATGATCCCCATTTCTGTGATTCTGTTCCTGTTCTAGTTATTTACTTAGTTTCTTTTTGTTTTGTTTTGTTTTGTTTTAGGTTCATTTGTTGACAGTTGTGAGTTTGTTGTCACTTTACTTTCATAGTTTTGATTTTTTTTTCTTAGATAAGTACATTTAACATCTCATATAATAAGGGCTTGGTGATGATGAACTCAACTTTAACTCGACCTTATCTGGGAAACACTTTATCTCCCCTTCCATTCTAAATGATAGCTTTGCTGGACAGAGTCATCTTTGATGTAGGTCCTTGCCTTTCATGAATTTGAATACTTCCTTCAAGCCCCTTCTTATCTGTAAGGTTTCTTTGAGAAATCAGCTGATAGTCTTGTGGGAACTCCTTTGTAGGTAACTCTCTTTTTCACTCTTGCTGCTTTTAAGATTCTCTTCTTATCTTTAATCTTGGGTAATTATGATATGCCTTGATGTGTGCTTCCTTGGGTCCAACTTCTTTGGGACTCTGGGCTTCCTGGAGGTCTATTTCCTTTGCCAGATTGGGGAAGTTCTCTATCATTTTTTCAAGTAAGTTTTCAATTTCTTGCTCTTCCTCTTCTCCTTCTGGCACCCCTATGATTCAGATGCTGGAATGTTTAAAGATGTCCTGTAGGTTCCTAAGCCTCTGTGTTGGGAACCACCCTGCATGGTTTCAGAAGCTCTATCCACCATGGCTAAGGGGAAGTGACAGACCTTGGGACCACAAGCCACTGAGGAGATGAAGCTTATCTCCCTGGCAGGAGCACCGCCTCTGCCCACTTTACTTCACCCTGGCTGGCCCAGTGCATGATACATTAGCCAATGATGGGTAAGATTCCTCAAGGGAGGGATGACCCAAGACAGGCAAGATCATGAGGGGGCCCTCAGGGAATAACTTGTGGGGCTATGGAGAAAGGGGATGATGGACCCTCGCGACCTCGGCTTTGACATAGCCTGAGTCCTCATTCTGTCTGCAAGAAGTCTCCTACTCTCTTGGCTGTCTTACTTCCCCTGCCTGACTTAAGCATGAAACAATGCTGGAGGTGGGTGTGGCCCAGTGCTGGAAAGGGCAGGTTCCCCAGGGCGATCAGGCCTAAGAAAGAATGCATAAAGTCCTATGTAACCTGCTTTGCTAATACCATCAATTTAAATGATAAGGGTCCACCGCTTGAAATGAGCTTGTTTCTCCAAAGTTTTATGTCCCTTTAGTCATCTGACCCTGACTCTAAATAAGCCCTCAGAGTTCTTTGAATGTTATCTATTGTTTGATCATTACTGCCTGACGATGATTGATGGGCTTAATCTGAGAATGTGGGCCTTTGAAGCAGCTGGTTGTTTACTAGTTATAATAATGCTCTGTGTACTTTGACACACTTGCAAATTATTTTCCCAGGGTTGTGTGAGAGACCAGCAAGTAGCAAGCTTTGTGGGATATATAGCGGTCCTAACTAAAGACAAGGGGGGAAATATAGAAGATTGTTCTGTGTGGCATGGGCCCAGCTCCCACTCAGAAAGGCCAGTGGAAAGCGAGGTTCGGCACACAGGACTCACGCCCACAGATAGGTTCTCCTGTGGGGCATCAGGCCTGTATTGTACCTAGGCCACTTTGAGACTTGCTTTCTGCTAAAACTCCCTCACCCTGAATTGAGGCAGCAAACTTTTACTAAATATCTTTAAAGTAACTTCCTAAAATCTATGCTAAAACTTCCAAGGACAAGTGTAACCAGTTCAACCACTTTTCCCTTTACATTTGTAAATATACTTCCTTTTTGATGAAATTAGCAACATCCTCTCCTTTGTTTTCTGTAAAAGGTAACCACCTAAAGCGAACCTGTGCATAGTTAGTGAGGACCATCCTCAATGTAATGTGCCCAGAAAAGCAATAAAGCCTGTCAAGGCAAGGGTTGGGACACACTCCTCTTGAGAGAGTGGCTGAGGTGCTCTGAGGCACTCTCCCCTTGAGAGAGTGGCCATGGTATCCCTTCTCCTCCACAGGACTCGGTAGTCTGTGTGAATTTGTTTCGTCTCAGCCACAATGCCTCAGACACTGCAGGCCGGTTTTCGCATGACCTCTCCTCATTTTTTTGAATTCTTGTTTCTTCATTCTGTTCTGGTTGAATGTTTCTTTCTTCCTTCTGATCTAAACCATTGATTTGATTCCCGGTTTCCTTCCTGTCACTGTTGGTTCCCTGCATATTTTTGTTTATTTCACTTTTCACAGCCTTCACTTTTTCCATACTCAACCATTTCTGTGAGCATCCTGATTACTAGTGTTTTGAACTCTGTATCTGATAGGTTGGCTATCTCTTCATTGCTTAGTTGTATTTTTTCTGCAGCTTTGATCTGTTCTTTCACTTGGGCTTTTTTGTTGTTGTTGTTCTCAGCATGCATGTTACAAAGTAAGGGGCAGAGCCTTAGGTATTTGCCAGGGCAGGGCAACCCACATCACTGTGTTGTGGCACTGTCTGGGGTGACGGGAAGTGCGTGTTCAAGAGGGAACAATGCAGGTTGTTCTGCTCAATGCCAGCTTTCAGTCACTTCCCCCGCTATCCACAAGAAATTAAGCTCTTCTGGTGCTGATTCCCCGGTGTGTGGATTTGTATACATTCTAGGACTCTGTGGGTCTCTCCAATGAACTCTCCTGTGAGGCTGGGAGTTTCTCCCGCTGCCTCAACCCTCGCAGGTTTTTCAGCCAGAGGTTTTGGGCTTTATTTCCCCTGTACTGCAGCCCTGGGTTGAGTGGTGTGTCTTGCTCCCCAGTTGTTCCCCCCGGTTTATCTGCACACAAAAGTGGGACCACCTTCTCCTCCAGCCACCACCTTACGGTGAGTCCTCTCTGCCCAGCTGCCTGTATCCACCCCTCCTACCAGTCTGGATGAATGTTTCTTCTTTAACTCCTTGGTTATTGGACCTCCATACAGTTCGATTTTCTATCAGTTCTGGCTGTTTTTTATTTTTAAATTTGTTGTTGTCCTTCTTTTGGTTGTATGAGGAGGCATAGTGTGTCACCTATGCCTCCATCTTGGCCCTAAGACTGGAGCCCCTGTAGTAAAGCTTTTTCAACCATCAGCTGACTATAAATAATACTTCCACTTATTACATAAACTCATTAATCAAGTAGGATAATCTTAATGAAAGTAATCTGAAAAGGATAAAACACTATGTAATGTTACAGAAAATCTACACCAACATAGCCCATAAACAACGAATTCTGTGTTTCTCATCAAGTAAAAACTTAACAGGTGAAAGAAAAATATTCCCACAGAAAACTTTGCAGACACCTGCCTACATCTTTCCCCAAAGCAATAAAATATAGCGAACAGACATCATTTAATGTTGTTGATAACAATAACTGCAGTAATAATAATAACAGTAATAAGATTAGCTAAATAGAGCTTTATATGTATAAAACATTTCATATATAATTTCTTACAGGATTAAAAAAAATGTGAGAAAAATAAGTTCTTCTCAATGACCTTTTCAGTAGCATTAATTGCCTCCAGTAACCAATTCTTCTAGCCACCACTAACTCTTCTTTTTAGAACACTGGCTTATGGTGTCCTAAAAACCATGAGAGGTCTTAATAGCTTAAAGGAGGGCTACTTACTGCTTGGTCATTCTGTAACCTACATATACACTGCAGCCAGTAAAAGTTTAATCTCCAAAAGCGCTTTCCTTATTCACAAAAAGTATTTCACAGGACTAATGGATACCATTAATACTTGAAAATTAAGAATCAGCTTTATTCCGTCACTCATCTCCAAAATCAGTAATGGCCCTTAGGAATTGGTACAAAACTTGTATGTCCATTCTCCTTTGTCTATGTTCTATTTCTTTTTAGTTTTGCTGATTTATTTTTCCCATGAACTTCATCTTCTTTAAAAGACTGGGTACATAGCCTTCTCTTTAAGAAATGGTGGCATTCTCTCCTCCCTTTCCTCCCTATTGTCTTAGGTTCTAAGTATTACATGTATGGCTGGTCCTGTCTATGTACCATATGACAGTGATTTCCATCTCTTCTGGCAAAAGAAGTTTAACGCAAAACTATTTACAAGATAATAACATTTGATATATGTCATTTAGAAGTACACTCCACATAGTTTTATATAATTACCTACACTAGAGTTTGAGGATCGCTCAGTTAGACAAAAGGAGGGAAGAAAAGGAAAACCATTATGTACTTATTGGCACACTTCAACCTTTAAGTTAATTCACTAAGTTCTTAACAAATAGGGTGTGGGTCAAGTATTCTAAAAGGATCCTGACTGCTTACAGAGTTTAATACATTCTGTTTTAATATCAAGGATATGTAACATTAATGTAAGTTAATGGATTTGTTTTAAATTCTGATGAACAAATAAGATGGGGTTGGAGAGAAGTGACAACTCTGGAGAGCACTAGATGTGTTCACGAGTACACCCACAGTTTGGCAGCAGTTTAAATACACTTGAGGCAATTCCATCTTATTCTATGGGCCCAATTACTGGGTTTCAAAAAGACTGTAATTGACATAGCATTGGCATGTAAATATTGGTTTTAAGAATAAATATACATGTATTTCATTGATACATTCAATAAATATTTATGGGCCACACATACTATTGTGCCAGTGATGAAAAACCTCAGTTGTTGCTCATTAGTTTAACAATAAGAGAGGTAATCATTAAGTATCATGGCAAAATAATGTACAGAAAGTATAGTGGAACAAAAAGAAAAAAATATCATTTCTGCGTGAAGGAGTCAGGAAAGGCTTCAAAAGGAAACAGTGCTAACAGGAAGAGGCAATGGAGTAGACATCTTAGGCATTAGGGAAAGCAGATGTAAAAGAAAAGTATAGGAGAATATGGTAGGTTTAACTGATCTCCATGGACTGGAAATGGTAAATTGTTTCATAATATTTCACTCATAAGAAAAAAAATGATTACTGGGATTATGGTGAGGTTTAATAGAAACTAAAAGGAAATTAATAATACTCTGTATCTTTCAGTGGTTATGCAACTAACTGTTCTGTTTCTTAATGTATCTACTATAAAATAGAATTAATTGTAGATGAGGAGAACAATTTCATGAGAAAAAATTGTTTACCTGCAATTTCTGTTTTAGTTTTTAAGATTCTCAAATGTGAATACTCTTGACTGCCTTGGAAATGAGCTGACAGTAAGGCCTAATCTTTAAGTGCTGAGTTATAGGCTGTAGAGTCCTGTAAAGTAAATTCAAGCCTGGGCTCTGCCACCTCAGCCGTGTGATCTTGGGAAAGTTACATACATTTCCTAAGCCTCAATGAACTCTAAAAAGACGAAAAATCTAAAAAATGAAAATAATACCAGTCACTTCATAGTGCTATTTGTGAGGATTAAAGCAATGATGAAGGCAAAGGCTTAATCACAGTATTTGCAACATAGTAGTCAGTCAGTGAATGATAGCAGCAACTAATCAATACTATGTTTTACATCAGCTACAGAAATTATCATAATCATACAGCAAACTAACATTGCTAGTATAACTCCATGTCTACACACACACACACACACAAAAGAAGATACTCTTTACAAAATCCTTCAGTAAATTTAACCTTGATGCTGGTGAAACTTTCAATATTACCTGGGTTATAATCTTTAGTAAGTGTTGAGACTGACAGTACATTAATAAATTGTGATACCTTGAACAAAATCTGAGGTCTGCTCAGAAGGTATCTCTAGCCATATAACATGAAAGAGACATTTATTGAATAAGATACCAGATATAAGAAACATTGTACATAGAACAATGATGCCTCAGTCCCCTTCAGAGTAGACAACCATGGCACCTCACACAGTTTCCCAATCGCCATCAGCTCCCCTGTCCTACTTTCCTGACATCAACAGTCTGAAATCTCTTCCCTTTCAAAGGTGATTTTAATTTTGGGAAAAGCCAGAAGTCACAAGTCGCCAAATCTGGGCTGTAGGGGGACTGAGTCACTGGGTGATTTGATGTTGCACAAGGTGTGATGCATGAGTGGGCACACTGTCATGATGAAGCTGCCAATCACCAGTTGCCATTAGCTGTGGACTTCTGAATCACCCGAATAGTTTCCGTGGAGGAATGTTCAAACTTAACACAAAATTTGATGCAGATTTGTTGGTCTACTCACTCAGTCATTTTGAATGTGATGGCCACACAGTACACATGCTCACTCAATGGCATCTACTGCCCCCACTGACTAGTACAGTGAAGTTGTCATTGTTCATGCATATGCATTCCAGCCTACTCTCCTTGGCTGCCAGGTTACATCAATGTTGAGCAGACCATTCTCATTATATTAACAACGGCTGGACTTCTTCCAGACAGACCTAATAAAACTTTAAATCTAATAAAAGTCTAAACTATGTTCAGCACTCTTTGACATTTTCTATACTGTTATGGGGGAGATAAGGTAGAATGAAAGCCACCCACAGATGTGGGATCTAGCCCAGTTTTGCTCTTATTTAACTGTAAGACCTTGGAAGAATCACCTATTCATCACGGGTCTTCATTTCCTCATATGCCAAATAATTATTTGCAATATAAGAGTGTTCTCTTTAAAAGTATGTACTCTGGGGGGAGGAGAGAATAGAGAGTTACTACTGTTTAATGAGCAGAGTTTCAGTCAGGATAATGAGAAGGCTCTGGAGATGGGTAGTAGTGGCGGTTGCAGAACAGTGTGACTGTAAATAATGCCAAATAGTACACTTAAAGATGGTTACCACACTAAATTTTATGCTAAGTATATTTTACCCAATAAAAAATATTTACAAATTTTAAGTCTGTGTTCTGTATCTCTTCAAGGCATTCATTCACCCACTCAGTCATTCATTCAAGTATTTATTTATTAAGAGCTTATTATGAAACAAGCACTGTGACAGGGATACAAAGAAGACCAAGACTTAGAGCTGAGAGGGACAGACAGACACTATCCAAGTAAGTGCTATCAACTATCAGATGCTTTACACAGGAGACTGGAATAGGAATTATAAAAGCAGGCGTCTACTTTGCCTGAGAGGGTCAGAAGAATATTAAAGGGAAAAACTAAATGAGCCGAGTCTTAGAAGAACAGCATGTATTCACATGCAGATGATATCATGAACAGCACTACTCCTTCTCCCATAGTTAATTTCTAATCTTCATGACTAGAGAGGACAATTCTCTGACAAGGGAACACTCCAAGTACCTCTTAAATAATACAAGATGGTTAAAAGTTCAGATCTGTAATCCCCTTCTTCATTATAAAGGGAGTGAGGGGGAGGAGAGAGGGGAAAAAAGAAACCATTACGTTAATCTTCAAGCAAACCAAACCAACACTAGAATCACAATAAAAGTTAAACCTACTTGGGTTTTCACAGCTCACTTAGATATTAAAGAGTAAAGAGCACATCATCTAAAAGACTCAGCGTTGTTTATTTAAAAAGTACAAGGACAGCATAATGGGTCTTATTTTAGTACTAAAACAAGGTATGATTTGAGCAGACTGCTTAGAGAAACTGAATGACTCATTTAGAGCACGATTAAATAAATGATTGTATCAGGGCAGCAAATGGTACCCATGGAAGAGTTCAGTCCCTTCAAATGGGAAAGCAATTTCCTTTTAGGGAGAGCCTTTGCTCTCCTGGGAATTGGGACTATAAACAAACTTATATTTCTATTATCTTGTTTGTAATTTTACTGAAAGCTGTTTGGTTTAAAATAAACTGATCCTATAGAGCCCTTGTAATCTTAAGTGTATTAAAAACAAAGAAAGAGACTGGTAACATTTCAATATTATGAAATGCTAAAAAGAAAAAAACCAGGGGAGTTAAAAGGGTTATGTGAAACACATGAAATGAAGATAAATTTCCCCCCAAAATGAAAAAAAGAATCCTAATTTGGTGTTAGTAAAACATGACAATATGGAATACATGCAAAGGTGTAATATCCAGAAAAGTTAGAAATGACCATTACCAACATTTATCGATGTCTATTTGTACCTTTACAAGAGAGAATATTTTAGCAGATAAGCCAACAGTAAGATATGAAGGAAAAAATAGTAGTTATCCACAAATGTTGAGAAAGGCTGAGGACATATACTGGGAATTGCACTGAGTACAATTCCTACTTTTTTGTTACATACCTTAGCTCAGATCAAGATTATGGAGGGCAACAATATAAACATGATTAAAAATGACCATGTCATATATACCCTTCGAAGCTCAGAAAGGGAGACGACATATTCAGGGTCACCCAGCAATGTAGACCCCGCCTGCTTCTAGTCCCAGGTCAGAGTTCTCTCCTTACTCAACGTATTTCCTATTAGTAATTTTCTATGAATAGTCGTTAGCCCATGTACCATAGACCAGGTGTGCTTTATAAGGGAAAAAAATAGAGGTGAAACGTTATATACAGAAAGAGCACAGGGCAATAACAATAATAGGGAATGAGTATTCAGGTAGGCCAGTACACAAACCAGTTGTGCCACCAGAAGCTGGGGACAATGGTAAGTCATTTACTTGCTTTTGGCATTCATTGACTTGGGTACTCTTAAAATATTAAGTGTGTGTGTGTATTTAAGTAGAAGCATCATTTCAAATAAAATCTTCCCTAGAAGCTCAGTATACATAAAGAAAAAAAAACCTTCTCTGATTAATAACAAAACAGAAGCACAGAGTCCTGCCCAAATAACCCTCTATTCTCCTAGGAGGGTGGGGGGGTTGCCCCCAATACCTCTGCAGAACCCCTAAGCCACTCAAAGTACTATTTAAAGCTACAGGAGTAGATTAGTGGAGGCCCCACAGATCTTAAATTTCATGTACCAGGAAAAATTTTTTAAATGATTTCAAAGGATTGTTTTTACTTTGTCAAGCAATGATTATTTTAAAAATCATTATTATTTCATAAATAAAAGGACATTCCAGAACCAAAAAATAGGAAGAAGTTTCTATCAAAATGAATAAATTTAGCTTTGCTTTATGAAGTTATTGGTGGCCAGAGAAAAAAGACATTTTAGACTGGTACACTAGAAAACTACCCCAGATCGGCTTCCAACCAAGATGGAGGCGTAGGTAGACACACTGTGCTTCCTCGCACAATCAAAAGAGGGACAACAACAATTTTAAAACAAAAAACAACCAGAACTGACAGAAAATCGAACTGTATGGACGTCCGACAACCAAGGAGATAAAGAAGAAACACTCAACCAGACTGGTAGGAGGGGCGGAGACAGGCAGCGTGGGCGGAGAGGACTCCTGACACGGCAGTGGCTGGTGGACCCAGCGGGATGGCAGATTGCTGAACGGGGAAGGCCAGGCTGTAGCTAGCAGTCCCCACAAGGTGGTGGCTGGCAGACCCTGTGGCCCCACATTCGAGCACAGATAAACCAGGAGGAACGGCAGGGGAGCGAAGCAAACAGCACAGCCCGGGGCTCCAGCACAGGGAAATAAAGCCTCAAACCTGATTGAAAACACCCGGGGGAGTTGAGGCAGCAGCAAGAGAAACTCCCAGCCTCACAGGAGAGTTCACTGGAGAGACCCACAGGGGCCTAGAGCGTGCACAAGGCCACCCACTCGGGAATCAGTATGAGAGAGGCCCAATTTGATTGTGAGTAGTGGAGGAAGTCACTGAAAACCGGCAGAGAGTGGAGCAAGCGCCACTGCTCCCTCTCAGCCCCTCCCCCACATACAGCATCACAGTGCAGTGACCAGCATTGCCCAGCCTAAGTGAACACCTAAAGCTCCACCCTTTTATATAACAGGCGCACCAAGACAAAAAAAATGGCCCAAATGAAAGAACAGATCAAAGCTCCTGAAAAAATACAACTAAGCGATGAAGAGATAGCCAACCTATCAGATGCACAGTTCAAAACACTGGTGATCAGGAAGCTCACAGAATTGGCTGAATTTGGTAAAAAATTACATGAAAAAATGAAGGCTATGCTAAGAGAAACAAAGGAAAATGGACAGGGAACCAATAGTGATGGGACAGAAACTGGGACTCAAATCAACAGTGGGGACCAGAAGGAAGAAAAAAACATCCAACCAGAAAAGAAGGTAGAAACAAGAATTCAAAAAAATGAGCAGAGGCTTAGGAACCTCCAAGACATCTTGAAACGTTCCAACATCCAAATTATAGGAGTGCCAGAAGGAGAAGAGGAAGAACAAAAAATTGAAAAGTTATTTGAACAAATAATGAAGGAGAACTTACCCAGTCTGGCAAAGGAAATAGACTTCCAGGAAGTCCAGTAAGCTCAGAGAGTCCCAAAGAAGCTGGACCCAAGGAGGAACACACCAAGGCACATCATAATTACATTCCCCAGGATTAAAGAGGAGAGAATCTTAGAAGCAGCAAGAGAAAAGGACACAGTTACCTACAAAGGAGTTCCCATAAGACTGTCAGCTGATTTCTCAAAAGAGACCTTGCAGGCAAGAAGGGGCTGGAAAGAAGTATTCAAAGTCATGAAAGGCAAGGACCTACATCCAAGATTACTGTATCCAGCAAAGCTATCATTTAGAATGGAAGGGAAGATAAAGTGCTTCTCAGATAAGGTCAAGTTCAAGGAGTTTATCATCACCAAGCCATTATTATATGAAATGTTAAAAGGATTTATCTAAGAAAAAGAAGATAAAAAATATGAACAGTAAAAATGACAGCAAACTCACAGTTATTAACAACCACACATAAAACAAAAGCAAACTAAGCAAACAACTAGAACAGGAACAAAACCACAGAAATGGAGATCACATGGAGGGTTATCAACAGGGGAGTGGAAGGGGGAGAGAGAGGGGAAAGGTACAGAGAATAAGTAGCATAAATGGTAGGCGGAAAATAGACAGGGGGAGGGTAAGAATAGTATAGGAAATGTAGAAGCCAAAGAACTTATATGTATGACCCATGGACATGACCTATAGGGGGGGAATGTGGGAGGGAGGGGGTGTGCAGGATGGAGTGGAGTGAAGGGGGGCGGAAATGGGACAACTGTAATAGCATAATCAATAAATATATTAAAAAAGAAAAAAGAAAACCACCCCAGATCATCTCTCTCAGGCCCGTTCATGTCCTAAAATTATATAATTTCTATTTCTTTGGATCTCTTATCCTGAAAGAACTGAGACCACCTCAGGTAACCAAAACACTATGTCCTGAAATTACTATTTGTTAGTAAATAAAGTGCCCCAGGGTCACCAAAATAAAAATGCAATGAAAACCAGGCCAAAAAAATCAGGTTAAAATGTACAACCATTAAACTTCAACCTTAAAATGTATAACATAATCTTATTTATTTTAATATAATATTTCCATACTTAAAAAATAAGAATCATAAGCAACATCTGGAATATATTCAAAGCAATGCTTAATTTTCTAGTGTTTGTTGGTTTCTACTCTTTGCTCCTTTATCTTCAGTGTTCAGTTTTATCAATCTCATACATTTTTTTTTTAATTTATTTATTGTTATTTAATTACAGTTGTATGCCTTTTCCCCCATCCCTTCACGCCACCCCAGGTGAACCCACTTCCCTCCCCCCTCTCCACCCTCCCCCTTGGATTTGTTCATGTGTCCTTTATAGTAGTTCCTGTAATCCCCTCTACCCACTGTCCCCGCCCCCACCCCCGCCCTTGCTATTGTTACATTGTTCTTAACTTCAATGTCTCTGGTTATATTTTGTTTGCTTTTTCCTTCTATTGCTTATGTTCCAGTTAAAGGTGAGATCATATGGTATTTGTCCCTCACTTCCTGGCTTATTTCACTTAGCATAATGCTCTCCAGTTTCATCCATGCTGTTGCAAAGGGTATAAGCTCCTTCTTTCTCTCTGCTGCGTAGAATTCCATTGTGTAAATATACCATAGTTTTTGGATCCACTCGTTTGCTGATGGGCACTTCGGTTGCTTCCAGTATTTGGCTATTGTAAATTGTGCTGCTATGAACATCGGGGTGCACAGATTCTTTTGGATTGGTGTTTCAGTGTTCTTAGGGTATAATCCCAGCAGCGGAATTACTGGGTCAAAGGGCAGTTCCATTTTTAGTTTTCTGAGGAAATTCCATATTGTTTTCCAAAGTGGCCTCACCAGTCTGCATTCCCACCAACAGTGCACGAGGGTTCCCTTTTCTCCGCATCCTCTCCAACATTTGTTTGTGGATTTGTTTATGTTGGCCATTCTGACTGGTGTGAGATGATACCTCATTGTGGTTTTAATTTGCATCTCTCTGATGGCTAGTGATGCTGAGCATCTTTTCATATGTCTCTGGGCCTTCTGTATGTCTTCCTTGGAGAAGTGTCTGTTCAAGTCCTTTGCCCATTTTTTAATTGGGTTGTTTGTCTTCCTGGAGTGGAGTCGTGTGAGTTCTTTATATATTTTGGAGATCAGGCCCTTGTCTGAGGTATCATTGGCAAATATGCTTTCCCATATTGTTGGTTCTCTTTGTAATTTGGTGCTGTTTTCTTTAGCCATGCAGAAGCTTTTTATTTTGATGAGGTCCCATTTGTTTATTCTTTCCTTTATGTCCCTTGCTTTAGGGGATGTGTCTGTGAGGATGTTGCTGCGTGGAATGTCTGAGATTTTCCTGCCAATGTTTTCCTCAAGGACTTTTATGGTGTTACGGCTTATATTTAAGTCTTTTATCCATCTTGAGTTTATTTTCGTGTATGGCGTAAGTTGGTGATCGAGTTTCATTTTTTTGCTGTCCAGATCTCCCAACACCATCTGTTGAAGAGACTGTTTTTGCTCCATTTTATGCTCCTGCCTCCCTTGTCAAATATTAATTGATCGTATAGATTTGAGTTTATTTCTGGGCTCTCTATTCTGTTCCATTGGTCTATGAGCCTGTTTTTATGCCAGTACCAGGCTGTTTTGATTACCGTGGCCTTGTAATACAGTTTGATATCAGGTATTGTGATACCTCCTGCTTTGTCCTTCTTTCTCAAAATTGCTGCTGCTATTCGAGGTCGTTTATGGTTCCATATGAATTTCTGCAATGTTTGTTCTATATCTGTGAAATATGTCATGGGTACTCTAATAGGGATTGCATTGAATCTATAAATTGCTTTGGGTAGTATGGCCATTTTGATGATGTTAATTCTTCCAATCCATGAACATAGTACATGCTTCCATTTGTTTGTATCTTCCTTAATTTCTTTCTTCAGTGTTGTGTAGTTTTCTGAGTACAGGTCTTTTACCTCCTTGGTTAGGTTTATTCCTAGGTACTTTATTTTTCTTGTTGCTATATCGAATGGGATTTTTTTCCTGATTTCTGTTTCTGCAGTTTCGTTGTTGGTGTAGAGGAATGCCTTTGATTTCTGGGTATTGACTCTGTATCCAGCTATTTTGCCAAATTCATTTATTAGGTCGAGTAGTTTTTGAGTGGAGTCTATAGGGTTTTCCATGTACACTATCATGTCGTCTGCAAACAGTGACAGTTTCATTTCCTCCTTTCCAATTTGGATGCCTTTTATTGCTTTTTCTTGTCTGATTGCTGTGGCTAGGACTTCCAATACTATGTTGAATAGGAGTGGTGAGAGAGGGCATCCTTGTCTTGTTCCTGATCTTAGTGGGAAAGCTCTAAGTTTTTGTCCATTGAATGTGATGTTGGCTGTAGGTCTCTCATATATGGCCTTAATTATGTTGAGGACTGCTCCCTTTATTCCCACTTTGCTGAGTGTTTTTATCAGAAATGGGTGCTGTATCTTATCGAATGCTTTTTCCGCATCTATTGATATGATCATGTGATTTTTGTCTTTGCTGTTGTTGATGTGATGTATTATGTTTATTGATTTGCGAATATTGTACCATCCTTGCATCCCTGGGATGAATCCCACTTGGTCATGGTGGATGATCTTTTTAATATATTGCTGGATGCGGTTTGCTAATATTTTGTTGAGAATTTTAGCGTCTATGTTCATCAGCGATATTGGCCTGAAGTTTTCTTTCTTTGTTGTGTCTTTATCTGGTTTTGGGATTAGGATGATGTTGGCTTCATAAAAAGAGTTTGGGAGTCTTCCATCAGTTTGGATTTTTTCGAATATTCTGTGAAGGATAGGGGTTAGTTCTTCCTTAAATGCTTTGTAGAAATCTCCTGTGAAACCATCTGGTCCAGGGCTTTTGTGTGATGGGAGTTTCTTGATGACTGCTTCAATTTCCTTTGCTGATATTGGTCTGTTCAGGTTTTCTGCTTCTTCTTCAGTCAGTTTTGGAAGATTATATTTTTCTAGAAATGTGTCCATTTCATCTAGGTTTTCAAATTTCTTAGCATATAGGTCTTCATAGTAATTTCTTACGATCCTTTGTATTTCTGTGGTATCAGTTGTAATCTCTCCACTTTCATTTCTAATTCTGTTTATTTGGATCCTCTCTCTTTTCTTCTTGATAAGCCTACTTAAAGGCTTGTCGATTTTGTTTATCTTTTCAAAGAACCAGCTTCTGGATTCATTGATCCTTACAATTGTGCTTTTAGTCTCTATGTCATTTAGTTCTGCTCTGATCTTGGTTATTTCCTTCCTTCTGCTTGCTCTGGGCTGTGTTTGTTGTTGTTCCTCCAATTCTTGTAGGCGTAGGGTTAGGTTGTTTGTGTGAACTGTTTCTAACTTCTTGAGGTAGGCCTGTATTGCTATGAACTTCCCTCTCAGGACTGCCTTTGCTGTGTCCCATAGGTTTTGGGTTGTTGTGAGTTCGTTTTCATTTGTTTCCAGGAAGTTTTTGATTTCTTCCCTAATCTCGTTCTTGACCCATTCAGTGTTTAATAGCATGCTATTCAGTCTCCATGATTTTGAGTGTTTTGGGTTTTTACCCTTGGGGTTGGTTTCTAGTTTCAGACCCTTGTGGTCAGAGAAGATGCTTGATATGATTTCAATTTTCTTGAATTTGTTGAGGTTGCTTTGTGTCCTATCATGTGGTCTATCTTTGAAAAAGTTCCATGGACACTTGAAAAGAATGTGTATTTTGCTTCTTTGGGATGAAAAGCTCTGTATATATCAGTTAAGTCCATTTCCTCTAGGGTATTGTTAAGTGACACAATATCTTTGTTAATCTTTTGTTTGGAAGACCTGTCCATTTTTGATAGTGGGGTGTTAAAATCCCCTACTATAATTGTGTTGCTGTCAATATCTTTCTTGAAATCCTCCAATATTTTCTTTATGTATTTGGGTGCTCCTATGTTGGGTGCATATATATTTATAATGTTTATGTCTTCTTGGTGGATTCTTCCTTTGAGTATTATGAAGTGACCTTCTGGGTCTCTCTTTATGGCCCTTCTTTGGAAGTCTATTTTGTCTGATATGAGTATTGCTACCCCTGCTTTTTTTTCCTGTCCGTTTGCTTGGAAAATTTGTTTCCAGCCCTTCACTTTCAGTCTGTGTAAGTCTTTTGTCCTGAGATGGGTTTCTTGTAGGCAGCATATGTGTGGGTCATGTTTTCTTATCCATTCAGCTGTTCTATGTCTTTTGATTGGAGCATTTAATCCATTTACATTTAAGGTTATTATCGATAGGTAGTTATTCATTGCCATTATTTCCTACCTGTGTTCCTCTGTCTTTCTCTTTTCCTTCCTTTCCTTAATGCAGTCCCTTTAGCATCTCTTGCAGAGCTGGTTTGGTGGAGCTGTATTCTTTTAGACTTCTTTTGTCTGGGAAGCTCTTTATTTGGTCTTCTATCTTGATTGAGAGCCTTGCTGGGTAAAGTAGTCTTGGTTGGAGGCCTCTGGTTCTCATTACTTGGAATATTTTTTGCCATTCTCTTGTGGCTTGGAGCGTTTCCATTGAGAAGTCAGTTGCTAACCTTATTGGGGCTCCCTTGTATGTTACTTCCTTTTTCTCCCTTGCTGCCTTTAAGATCCTCTCTTTGTCTTGGAAATTTGCCATTTTAATTATGATGTGTCTTGCAGTGGGTCTCTTTGGGTTCCTCTTGTTTGGGACTCTCTGTGATTCCTGGATTTGGGTGACTTTTTCTCTCCTCAGATTAGGGAAATTTTCCATCATTACTTTTTCAAACAGGTTTTCTATCCCTTGCTCTTCTTCTCCTTCTGGTATTCCTATTATACGGATATTGTTACGTTTCATGTTGTCCTGCATTTCCCTTATTGCCTCTTCATTCTTTCTGAGCCTCTTTTCCTTTTCTTGCTCCTTCTGGGTGTTTTTTTCTACTTTATCCTCCAGCTCGCTGATCCGATCCTCTGCTTCATCAAGTCTGCTTTTCATTCCTTCTACTGTGTTCTTCAATTCAGAAATTGTATTCTTCATTTCCTCTTGGCCCTTGTTGATAGTTTCTATTTCCTTTTTCATGTTGATATAGTTTGCAGTGAGTTCATTGTAGTTTCCTTGTAGTTTCTGGTAGTTCTCTTTGAGCTCAGAGAGCTCAGTGAGCTTCCTGATGACCATTGCTTTGAACTCAGTATCTGATAGTTGACTTGCCTCTTTTTCGGTTAGTATTCTTTCTGAGACTTCCTCCTTTCCTTTCATTTGGGAATTGTTTCTTTGTCTTCCCATTGTTTGTGAGGCTCTTCTTGTTGGCCTCTGCTTCTTAAATTGCTTTGTTCTGAATCCCTGGGTTCAGGGATTTTATGATATGAACTTCTATGGTAGAATGCCAATGGGATTTGGTGGTGCTGTCTCCTTACTCTCCTGTGCTCACTGGTCTTGAGCTGACGTTTATGTGTTTAACACGGTCTAACTCTAGTCTTTTCAGCACTCCAGGTTTTGTTGTCGCACCTGTGGGAAAAATAGAAAGGGGGGGAGAAAGAAAAGGAAAAAACAAACAAACAAACAAAAAAAAAAACCAAAGATGGGAAGGAGGGAAAAAGGAAATAGGAAAGGAGGAAAGGAAGGAAGGAGGGAAGAAGGATTAAAGAAAGATCGGAGGCAAGATAAGAAGGAATTTTAACAAAAATTAAAACATAGAAATAGATAAAAGAAGGCAGGAAGAAGACATAAAAATGGTAAAGGATGGGAGGAAGAAGGAATGAAAGAAAAAAAAGAGAGAGAGAGGAAGAAGGAGTTCAGGGGGAAAGGAAAAGGAAAAAAAAAAAAAAGGGGGGGAAAAAAAAAATCTTCTGTTGGCTTTAAACCGTTCAGGTTATTTCTGCTGTTGTCCTGTCTGTGCAACGGGAGGGGGTGGTTGGAAGGATTGGTTTCACTTTTCTTCCTTCCTGGGTCACACTCTTCACTGTTTTGTAGGTGTGGTCCCTGGCAGGCAATCAGGCCGTTGATCAGCCAATCCAGCAGCTTTGTTCTTGGGACTCTCGAGTGGCCGCTCCAGCCGCTTTGGCTCCGGACGCGTGCGCGCGCAGCAGGGGAATCCAGCCGCTTCGGGTTTGTGACGTTATTTGGGCTCTGAGCGCGCAGCCGGCCGACCAATCGAGCCGCCCAGGCTAGGGAGGCTGGCGCGCTGCAAGCTGCTGGTTCAGCCGCCTTGGTGTTACGACTCTCGCCAGCCCCTTTGTGCTTGGGAAGTGCGCATCCAGCCGGCCCTACGCTTGGTGAGCGCGCAGCCCGCCGCCGAGCCAGAGGCTCTACGCTTGGGGGCCCGATCCAGCCGCCCGGGGCTCGAGACTCTCGGGTGGGCGGGGCCGCCCTGGGACCGAATCACGCGGTACTCGGTTTGGAGGTTTTGGGTCTGTGGGTGGAGCAGCTAGTCTCTGCTCCATAAGATCTCGGAGGTTTCAGGTGTGGGCGCCCCTCCGGGTTTTCATGTATGGGCCCCGTTCGCTAATCTGCATATAATCTGCGCGCTCGCGACCTCACGCAACCAGACCTCAGGTGAGCGCCGGTGCTGCTTACCCCGCGTTCCGCGTTCGCAGTCCTGGGGCGGAGGGGGGAGGGGCGCCAGGGGCCTCGGCCACCACCGAGAGTTCTCTAACTAGCCCCTGAGTGTCTCTATTTTCTTTTTCTTTTTGAGAAATTCCTCCTTTTCAAGCCCCCCTGGTCCAATCAAGCACCTGGCTGCTCACAGCACAGCCTGGCCCTCTCCCAGGACTCCTGCAGCAGCCCCTGCGCCAGGGCTGGCGCCTCTGCAGCCCTTGTGCCGCGCGGTCCCGGTTCCCGGGGACCTTATTGTCCTTGAGCACTCTTCTTACCGTCAGATCTTTCAATGTCCTCTATCTTTGGTCTCTAATCTTCGTATATGCTGGAGTACTGTTGGCTGTTCGCTCTGCTCCTCAGATCAGCTAGGTATTTCCCTGGCGCTGAGGGGAAGTGGATTCCGCTCCCACCTATGTTGCCGCCATCTTCCACACACCTCAATATCATACATTTTAAAAATAAATTCTACCTTCTTTTCAAAAGCAGCATAGCACTGAGACATTTTGGGGAATCTATTTCCTCTAGTTGCAGCACTGTCGTTCCTTCTTTACGTTTCTGCAAAATCCTTCAGCCACCACAGGCTGATGATACAAGCACTTGTGCCCATCAAAGTAACAGGTAATCTAGCTGGATAATGAGGTGAAGCTGTGTTTCCGGGATTATGCAACCTCCCTAAACTGAAAAAGCAATGTGGTCTATTGATCACTGATGAAAATATTTTTTCAGATCTTAGTTTAAAATTTCTAAGTTATAAGTATATGCAACCTCCTGTCAAGTAAAATAAAAGTCCATTGTGCATTTCAAATATTTCTCTACTACTGTCTTGATATCCAAAAACCTCCATCTCCCAAATCACTAAATATTAGGTATCCAGAAAACCTTTAAAGTTTCAATTTCATGTTTCTCTCCTACTCCTGACACTGCATGTAACATATTCTAAGCAGATCTTAGATCTATCTTTTAACAAAAAGTTGTGATCGAATCCTGAGAGGTCCACTCCAACTTTATTTTACTGTATTCAGGCTTTGAAGCAATTTTCTTAGGACTATTTTCTATGTCAGGGAAGAGATAACCACCAACCATCATTCAGAATATTGAAAAAACTCATATTACTATTATCTCTTTTCTTGGAAATAAAGATAATTCCTTTAACTTTTATTCAAACACTTTTGTCCAATTTACAAAAATTTTCTGTGTCCTCTATGATCTTCATTAAGTGTATTTGCTGACAGAAGCACAAATAGGGCAAAAACACAGCTATGCAAGTCCCTTTCTCACACTTTCAGTTTCTAAGTACTGATTTCTTAAAATAGCTATAAATAGGTAAAACTACACTTCTTGGTATAGGAAGTCTACAAATATGACTTTGTTTCCACCACTAAATTCACCATCTGGAAATCTTACATGTTCAGTGACTGAAGGATGTACTAGAATTAAGCCAACAAAGGGCCTCAGAAGGTATAGCCTCAGCCCTGGCTGGTGTAGCTCAGTGGATTCAGGTCTGGCTTGGGAACCAAAGGGTTGCCAGTTTGATTCCCAGTCAAGGCACACGCCTGGGTTGAGGGCCAGGTCCCCTGCAGGGGGTACATGAGAGGCAACCACCCACTGATGTTTTTCTCCCTCCCTCTCTTTCTAAAAGTAAATAAATCTTGAAAAAATAAAAAGGTACAGCTTCAAAACACACAACAATTATGTTTAAATATATTAAAGAGAGGACAAAATTTACTCTAAAACTATCATACCCATCATTTAAAGCACACACACACACAGACAACAGGAAACCTGATCATTCATATTCTGTATTTCTTCTTGGATATCACAGAACTTTGGGCTATTATTGCTTTACAGAATCCTTCCAAATAATATTTCCTGTGTCTGTTTCCAAAGGGGCACCTGAAAAGCCATGAGGGCCTCCAATCCCATCACTTTTATTCGCAAAAGGCTCGGTGTATAAAGATCGATTCAAAGCTAATTCCATGGGCTCTGTCAGTCAGCCTGAATCTGTTACTGCTACAGTCCTTGGTGTCTCGAGGAATGTTAAAGTCCTTCTACGATCCATCCACTTGTCCCTCTGCTAATATCACTTACAAGAGCACTGCCACCTCTCAACATACAGACCAGGCTGTGAAATGGAGGCAACTCGACTATTCAGAGCGATACTAAAACACAGCCTTTGGCTATTGAAAACTCCTGGCTGAGCGGCAAAGCCACATCAACTACAGAGCCTCTTCTATTTGTTGCCAATATAATCCTTGGTGGTTATACAGAAAGAAGATGTCCTCTTGATGATAAATTCCTCCTCCTTCCTTAAATATCAAAAAATAAACACCTATGACAAACATGGGAGAGAGTGAAGGGTAAAGGGATGGGCCTGGCTGGAGGAGTTCACTTTGGAGATCTGCCCCAACGGAGAGCATGAGCTCTGCTGGCCTTTTTACAGCCTTTTGTCTGTGTATTTCCCAGCTGGCACAGTATCAAAACCAAAAACATCGACCAATTTATGAGGAAAAAAGAGGCACAAGAGGCAAACTCATGGGTGAGAGCAATTTCTTACAGTTTAAACACTATGAAAGATAAAGCAAACAGTATCAACAACTATAAAAAAATAAACCATATTTAGTAATACACAAATATGCATGAATACACACAAAGGAAATACAGTAATAAGGCTTTCTTTTGGCTCCAGATTATAACTTGCACTTTATAATTTTACATGCAGAAATGAGAGCTTCTTAGTGAATAGGAATTTTTATATGAACATGCAATATTCATTTGTAAGTATCAAATGCTTTCATTAGATTTAAGATTTTCTTCTTAGATTTAAATTTTTCCCACTTCAGCCCTAAGATCTAATTTCCATGCCATGACAGTTCCCATCTACATTTTAAAAGCATATGCAGAATCCACCATCTGACTCGGGCACCTTTGAAGGCAGAGTGATATTTTATACTGAATATAAGCAGTCTTTTCATCTTGCACTGTGGAGTAATTGTTTCCCACTTCAGAACTATAACACAAGTTATCATCTCTGACTTGATCTCTGAGTGCTATGGCCAGCAAGGAAAAAGTTGACAAAGAACATTACAGGATTACTCAAGAGAGCTGGTTCTTTGCTAACTGCCAAGAAGAAATTGTGAATAGTAAGGCTCAGCACAAAGACATACAGCATAAGAAATGACACACATTACTCGGCCCTGGTTTAAGGAAATCATTTCTCCTAAATGTCCTCAGAATGCAGAAACTGAACCTTTCTTGGTGTCAAACACCAGACAAAAATTACTGCTGCACATGGATGGTGCTGACTATTGTACATATGTATTTCAGCAAAGCTGTACATTTATACTCACTGAAAATTACTGTTTACAGAATATGTAGTGAAAATGGGAGACATAGAGAGCTTTCACCCAGATTCTAGGAGTTGGATTGAAGCAACCAATGCTTCCAGTTATCTATTATCAGGTTGGTTTCACATAGACTCTCTACCAAGTCTAAAGATGATATCGTTTAAAACCCCATCAGGCCTGGCCCACAGAGTAAACCATCTCCTATATTTAACAGGTGCAATATATAATGAAAAAAGGTTGTGGAATAGTAGGGCAAAGGCCAATAAACAAATTATCTTAGGCATTTTTCATCCTGCATCACAGAGAAAACAAATTAATATGAGAAAGTAAATGACAGGCACACACAGACTTAAAATCCAATTCAAATGTCATGATATATAAATAAATATAAAAGGCAGATGGAAAAGTATTTAAATTCCAGTCAGTATTACGAACACTTTTTCATTAAAATATAAACCCTTCCTTACCTTTGCATGTCTCTTACTGGCTTCTCTCCTGGCTTCTCTTTCTTTTAATCTTTTCTCCTATAAGAAAAGGGAGAAAAATCAGCAACATGTAAACTTTTGTCTATTAGATATAAACCAGACTACCCATTCATAACAGTTTTTTCTTAAGCCAACTGATACATGACATTTATTTTTCATTCATCACTGAATAAGTATTTATGAGATTTGCACACATATTCATAATCATTAACTATGAGTCAAACAGATCTGGAATTAAATCTCATTTCTACCACTTACTGTAAGCTGTGCAATTCTGAGCAACTTATTTATATTCTCTGACTCTCATATAAACGTTAAGATAATAGGAACACATATTTATAAAATTGGTATAAGAATTATATAAAATAACAAAGATATTTAGTACAATTAGGCATACATGACTGGTACTACACAATCGATGCGGGCTATTAGAATAAAAAGAAGGAACAAATGCAATCTTGATTCTTTCCCTTTCCCTTTCCCTTTGTCCAAAAAGAGAATTTATAAAGGCTATGAAACTCTCATGTTTGGGGTCTTAGAAAAGTGGCAATATTTTCTCAAACAATAAAAGATCATTCTTATAAAGCATAATTATTTTATTAAATTGCTTTATAAGTTCCCCATTTGTTTTCCAATGATAATAAAATAGAAAATGCAACACTAACATTTTTTAAAAAGAAAAAATATGTACAATATTAAAATTCAAAACAAATTGATCCAGCTAAAGTTGAAAAGAATTTTGTTTTAAATGACAACCTCTTTTCCTCTTCAAGAATAAGGTATTAACAAAATAAAAAGGCTACTCTCAATCCCAAGTTCATAGCTAACAACATATATTTTTTTAAATTTTCTTTTCATGCAGTAATATGAAACTGCAACCATGATCACTACTACATTAAACACCCATTAACATGAGAATTAACAAGTTTTCTAAATCTGGGTACTCTATTATTACCACTACACTTTATATTGTATATACATGGCTTTCTCCAAACTCAAAAGCCAATTCTAATACACTGTGAACAGACTTGAGGTTGCTCTGTTGCTTACAGCATTGAAAAGGACATGTAATTGCTATTAACTGCCCTTATCTGGGTTTATAGACTCTTCATGACAAAGTGAGAACATAAATGTTGAAAGTCTCAAAAAGGAAGGGAAGACCTCAAAAAGGAGACCTCAAAAAGGTCTCACAGAGCTCAGAGATTCACTTTCTACAGCTTCAGACTGTACAGTAAGAAAGCTAAATTATAAGTGAAACTAATAAATATTCAAGTTCAAATGGAAACCATGAATGCGTCACACCCCTAATGCATAATGTTAAATTATGACTTTCTGTGATTATTATTTTTTCTCTACCACAGTTTTAGAGAAAATGGGTGTTACTTTGACTTCCAAATAAAACATACAACTAAAAGGGTAGGTAAAACTTAAACAATATGCAATTAACTACACAGAAGAACATTCTAAAGATAAACTTGAAAGTTGCAGGACCAAATTTAAAGGAAAAGGAAAGATAAAGAAACAAAAACTCATAACTTGACTTGTTCATCGTCAAAGAGCTTACTAAGTTACAGAGACTGATCTTAAACTTGGGTCTCTGTATGTGAAATCTAGTGCTTTTTTCCAATATATTCTAATAAAAATTAAAATGTCAGGGTTTAAAGACTTTAACAGATGTGACTTTAATAACAAAAGAAGATAAGACCTGGTATTATTTTAACAAGCAGTCAATTAATGCAATAGTTATTATCACACTTTATCCCTGAACTAGTTCTCTAAAGAGTTTTTAAGAGTTGTTCTGCCACTAAAGTAAAATAATCTCAATGTTTCCTCAATTTGTGGGAGGGAAAAAAGGTAATGGATGGCAGTTTCCAAACATCTGCACCCAAATTTTCTATAAAAGTTGGTACCAATTACTGATTTTCTATGAACATTAGCAGACTACCAAATAATTGTAGGTGGCAAAATATTAAAGAAAAGAATTTAAAACAAGTGATCATAATCGCGCATAGTTTGAGAGACAGCTTTTGTTTGTGGATGCATGTATTTGTAATTTTATTTCTCTTCTCTCTTACAGACACACAATTTAGTTCTACCTTGTACAAAAAAGTTTTCATGTTTTGAAGGTTAAATTAAGCAGAGCAGCATCTTATGTTACTCTACAAAGACTATAGTGACTTTCAAGTGTTGTGCTACTTAAACTAATTTTAAAACAGCCATAAAAAACATCAAATAACTAGAAAGTAATAAAATTGTACTTGCATTTTACATATATTTTTAAATCTATTAACAAAACTTTAAAGTACTATTATTCCCATTTTTTAGATGAAAAATTGAAGAGCAAAGTGATTAAGTACCTTGTCTGTCGTCACAAAGCCAGGAAGTGATGAACCTGAGACTGAAACTGGGTCTCCGGAGTCCCGTCCTCACCTCCCTCATCTCTAGCACACTTCCACCCCCTCACTCCTCCGCTCGAAAGTTTAACTTTGTAGATGCATGGTGATTTCATCTTATCAATACGTTTCAGATAAATGTTGAATTTCCTTTTATTATTAATAATGATCTGGTACCATAATGGTCTTTTCTCCTGATAGCATTTTTTTTTCCTGCTAGCATTTTGTGGACATTATTTAATTAATTTTTGCCCATCTTAACAGATAATTAACTACATTTAACACTCACAAAGATTTTTGTTATACTTATCCAGTAGCTGGCCTTCTCCCAGCACATAAGAATATTTGAAAATGGCACTTCAATATTTCAAAGAATAACCTTAACATATTCATATCAGAAAAACCATTTCTATTTCTATACAAGTAAACATAACCTTTATTCTGAGATTTTTCATCTAGTCAATTTAATCACAGCACAAAAAAATTATATTGACAATTTTCCACTACCACTGAACTCCAATATTAATTACAGTATTATAGTCAGTGAAGGATATTTTAAATTTCAGATTTCAATTGGCTATCAGAATTCACATAGGCGTGCAAATGGGATACATCTTTCAAGATTTCTGCCACAAGTCTCAGGCGGATGAGAGATATCCAAAACCTTTACAATATGAAGTGAACATGACTTGGACATGAAACTAAAGAGCAATAAGAAGAATAAACTTTCATTACTGGATGAAACAAAAAGAAAATTAGAAAACTTTTCATTATTATCTTAAAAAGTCATGTTAACACTTTATCTGAGAAGGCAAGAGTATAAAATAGTCTCTAAACAGAGGAGAACAGAAAGTAGAATTATGGTAATCTATAATTTGGGAAATCGATATAGGGAAGGAAGTATGATTATTTTTCTTTATTAAAGCAGGAAAAATTATTTTAAAATATACCCATATAGATTATAGATGTTATAAATGATAAGACATAATGATAAAAGGTTGGAGTACAATGACTTGAGGGGAAAATATAATTGACTTTTATCAGATTCAGTAACTGCAGTTCCCTTTCACATACCTTAATTCTATGTGGTACAAATGCTTTAAATCCTTTATTTTCCTATTTCATTTTTGAGGATTAGTACCAAAAGTTATTTATTTTATGTCACACAAAAAGAACGTAATATTTTATCTTTAGTTCTGCCATGCTACAAATGATTAAATATAAGAACATGAAATTCAATAATAAAATCAAATTCACATAGGACAGAAGAACAGGAAAATCACATTTCAAGGTACAAAACACTCTCTTTATTTATGTTATTATACTTCTTTTGGCTTCTCACAAACACACTATAGAACTTAGCTTCCAGAAAAAAGGTGCCATGAAATATGAATTTCATCAGCAGTCAGGACTACATATTTAAACAATCTTCATTCTATGGCAATCTTGGAAATTTGTAGATTTGGAAATACAACTCATAATTCAGGAGGTGGTAGAAACACACCCTGTTTGTATGAGTCTCGGGCAACTGTGTCAATGCGGTAAGGAAATTGGGTTCCCGGCTGTCACACAGGGGAGGAGTGGACATCAATCCTTATTGCAGTATTACAGGAACCTCTTTTTCAGTAAAGAAAATTGGTCAACAAAAGTGAGTAAAAGAAGGACTACAGAGATTTTTGGCCATGAAGATATCCTCTCCCCTCCAAGAACAAAATCCTCATAAACCTGAAACCTTCCCAGGAACTTGGAACACAGCAAGGTTAATTTGCTATTATTCCTGGGGTCCCCAGACTCTGGGCCACAGACCAGTACCGGGCCAGGACTGTTAGGAACCAGGCCACACAGCAGGAAGAGAGCCTTTACGTAATGCACTTGAATCATCCAGAAACCATCCCCCTCCCCCACCACCCCATGCCAAAAAGGTTGGTGACTGCTGATATTCAACAGAGTTTCATTTAAACAACACAAAAAATTGGCTTTCAATAAATAAGTGTGCAACAACTACAATAAGGATATGAAGATAGAAAAATTTACATGGAAACACTGATTCACTAATGAATTCTTTCAAATACCTGCTGAGCTACTATGCACCAGGCCCCATGGTAGGCTCTGGTTATACAGAAATGGGCAAAATAACCATGGTCTTTGTAGTCTATGACCTAACTTTGTCAGACCCTTTTAATTCCATTAGTACCAAACTCTACCACTGCTTCTTAAACCCAGCCTCCAGCTATTGACCATCAATTTAATAACCACCGCACCTCTCAAATACCATGTGCTATTAAAAAATCCATAAAACAAAGAACTGTAGAAAAATAGATATAATAAACAGCTCAAGGACAACACACAGTTGATAAGATCTCTACAACTTTGAGTATTTGTCTCATTTTGGAAACAGGAATGAAGAAGGGCTCAAGTACTAAGATGTTCAACTCAGTGTCACAAGATGCTACAAGTCTCATAAGTGTTAGAACAGAAACCTTCCAAGCAGACATCTTCAAATTACAGGCAAAGGTTCTGTAGTAACAGACTAGCTCCTTTTTTATAATAAACTTGGTCCCAAGGATAAATAGGAAGAACTGAAAATGGATGGGGGATAGGGTTGTACAGGAAAAGGATGTCTTTCCTCCCCCTGTAAATAAGCTTTAGTCATAAAGTCCATTTTAGAATTAAGCATTAGATGCTTAGTCCCTTGCCCTCACGATGACATTTCTGATATCAGTGAAATTTCCTAAAACCGTATGAGCCAGACCAGTCTCTGACAATGCCCTAGACTCTTAAAGGGCCACAGCTACTTAAAAATGGATTTTGGTGCTAGTAACTATACAGCTATGCAATGAAGATTCAGGGAAAGGCAAAATTAGTATGGGGTACTAAACTGTAAACTTTTACCAAATGTTTTATTCCTTGTTCTGGAAATGTGAACAATTTCCATCATTTGTTTTTCCTTCTTCAAAATCTTCCATTCTTGTTATCATCCTCCACCTTTTTATTCATTGTTTCAGAGTTCTGTTGTAAGAGAATGCCTGGTGGTTTGAATTAGGTAGGAATACCTCTGAATAGTTAAAATCAAAGTCTGTACAGCAACAAAAGCCTTGGTAATGAGTCCCAAAGCTGCTACGAGTAAGCTGTAGGGCCTTATACAAATTACTTGACCCTTCTAAGTTTTAATTTTATCATCTGTAAAATGAGGTAGCTTACTTATTTCAGAAGTTAATTTTTACCATTTAATATATGTAAAACATTTAGTGCAGAGCCCAAGTAACTCACTGCTACTACTTGTTATTGTTCATGTTCTATTCTTACTATTTATTTCTAAGATGCATGATTACTGCTTCCCTCCTTCTTGGCTACCATATAAATTTATGTTTAAGATACCTGAATTACATGCCAACTAATCCTATCGCAACAACAAAACAGACTTTCTAAAAAGTCCCTTTAATTCTTAGCTAACTTACTAATCTTCGTATCAGCAGTAAGTGGATCCCAGAGCAATGCTGTGCCATCTCTGCAAGCACTCCAGAACCATATCTTGAGATGTGACTGTTACCTAAAAACACAATCCAAAATGGATAGAGCACTCAAAGCAAATTTCAAGGGAATGAAAGAAAACTTCCTAATGAATTGCTTCTCTCAACTTTGAGCTGTTACAGCAGATATTACCTCCCTAAATGCAAGTAATCTTTCAGAACTAAGAATGATGGCACACCACAGAGCAGATTTTCGCTCCATTAAATTAAAATACTTTTAGTAATGTGCTCCATGATCCATCCTGCACAGTTTTGACTGAATTATTAAAAAAATTGTTTCCATGCGAAAGTAGTGTTTTTGCCTTTACAATTTACTAATGACTTTATATGCAAAAATTACAGCTTGTGCTGCATTTCTACTTCTAATGAATGGTTTCAAGAGATTCAGCAGAGAAAACAGTAATAGGCCTAGTTAAGTACAGTTACTTATGAATTGCCAGGGGAAACTAAAGACAAGAATGGTCTCAGAATAAAATGATGTTTAATGATTATACTGAAGCCTCATGAAGAAAAATGAAGCTGCCAACTAAGTAACCTAAAGCAGTTATACAAGGGCCCCAAAGTCTTCCAGGTGTGTAGCTCTGAGTTCCAACAAGCAGGCAAGTAAAATTCTATTCCCAGTGATGCTGTAATTTTTTTTTTTTTTGCTATAAACCAGTTAAAATTTTTACTGCTCACTTTTTAAATCTTTAGGAGAAAGATGTTTACTGGAGTCGCAGTATGAATTACAGAGTTTTCAGAATTTGGCAGGTGAAAATATGAGTCAAGGACAGACGTAATAATAGCATGGAGGAAAAAGAGGTGGGAAAAAAGAATAGCTAAGTTCTACACTACAAAGACTGAGTACTCAGTCTATGGTGAAAATCTGTTTATTTTAAACACAGGAGCAAAATAACTATCTCCAAACAGAATTACTAAGACTAAATTCACTTATATATTAAATATCTTATCCTTTTAAACCAAAAAAGATAATCATGAAATATTCTGAATATACTGAAAGAACACTCCTAAGTTTATGAAAACTTCTAAAATTGATACATTTAAAAAAAATGAAGTATATGTCAAACACAGAATTATAGATTTTTACAGAGTTTTCTTTTCACATGTAAATTCTTTCAGGCATATTCTTCATTCATAATTTTATGTCAACAGTTTATTTACCTTTTTCTATCTTCATGAAGTAAAGCTTATTCCTAGACCCTGAAGTTAGTATTGCAAGTATTCTTTAGGGACATACGATTCTTCTTCATATGGCTTCATAGAAATAACAAAATCAGAAGTAGAAGCTTCAAGGGAAACATAATTAAAGTTGCCCTGGGTAAAACCTTATGCTAGAATAACTAGGAATTGCCATTATAGTAAGTAATATACTCAATTAGGAAAAAAATACAATTTCAAAACCAATAATGTATTCAGTTAGAGCAATTAAGATAAAATAATCTGTGTAGGATAATAATATATTTAGTTTTTGAAGTAAAAGTTTAGTAACTTTTGGAAAATAAGTGAACAAGAAAGAAGCCTTATCATTAAGCAAGGAACCCAATTTGTCAGCTAGGGAAAATTACAAATTAAAATTCCATTTTTCAAACATTTCTTTCCCATGTCTTACCAACAAACACAAAGCCAGATAATCTCCCTGATCATCTGCAATTGACTCCAATTCCCACTCCCTTGTTTTTCAGAAGACGGAAATAAAGTCCAAACTGGTGACTAGTAATCCCGGGTTGGACTAGGTAATGCCAGACTCAGGATTCAAATGCAAGTACTCCACCATACTCTTCCCATCAAACATTACACCAAACATTCAAAGGTGCCATTTAACACAGGAATCCACTCCATGGCAGCTGGGTGCATCACTGGTTTGAGCACCTGTACTGTGTCTAAGGTATTCTACTGTAATAAACATGCTGATTCCAAAGTGCTCACAAATATGAAAGTTTCCCTAATTCAATACACAGATACTTATATATGGGTAAATAATAACTTTACTAATAAAAATACCAATAAACTAATCATATTTGTGTGGAGAAGCATTTACATTAAAATTGAATAGAAGACTATTTTTAGTTACTTCCTTGTGCTTTCTTCGACCTCGAACATGGAAGGTATGCCACAGGTCACAAAGTGCAGAGTATACCTATTTTATATAAAATAAAAACCTTCAGTTTGTTTTTAAAAAGACATAATGTCTTTTAATTACAGAGGTACTGACTTGAAAACCACCAGTATATAAAGTTCTTGTAATTTTTCTCACAACTATGTCTTCCCAAAACTGCTCTGTTCAACTTTGCTGTGAGAAAATCACAGTGATAGTTAAAAAAGCATATGCTACATTTTAACAATGGTCCAAAAAAAAATGAGAGCTTCTTTCAAAGCTCAAAAATAAGTGGAAATACAAATGTGCAGAACAATATATATATATATATACAGTATAGAAAGTTTCATGTAACCAAGAGAAAATAACAATATGTATTTCTCTTTACTCCTGTTTACATAAAGAAAGTGGGAGGGTATATTAATAATTAATAAAAACAGTTACCTATGGGGTGGAGGTATGAATAAGAATGAGGTACAGGCAGAAGCAAGACTTTTCTGAACAATATGAATATCCTATTCATTCTAAAAAATTTAATGTTAAGAAAAGAGGTTTCAAAAACCTTTTGTTCAGTGACAGAAAATCCATAGTTTAGTATAATTTAATCATAATTTTCCCAAGGACAGAGAAATACAAATACTTTAAGTATTCTGTCTTCACAGCCTAGCACAGAAATGTATAATAAATATATGATTAGTCAATTTGAAATTAAGATTCTAAAGGATTCAGAAATAATATTCCACCACCTGGATACAATAGAAACTTTTACACATTGGGGGAAAAGGGGTGAAAGGGAAGACAAGAGGGCAAAAATATTAAATTCTTCACATTTCTTCTACTGCTGGGTACAATTTAAAAATAAAGAATAAAATGTTCTTATGCTCAATCTTCTGTATACATACTCGAAGCATACTATGAGCTGACAACAGGAAAAGCTACTGACACTCTTAATATTTTTAAAATTTTAGCTCCTTTTAAACTACTATACTAAAAGCAGCAATGCAGGCAATGTTTAGTTTTCTCAATAACATAAATACCCAACAACCGCAACCAGTGTATTTCGGGTTCATTAGTTTTCACTATTTCTGAAAATGTTTTCTCGTAATTCATTTCTATCCCTGAAGCTACCTTCAATATCTACTTTTTTCTTATTCATCAAATGTTACTGTGAAGCCACATCAAATCTTAAAGTGGGAATTGCTGCTCTTAAAAAAAAAATTATGAGGCTATTAAATAGTTACAAGGTCAAAATGGAGTCAAAAACTCCAAGAATCCTTCTCAGGATACAATTAATAATGTCTTTGGTGAAAAGTTTAAAAGTTTCTTAATACAGAACTTAATATTATAGCAGTGACTGTTGGGTTTGATGTCGTAGTGCCCTGAAATAATTCACTGTCTCATGGGTATGCTGCAGAAACTTCTTTAAAAAATGTAAATATGTTTTATTTCATTAATTGACTTATTTTATCTAGCAAAATGTCTACTTTTATGGAAATTAAGTAGTGTGAAAAGATAGCAATATCATAAGAGAAAACTGCCAAGTTTAAGGCCAACGGGGCACATGCATATTATATAGAAGCACAGGTTTCCTTTTCCTTTTAATATTAAGTTTGATCTTGTATCCACTAGCAATTAATTGTGCTATGGAGGAAATAAAGGCAACTATTAAGGTGAAGCTTAACACAACACTAATGTCACTCAAACAGGTGGCTGGTGAAACAAACTGTGGTACATGCCTAACATGGAATACTACTCAGCAATAGAAAGAATGGAGTACTGATACACACAACCACTTGGATGAACTGACACAAAGAATTACACTGAGTGAAAAAACTCAATCCCAAAAGGCTACATACTACAATGCTTCACTACTATAACATTCCTGAAGTGACAAACTATAAAAATGGAGCACATGGGATCTCTCTGTATTACTTCAGGTAACTACATGTGCAACTACAATTATCTCAAAATTAAAACTTTAATGTTTTTTATTGATTTGAGTAAGAAAGAGTAGAGAGGGAGAGAGACAGAAAGAAACATCAATTTTTGTTCCATTTATTTATGCATTCATTACCTGATTCTTGTATGTGCCTGACTGGGGATCGAACCCCCAACCTTGGGTGTACTGGGTCAACATTCTAATCAACTGAACATCCCAGCCAGGGTCCAAAATTAAAACTTTAATACAAAAAAAACCCACACTAATATTATTTAGGTCACAGCAACAAAAAGCAGATTTAGGTGACATCTCAGAAACCAGTTAATATATAAACCCTCCACCAATTGAAAGAAAAAGGAATAGATAAAATGACAAAATAGCAACAGAAAAAGTGCTAGAGAAAATAAAATAATAATATGATTATTAATGAATATCTAGGTATGTATAGGAACATATTAAAGTTCACTCAGTGTAAATTCATGATGGAAAAAGCTTACCCGATGCTTTGTCTTTATTTTCTTTCTATACTCTTCTTTGTCAAATTTGTCCTCTTCTTGAAGCCTTTCCTTTGCTTTATCTAAGTTGATACCACCAGTGTCATCCTCTTCTTCAGTATCCTTCAAGACAGATTTCTGCATTTGTGGCCACTGCTGAACCAACTGCAGATAGGGAAAAGATTCAGTATGGGATGGGAGGCAGGGAACATCATCATAAAACCATTTCCCTTCGTATAATGATTTTGAAATAGTGCATATACACATTTTCTTACTACCTATATTTCTTAAACTTTCTAACAAACATCATCATTAAAGTGAGCAAGCCACAGAAAAGACTGTTCCAGTTAAAGTAATGTTACTATAACCCAATGAAAACAAGATTAAAGGAAAATTTCATAAACTAATTTGGAGGAAAAGGCAGTTGCCTCAACATCATTTCAAACAGTGTTCTTAGGATGCTCTAGCCCACCAACCTGACTCCCGATGGTGTGCATAAGGCCACAGGCAGGCTGACCAGTGTGCTCCCTCCTCATCAGCTGCCACAGCGCCTGTGTACCTCCAATGTTTCTCTCACTGCACTGGGTTGTTTTACTCTCCTGGTTTTCTGACTAGAATTTATTTCCTTGAGGGCAGTCATATGTCTTGTTCATGTATTCTCAGAGCCCAACCCAGTATCTGGCACACTTTTGGTGCTCAAAATTGATCAATGGATCACATATCAACTAGTGTAACAAATAAAAACTGAAATAACGAAGCATAAAGAAAATCAGTTTGGGTTTCTCAGGCCTGCTCAAATCTACATGATCGTACACATATGGTATGTGCACACGTACGAGGTAACACAGAAGACAGGGCACCGGTCTGGGAGTTGGGTTAATATTAAGACCTGGCTTAATATCCTGACTTTTTCACCAGCCCACTGCATTATCCTAAATAAATCTTTGGGCATCTGTGTCCTTCTTTGAAAAATACAGTTTGTTTGACTCAACAATCTTCCAGGCCTAACACTGTAAAACTAGACAATTTAGACAAAAAACAATTTTCTTATTTTACCTAATAAGTGGTCACCAGAAGTATTTAAGTAGCTGCCATTGTTTTTGAAAAATGGCTAGTTAACCAGCAGGCAAATGGAAGTTGTAGGCACACACATCACAGGTATTGCTGCTTCCTCTTGTCACCACCAGTCATTCTTCAAGATGAGATTCCTACAGAGTCTCAACTTTTCCTTGGAAACAAATGGGGTTCACCAATGTCCTGCATGAGCAGCCATAGCAGCAGTTGCTGACACTGAATGAAGCAGCAGCAGTGAGAGGAACCAGCGTGGCAATGAGCATGCCATTCATTGCTCTGACCCTTCACCTCTTTATCAGAGTGAAAAAAAAGTCCATCCTTCGGTGGACTGAACAAATAGCACCATTTTTTTTTTTTTGGAGATTTTGATCACAATTTTCAATGTGGTTCCCACCACATGGTGCTCTTATCAAAAATAAGTTTACATGGAAACATTTCATAGTTAAGGATTTGCATTCACCTTAGAGCTAATGGGTATGATCTATGCAGTTAAACTTAGTATCACACTAAGGAATCTCATGCTAACAGCACTAACCTTGTTTTACAGTAAGCATTTGATGTAATACATCAACATTCTAGTTTAGCCTTTCTCAGGTGCTGACCTCTTTTCAGTAATCTTATAAAGATGTGTTGCTTATCAACTATATAGGCTTCCTCTGCAACTACCAACAACTTTGAATTGCACTTTGTTAGTTTCCATATGATTTATACACCATTTCACGCCATATTGATAGTGCAAATCTGGGCTTGTAAAGCAAAGCCTCCTTTTCCAAAGAAACACCCAAATCTTTCTTAACTTCAAAATTAAAAGGAAATATATGTCACCGGATATAGACTGCTGAGGCAATATTATATTACTGTCTGTATATATATGATGTGATATAGTACAGTGGGTATAAAAAGCTCTGTTACTTTATTGGAGTATCAGACAATGGTTCACTCATTCAACAACCTTTTTTGAGGGTTTTATAAGTTAGATACTGTTCTAAGTGCCGAGGACAGAGTAGTGAGCAAAGTCAACAAATACCATCTCTCCATTTCTTCCACAGTGGAAGAAATGGAAAACAACCAAACAAATATAGAATAAATCACGCAGTAAGTGCTATGGGGGAAAGAAAGAGCAAGGAACAAGAGAGATGGTAAGTGTGGGGGGCTGTGTGCTGTGTCAGGATGAACAGGAAAGTCTGTAGGTTGGTGAGAGTGAAACCAAGAAATGATATTCAGGAGACCCTGCAATGAATGGCCTATTAACTTTTAGCCATTACTCCTTAAGTAGTCACTGGACTTTCTAGATGTCCTTCGTCTTTAAAAGCAAAGACGATATTAATACATAGTAGAGTGACCTTTCACGAACAATCTGAGAGTGGTAACCCTTCACTACTCTGTGAGTATATACTCATACTAAGACCAGGTAATGATGAGAGCAGGGGTTTCCACCCCCCATGATGGCTGTGAATGCTGCCCAATACAAAATTGTAAACTTAAAACATTATGAGATATTTCTGTGATTATGTGTCACAATGTATTTAATGTGTGGCCCAAGACAACTCTTCTTCTTCCAGTGTTGCACAGAGACGCCAAAGGTTGAACACCCCTGGATGAGTGGAAAATCAGGCACCTATGTGTCTGAGATTATTTGAAAGCAGAGAATTGCTTCCCATAGCAGGCCAGCAAGTAAGAAACATGCCAATACAGCATCCAAAACTGAGGAATTGCAAAGCAGAGGCCTTCTAGAGTCCAGCAAACAAAGCTGTGGCAAGTAGTTGTGCTACTACTTGTACATGTCCCCATAGAACACGTTGATGGATGCCACAACCAGAAAATCTAATCTATAAAAGCAAAATTCAGTGAGTTCAAAACCAACTCTGTTGTTATCACCAAGATGTATCTCAGTTTATTGTCAATGAAGCATTCTTGCCCACAGATGTGCAGCTGATGGACTGACTGCAGTAACAATGAAAGGATCTGCCTAGCATATTTTAGAGAAATGTTCTTTTCTCACTAGTGAATGGTAACTCAGCAGGACAGTCAAACTCTTCATAATACTTGGGACATACATTAAGTCCTCACTTAACATCCTTGATAGGTTCTGGGACATTAAGTAAACTGACCTATTGTGAAGCCAATTTTATCAAAGGCTAATTGATATAAACAAGAGCTAAGTTCCTATGCCATGTCAACAGCATCGTAATGAAAAGACATTATTTGAGGACCAACTTTACCTCAGAAATAAAGCATTTAAGACTCTTACCTCTCCTTCATCAGTAAATGTTATTTTCTTATTCACTTTAAAATTTCTCTTCATTACTTTTTTTGCTTCTGCGACCTTGGTCACTTTTTTCTTGACTCTGGATTTGGAAGATTCTTTCTTCTGTGTGAGAATAAAAAAAAGAGATGATTAAGTAAATGGCTGCTTTATATTAACAACTGAACTCTGGCAATATACTTTCCAAAACCAACTGCATTCACTGCTCATTGGCTAATGAGAAGCACCAAAAATACTGTCCAGAAATAAAATTATTAGACTTAATAACTAATGACTCCTCTCATGCTATACGGGTTTAAGTGTAAAAAAGATGAATGTTTGACATAATCTCTAAATTTTATTCTATTACTAAAAGTATGCTATCCTGATAATGCTGCAGCATCAGAAACCACATGATAATGTGATAAATGGACAAGATAAATAAAGCTATCTTCCAGCTAAAAAACAGCACATTTTATAAATAGATCTAATTTCCAAGTGCAAACTTAAACTTTTAGAAGAGAAATGTTTACGTGGAAAGTAAAATAACTGTAATACATTGCCACTCAACATTCTTCCTGCCATTACAGTAATTTTCTATATGAATGCTGGAAAACAGCCTATGATAACTAAGCTTGATCAAAGGTGAGAAGGCATAAGAGAACATAAACAGAGACACATTGATCAGCAAGCACCTCACTAATGTCCTAAACCCACTAGAGCAAAATATTAAAAATATAAAGCCACTGCTTATCTATGCTAAGTGAATGCTGAGTGAACTAAAATAGGAAGTTGCAAGCACACTATAGCCTGCTTTGATGAGTGACAAGAAATAACACCTTTGAGAAGAATTTGGGTTATTTTCCTTAAATTAAAGCCAGTAGTACTGGTGGTGGTCATTAGTAAACTAATCTATGGCAGCCTCCATTAGACGAGTAGACAGAATAAGCAGAAGTTAAGAAAGTGGTGTAGTTAAGGAAATGGAGTTGAATTCAAGGTCTACCACTTAGGACCAAGTTACTTAACCTCTGGGCTTTAGATAAATTGAGGATCGTAACAGTACCTATCACACAGGATTTGGGGGAGAGTTTACTAATAAATGTAAAACACAAAATACAAGTGTTTGAAAAATCTCAAATATCACTATTATATATTGATTCATGCTAGCTAAAGAAATTATACCAACTGCAGAAATGCTTAATTTGCAAAATCCCAGACTTTGAGCTTCCTAGGTGATGTTTTTTTAAAAACTCTGTACCATAGAGAACCACCCAAGGCAAAGTTAGAAAAGAGGACTGATTTAGGACACAGAATTATAAGAAGCTTCGAGATAAACATCAGTTACAACTGTTACATTATAGTAATAAGTATGTACCCAAAATACCCAATTAATTTAACAAATTAAATATTATTAATAATGAATACAAAAATGCTTAAAAATATAACACCATAAAATTAAAAATAACAAATTTACTTCTTTTACAAAGACTTCTTCTTACTATGGAATACCCCATCTTCTCCACCAGCCGGGTTCCATGACTGCATGAATGTTAACATCTGATAGCATATGGCCCTACACTGGTGTATCGCTCCCTCATCCCCTTCCCACCACTGTGCTCTAAGATACACTACTACTACTCTCTGTCAGGAAATATTACCTCATTTCCTGATCTGGCTTCTGAGAGAAAATGAGTACATAGTGTGACAGTAAAACCCCTAAATTAAAAGGAAATAGGATGGCTGAAAGCTTGTCAACTGAAGTAAGTTGCTACCAGTACAACACCTTACGAACACAATGAAGGCATTTTAATAAGACCTCCCACTTCCTTCCTCCCAATCATTACTGCTACAACTTTCTCCCCATAAACTCTTATTAGAAGACCACCACCTTTGTGACCACCAGGATTGGAGACAATGTTACTATGACTCCTTGGCTTCATGGTTAGGTTAATTCTTAAGAATCCTGAGTTGGCTGATGTTCCATCATTAGACCTCACAGAAAGCCGATGAAACAGTGCACTGAGAAGTTCAATATGATGTAAAAATAACAATTACAGGAGTAAGTTATAATCACTGAAACAAAAATACTGGCAAACAACAGGAGCAAACTTTCTGAGGGAGACAGTAATGCTCTATATCTTGATAGGAGTTTGAGTTACATGTACATGGATCTATGCATTTGCCAAAACTCATCAAATGTTACACTAAGATTACTATATTTCATTGTTTGTAAATTTGTACCTCCAAAGAGTCCTGTAAGCAAATACCGAACTTTAGTTAATGCCAGGCGAGCTGAATTATCAATATATGGAAGAAAATACAGTGATGTTGGCAACTTACTCTTAAATGCACTAAATAAAAAGGGATAATGAATGAATAGGAGAATTGCATATAAAGCTAATATAATAAAAGGTTAATTGTAGAATATGAGTGGTGGGTATTTTGGTACCCCAAAATACAGTTTTTCAACTGTTCTGTATGTTTAAAATTGTTTGTAATAATATATAGAAGCCCAGTCACAGGAAATGAGAGAAAAAGTCACAAAGCAAAGATACCAAATAATATTATAACTTAAGAACAAGAAAACCGTCAGAGCAGAATCCAGATCAATCAGTAAAAACAATCCCGGAAGAGTAGAAGCTTGGAGTTATGGGGTCTACTGGAAGAGCTTTAGGGAAATCCATGAAACCACTGAAATTATGTAACAAAATTTGGGAGTATTTTCATCTTTACACTTTTATGGTTTATCATGGTTTCTAAACTGGTCTCTAATAAAAAAGATCTTTAACAAAAAAGATTAAATTTTTCTGTTTGTTTAAGGGAAGTCACTGAAAGAAGAAACAGAAATGGCAACATGGTTGAAAAGATACATTGTTACATTTTCCCAATAGGCATGGCCTTGCTCTGATACTCTAAAATTATTCTTCACTCAAATATGCACTGAGTGTCTTCATCATAGTACATACCAGGGCCCCAGTAGTGAAAAAGACAGGCGGACTCCCAACCCTCATTGAGCCTAACTCTATCAGTGAAAAAAATAAAAAAATAAACCAGTGGAAAATATTATTTAATCACAAATATAGTAATACTCAAAAAATACATGGGAGGATGAATGAATCAATGTGACAGGTGCCTGACCTAGCTAAGGAAAGGGAGTCGAGGAAAACTTCCTTTTGAGGGACAAACATTTGAACTGAGTAGCAAACAACTAAACACTACTTTACTGGCACATCAGCAATGAAAAATACCTGCTGTATGTCCACTGATGGCATATTTCACATATGGCTTATAAGAAAGTCTTAACTCAATATCATTCTTTTGAATATTAATTTTAGCAGGTAATACATGCTCATTTAGTTTATAAAGGATATTCAGTTAAACTGCCATTTGACCTCTTCAGCAACCTCAGTTTACTTCCTGAGAAGAAAGCTCTGTTATTAGCTTTTTCTTCCAGAGACCCTTCCAGAGACCTTACTTATGTTCAAGTTAGGTACGAAGGACACCAAGAACTCATAAAAAAGCTATCCCTCAATGAATAGGCTTGCATATAAACTTTCATATATGTGTGCATTTATATATCTAATAAAAAGTTCTAAACATAAAGCGCTCGAAGAATTATGTGCACTTAAATTTCAAAAAATATTTACAAATAATCCTCCAGAGAAGTTATACAAATTTATACTCACCAAAATTTGAGAGGAACTGGTTCTCCACATCTATTTAAATATAATCTATATTATTAGGCTTTATATTTGCCAGTCAACTAGGTGAAAAAAATATCATCTCAGGAAACTTTTAATTTGTATTTGTACAAAGGCGCTTTTTCTTGTACATTGTATATATTCTTTGCCAGTCATTATTTATTTTATGATCCCTGGCATTTCTTTTCACAGTTTCTTTATTAATTTGTGGGGTCTCTTCATTTGTTAAAGATGTGTTAGTATTTTCTCCCACATCATCATTTAAGTTTTTAGACTGCCATATGGCATAATATTTTGTTTTGTTTTTTGCTGAGCATATATTTTTAACTGCCATGTAATATACGTTTTAAGTAATGAAATTTTCTGGATTTGTGACATACCTTGAAATATTTTGGTAACTAAAAGACTTTTTAAAAATAAATTTAACTCCTTAAAATGCATATTTTACTTAAAAGTTTCAACACTGGCTCTTGGACAAGGGAGAAGTACTCACTAATAATTTTATATTTCTATTTGTGAAATCACAAAAAAAAATAAAGTAAACCACTGTTAGGGAAGAGTTGCATTTTGACTACAAGACTTTATATTATTGCTACAAAAATGAAATTTGCAGTAACCAGAAAGTATTCTGAAAGATTTTCTGACAAGATGTAAAACATCAAAATGCAATTTCCATTTCTATTTGCACTTCTTCCATAACATGTACACTAGACTTTAAAATAAAGTACTACATGGAAAATATCATAAAATACAAAATCAGTAAAACATCAAGCCATTCTCAAGGTCCTGTGATAGCTGTTGACAGTTGCCACAAATAACTTGAAAATAAAGAACAACCATCACAAAAACAATAATGTTCCTATCAGAAGGATCATGTTGGTTTACATTGGCTACAATAATATTCAAAATACAATCAATTAAGAAAGGCTACCAAACTATAAGCATTACTACTAGATTCTTGGGGGAGGGGCGGTTAACATATTGCAAAAGAAAAAGGAAAAAAAAGCTTAAGGAATTGAAATTTAGAATTAAAGGGATAGATACTCTAAAGAAACCAGATTTTTGTTTCCTTAAAGTAGCTCCCATATACATCACTGAATAAGTTTATAATAGCAACTGTATCTAAAACTGAAGGAAACCATCAAAATAAATATCTACCCTGGTGGTGACTTTAGAGATTACCTATTATACTCTAAATCCTTATGTTAAAGATAAGGACATTTCCTAGCATTTATAAACCCTGTTGCCTAAAAGTCCAAATGTATTTAACTTTAGATATTTCCAATGCCTAAATAATCAAACCCTACTAGACCTTATTTGATTTCTTTAAAAAAAAAAAAGGCAAAGCCTCCTGCTATTTAAGCGTATTTTTTCTTTCATCCTTAATGTACTGAACTATAATATTGTACACATTCTAATTTTACCATATAAATAAAGGATGCACTACTTGACATTTTATTTTAAAACCATCTACAAAATCTTTGCTTAAGAAAAAACCTCCTGCCCTGGCTCGTGTGGCTCATTAGACTGAGTGTCGGTCTACAAACCAAAAAGGTGGCCAGTTTGATTCCCAGTCAGAGCACATGTCTGGGTTGCAGGGAAGGTCCCCAATAGGGGGCGCGTAAGAGGCAACCACACATTGATGTTTCTCTTTTCTCTCTCCCTTCCTTCCCCTCTCTAAAAATAAGTAAATAAAATCTTTAAAAAAAAAAAAAAAACAAGAAAGATCCTTCCGATGAATAGTAATGTTGAGCACATTTCATGTACATATTGGTCATTTTTATGTCTTCTTCGAAAAAAAATGTCTCTTCAGGTTAAGATTTTATGTATTTATTTTTAGAGAGAGGGGAAGCGAGGGAGAAAGAAACATAGATGTGAGAGAAACATTTATCAGTTGCTTCAAACCCACAACCCATGCATGTGCCTTGACCAGGAATGGAACCAGCAACCTTTCACTTTGACACCCAACCAACTGAGCCACACTGGTCAGGGCCTTTGCCCACTTTTTTATCAGTTTAGTTATCTCTTTGTTTTTGAGTTATATTAACTCCCTATTATCTCAGATATTAATCCCTTATCAGATATATTATTGGAAAAGATTTTCTCCATTCCACAGGTTGCCTTAAAAGGTGTTTTAGTTTAATGTAGTAACCTTGTTTATTGCAGCTTTTGTTGCCTGTGCTTTTGGTGTCATATCCAAAAGACCACTACCAAGACCAATATCAAGGAACTTTTTCCCCTAGGTTTTCTTCTAGGAGTTTTAATTAACAGGGAAAGGAAATCAAAACCACAATGAGATGTCACTTCATACAGGTTAAAAGAGCTATTATCAAAAAAGCAAGAGGTAAATGTTAGCGCAGTTCAAAGAAAAAAGAACCCTTGTACTCTGTTGTGGGAATGCAAACTGGTTCAGCCACAGTGAAAAACAGTATGGAGGCCTCTCAAAAAATTAAAAACGGAAACTACCATATGATCCAGCAATACTACTCTTGCGTATATATTCAGATGAAACAAACTCAGTATCTGGAAGGGCTACCTGCACTCCCGTGTTCAGCACTATTCAAAAGAACCAAATGTGGAAACACCTGAGTATCAAAGAATGGAGAGAGGAAAATGTGATGTATATATAAAATGGAAAATTATTCAGCCATAAGAAAGAAGAAAATCCTGACATTTGCAACAACATGGATGGACTTAGAAGGCATTATGTTAAATGAAATAAATCAGACAGAAAAGACAAAGACTGTATACTGTCTTTTAAAAATAAAAAATATTTTTTAAAAAGTCCTCACAGAAACAAAATAGTGGCTGCCGGGAGCTGGGAAGAAGAAGAAATAAAAAGATATAAGTCAAAGGGTACAAATTTTCAGTAATAAGATGAGTAATGAAATTGTAATGTACAGCGTGGTAAGTATAGTTTATAGTAGAGTATTATACACCTGAAATTTGCTGAGAGTAGATCTTAAGCAGTCTTATCACAAAAAACCAGAGTTGACAATGAGGAGACAGATGTGTTGATTACCTTGATCTTGGCATGGCAATCATTTCCCACTGTGTATGTATGCAAAAACATCACCTTGTATACTTTAAATATATACAATTATATGTCAATTATTCCTCAATAAAGCTGGAAAAAAAGAAAAGAAACATCACCACAAAGTAGAAAAGGTTTGGTTGTAAATTCTTTGCAAAAGCTACAGTCACAATATTAAGAACTACCTAAAAGGGTAGAGAATTTTAGTTCTGCAAGATGAGAAGAGGTCTGGAGATTGACTGCTAAACAACGTGAATGTACTTAACACTACTAAACTCAAAATGTTAAAGTGGTAAATTCTGTTACGTGTATTTTACCACAATTAAAAATAAAGTTAAGAGTCACCTAGAATACAACCGGGCCTCGGTTTAAAATGTTACTACAGAAACAAAGTTTGTCTCTTCAAGATTCCTACACAAATGTAAACTTAAAACAAAGTAAGAGTCCTAACATTACAAACAAAGCAGCTGGAGCACGGGGAGCAGGGTGGGCAGTGCAAGGGAAGGGCACGACGGACCCTCAAATACAGATAAACTAAAGTGATATGATGTAAAAGTGCTTATCAGCTATAAATTATAGAAATAATCTTACAATGATCTGATAAATCCCATAGTGTTTCTTTAAATGTCCATATTTACCAATTGTTTAAAGTTTAAGAAAAGGCAAGTTATAATAAATTTTGGTAATATGCATAAATTTGGCCATATTCATAAAATCTAGAATAAAAAAATTCAAGAGAATGATGAAAGCCAGTGAAGCTCCTACCCATACCCCATCACCATTATCTCTGGAGTTGACTGATATTACTAGCCTGTGAAATAATAGACTTTGCCTTCACTCTTGTTCCCAGTATAGTAAACCCTAGTAATCACCTGCAATCTTTTGTTTTTCCTAATGAATTGTAATCTTCATGAGGGTTAAGAGCATTTGTATTACATTTGTATCCCCACAGCATCACAGAAAGGCTGGCATATAAGAAGCATTCAATAAGTATTTCTTGAAAGAAGCATTAGTGAATAAATTCTCACTTGAATAAAGCATTACTTCATTTCCTGTTCATGACAACTGTGAGTCAAATCTTCTCCCTGATAATTTCAATTAGAAAACTAAAGCTTACAAAGATTCAGCAATTTGTCAAAGGTTGCATAATATAAAACAAAGTCCATTTGACTTTGGTGTTCACATACTACAATACTTAATTCATGATTCTTTTTAAAATCATCTTACAAGTACATTAATAGGAATACAGATAACTGAGTATTACTTATTTCTTTCCCCACCCCCACCAAAAACTGCATAGATATGTAATGAACTCAGCTTTGTCTGGACTTCTTCCCAGGTAACAGAGGATCCCAAGGCATCACCAATCTACCCAATGTTTTTTGATTGCTAGATTCCTCCTTCAGGATTCCTACTGCCTGAATCCACAGGTGCAACTTGGAATACTTTCCAGAAGCTGTTTTTTAATTTAATAAACTCTTCCTGACAGTAGGTACCTGCTACCTTAACTACTGAATGCTTTCAGAAAAGTAACTTTCAGATCTTCAATACAGTTTTTATTTCCCTCAATTCCTTCTCTCATTTTTCAGATGAGTTCTCTTACCAAATTCTCATTTAAATGCCTATTTTTCCAACATATTGTCTTCTTTTCATAATTAACATAAAATTTCCCCTTATGATAAAAATTTCCCTTTATGTTAAAAATTTCCCTTTAAAAAGCCTATCTATAGCATTTCAGTCTAACTCTAAATCTTTCATTGCCCCCAATTAGTCTAGATAAAATTTCTATGTCTTCTCCACCCGAGCTGTATTTTATACTTCGCTTATTTCCTTACTTTTCACCTCATTCCCAATTTTTTTCATGGCCATGTCTTTGTCTTTAATTATCTTAAATGGTTCCTGCTTCCTTCTAAAGCATTTACACTGTTGGGACACATAAAGGATAATTTTATATTCCTCATTTACTACCTTAGGAAATTTTCTTTAATTCATTGAAATTGTCTAGGTTGTTTACTGTTCTGTTTGGCTAGCCAGAAAATATGTATTATTTGCTCCACACCATGCCCCTCAGAAAAAGGAAAGTAAAGGCCAGATATTTCCTATTCTTTAACAAAATGATGGAGCCAGTCGTATTTTGCCGTAGAAATCTAATTTTTAATCTGACATTTTAAATAAATATTTCTATATTAGGAAGCAGGCAGCTGGAAGCAATTTAGAGAAATGCAGCTTGATGCATACTTCTTTGCCTCTCCAGACTTCAAAAAATTACAATATGGATTTATTTCTAACTTGTGTCCAAACTGGCTACCAAATTTATTTGGCATCCCTTTCTGTTGTCTCTTACAACTTTTATAATTCTTCTAGCCCTGGTCAGTGTAGCTCAGCTGGTCAAAGAGTCGTCCTGTGAAAAGAAAAGTTGTGGGTTTGATTCCCACTCAGGTTCCATACGTAGGTTGCAGGTTCAGTCCCTGGTTGGGGTGTGTATGAGAAGCAACTGATCAATTTTTCTCACATTGATGTTTCTCTCCCCTTCCCATTGCATCTCTCTAAAAATTAATAAGCATGTCCTCAAGTGAGGGTAGATTTAAAAAAAATAATTCTTCTATAACTTAGAAATAGTACAAGCCACATATTATACAAAACAACAGTATAAAAAGGAAAACTGTGTCACATGGCCATTGAGCTAATAGGGTTAAGGGAGACTAACTATATAAGTGAGGCAATATGATTGTAATGAACAAAGTTCCAAGACCCAGGCAGCATTTCTGAAACTATGGTACGCAATATGACACTAAGGTATGTTCTTAAGGGAGCATCTGAGCTACCTATACCCCTACCTGTCTTCCAAGTGATACCAGAGGCTCGGCAGTAACGTATTAGTAGTTAATTTGATCAGAATTGGTCTGACCAAAATGAGAGAGCATCAAGGTAACATTCAACAATATGTGATTATAGGTTTAACTGAGATTTCCATAACTGGCTCCAACACCTAAAAGAGTAATAAATTATTTATTTGGCACTCTGGTTAGTGTGATCTAAAGCAGAGTTTCTGAAAATTCACTCCTCGTGAGTGTCTAATAAGGAAATGTGACATAATACTAGTTATTCAGTCAACCAATGTAAAAAATTATATGCAAACACACACATGAATGGACATGGATCTGTACTCTAAATTATAAAAGTAGCATCTCTATATGATTTAAAGCCTTCACAGGGAATTATAATCCTAGAACTAAGAAATACAATAAACTGAAACCAGACTTGGTACCTAGTTAGTTAAGGCATTTTTGACACTCTATTTTAAGACATTTAAGAGATATTTATGCCAACTTCACAAACCTGCCAAGACAGGGTAATCACTACTACTGGTTCGTATCTAACATTCTAACTTTGTGAAATGATTGTATCACAAGATACACATGAGATGTATCTTAACTGAAAGAGAAATGACAAGCATCACTATCATGTCTAGTCCAAACAATGTTCACAACTACATGTAGTCAAGTTTCCAAGCTCTACCTTCTATTGTATGAGAAAGTTAGCACAGCAAAAAGTATTGAATGAAAGGTCACTGGCCAGCCTATATGTAACCACATTTCAACAAAATGTGCTGGGATGATGTTTAATCACTTAAAAGTGGATATTCTTAAAAAATACGCCATTTATAAAATAGTGGTTTGCAAAACCATATAAGGTAATTAAAATATTGCACTAATAAATACAGCACGTAGAAGGATTAAAAAAAGCCCTCCGTGATCACCTAGAGAAATATCATTTCATGAACATGCAGAGGTTAACAGAATTCCAAGATCACAGCAAAGTTAGAAATAGAACTCTAAATCCTCCCCCAAAAAACCTGACTGTGCTCTCCTTCACACCACATAAAACAACAGTATCTTAGTCAGAAACATCTCAGAGCCTACACTTTCCTTTGAGAATTACAATTTTTCTGAGCAACATTAAGAGACTCCATAAAATGGAAATCAAGAGCTGGTCAACAGCAAATATTTTTAAAATGAAAAGAATCTTTCAAGGAATTCTTTTTTTTTTTTAATCAATTTGGGAAGAGAGGGATATCAATTTGTTGTTTACTTATTTATGTATTCATTTGCTGACTAGGGATCCAACCTTGGCATATTGGGACAATGCTGTAACCAACTAAACTACCCTCCAGGGCCTTCAAAAACTTCTTTTACAAGTGTTCCTTATTCATAGAAGGACCATATGGCTATGACTAAACTTTACCTCTAATTTTATTTCTCAAAGCATAACATACAGAAAAACGTATTCTGTCCTCCAATGCTCTACTATTTTTTTAATTCCATGAGCATGCAGTGATTAATATAACTTTCATCTGCCCTCCTTAGCACTTAGTCATTTAAAAAAATTGACAGCCATTAGAAGCTGTTGACAGATTTTTGCTCATTTGTTTATTTTTCTTCTACCTTAGAATGAGCCCCTGCTATTTCATTAGTAAATCTGTGACACTAAAATGTAATACTTCAAATTACAGTTTTTAAAAATTACTATAAACCACAATTCCCAAAGAATAAAAAGAAATTTTTGCTAGGCTCCAAACTCCATAAGCTACATAGCCAAGAGACTTTTTTTTTTTAATCATTCTCCTTAACTGTCCCACTGACAGACTAGAAAATGCAGAAGCTATCAATATACTTGACATTCTTCCTCAAAAGGCAAATTTAAGATTAAAATTCAACACTGGCTATCTTTTGAGACCTTTTCTAACTTTTTACCCTCAGCAATTTCAGTGATATCTCTCATTCCTTAATCCATGTCACAATGGTGTTAAACTTGTACTAAACTCCAAGGCATGAGAAATTATAATCCAGATGGATTCACCTGGCAAATGAAAGGTGATTAAACGTTTCTTTGAGTTTACAAAACAGTAATTAGGGATGCCATCTGCCAGACACCATGCTAGATGTCTCATATTTGATTCACTCCTCACAATCTCCCTTTTGAGGTACTTGCCTGAGCCTTATGGTAATAAAAACTGACAATAAAACAAGTTAAACAATTATGCAGTTAAAAGGGACAGAGAGAGCCTCTAAACACAGGCTCATCAAACTTCAAAACCTATCCTCTGGAATTTAAAAGTGTGTGCTCTCCTTGGAACTCCACAATGTCATTGATTAAAAAAAAAACCCTCTAGATAAACTGTTTGTAGGAAGGTTTAGTCTACTCCTCAAATGCTGGAGCCTGTAAGCTCCCTCAGACATAGACGTAGAGTTTCTACTTGAACAACTCCTTTGAGAGAGAATTCACTAAATAAACACACACTGCATGACGACACCTATTGTTATCTGTCCTGTATATTTTTTAAAGAATAAATTATACCAACAGAAAACAATGAGGAAAATTACTCTTTTCACTAAAAATTCATAGAGTTTCCAAAACAAATAAGCAATTCACATTGGTCAAAATCTCAATCTAAATGCTTTTTTTTAAGGTTCCAGGCTTATCCTTGAGAGGTCTATGTTGGTACTGAAAAAAAGACAGACTGTATTTTCTTATGTCACTCTAGGAAACAGTAATTACAGATAGAGGTGAAATAAAGTCAGGTGATTGGAAAGGTAATAAGAGTTCTGTGACAAGCTGCAGGGAAAACTACAGGGCAAAAACGACAGGATGTACAGAACAAAACAGACAGGGGCAAGGACAGCCGTGTAGAGTTAAGACAGTTGCAGTAATAAAAGGAGACAATTTGAAAACAAAATCACAAGAAAGGAACTAGGTATTCAGTAAAAACACTATGAAAATGAATTCCTCTCACCATTAGTGATGCATTGCAAAAACACTGCACCACACTGCTAAATCATTTTACCCCCAACAGACACCCACCCAAACAATTAACACTAAATCAGAAAACAAAATAATTAAACTCAAAACAGGAAACTAAGAATTTCTTAACCAGCTACTGACAGGATACATAATAATTATCTTCCGTCTCCCAAATATTCTCTTTTTTAACACCAAAAGAGTGCCTGAGATATAAGTCTAGAAGTAATAAATCTGAAAGAAAAGAATATATTCAAACATAAAATGAATCTTTGGAACTCACTGTGGTCATTTCCACGTTATCCCTGACAAACATTATTTACACCGTATTCTAGGCTGTTTAAAAAAATCTTGAATTATAAACCATATAATAATTTAAAGGATTTGGACAAATCATTAATAAATGAAAGCAATAAATAACTTAATGATAATCTAATAAAAGATTTACCTCAAACTAATTTTAAACACATTCAATTCCAATCTAATCAAGTAAACAGGTTGAACTGATGGGAATTTTCTCTATTAAAATGCAAGTAATTTTCCATTACATATGTTAAGATTTCTGGAGTTATGATATTATAAAACTCACTAATAATTTGCCTCATTAATTCTGAATCCAAGATGCTGGATGTCAAAACTTCCTAATAAAAACTACAAACTATCACAGAGTAACTTGATAAAATAATACTAAAGGCACAGTATCTGGCTAGTTGTCAACTTGCTTTGAAGTAAGATACTATTTTAAGAATAATGAGTAAGCTATATTTCACTACTCTTTCAGAAAAGAGATGTACCTTGAAAATCGTGTTAAAGTAAGCTCTACATTACTCAGAGAAGCATGCAGACATTCAGGGTGGGGGACGCAGAGAGAGGGAAAAAGTACAGATGAGTATGAGAGTCTTATCAGTCAGTTTGCAGAGAGACATTCTCCCTGAACTTTATCCTGGCATCATCTCTACAGTTTACTTTAAAACTAGGTACTAACCATTGCCATATAAAATTTATTGTTTTATGTCTTGTGGGACAGTTGTCGACTTGCAAGAAAAAGCTGTGCTTCTTTGGAGTAGAGTGTTTTCTCTTTATGGAAAAGGTGTTCCTTTCATTTTAGCAGTTAAGAACTCAGAACCAAATTCCTGATCCATAGTTAAGAACCAAAACCTTGCATAACCTGCATATTAAATTTCTCACTAGTCATTTCTACTTTATCTATACTTTACATGCCTGATATTTTCCATTCTATCACATTTATAAGTATTTTTAAGCTACTTCAAATTCCCTGTGGGATTAGAAGGGGTAAAGTATAATTAAAACAAATAATGGAAGCTCAGTCGTTTATTCCACAAACACTAAATGGATATCTATATACTCCTATACTCCTAGTCCTATCCTAGGCACTGAGGATATTGGGAAGCTTGCATTCTAGCAGGAAAACACAAACACACACACACACAGACAATAAGTGTTAGAAACACATAAAGGCAGAGTAAGGGGCTAGGGAGTGACTGAGTAGAATTAAGAAAACTTAGATAGTGAGAAAACGCCTATCTGAAGAATATCCACTAGAGCTGAGGTCTAAATGATATGAAAAAGGCAGTCATCAATGATCTGCATAAAACTTCCAGTTAAACAGTAAGCACTAAAAGCCCAAAAGTGGAAATGAGTTTGTTGGTTTCAAGAAAAGAATTTCAGAGTGACTAGACAAGAGTGAGCAATGTGGTGGGTGAAAGGAGAGGAAGTCAGAGACACAGAAGATTCTGCATTATGTAAGGCCTTGCAGGACACAATAAGGAGCTTGATTTTACTCCAAATACAACAAAAATGAATACCAGTTTTGAGAAACATAACATGATTTGGTTTACTTTTTTGCCCTCCTATAAGATTACTAGCTTGTATAAAGTAAGGGGGAAAAAAGAAAAAGAAAACAAACTAAAACGTTCACCTATTAGTCTACATGCTAGATGATGGTTTGAATCATAGTAGTAAGTGAAGAACATGGTAGAGTCTGGGTATGTTTTGAAGGAATAGTGACAAGACTTGACAGAGAGAGATGAATGGTGATGGAAGGAGAGTTGCCTTGAGCAGATGGTGAACACAATACAATGTACGGATGATGTATTATACAACTGTGCCCTTGCAACCTATCTAATTTTACTAAATAGTGTCACCCCAATAAATGCAATAAAAATTTAAAGATTAAAAAAAAGAAGAGTAGAAGTGGGAGGTAAAAGAGGATTCAGTAGTAACTCCTAGGTTTTTGGACTGAGTGATTGAATGATTGGTGTTAACTATTCACCAATAAAATAGTTAATAAAATAGTTTATAAAATAGTTAATAAAAGGAATTTAAGGTTAGCAAAAGGGGCATTCATTTGGATTCACTGACAAAGCCAATGTCTCTCTCTTTTTGCCTAAGGAACATATATAGACAGAGATCAGTTTAAGAACAGCTTCAGGATCTTCCCTCATTTAAAGATGGAGAAAGAAGGAGGAACCAGCAAAGAAAACCAAGAGGGAATGACCACTTAAGGTAGGAGCCAGCCTGCAAAGTATGGTGTGCCAGAAGACCAGTGAAGACATCCCAAAAAGGACACTTAACCAAAGAGAAAATGTTGCCAAAATTTTGACTTAAGACGAGTCCTGACAGTTGGTTCTTGAATTTGCCAAAATAGGGACTGCTGCTCACCTGAGCAAGAGAATTTTCAGTAGAGGTGTAGGGACACAAATCTTACTAGAATAGGTGCAAGAGGACACATGAAGTTAGCTAGTGAAAACACTACGTACAGGTTACTCTTTCAAGGCATTCTCTTCCTCATCCCCTGACTCAAATGGTGAAGGTCCAAAATTCAATTTCAGTGTCACTGGAACTAGAGTTCAGATACATAATGGGTTACTTTTTTAGTATGCTAGATTGAAATATCTACTCATCAATTTTTACATTTCCCCCAAAAGGATTATAAATAAAGAGCTCTCATTATAACATTGTATTGTTTATTAGGGCAAAATCCAAAAGAAACAAAAAGCATTATAATAAAGATCACATGAGTAAAATGTGTTATATATCCATGTATACAATGGGACAAAATATAGCTATTAAATTATGATATACATATGTACTGATATGGAAACTCTTCTCAATACTGATTTTTTAAAAAGTTATAAATCAGGCCAGTGTTGCTCAGTTGGTTGGAGCGTCATCCCATAAACCAAAAGGTCGCAGGTTTGATTCCCTGTCAAGGCACATGCCTAGGTTGCAGGTTCTGTTCTCAGTCAGGATGTGCACAAGAGGCAACTGATCGATGTTTCTCTCTCACATCGATGTTCTCTCCCTCTCTCTAAAATTAATAAGCATGTCCTCAGGTAAGGACTCTAAAAAAGGTTATAAATCAGAACACAATACCATATCTGTCTGTAACTTTAAATGTATTGGGGGAGGAGGAGTGCATATACAATTGGGGGGGGGGAGGGAAGCCAGAGGTACACAAACCAAAAGGGTAACAGTGGTTCTATCGAAGTACATGATAGCATTATGGCTGATTTTTTATTTCCTTTGTTATAAATTTCCTTATTTCTCACATTTTCAGCAGAATAGCTGAGTAGGAAAACTTACTAGTCATAATAAGTTTTATTTGCTGAGAAAAATGCTAAAATAATAAAGAAGAAAACTACTTATCCTCCTAGGTGAGCTCTAATGTCATTTAAGGTTTTTCCTGATTCCCCTTTTCCTCCTCATTCCTATAGGCTGGTTGAGGTGCTTTCCTCTATACTCCCAGAGACCAAATTATAATAATCAGTCTGTCTAAAACCAGTGGCACTAAACTCAATAAGTAGTAATAAATGAAACCAACTAATGAGTAAGTATTTGTTGGTTTCGCTTATTAATATAACTTATTGCTATACTGCAAATTTCTTCCTAAATATTAACTTGTAATTTACTACAAAAAATCATTTTTCTTTTAAATTGGTATTTTAATCTAATTCAAAAATTTGAGATTTCTGTAGTCTAGAAAAGTTTTATTTTATGAATCAGAAAAATCTGATACTATATTAGTATTTTTACAAAGCCATTTTACACTCTGATTGAGTTCAATATTATATGGTAATTTAAGATGCATGCAGAAAAAGTACAGACCATGATGTGATGACTTGTCACCACCCTAAACTGCTGGAGATGGGACCTAAGAGTGAGTTAAGCCTATATTTGGGGCTTATTAAGCCTATATTTGGGGCTTATTAAGTTACAAGGATATAAAGTAACAGTCACATTTGATTTAGGATCTAAAAATCAGCATTTCATAAGTTTCATTAATAAAAAACTGAACACATGATATGTTTACAAATAGGAATATTCAAAGGAAAGAAAAACTTCACCTTCTAGATTAGCCCTCAAATAAAATTACAATGTTTATATAAAAAATAAAATTAAAAATTAGACAAAGCCATGTTTCATCTACAATACAAAGACAACGCCACCATTACTCATTCTATGTCTATCCTCCCAAGTAGCTTTGAGAAGTATATCCTTTCTGGTACGTATATTGTTCTATACTTCCTGATGATGCTTTCAGAGAGAGACAATTCATGCTAAGTGTCTGTCTAGAAGAAGAGTGATAAAGTAGATTTTATTAAACTTGTGTGAAATGATCTACAGAACATAGATAAATTATAGTATTGAGGAACAGATCCCTAATTAACAAAAGAACTTCAAAAATAGAAATATATTTAAGTTATTTTAAAAACATTAAATTCTAAAATTCTAAAGACACTGGAATTTAATTAATTGGCCAAGCATGCTGTTGTTTCATTTTAAACTCAGTCTCTAAACAAATAAAATTAAATTTTGGAATTTAAAATGAAATGTAACAACTTACTTCTTTTGATCTCATCTTTATGCTGTGAAAATGAAAATCAGTTCCCTACCACTTGATTTGAGTTAATAAGAAAAGGGAAAAAATTAACTGAGCCCAAAGAAATGTCATTTAAAAAGTCACTTGATGATGGTCCCAATTGTACAAGCATGAAACCAATTAAGCCCACTTTACAGAAGGACATGTAGATCTTCTAAAACATCCTAAGAAAGCTTTTGGGTCATTATTGAATAGTGTTCATTCATTTTAAAATCTAGTTCATCCAGAAATAATGGCAAGCTTCCACCCTGCTTACCTTGTCTACTATGTTAAACTACCTCCCAGAATCATGACAAGAGAAACAAACTTATCTAATGCTTAGTCACAGAACTTCCTAAAGTCAAACTGGAAGATTTTGCCTCTAAAATCTAGTAGGGTAGGCAGAGCATGGAAAGAAAACAATATAAATGTTCTGTTATTTATGAAGTTGATAGCTAGTTTGTTTTGGTTTAATAAGTATCACATTTTTTTAAAATCATCAAAATAAAAAATAATTTCCAGATACAATGAAGTAAATACTGGGCTAAAAAGAAGTTAGTTGTCTCTTTAGGGATGGTTTATAATTTTTGATTGTTAATAAGTGTAGATGGAGGTAAGAAACTCTAGAAGACCTATACAAAGACTATATAATTGACTTATTATGTTATGTGATCCAGGCTAGACCCAGCCAGCCAGCCAGCCAGCATTTGCATGAATGTGTTAAAGAGTGTAAATTTGCTACAGTGAAGTCTAACAAATTAACAAAAGATGAAAATTAACTCAAAAGACTTGCTTCATTAATAAGTCAGTATAACATAGAGATTAAGCACACAAGCTTTGGAACTACTTATTGCTATGTTCAAATCCTAGCTCTGCCATTGACTAGCTCAAGATATTTTCACCTCGTCTTTAATTTCCTCATCTGTACCACCGCAAAGATAAATGTATTTTCAACAGGGTTATTTTAAGGATTAATTAGACAATATAAGTGAAGTGCTTTTCAAACTGCCAAGCACAATAAATGATTCCTATCTTGTTGTCACCACCACCAAGGCAGTGAACAAGGCAGAATAAGCCAGAGATATTTGAGCAGTGGAGACCAGCAGAGAAAGGGACTGGGTTTCAGAAGCTTTATCTTTACTCATCTAATCTACAACTCCAAAAGCCACCAACCAGTTTTGATCACAGATGTGCCCGGTACTCTGCTCCTACTATCTTCTTTCTACCATCCTACTGAAAGAGGCACCTAGCATGGACTATCTGACCACTGACCAGTTACTCATCCTACTTCACTTTGGTGTCTCGCCACCTCTCTTCCGTGCACTAGGACAGATTTGGCCCCCATTTTCAGTGTTAGTTCCCTAGAGCAGAAAGTCACCTACCAAAAGTCTGGCCCAAAATAAAACAGTTACAAGCTTGGAAAATAAACCACTGCTAATATTCATGAGTAATATTCAAGAAAACAGAGAAAATAATTTGTGTCTAATGTTTACTTAGAAACATTGACAAACATATAATTTTTGCTTTCTATAAACCCTGGCTTATCCAGTACATGTCACCAAAATATGATTATATATACAAAAACACAAGCAAAAAGTTGTTCAACCCTTCTATCCACTATTTGATCTAGGCATAAAAGAAAATCATCAATCACTATTCATTCACTGCCAATAGAAAATGTGGTTTTAAATTTGTAATATTGGAGATTTCTAGTTCTGGCAACATGGTGAAACCTCTCACAAACATCTAGAATCTGATAAATTATAACAGAACAACTTTTTAATAACTAACACACTACTAATTTAGCAAGACTCTCCACAGTCAGAAAAGGATATTGAGTAGTCCTGAGGTGTGTTATCAAGCCAGAAACATACCATAAATGCTATGGGACTGAGTATTATGTTCACAACTGGGGAGAAGAGATGCAGGGAATTAGAACAATCAACTTTCTACAAAACTCTTAAAGGGCTGTACCCTCCATGAAAAACAGACCAGAAAAAATATGCCACACGGCCCAAAAAGACAGCAAAGAAGGTTATGGTATGTTCAAAGAAGGTTAGTTCAATGCAGACTTTGAGTTCTAGGTAGAAGAAAGAGGGTAAAGGGAAGATGATGAGTAAAAAATCCCAGAATAAAATTAAAAACCAAAGGTAAACTGCCCAAATTTATATCAGCAGAAATTTCCAAGTAAAGAAATAAACATAAAAATTATGTAAGTTCAGAATTTGGGGAAACTGAAAAAGAGTAAGTGATGTGCAGATCTATGAAATATTAGAACAGTATAAAGAAATATATACATATCCATGAAATAAAACAGAAAATTAAAAAATAGACCCAAATATAAAGGTGTTCATATAATGGGTTGACCAAAAAGTCCATTTAGTTTTTTCTATAAAAAAAGATACATTTTTCATTTTCACCAATAACTGTATTGATTTGGATATTGTGAGTATGCTGGCTATTTCCCACATGGTATAACATTGATTGTTCTCAATGATACACCATGGAGCATTGCCTGGTGAGAAACCTCCAGCATAAAACTTCACAAACCACTTTTGACACATTCGATCAGTCACAGCACCTTATCCATACACTGTATAAATCTTTTTTACATTTCAGTTGCATTTTTACCTGTCTTCAAATAACAAACCATAATATGCCAAAAATGATGCATATTTTCTTCCACCTTCAATATTAAAATGGATACACTAAAAGTCAACAATTTTGATTTTTTTTAAATGCATGCTGATATGACAGCTGTCACAGGCTAACAAAATTGTTTCAAATGACGTTAAAGACAACTAAGTGCTGCTAGAGCCATCTTAAGGAAAAAAACGAGACAAACTTTTTGACCAATCCAATAGGATAAAAGTGGCCCATTAAATCAGAGCAAAAGATAGACTTCAATAAATAGGGTTGGAACAACTCTGTAGCTGTCTAGAAAAAACAAAGGTTTTACTTTTTCCACACTTCACACCTTACAAAAGAATAAATTCCAAGAGGATCAAAACATATATACAAGATTAGACCATAAAAGTACTAGAAAAAGAATTCTGGAAGAATTCTTTCATAACCTTAGAGGAGAGAAGGTTCTTTTCAACTTTGACATGAAACTCAGAATTTCACAAAATAACAAAGTGGTAAATTCAACTACATAAAAAATTTTAAAACATGATCTGAAACCAGTAAAAGAAAAGACAATCTGGAAAATAAAAACAAATCAAGAACAAAAAAGTAAACTACTTGGAATTCATCAAATCAAAACCAAAGGTCCAACTTTCCCAATATAAAGAGCTGATACAAAGAATAAAGAAAAAGCCCAACAGGGTAAAAGATATTGATAGTTCCCAGAATAGGCAACACAAATGGCTCACTCATAATATCAGAAATGTAAATGAAAACTTCACAATGATACCATTTCTCTCCTAAGTAGTAACTGGAAAAGATAAAACCGAGTAAATATTTGCTTATGTCTTTATTATGACTGGTTTTTTTATTATTATAATTTCAGAAATCTTCATTTTATGTCCATTCACACATGCTACAATCCATTTAGTCAACAGTTACTGAATAACATATACAAGTAAATAAAGGGTGGTAATACCTAAGAATCACAAAAATGAAACTCAGTGTTGACTATTATAACATAGATGTACTAATAAATCAATGCAAGAATGAATTGTCATGTCCATTTCATGCAAAATCTATGAAGTACTAACATTCTACTTTAAGTACAGCTTTTTGAGAGATATGCTATAAAAGTGAAAATTCAAAAGGTTTACTGTTAAAAGAAAAATATCAATTGAAAACAAAGGTGGCAAATTAACTGGCTACATAAAACAAACCCAGTAAGACTTGATACTATGTGGCAAAAGAAAGCTTATTTCAAAAGCATAGTATCAATGTATTAGTAATTTGCTTAACAAACCCTAAAAAATACCTGCATTTTTTTAAAAATGTCTTATTTATGAACTATATTGTCCATTCCACAACAGTATCTGGTGTGTTAGGCAAAGCCTTTGCAACAGGGAAATTAATGATCACGTCCGTAGCAGACCATTAATGCAAAATGAGCAGTGATTTTCTTAGGAACAAAACAGAAACAGAGTAACATGCTTACATCTAATTAGTACCAGTATTAAAAAAATTAGGATAAGTGAACATTAACAAAAAAGATGAAGATCTTCTACATACTATATATAAAGGCAGAACCAGCTCAAAACGGTCCTATCCCGTTTCCAACAAGACAATGAGTTACTTTTCAGAGACAACTCCAAGTCATGCAGCAGCCCAAGCATTCACAGGAGAGACTCTGACCTCCAGTTACACCTGGAACCAAAATCTCTCCCAGTCCCATGGAACCAAAAGACTGGAACATGACCAGAACCTTTCCAGAAAAAAAGGTTCTGCTGTCCAGGAAGATCTGATGCTGAAGGCCCTTACCATATCTTACCATAAATGACCAAGTTCCAAAGATCTCTAATCAAAACCTGCCCCACCAGCACTTTATACCAGCCTGCTCCCCCTAGCCCACAGGTGGCAAACACAAGGCCCACAGGCAGAATCCGGCTCTCCACCTTGTTTTATCCTGCCTAGCACCTTGTCTCTACCCCACGGCAGTGCCAAGCTCTCACTTAACTGTTAAGGAGTAGTTACATTTATGCAGTCCTAAAATTACATTTGGCCCTTTGAAGGCAAATGTGAGGCTGATGTGGTCCCTGATGAAAATGAGTTTGACACCCTTGCACTAGCCCTTTAAAATTAGCCCAACTCTGGATTGGGGAGAGAGATCTGAGCCTTGCTTCATGCTTCCTTGCCAGTCAACCTTGCAATAGAGTTGTTTTTTTTTTTCCCTTTTCTCAAAAGCCAGGTGCCCTCTGCACATCAGGCAGTGTAGCATATATACAATTAGAATAATACAATTACAGTATAGCAAATATGTAACAAAAAAATGTCAGTCCTATTACCTTCTCAGCTCTGTCTTCATCATATTTATATTTAATTTTCCTTCCCTATATTTCCCTTTTAGAAGTGTCCCTTGCTCTATTTGTGCCAGCTAACTAAAATTCAGTAGGATCATTTGTCATTCCTAATGCATAAAGGCAATGGGAAACTAGTGGGTAGTTGATGATAAAATGTAACTGGGTACTAAATAGAGCCAGACTAGTCCTCTGAGGATTCTTTCTTCCTTACTGAAAAAGAATACACACCCTTGAAAGGGTCAGAACAGTTTCCCAGCCCACCAGACAGCTCACCACGCAGTCAGGCCAGTTTTCCAACCCACTGGACTGCCCATGACTCAGTTATCCCGACTCGATTGATGATAGCCCGAGGCTTACATGAAGCTCTCTCCCACCTCGCACAATAGACATCTGACACAAGCCATAATGGCCAGTGGTCAGTCTGACCCTCCTGTACCTGGGAACAGCCTGGCCCTTTACCTAATCTGTTGTCCTGACTCATATCCTGAAACTCTGAGGCAACTGACCAGAAGAACAAGAGACTAACTCCTCCCCTATCCCCTCACAAACTCCTCAGGTTTCCTTTAAAAAACCCCATTCCTGCCTCCCCAGGGGCTGCAGACAGTCCAGACTCTGCCCACCCTAAGCACAGCATCAAATAAAGGACTTAGATCAGATCATCCAGTTCCTCCCACCTCTATTTTTCACACATTTCTAACACCCTGCTTCCTTTTTAACAAATATTTCTAAGGTAATATCAATATGCCCAACATATTTTGTTTTGAGAAAAAAACAGCCCACAAATAATTACATTGCAAAGTTAACATTTAAATTTAACTATGTGCTATATGCCAGATTATGATAGAAGATGCTGAATAACTTTTGAGTTTGTTTCCTTTTTAAAAAATAATCCTCAGGGATGGGATAAGATCAGAGAAAGTTCAGAAAGGAGGTAGCATGAAGGCTGCTTTTTAAGAATAAAACTGAATATAGTTCAGTAGCTGACTGGACGGAGTCTAGGCACTGGACAATCGAATGTCATATAGTTCCCCATACACACCACACTCTCCCATGTCTCTAGTAGTGTCAAAGTACTTCTATGGTAAAAGACGTATATGGTTAAAGTCCCTTCCACTTCATATTTTGTTTTGTTGCTGTTCTTCTTAGATTTTTTTTTTTAGATGTATAAACAGAGTTCTCTTTAAAAGACTATGGTTTATTACACAATTTTAACTTTTTAAAGATCTACAAGTATCAAGTTTTCTTCTTTCACTATTAAATTGGTATGTATATTTCTCAATAACAAAAGTACATCAAAAATGTGAAATTAAAAAAAATTTTTAATCCTCACCCAAGGATATGTTTTTATTGATTTTAGAGAGAGAGGAAGGGGGAGAGAGAGAGAGAGAGAAACATCAATTGGCTGCCTCCCATACCTCCCCTGACCAGGGATCGAACCCACAAACTTTTGGTGTACAGGACAATGCTCCAACCAAGCAACATGGCCAGGGCTAAAATGTGAATTCAATCAGAAGTCTTTAAAATTAAATCAGTTCTTACTGGCATAAACAAACTGAGGATACAGAGGGAAGACACTTGGAAATTTGATGTCTTTGGTTTTAATCTGTATCCAAAATTAAGGTCACTGCTCTAAGTCACTGAATTCATGATATTAACTCAACAATGTAAAACAAAGCCTAGTATTATGTAGGGGAAAGACAAGAATACACACACACACACACACCCCTCATATATATTAATAGAAATAAGCTCATTACCTATTTAAATAATTGAATGAATTAAAGTAAAAAACACTAATGGTACTGTGAAATAGAGTAATATAATATTGCTATTCTCTAAGAAAATGTAAACTTAAAAGCAATGATCTTCTATACATAACCAAACTATTCTTTTACTGAGACTTATATTCAAGCTAACAAGAAACTTATCTTTGATGTCTGTATGGCTTGCTACTTAAAAGCAGCTACAGGCATTTCTCACCTTATTGCATTCACCTTTTGTACCTCAGAGTTGTTATAATTTTTTTTTTTTTAACAAATTGAAGATAGACCCTCCACCAGTAAAAAGATTACAACTCACTTTATTGTGATACTCAATTGTGGTGGTCTGCACTTATGCCTGTATCATTAATCATTTGATAACAATTCTGAAATTTTAATGAATATAATGTGGAGGGAAAAAAAATTCTGGCCTCCCCTGTGGAGGGTCAAATATATGTGGATATGGGCACAGAGACTGCAGTCTCAGGAGAGTGACCTCATCCTTAGCTTGCATAGAGTCCCACCAAAGCGGAGATCATGCTTCAACAACCTGCCAGTCATAGTAATGGTCCAGCTTCAACACTGTCTAATCTAGTCCTGGCATGAGCATAACATGTAGGCAATAAAAGTACTATTTTTTAATCACTTGAGGTTTACTTATCACCCATTTCTTTACATCTTGACTGTTGCACAAAGACCCCAAGATGACTCTCAATGATCCCACCTCCTGGTATGCATGCCTCTGTGTAATCCCCTCTCCTTCAGTATAAACTATAACTTTCTTCCAACCAATGGGATGTGCAAAAGGTAATGAGGTATCATTCTCATTACTGGGTCACATTATGTAAGGTTCCACCTACTAAGAGGGTAGAGCTACAGACAGACTTTGCAGGCTTACTGATGCAAGCAGACATACTAGAGAAGCCCAACTGTCAAGGAACGAGGTAATGGTGGTCCCTAGCCAACAACCAGCAAAAAGTGTGGCCCTAAGCCACACAGCTGCCAAAGAAATTCTGCCAACTTGAATGAGCTTGAAAGAGGATTATTCTTCATTCAAGTCCCTAGATGAGAATACAGACTGGTCAACACCTTGATTGCCGCAGCCTTGAAACCCTAAGCAGAGGACCCAGCTAAGCTGTGCCCAGGCTTCTGAGCCACAGAAAATATGAGATAATAAATGTGTATTGATTTAGGATGCCATGTTTGTGGAAATTTATTATGCAGCAATAGAAAACTAATGCATTGCCTTAGAATGGCTCTCTAGTTTGATTTTATTTTTATTTCTTTGATGTACTTGGACTAACACAATATATTATGCCCTCGATAAATGCTTATTGAATTAATTGTGAGAATCTGATCTTTCTGGCCTACTTAAATTTCAATCCTATAATAACAAACAGGAAAAAAAAAAACACAAATAAGAGAAGCCGGAAATTGTCTTGGAGACAGAGCCATTAGCAGTACCTTACTCTACAAAGGGATGAAAAGCAATAGAACCTGCAAATAAGAAAATATCAAAGGAATGTGATTATTTTATGTGACTCCTCACAGGTTAGCAAAAGGAAAACACAGCCCACAGGCAATAAACAAAGATATTTCTAACATATGAGCATTTGCTTTCTCAGTTTGTCATCCAGAAATTACTTTATAAAACAAAAGAATATTAAAAATCACAACATTCTGATGAAATATTTCAAATATACATAGCAGAAAATACAAAAGAATGAAAACATAAAACTACATATTAAGTATATTTCACATGACCTCGAGAGAATTTTGATTTACATAATATATGCCTCAAACAACTAACAAGGAAAACAGCAATGATAAAACGAAACCCTTGAAGGTTCTAAAATACTGCTCCTAGGTAATATTTATCCAAGTGAAAATGACCCTGAGCAACAAAGGTAGCAAAAGCTTGCAATATTAAACCGAATTTAATATATTCAAAGAATGCTGCTGGCAAAAAATCATTTGTCTGAAAAGTAAAAAAAAGAAAAAATAGAGGAAACTGAAATAAGCAGCCAAAAGAAGGTAAAAGTTGCTGAACTCATAGATATAGAAAACAGACTGATGGTTACCAGAAAGGAGGGGTTTAGGGGCTGGGTGAAAACGGTGAAGGAATTAACAAGTACAAATTGGTAGTTACAAAATAGTCAGTGGGGTGGGGTGAAGTACAGTGTAGGGAATATGGTCAATAATGTTGTAATAACGATGTATGAGGTGGATACTGGAAATATCGAGGGAGCACTTCGTAGTTTACCAACTTTACTTGGTAAAGTATAAAGTTGTCTAACATAGTGATGCTGTACACCTGCAACTAATACAAAATAGTACTGAATGTAAACTATAGTTGAAAAATATAATTTAAATTAAAAAAAGAAACATTAAAAAAAAGGAAAAGTTGCCAGAGACAACATGTATCTCTAATATAAAGCCTATAGTAGAAATTAGAATCTGATGGCCTTTTCTAGGAACTATTTTTTCCTTTTTCTCCTATGTTGAATTTATTTTTTTAAATAACAGGTACAGTCATTAATTTCATAGCATGCTTCTGCTGAAAGTACTTAGGAGTTGTAGCTATACCCAAGTCTGAGTGATTGATATTTCAAGTCTGGAAAGATAAATTCATGAGACAAGTATCATTCAAAAGTTCCCTTTGTTAAAGGGGGAGGAGCGGGGACTTTTACTCGAGTGTGCCTATTTAAAAAGTACATGTGTCTCCATGCAATGTAAGCAACTAACTCTAGAAATCTTTTTTTGTTTGTTTCTCAATTACAGTTGGCTTTCAGCATTATTTTATATTAGTTTCAGGTATATGGCACCATGGTTAGACAATCATATAATTTATTACACAAAAGTTATAATCTGGTATTTCAAGTACCTACCCAACAGCATACATGGTTATTACAATATTATTGACTATACTCCCTATGCTGTACTTTACACGGGATGTTTCAATTATCGCTTTAAAGAATCTAGAGAGTAAAGTTTCAAAAAATTACACACACAAAAAATATTTATTCTAAGCATGACTAAACCAGACTGACAGAATGATATGTCCCTGGAAGGGAAATAATACGCTGCTATCTCGTAACCATAAATTTTGTGAAACAAATCAGATGCTTCTCCTGTCTTATACATAAACAGAAGAGGGCTAATAAATGTTTTGAAAATCAGTTTAAAAAGAAGAAACAGCACACCTAGCATTTTTTCAGTTACAGTATTACTGGCTTAAATATATTTTAAGTCATATAAAGACACTATTGACTAAATGTTCCAAACTTACCAACACATACACTTGAGTGTTCTGAATAGAGCAGCAATGCATTCCACTTGATTCACATGCAATAGGTCACACTGTACTCAAAACACGCTAATTCTCATATTCTCTCTCTCTCTCTCTACACACACACACACACACACACATATATTTGGTTTTGACTACAAATAAACCTACTAAAGCAGTGCCATGTTGAGAATCTCTATATTTTTCTTTTTCAAACTTCCCATAACTCCCTTTTAATTAATAGGTATCTCTGAATAGTAAAATTCACAAGATCACCATTCTGTTAATGGTGGTAAGAGAAAATTGATATTCATAACATACATATTGGTTAATGGCACAAGCTTGGAGCAAAAGGACCTAGATTTGAATTCTAACTTTGCCAGTTACTAGTTTTTATTTAGCAGTATCTAGCAAAACAAACAAATGAAAAAATTACTCGAGTTTTTATGAGGAAATTGGGAAGGGGCTACTTCTTTTAGAGGCTAGGTACACTATAAAGGGGTGAGAAATGCATGTAGAATGTATTCATGTGGAAGAAAATGGGAGCTGATTTAACAATACTAAGCAATCAAACACAGAAACTTAAGCCACTTCACATTTGTACCATGCAGGCTATCAATACTTCCCTTTTTGCTTTTACTTGATTTGAACAACACAGTGAGGCTATGAGAAGAAACTCGTGCGTGGTCAAAAAAACAGAACATAGTTTCAGGATTCATTGGTTTCTAACATCTAGTTCAGCAGTTCTCTCTACACACACCAAGTTACTTCCAATCCTGGAATCCTTTAACATTTTACACGTTCAGATACTTTGAAAAGTATCTAAACCATGATTCTAAAACCATTCAAAACATATGTTACCTCAAGCTTTAAGGAGAGGGGGAAGACATGCCAGCAGACTAAAAACCTACTGCCGATTCTATAGCAGTGTACAAAATAATCAATCTGTTCTCTCTCTTCATAGTTTAAGCAGGTAAGGAGAACTAAAGATAAAATTGTTTAAATTGTAATATTGTTAAAAAAACATAATTTAGTTTAATATTTCCTTAAATTTGAAATAATCACACTCCGGCAGTCTAAGTACATATTCTGACATTCCCAAGTACATAATCTAACAACTACAGAATCTCTTCTATGAAGATACACATAATTACCCTGCAAAGACTTGGAAAAAGGTATTTAAGAGATATATACATCTTTACATTTTATACATATGAAAGTACACTGGTACTTCAGCACTGTCTATGGTTCTACTGACTCAAAGGATTAACTCTTTCTGAACATAAGCATATGTGTTAGAAGCATAAGCATCTAACAAAATGACATCAAATAACAACCAATATCCATTCTCATCCCTACATAGTCAACAAATAGGGATGTAAAAGGAAAAATTCCTTTATCACCTAGATGAGAAATCAGTTTAGAGCAACACTCAAAGGATAATTATGATATACAGTAAAAATTATCAACTGAGAATATGGGACAGACAACACAAACTATAAATACAGATAAAGCACTTTCATTCAAAATGGTTCATCCATATTTTCCCCAATAAGATTAGGCAAAAGCATTATCACATACAAGTTTCCATTACTCAACAAAAATTTAATTTTTTAAATCTGACATTAGAGGTTCTAAAACTCTGCATCAATGGGGTCCCATTAGGAGCATTTAGCTCTATTTTGGTACAAAGAACAAGAAAAAAGCTTGAAGTGTGACAGATAACCAACAGGAGAACAGGTATGTTATAATATTGATATTAAGGTAATGATTTTAAGGAAGAAAGTACATGCAAAAAAAAAAAAAGAAGTTAGAAAAGGGAATAAAACAATGTGGACTACTGAAGAAAATGAAGCTAAACTACTTTTAAAAAGTCAGTATATCATCCTCCCAGTATTTCTACATATTATTCTACTAATATTTATTGAACAGCAACTCTGTATAAGGAAAGGTGCAGAGTCCTGGGTGTGGGAATGTATAAGACAGACATTGTAGCTGTTCTCTAGAAGCCCAGCCTAAAGGAGATGTAAATTATACAAACAAATAATTATGTGACAAGTGCTCTGGGGGAGTGTGAAATCTGTGCCAGGGCAACAGAAGGAAACAGACTAGACTTTACTCAATGGGGGTCTCAAAAGAAAATTAATCCCTAATGCCCTAAAGCATCCATTAAAAGTAATGAGTTAATATCTAGGACAGTAATACTCATTTACCATCCTTGGGAAAAGAAAGAAACAGTCACTCTAAACAGTCTGAGGTTTGGATAAGGAACCCTAGCAGACAAAGTCACAATCAAACAGTGAGATTTCGTTAGATACAGTGAAACAAGAAAAGGTCATCCCAGGCAGGGAGAATGGTATTTGCTTGGAAGAGGACAGAGTACCACACATTTGAGAATTCTAAGTCATTTGGGGGAGATGAGGCAGGGATACAAGGGGATGGAGTGAGAACTAGAGTCTGGCAAGAGACAGGACAAAAATTTAGTTTTGCATTAGACTACAAAGCACTTAATCTGGTACGCTAAGGACTTTAGAATTCACAAAAGAAAGGACAGAGGCACAATCTGGAGGTGTAAGGTGAACTGACTGGTCCCAAAGAGCTTCTTAGGATAGTTCTGGTTCACAGAGGCCAAGAACTTACCCTTTCAGGAGAGTATCATATTTACCATAAAGTTAATAGAAGAAAAACATTTTGTCCAAACTGAAGCCTGAACTTCTTTATATTGAAAATACATTTACTATAAAATAAGTACACTTTGTCATCCATATTCCTATCAATGATTTAAAAAACTCCAAATAAGTATTTTTCAGATCATCTGGTTTATCTTGAGTCCAAAAAGACCTTACATTACAATTTAAATAATTCTTCAATGAAAAAACATATATATCACAAAGACTGCAAAGAAAATATTGTTCCTAAGAGAGTAGGTACAGTTATTGAACCAGTATGCTAATTAATTGGAAACAAACCAGGTCTAGGTGGAATTTAACTTAAAACAAAAACATGAAAACCCAAGTACTACTAATATTTAGAGAGGCAACTAAGTAAATGAGAAATAAAAGTAGGGAGGTAACATTTCTCCTCCACCATTTCAGGGTCTCCAGCTGAGCTTCAGAATTAAACTAATGAAACAAATTAACTTATAGTAACTTAGTAATTTTTTTATGTACATGGGTGTCTTCACACACATTTCACTTAGTAAAATTTTTAGTGAGTAAATCAGAGATAGCATTGAAACCTAAATATACTATGTTGTTTCCTACACATACATACCTATGATAAAGTTTAACTTATAAATTAGTCACAGTAAGAGATTAACAATAATAACTAATAATAAACTAGAATAATTATAACAATATACTGTAAAAAGTTATATAAATGACTTTTGGGACATTACTGATGTAAAATAAGGGTTACCTGCACTGTGATACTGTAACAGCTGATCTGACAACCAGAACAGCTACTGAGTGATTAACAGGCAGATAGCACTCACAAGGTGGATACACTGGACAAAGGGATGATTTACGTCCCAGGGGAATGGAGCAGGACAGAGTGAAATTTCATCATGCTACTTAGAAAGGCATGCAATTTAAAACTTATGAACTGTTTATATCTAAAATTTTCCATTTAATATTTTCAGACAACAATTGTGGATAACTGAAACCATGGAAAGCTACAGTACACTCTGAAGATAGGACAAGACAACAGGTTTGGCTGGAGTAGTTAAACTGTGAAAAAGTCAGTTTAACAAGGTTGGTTTGTACAGATTTTTCTCAGCCTGTACTCCCCTTCTCTAGTGATAGCAATGACTTTCTTTCTCCTGCTCCAAGATAGGGTACCTTTCATATGGAAGATTTATCTCTTGCTTTCAGGAAGAAAAAGAACAAGCAGAGTAGCTGCCTTGCATCTGTAGTTTTTTGTGTGCCTTTAACTCAAAATAATCCTTATACCCAAATGGCATATTTTGGGTGGCATATTCTGCTACCCCACAAAAGCAAAGCAAAGTTGAAACTTCAGAAGCCTCTGGGGTATTTTTCCCTACCCTACCTAAGAATTATAGTAATTCTTCTCAGATATCCAATTTTCTAACATCCTCAATCCTCTTCCCATAAAGAACCTATTCTTAAGACAAGAACTGATATCCTTTAAAAACAAAATTCTGATATGCTGCAACACAGATGAATCTTGAAGACAGTATGCTAAGTGAAATAAGCGAGTCTCAAAAAGACAGTGTGTAATTCTACTTATCTCAGGTATCTGGAGTAGTCAAATTCACAGTAACAAAACAGAATGGTGGTTGCCAATGGCTCGATGGAAGAAAAAATGGGGAGTTATTGTTCAATGAGTATAGTTTCAATTTTGCAAGATGAAAAAAGGGAGATTGGTTACACAGCAATGTGAATATACTTGACCATAATGAAAATGGTTAAGATGGGAATTTTTGTGTTACATATGTTTTACCATAATAAATAATAAAAATTTTGAAAAGATCATTCATTAAGACTGAAATGGTAAATTAAGACTAAATAAATGAGAATGAATCCATGTCCTAAGAAGGTGAAATCAGAAAAACCTTTACTGAAGAATCAGAAGAGTTAAAGGGTACTTTAGTCAGTAAGCACTGAAAGCTGGGGGGCACAACAGCGATACAGTTGACCAACACGGGTCTGAACTGCACAGGTCCACTTACATGCATTTTTTTTCAATAAACGCTGTAAAAGGATTTTCTCTTCCTTATAATTTTCTTAATAACATTTTCTTTTTCTTACTTTAAGAACACAGTATATAATACATACACAAAATATGTGTTAAGCAACTATGTTATCAGTAAAACTTCCCATCAATAGTAGGCTATTAGTAGTTAAGTTTTGGGGAAGTCAAGAGTTACATGCATATTTTTGACTGTGCAGGTAGCTGGTGCCCCTACCTAACCGCTGCTCTGTTCAAGGGTCAACTGTAACTTGAAATGTTTTTAGCCAAGATTAATATGACAGCAATAATTCCACTGTAACATAAATGTTTTTTAGCAAGATTAATATAATGGGAGTGAGAGCAGGAAATAGGGAATCAAGTGAAACAGTTCGGAAATATTGAAAGAAATAAGAATTCAAGGGATCAGTTCAATGATGAAGTTGTTAAAAGTTTCTAGCATGGGGAAGAGGAAGCCTGTAGCCTGAGTCCTGGAGATAATTAAAGAGTGGCTGAGCAAGCAGATGAAGGGGCTGTAAACTACCTAAGAGGCAGAATGAGGCCCTTTCAGCCTCTAGGCCATTTATAAGAAATCAAAGAATTTATTTATTTATACCTTTCCTCATCCTAAAAGATCAGGCCATTTACCAGGAATCAAAGAACTGCTTTATTTATTTATACTTTCCTCATCTAAAAAGATGTGAAAAGGCCAGCAAATAACTACTCTTCTGTTACAAGCTGTTGGCCAAGCACAACAGGAGTATTTCCACTCCCCGCCCCCAAATTTGAACAGCTATGATAATAGCATGGCTCTCCTTACAAATTACACAATAGATGCAATTCTGACAGATTTCGGAAATAAAATTGTGCTAAGTCCAATCACATGTTAAATGTACTAGGTAAGCCCATATTTACTAGACAGAGCTCTACCTCTTAAATCTTTTTGTAATAGAAAATCGTTTATATACTTGGTTGTACCCTACTGCAGACTTCTTTGCATTCATCTCCACTGCAGCATGGGAGAAAGGCTTGGTGTGAAGTTAAAAGAAAGCCCTAAATCAGATTAAGTTACTAAAAGAACAGTTCTCCTTTTTCATATGCCAGAACAAAAATGAGGCCAGAATCATCATAAGCATACTAAGAATATGAACAAGAAAACTGAAATATTGATGACACATTATAGAGACAAACAATTTTTTTATAAAAAAGGCTAAGTTTGCCATTCCAGATCATGGGAATTCTATGCTTTTTTGTTTTAACTTACTATTGAGTTCTATATGAATGATACACTTACCAGAATAATAAATCAACTTATTCCAACTTACAAGATCTACTGAGTCCAATTTAATTCAAAACTCTGCGGAAACAGCGAAGATGAATAACAAGTATTGTCCCAAAAGTATACTTCCCACTGGAAGGTGAAGGTGTGAAACACAAGTATACATTTACTAAGAACACAAGGAAAAAAAAACACAAGGGAGCTTTACTATAAAGGTCATGAGGAACAAGTACAGTTCTGCAATCACAAAACAAAAAGCATGCAGACCCAAAACTGGATCTCTGAAAGGTCAATAAAATTTAAAAGGCTTTTCCTCACCCCAGGAAAAAAGAGATTCTTAGTATAAGGAATGAAAGAGAAAGAACATCACTACAAATCATACAAACACTTAAAAAACTAGTAAGAGAATATTACCAACAACTTTATGTCAACAAATTTAGTAATTTAAATGGACAAATTTCTTGAAAGGCATAAGCTACTGAAAATCACACAATAAAAAAATAGATAACCTCAGGAGGCCTATATTTATTAGAGAAAAATAATTTGTTTAAAAACAAACCCAACAAAGATCATTCCCAGGCACAAATGGCTGCATTGGTGAATTGTACCAAACATTTAAGAAATAATAGCACTATACAAACTTGTACAAAATTCTAAAGGAAGATTCTCCAAATCATTTTGTGAGTCAAGCATTATCCTGACACCCAAACCACAGAAAGGCATTACCAAAAAAAGTATTAGAGACCAACAGGTCTCATAAACACAGAAGTAAAAATCCTTAACAGAATATATGCAATTAGAATCAACTACTATATAAAAGAGTCATAGTCAAAATGTCTATTTAAGGAAAATAAAGCCAGTTTAATAATCAAAAATCAATACAGTTTACCATATTAACAGACTAACCACCCTCCCCCACAGAACCAAATGACAGTCTTAAAGAAACCAGAAAAGGCATTTGATGAAATTCAATACCCATTCAAAATTTTAGAAACTGGGAACAGAAGGAAAACAAACTCCTTCAACTGATAAAAAGCAACTACAAAAATCCTAGAAGCAATATCCCACTTAATGCTGTGATACTGAAAGCTTGACTCTAAGATCAGAAAAAAGGCTGTCACCAATTTAAGTCAGCACTGTTCCAGAGTTCTCAGCCAGTGCAGTAAGGCAAGAAAAAGAAATCTAAGGTGTACAGATTGGTAGGAATGAAGAAAAACTACCCTTAATCAATGACTGCATGATTTCCAATATGAAAATTCTTAAGAAATCTACTAAAAAGTTACTAAAAGTAATGAGTTAGCAAGGTCACAAGGTCAATATCATATTTTTATTTCTTTTTTTAAAAGATTTTATTTATTTTGTTAAAGGAAGGGAGAAAGAGGGAGGGAAACATCAATGTGTGGTTGCCTCTTGAGCACCCCAGACTGGGGACCTGGTCTGCAATCCAGGCATGTGCCTTTAACTGGGAATTGAACCAGTGACCCTTCAGTTCACAGACTGGCACTCAATCTACTGAGCCACACCAGCCATGGCATATTTTTATTTCTATATACAAGTAATATACAACTGGAAATAAAAAAGTTTATTTCCAATTATAACAGGACCAAAAAGAAATAGGGATGTGGGTTAACTCCAGCATGTTTGGAATTAACCTGAGCTATTTTGCTGAAGTAAAGATGTAATGGCAAGGCACTCACCCTGTCAAGATATGAAATGTACTGCTTGATAATGTTGCTTTGTATTGATAGGTCTGAGGTGAGTTTTAGGGCAGTCTGTATCAAACTATAAGCAATGTTTATTGGTAAGTGAGAGTTGATGGTTTGTATATGGTCACAGGAACACACCCCAGAGGGCTCTACCGTAGGGATGGTTACATGAAATACTATGCCAACATGACTAATAGGGTACATTTAACGGTTACCAGCCTAGACTCCAGCTAGGGCTCCATGGTTCTGTGCACACCTAAGTGGCAACTGATCTGTGTCCACATGACCAACAGAGAGGACAGACGACATATCTAGTCCCTCTAGACCCCTTGCTATGAGGGAGCCTCTGGCTGCAATACCTACTTTTAAAGTTCTAATACTATTGTTATAGCGACACATGATCCTTTCCCTGCAACAAATATGTAAGCCTCATCATCTGGAGGCTTTGAGTTTTCCTCAGTAACTGAACCCTATCTAGCCCGCCACCATTAATGAAAAGAATAAAATGTGTCCAAGACTTGTACATTGAAAACTACTAAACACTGCATAAAGAACTAAATAAATGGGCATACAGGAACATAAAAAATACTTTTCTCAAGATGTTACTGTCAGCAAATAGATTAACAGATTCAATACAATCTTCATCAAAATTCTAACAATCTTTTCCATAGTAATTAAAATATTATAAAATGTATATGGAAATACAAAGAGCCTAGAATAGTTAGAACTCTGAAAAAGGAACAAATGCTAGAGGACTTACACGGATTTGAAGATTGACCATAAGCTATGGTAATCAAGAGAGTAATACTAACACAAGGAGAGATAATCAAGGGAGAACGGAAAACACACTCCAGAAATAAACCCATATAAATATGGTCAATTGATTTTCAAAAAAGTTGCCAAGATAATTCAATGAGGAGAAGATGGTCTTTTCAGCAAATATTGCTGAAACAATTTGCTATCCATATGCGAACAAATGAACTTTAAACCTTCCCACACATCATGTACAAAAAAATAACTCAAATGGGTGATATGTCTAATGTAAGAACTAAAAATATAAAGCTTCCAGAAGAAAACATAGGAGAAAATCTTTGAGATATTGTTTGGGCAACTTTTTTTTTTTTAAAGATACAACACCAAAGAAATGAACCACAAAATAGAACACTGATAAATTGTACTTCCATTAAAATAATGAAATCTGTGTTTCATTTCCATCAAGAAAGTGAAAAGATAGCCCCAAGAATGGGAGAAAATTTTAAAACTATGCATTAGATAGAAAACATATCCCAAATACATAAAGAATCTTAAAACTGAGTGCTATACAAATAAACAGCCCATCTTTTAATGGCAGAAAATATAAATAAACATTTCATCAAGAAGACATACAAACAGCAAATAAACACATGAAGGATGTCAACACCATTAATCGCTAGAGATACTCAAGTTAAACCGGCAATGAAATGACTTTTAAACTAGGAAAATGGCTTAAAAAAAAATTCTTTTAAGATGGAAATAACAAGAACTGTCAAAACCAGAGAGCAACTGAAAGTCTCATACATTGCTGGGGAAGCCACTTTGGAAAACATTATGAAAGTTTTAAAAATTAAGCATATACTACCACATAACTTAGCAATTTCTCTCTACTAATAAATACTTCAGTAAACAAGATAAATGAAAAACAATGTTTACAAAATGACTAGTACTTGAACATTCATAACAGGTTTATTTATAATAACAAAAAAGTAATACAGAAACAAACTTTCTGTTCTGTTAAAGGCAAACTCTAGTAATAGAAAGCAAATCAGCAGTTGGTTATCAGGGGCTAAGGGTAGTGACAGGGGACTGAATGTAAACATATACAAGAAAACTTTTAGAAATAATGAAAATGTTCTATTTTGTATGTCAGTGTGAAAAGACTGCAAGCAAACACTTGTCAAAATTCATTGAATTATGTACTGAACACTACTAAACTTTATTTTATGTACCTTATATTTCATTACAGCTGATTTTAAAAAGAGAAACATAGTCTCTTTAAATATAAAAAATCTTGGTTTTTTTCATGACTTTCCAAATTAGGCAGGACTTGGCCCATATGGCTTATCCATGCTCCATGCAGATCAGCTGGGGCAGCCTGACTAGGGGCTGAAGGATCCGTTTTTAAAGCTCACTCACGTGACAGCAAGCTGGTGCTGTTTTAGTTAGCTAGGGATGCAGGGAAGGTTTTGGTGGGCTCCCAGTCAAAGCATGGTGGCTTTGGTTCCATGAGAAGCCCTATCACTTCATCCTGGCCAGGTATTTCAGGTGGTTAGAGTGTCATCCTTACACGCCAAAGTTGTGGGTTCAGTCCCCATTCAAGGGCACATACAGGAATCAATCAATGAATTCATCCATAAGTGGAACAACAAATCAGTGTCTGTCTATCTGTCCCTCTCTCTTGCCATTCCTCCCTCTCTAAAATCAATTAAATAAAAATTTTTTTAAAAAGAAGTTATATCACTTTTCATGACCTGGTCTAGGAAGTCACATTAGTGACCTTCACCACAGTCACAAGCATGCCAGATTCTAGTGGAGGGGCATACACCCCACCTCTTCGTGGGAGGAGAATCAAAGTCACGTCATGAAGCACAGCGTGTGAGATGGGAGATCTTTCTCTGACTCTCTTCTAAAAGATAATCTAGCACATTGGATTTTTGCTCTGTAGGTAAGTGAGAGTCATTAGGGCAATGCAAAAACAATATAATCCCATCTATATTTTAGGATGATAACTGTAGCAGCCCTATTAGGAATAAACTAAAAAGATATGTGTGGGCAGAGGGATGGAGAAGGAGAACCTACTAAGGTGGTTATTTCAGGAGTCAAAGCAAAAGAGACCTTCAAGGGTCACATCTGTAAGTAGGAATGATGAGGAGACAGGCTTGCCAGAGACCCTATACAAATACAAGTGAAATGTCTTGGCAACTAATGCACCTGGGTAAACCTGGACCAGCTGGAAAATGAGAGGCCATTAAGAAAGACAAAGTTTAGGAGGGACAATACTAAATTCTTGTTAGTATATGCTGGTGAAGGCAGACTATATTTGAAAATAACAAGGAAGACAGCTACAACAAAGAGCACATTTTATATAACCCATTAAGAGACTCAATTCTGATTAATCAAGAGTTGGCTACATCCTGAGACAAGGCAACATAGATGATTATATTTACCTAAAAGATTGATGTTTATCTGCACACAAAAGGACTAAAAAGTATGCTTTAATACCCCTGCTTCCTTCCCAGCCAAAATGTTCTCTTACTGGGTTAATAAAACTGCCTATATGGAGCTTTGTTTCTAAGGCGAGGGGGAGGAAAAATTTATATAGCTCTTTTTTAAATGATGATAGTGATTACGCATGAATTCAAAACACAGTGTTTCTTTTAAACTTTTTAAATCATCTGTAGCAGGGCAGACACCATGGATAAGTTAATATCCCTCATTCCTTGCGAACAGAACTCCTGTTTTTTTCAACTATTCAATGGCCACATGCTTCAAGGGACCTGGGTTTAGAATTCCCAGGATGAATCGTAATTGGTTTAACTCAGTGTTCCTAATCATAAGGAACTCTACAATAGAATCAACTGGGCATTTTTAGAAGGCCAATGCCTGGACATCACCTCTCTCCCATTCTGATTTAATTTGTCTGGTAGTATCTTCTGATTATTGGGGGATATGTCTAAGGACAAATGTCAACCCAATAGGAACTAAGGCTGTCAGCAGAAAAGAGGACAGAACCTTGATTTTGACATTGAATTGACACTAGAACCATCTTTCATCCAGTTTCTCATCATGTAAAATTTTCATCATTTTTTAAGCCACTTCTGATTGTTTTCTGTTACTGTCAGTGAGAAGTATCCTATGTGCTAAACCTGGCAATACAACCTCCAGGATAAAAGTTTCATTTTATAAACAGGAAGCAGAACCTCAATCATGCTGCTGACAAAGACAAGCCAATTTTATCTAAGCCAGAAAAGAATGATGTCGTTTTGCTGTACAAGAGAAGATCTTCCCCCACAGCTTATATGAATATTTGAATAAATAGGCATGTGTCTGCTAAATCACCTCTCCAAATGACTAGAGGTTCTTCTTTAAAATTGAATGATGCAGTAGTGTAGAAGACAGTATCATCTTGCACATAACCTTTTACAAATGTTTTAATGGCTGTCTCCTAGATATTTCTATAATACTAGTCTAAAATAAGGACATTTTCAAATACCAAAATAGAACACTATAAGAATGAGATAGCCTTCTTTGTTCTGCTCATCAATTCAAACTACCTAAACACTAAAAGCAACTGCCACCGATTTTTGCTGCTGGTGGATACTCCCCAACTTTGATTTATGGTACAGCATGAGCAGGAAGCACCTGATTTAAAGAATTCTGTTGTCCTTCTCCCAGAAAACACCAAGTGGCTGATGACACCACTAGGGAAGCCCTGGAACAGGAGGCCAAGGGGTCTTCTGCAGAGGTTTCAGCAGTGGTATCAGGGTTAGGGTTGCAGCCATGGAACTCAAGCTGGCAAGCTGAGCCACCTGGTCAAGAACATCAAGATGAAGTCCCTGGAGGAAATCAATCTTTTTGTCCTGGCCACCAAGGAATCTAAGCTCACATACTTTTTCCTAGCGATATTCCTCAAGGGTAAGGTTTTAAAAATTATGCCCATATGAAAGAAGGCTTGCACTGGCTCGTGGACCAGGTTCAAGGCATTTGCCATTGAGGATTACAACAGACATGTCAGCGGGGGTGTTCTGCTCTCCAAGAAGGCTGTAGACACCACCATCTGCAGGGACACCGTCCTGGCCAAGCTTTCTATCATCCCCGTGAGGTAAGGCTACTGGGAAAATAAGATCAGCAAGCCCCACATCATCCCTTGCAAGGTTACTGGCTGCTTCAGCTCTGCATTGGTGCACCTCATCCCTGCCCCCAGGCTGCCATGCCCAAGAAGTTGCTGTCAAATGCCAGTATCAGTGAGGGCTATACTTCAGGCAGGGGCTACAATACGACCCTGGGCAACATCGCCAAGGCCACCTTTCATACCATCTCCAAGACCTACAGCTATCTCACCCCCAACTTCTGGAGTGAGACTGTGTTCAACAAGCCTCGCTATCAAAAATTCACGGTCCAGATGTGAGGGCTATCTGGCTGCAACATCTGTCACCCCACTGATCACCAGGATTGATTCGGCTGACCTGGCTGGCTAGGCGGGTGTCCCTCCTCCCTCACCGATCCATGTGCATCCCTCCTGAAGCTGTGTGCTCGGTCGACAAGGACAACCTTCCCAACTAGAGGAGAGGATAGGTCTTTGGTCAAGGTTATATGAGTAGCTGTGCTCCCCTGCTAGAACCTCCAAACAAGCTCTCAAAAATTCACAGACCATCTCATGAAGACCCACATCAGGGTCTTCATGCTGAAGGCCCAGGCTCCAGTTGTGGCCACATGTAGTTTTTATACAAGAAAAATAAAGTGAATTATAAAATAAATACAGGATTCTGCCCCTGTTACTGTAGACAGTCAGGGAGTGCCAGGAAGTCTCCCACATTGGCCAAGATGGCCCACAGGCAGGTTCTTACACCAAGAGCACTGAAAGCTAGAAAGATGAATGCACAGGGCCCAAACACACCAAAAGCTAGCAAGATAACTGGATACCGGAAAAAAGCCTTCCCCTCCCTATCCTCATAAGCACCAAGGGCTTCAGCTGGAAGGGGGACAGTGTTTGAGACAGAAGTCCACAAATCTCCCAAGTTGTAGCACCCGAATAAACCTCTTTCCGTTTGTACCAGCACCTGTCTCACAAGTTTGGCTTTCATTGCAGCAAGCAGCCAAACCTGTGTTTTGGTTACACCCCTAAATTCAATTCTAAGTCAATAATTTAGACCTTCTTCACTTTGGTTTCAAAGCTTATGGACACTTGCCCTGACCGGGTGGCTCAGTTCGTTGGAACATCATCCTGTACAGGGTCCAAAAGGCCGCAAGTTCAATCCTCAATCCAGGCACAAAAGGGAGGTGACTACTTGATTATTTCTCTCTCCCTCCTTTACTGGCTCTCCTCCCCTCCCCCATTCCTCTCTCTCTAAAATCAACATGCATACCCCCTCTGGTGAGGATTTTAAAAAAAGAATGTGAATAGCTTGTTACTTCCAAGGCTCATCTCTCCCCACATCCCGGTTTTGACTCCTCCCACACTCCTGAACCTGCTGCTCTTCATTGTCCCTACTCTCTTCAGTAAGGTTCAGAGGCTCCTTCCCTTAGGCCTCTATACCATGTTCACATCTCCCCATATAAAACTCTGCACCATGTATTCCCTTTCCTGTCAGCCACAGTCTTCACTCTCACACCCTGCCTTTTACAACCCACCTTCTTGAACTGTGGCCCACTCATCTCTTCACTCATTTATCAATCCACTTCAATATGGCTTCCACCTCCACTACTTGATTAAAATTGCTCTGGGAAAGGTCACTAATTATTGCCTCTTTACTAAAATTAATGACCCCTTTTAAGTCTTTTTACTTCTTTCTTGATTATTTTTAAGCTTCCATTAATACCAAGTTGCATGTTAGGCACTAGATGCCCAAAGATGACTACAACAGTCCCTATGTTACAAAGCTCACAGTCTAACAGAAGAAATGGTCACAGAGACAATTCTAATACTACGGTCAGTGACAGACGTCTATACATGACAGAGGAAAATCATTGAGAATGGGAGCTGGGAAATGGTTTTAAAAAAGTCATGAATAATCTCACTTTTTAAGGTTCAACAGAAATTTCTAACGTTGTAGACATTGAAAAAGAATATTCCAGACAGAGCATATGTGTGTGAAGAATAAAGAAATGCCCTAAACTCAGGGCACAGCAGTGAGCAAGGAGGAGGGGATAGATCTAAGAGAAATTAACTAACCTGTCAGAGTTTGGTGTCATTAGCTATTCTTCCTTTCTTAATATAAGCACACCTCAGTGTCTGTAGGGGATTGGGTTCCAGGATCCCCTCGAACACCAAAGTCCACTCAAGTTCCTCGTATAAAATGGTGTAGTACTTGCAAATAACCTACACACATTCTCCCATATACTCTAAATCATCTCTAGATTACTTACATTGATAATACCTAATACAGTGTAAGTTGTATGTAAATAGTTGTGACATTCTAGTGTTGAGGGAAAAACGACAAGGAAAAAAGTCTGTATCACAACCATCATAGGCCTAATTACACAGTACCTACACATTCGGAACCATGTAAAATTTTTTTTTTGACTTTTAACCCACAGTCAGTTGAATCCATGGACGCAGAACCCTTGATTATGAAGAACCAGCCATACTTGCTCTCTGGTTTTCCTCTTATCTCTTCATTTTGTTGGGTTCTTTTTCTCTTCCCAAGAGTCTGCCCCCATCTCCTCCTGCTCTAAATGCTCTCAGGAAGATTTGATCCAAGCCTATGACTGGCTAGGAGACTGTAAAGAAAAATTTTCATTTGTAACTTTAATGATGGCACTGTTGAGCAAAAGAATATTCAGTTCCCTCCACAGGATTTGCCAAATCAATTGCTTTCACAAAAATAATGTACAGCCCTGACTGATGTGGCTCAGTGGGTTGGGCGTCATCCCACAAACAGAAGGGTTGCTGGTTCAATTCTCCATCAGGGCATATGCCTTGACTGCAGGCCAGGTTCCCAGCTGGGGGCATGCAAGAGGCAACCGATTGATATTTCTCTCTCACATCAGTGTTTCTCTCCCTCTCTGTCTCCCTCCCTTCCCCTCTCTCTAAAAATAAATAAATAAAACCCTTTAAAAAATAATATATAAATTAACATATAAAAAATAGCAATTATGAGGATACAGTGCATGAATAGTGGCCTAAGATACAGTACCAACAGATAAATAAAATGTACTGAACATAAGCAAGCAGAAAGTGATCTTGGAGAAATGAAACTGCAGAATCTAAAGTGATTTAGAAAAAGACTAACTAGAATTGCAGATGAGAAAAACCAATCACATAAATTTTAAGCATATCCAGAAGGTGTCCAAAAATGATTGCAGAATGAACTGATGAAAGGCAAATTCTAGGTTTTTTCCTTCCTTAAAGAATGTGGGGTCCTCTATATCCAAATTCAAATCTGAATGTGTTCTACAGAATTGCCTGTAAGAATCACAATTCCTAAGCAGAAATCTAAGGAAAAAAGATGGTTTCTAAGATAACCAAGACCCATACTCATACCATACTTACTCTGATACATCAAAGTCATCACCTGAGCCTGTCAGAAATTATTTGGAAGGGCTGATATGTTATGTTTGTGCCCTAAGGCTGCAAGTTGTTAAGCAAATAAGCTCCATGTTCTACATTAGCTGAATCTGCCAGTGGCTTTCTCAAGGAGAAAATGCACCTTTTTAGAGGTCAAAGAGTAATGGACAGTGCTCTAAACTCCCATAGGCTAAGAGAGACAATGCTTATAAAATCGGAGTGGTAGCTTCTTAAAACTTTAAAAAAGAAATTAAAAATTAGATCAATTCAGTTGTCCTATTCATATTCTCTTGCTAATTTTATTTCTACCAGGAAAAAAAAAAGTCTGCAAATTATTCATACAAGAAAGTAAACAATGGGGGGAGATGACTTTTCCATCTGCAACATTAACTACAATTCTAGAACCTCTGGTAACTGCCAATTAGACTCTTTGCTCCCCATTTAAGGAAAGCTGATTTTAAAAAGTTGATACAACCTGATAAAAACGTTTTGGAAAACAAAACAAAAACCCTCTTCTTTTACCCTTTGGGGCTAAGAAGAGAGAACAGAAAGGGTCAATAGGAGTGGAGCTAATCCCTTTTTTCAGCTCAATATTATAAATAACATTTGGTATATATCAAAAACAATATTATAAAATTAAAGTATTTTTCATTCAATCCAATTTCACTAAAGGAGCCTCTTTGTAAGTGGATCAATCGTCACCACAATGTAAATTGCATTTAGAATTATTTTCTTTCCTCTTGAGAATTTCATTTAATAGGCTTATGTAAATTAAGTACCTTTACTTACTGCCCAAACTAAATAAAGAGAACAAGTTGTCAGTAACAAAAACATTTCCCAATCTACATTAATAAATTCCTTGAGTTGAATACAAAGAATATATTATTTCAATGTAATAAAACAGCATCCCTGAGGACACAGAGACAAGCCAAGTATATTTATGGAAGACCTAATAACCTAGAAAAATTACAAATCCAATTAGCACTTGATAAAGACCTCTAATACAAAGCTTTTTACAACTCTGAATTATTCAAAGGGCAGCTGTACTGGAAACAAACCAGATGATACAGTTCGCTGGTATGTACACACAGACTAGACCTAAAGGGAGACAAAAAAAGGGATGAGGGGGGAAAGAGTCCAGAAACCACTACTCTAAGCCATCTCACAAGGTTCTCCTTTTGATGCACTAACGCAGGAGAATAGGACACTTATATCTTTCAGAGACCTGACTCGGGGTCAAATATGCACATGGCAGTATTGAAGTCTGTTCTTTCATCTTTAACTTCAGCTACCCTGTCCTGTGCTCTTTTATTTGCAGTCGTCCCTTTTTGTTTTATTAGTTATATAGAAGACTTATTAAAAGAAGCAGTCCAGATATAAATTGGCATTTTAGTTTTGGAAAGCAAGACAGCAAAACACATCAATAGCAATGGTTACAATATTCATCTCATCTATTATTAAGTGTCCACTCTTTTTGAAGTGCTTTTTATAAACCATATAATTTAAACCTCAAGCAACCATGAAGGACAGATTTTCTTACCTTTCCACATAAGATAAAAATGAGACTCAAATAGGTTAACTTGACACAGTCTCACAGCTAGTAAACAGCTTATCACAATGTGAACTCATATTATATCTCACTCCAAAGGTTCTGGGTAGCATGACTGTTCATGCAGAAAATCAAAGAATCTACCAAAAAAGAAAACCTAATAGAACTAACAAGTAAATTTACCAATGTCGCAGGACATGAAAATCAAAATAATACAAACACCAATTGTATTCTACGTAGTACTAGCAACAAACAATTTAAAAATAATGTCATCAAAAAATCATAAAATGCTTTAAAAGAAATTTTTATCAGGTGAAGCAAAGAGAATTTTTAGGGCAGTAAGAGTACTCTGTATGATACCATTAATAATGGACACATGTCATTATACATTTGTCCAAACCCACAGAATGTACGCCAAGAGCACACGTTAATGTAAAGTATAGACATTGGGCAATTATGTTGTGTCAATATAAGTTCATTAATTTTATTTAACAAATGAATCATTCTAGAGGAGTGTAGGTGTGAGGTGTCAGGGAGTATATGGGAAATCTCTGTACCTTACTTTCAAAAATCTGCTGTGAGCCTAAAATCCCTCTTTAAAAAAGTCTTAAAAACAAGTCATGCAATACTTATAAGGAACACAAAACTCTTTAAGACTTTTAACAGAAAATGTCAAAATTTTGCTGCCAGAAATTAAAACTCTAAAGAAGCAAGTAGCCGTTCCATATTCATATGACAGACTCAATATTAAGATGTTATTTCTCCTCAAACTGGTCATTGCCATCACAATTAAAATCCCAATGTTTTCTGTAGAAACTGACAAAATTTCCTATAAAAATTCAAAAGACTTAGAATAGGCAAAACAACATGAAAGCAGAATAAAGTCGAAGGGCTTACATTACCTGTTTCCAAGACTTAACCAAAATACTACAGTAACTAAGGTAGTATAATAGTGATACCAGTGACCTGGCCAGTGCCTGCAGCGCCAGCAAGCGGAGTGGAGGGGCTACAGGGGAAGCACTGCACAGCCTGGGTAACCAGGCTAGCATGGTGCTTGAAGACACATCCCCACACCTACAGGCAGGACACAAAGGAAGTCGTTGTGCTGGGCATGCCCAAGGCTAGCACGGGTGATTGGCTAAGGGAAAAGCCCTCCTATTTCCTTCTGGTGTGGTGAAGAGCTGTTAGTCTAGCCTGGGAAAAGATGGGATTGGTTGGGGGCGGTGGACCCTGCCAAACCACACAGAAACAGGAGCATCTGGTGTGGCCCACAGAGGTAGCTTATATAAACTTAAGTAAAGGAGAGACACACTCTCTATCGGACCCACACACCTGGGGATTCAGGCTTGAGCTTTGTGGGACCAGCGGGCCCTGGAAACTATGTGGTGAATGGCAGCTCTGAAAAGGAGGGAGCCTGAAGCCCAACACTGGAAGGGAGAGAAGCTGAGCTGCTTGGGGAACAACTCAGTGGCTGCCTGCAATTCCCAAAGGACAGTATTTTGAATGGGAGAAGGAATTCTGGGCACACCCTGGGACTGGTCCAGCAGACAATGGCAGGGTTTTCCTCTGGGTTTTCCAGAGGACATGGGCTTTGAGGAGGGAGCCTGCCATCCTCCCAGATAGTTCAGCTTTTGAATAAAAGACCTCTTTCCTTTTCTCACCAAATCTCTCCCTCCAGAATTTGCCTATGGGTGGTGGCAGGCAGGCAGCGGAACCCCACTTTTGTTCTGTAACATTAGCAATAAGGATGGATATAGACCCAACAAGAGCAGAATAGAAAGGGCAAAAATAGTCCCACAAAATAGATCAACTGAGTTTAGGCAGACACCAAATAATTCATTGCACAAAGGATAATCTTTTGAAGAAATAGTCTGTAAGAATTAAAAATCCACATGGAAATAAATACATCTTGAGCTCAACATCACAGCATATACTTAAAACCCCATTCCAATAGAATATAAAACTTAAAACTATAAAGTTTCTAGATGATAACAAAGGAGTATCTTAGTGATACAATGGTATAAACAAAGCCCTCTTGGCACAAAAATCACTAACAAAAAGATGATAAACTAGACTACAAAGTTAAAATTTTCTAGACTTTAAAAGATACCATTAAGAAAAATGAAAGAAAAGCCACAGACCAAAAGAAAAACATATGAAATAGCTATTTCTGAAAATGGATTTAATCACATTCTCTGAAGAAACACAATCCATTTTTCCCCCTAATGGGCACAATATTTGAACAGTAGCTTATGCAAAAGAGATGTTTCCATACCTTGGCTATTGTGAATAATGCCACAATGAACATCAAAATGCAGACATCTCTTTGAAACAGTGATTTCCTTAGATATATACCCAGAAATAGGATTGCTGGATCATATGGTAGTCCCATTTTTCATTTTTTTAGGAAGCATCATACTGCTTTTCATATTTGCACTCCCACCAATACATCACAAAGGTTCCCTTTTGCCCACATCCTTGCCAGCATTTCTCATCTCTTGTCTTCATTCTAGCCATTCTAACAGGTGTAAGGTAGTATTTCACTGTGGTTTTGATTTGCATTTCCTGGATGATTAGTGATGTTGAGCACCTTTTCATGACCTGCTGGCCATTTGGATGTTTTTCTTTGTCTTTTCAGGTCCCCTGAGCATTTTTAAATCACACTGTTTGTTTGTTTCTTTGCTTGGCCTGCTATTCAAGAGTGTATGTCCATTGAATATTTTGGATGGTAACCCCTTATCGGTTATATGCTTTGCAAATATTTCTCCCATTATGTATGTTCTCTTTCCCATCCTCCACCCTGTGCAGAAGCTTTTTAGTTTAATGTGGTCCCACCTGTGTATTTTTGCTTTTGTTGCTTATGCTGTCATATCCAAAGTCATTGCCAAGGCCAATGTCAAGGAGTTTTTCAGATCTTTTGGTTTTTTTAATTAATTGATTTTTTCCCCTTTTTCTTGAGAGAGAGAGACACTGATATGTTGTTCCACTGATTTATGCATTCACTGCATAAATTCACTCCCATTCACTGTTCCATTGATCCATGTAGCTGTTTCTATGTCAGCACCACAATGTTTTGATTATTATACCTTTGTAATCAGGAAATACACATATATGCAATGGACTGTTACTGAGCAATAAAAAGGGAAATCCTGACTTTTGCAACAATATGGATGAAACTTGAGGGTTATTATGCTAAGTAGGAAGTCAGACAGAAGGCAAAACCTATGATCTTACTCATATGTAGAATCTAAAAAAGTTTAGATTCTACATATGAACTCATAGAAACAGTAGACTAGTGGTTGCCAGAGGCAGGGACATGACAGGGCTACAAACTTACAGTTTTAAGATGATGAAGTCCCGGGAATCTGGTAAAGTATAGTGACTACAGTTGATAATACTGTATTATGTATGTGAAAGTAGCTGAGAGGGTAAATCCTAAATGTTCTTACCACAAAGAGAGAAATTGTATTTTGCTGTGTATTAATGCACACATTTTTGCCCAAATTCTTGAAGGAAAAATAAGGATGTGCATTACATATGGGTAGTACTAAGTCCATATCTATATAAATGTTTTTAATTCTTTTATTTATGATTATGAGTTGAAAGTGTAACTCTAGAAAGCAACAACGATATCCGTATGCAAATAATACCCTGGAATATGACTATCAGTTTTGTTGAACTTACAACAACCTTGCAATGAAAGCAGTTTTGGCCAACAATTCAAGAGCCACGTACTGTGATCCACAGAGTAAGACAGATGACGCTGATTGTTATCCACTTGATAAGACAGGTGATGCCAACATTATTACAATAGGGTGAGCAGCACGACATCTCTCTTCGTACACTTTAGGCGGGAGTAATTATTGGAAAATCCCTTGGCAAATGTCGTAACAGTTTTCGTACACTGTAAGCTTTAGGCTGAAAATTATTAAATATGCTAAAAAGCACAGCAACGGAGCTGCTAGGTGAATGAAATAGTGGTTGTATTACTAGAGGGCAGGGTAGAGGCAGAAAGGCAGGAAAAAGGCACAGGAAACTTGTTTAAAATCTATGTCTATATTGCATGTAAATTATACCTTCAAAAATGTAAAATAAATTTATTATATTTCACTAAAACTCCTTAAGTGTGCAGAATTATGTACAATGACAAAAGTGGCAAAAACAAAAATAGAGCACGTAAGTAAGTAATTGTGAAATCACGTCAATTTCTTTGAGGTCACAGTTACATATATAAATTTTAAATAGTATTTAGGCAGAAAGTTAAAAAAAAAAAAAAGAGTTGACCAGTAACTCGGGACAGCCAGCTGACAACAATCCAAAATCTTAGGGATTGCTTTGAGGTTTCGACTTAAGTGGATAGATGACAGTTTTCACAACTCAGCTCAGACACCAAAGCTTAGCATGAATTTCTCCTTTTTCTCTTTACAGTTCATTGTTCACCAATTCCTGAATTAAACAGATAATATATGTCAATCATTTATTTGTTGATACATTTACTCAGTTGTCAAATGAACTGTGTGCTTCCTCGTGAAGATCAAAGTTTACAAAAGCACTCATAGGCTAGGGTAACCTGACACGTTTAAAAATCAGTATGCATAGCAAAACCAATATCAGATTATTAAAAATTTTCATTTCCATTTCATTCCCCGTGACAGATCACCCTCATAGTCACAATGTTTCCTTCATTTCACTACTAAGCTAAAGACAGCTTTCACATTTATTTTACTTCTTTCAGAATTGAATGTGCGTGGCAATGCCAACCATTTAAATGAGCCTATGTTTAACTGGGAATAGGTTTTGAAACATTTCTCAAAAGAAAATTCATGATTAACAAAACTAAGAACTGGTTCTTTCAAAAGACAAACAAGATTGACAAACCTTGTCCAGACTCATCAAGAAAAAATTAAAGAGGACCCAACTGAAGAAAATCAGAAATGAAAGAAGTAACAACTGACACCAAAAAATACAGAGTCACACATCCAGCCAAGATGGAGACATAGGTTCAATATGCTTTACCTCCTCACAGATAAAAAAGGAAGATAACAACCAATTTAAAAACAAAAACAGCCCTGCTTGGTGTAGCTCAGTGTGTTGAGTGCGGGCTGTGAACCAGAGTCACCAGTTTGATTCCCAGTCAGGGCACATGCCTGGGTTGCAGGCCAGGTCCCCAGTGGGGGCCATGTGAGAGGCAACCACACATTGATATTTCTCTCCCTCTCTTTCTCCCTCCCTTCCCCTCTCTAAAAATAATTAAATATTTTTTTAAAAAACTGCCAGTGCCAAAAAATCAAACTGTACTGAAATCCGACAACCAAGGAGTTAAAGAAGAAACATTCATCCAGACTGGTAGGATGGGAAAGATGGGCAGCCGGGGCAGAGAAGATGCACAGTGAGGCAACAGCTGGTAGACTGCGTGGTCCTACATTTGAGTGCAGATAAAAACCAGGAAGAAGAACTAGGGAGGAAGCAATTCAGCCCAGGAGAGATGGCACAACCCAGGGTTCCAGCACCAGGAAATAAAAACCTCATAACCTCTGTCTCTAAAAACCCATGGGGCTTGAGACAGTGGAAGAAACTGCTAGTGTCCCATTTGAGAGGTCCACAGGGTCCTAGAACATACACAAGCCCAACCACCTGGGAATGCATCACCAAAGCACCTGAAAGGACACCATTCACTTGCAGGAAGTAAGGGAAGTGACTGAAAGCTGACCAAGAGCTGAGCAAGTGGCATTGTTTCCTCTCTGACCCCTTCCCCACAAGAGAGTGCCACAACACAGCAATGAAGGTTGCCCCACCCTGGCAAATACTTAAGGCTAAGCCCCTTACAATGTAGCAGGTGTGCCAACAAAAAGAAACATGGCCCAAATGGAAGAACAGACCAAAACTCCAGAAAAAGAACTAAGCAACAAGGAGAAAGCCAACCTATCAAACTCAGAGTTCAAAACACTTGTGATAAGGATACTCAGAGAAATCATTGAGTACAGCCACAAAATAAAGGAAGAAGTGAAGGCTACACAAAGTGAAGTAAAGAGAAATATACAGGGAACCAACAGTGAGGGGAAGGATACTAGAACTCAAATCAACAATTTGGAACAAAAAGAATAAAGAAATATTCAACTGGAACAGAATGAAGAAACTAGAATTCAGAAAAATAAGGAGTGGCTAAGGAACTTCTGGGACAACTTTAAACGTACCAACATCCTAATCATAAGGGTGCCAGAAGTTAAAGAGAAAGCAAGAAATTGAAAACTTATTTCAAAAAATAATGAAGGAGAACTTCCCCAATCTGGCAAAGAAAATAGACATACAAGTCCAGAAAGCACACAGAGTCCCAAACAAGTTGAACCTAAAGAGGACCACACCAAGACACATCATAATTAAAATGACAAAGGTTAAAGACAAAGAGAGAATCTTAAAAGCAGCAAGAGAAATGCAGAGAGTTACCTACAAAGGAGTTCCTATAAGATTATCAGCTGATTTCTCAAAAGGAACCTTGCAGGCAAGAAGGGGCTGGAAAGAAATATCCAAAGTTAGGAGAGGCAAGGGCCTACATCCAAGATTGCTCTATCCAGCAAAGCTATCATTTAAAATAAGAAGGCAAATAAAGTGCTTCCCAGACAAGTTAAAGCTAAAGGAGTTCATCACCACCAAGACCTTATTACATGAAATGTTAAAGGGACTTATCTAAGATAAAGAAGATGATCAAAACTATGAACAATAAAATGACAACACACACAAATATCGACAACTCAACCTAAAAAAAAACTAAGCAAACAACTAGAACAGGAACAGAATAATAAACACATGGAGATGACATGGAGGGTTATCAGCAGGAAAGGAAAAAGGGCAGAATAGGGGAAAAGATACAGGCAATAAGCATAAACAGTAGGTACAAAATTGACAGGGGGAGGTTAAGAATTGTATAGGAAATGAAGAAGCCAAAGAACTTATATGTACAACTCACAGACATGAACTAAGGGAGGGGGAAGGAATGCTTAAGGGAAGAGGGTATCAGGCAAAGGGGGACAAAGTTGAGAATAAAAAATGGAAAAACTGTAATAGCATAATCAATAAAACATACTTAAAAATGAAATACAAAGGATTTTAAGAATATATTACAAACAACTATATGTCAACAAATTGGACAATCTGGACAAGAAGTATAAATTCAGAGAAACATACAATTTTCCAAAACAGAATCAGAATGAATCAGAGAATCTGAATAGACAAGTTACAACTATTGAAATTAAAGCACTAATCCAAAAAACTCTCAACAAAGAAATGTTCTGGGCTAACTGGCGTAACAGGTAAATTTGACCAAACATTGAGAGAAGAACTAACATCTACCCTTCTCAAACTATTCCACAAATTCAAAGGAAGGAAGACTCCCAAGCTCATTTTACCAGGCCCCTATTATCCTAATTCCAAAACTAGATAAAAACACAACAAAGAAAGAAAATTACAGGCCAAGGCCCCTGTTGAGCATAGATACTAAAATCCTTAGCAAAATATTAGCAAACCAGATCCAGCCATACATTAAAGATCATACACCACAATCAAGTGGGATTTATTCAGAGGATGCAAGATTAGTACAATATCCACAAATCAAACATGATACCCCACAGAAACAAAATGAAAGATAAAAACCACTCATAATATTGATAGATGCAGAAAATGTTTCTGATAAAATTCAGCACCCATGATAAAAATGCTCAGCAAAGTGGGAATAAAGGAAATATACCTCAACGTAATAAAGGCCATATAAGACAAACCCACAGCCAACATCATATTCAATGGGCAAAAAGTACAAGCATTCCCCTTAAGATGAGGAACAAGACAGGGATGTCCACACTCATCTCAACTATTATTCAACATAGTACTGGAAGTCCTAGCCACACCAATCAGACAAGAAAAAATAAAAGGCATCCAAGTAGGAAAGGAAGAAGTAAAACTGCCATTATTTGCAGATGACATGATACTGTACAAAGAGAACCCTGAAGATTCCACAAAAAAACTACTAGAATTGATAAATGAATTCAGTAAAGTAGCAGGATACAAAATTAATGTCCAGAAATTAATTGCATTTTTAAACACCAATAATGAGCTATCAGAAGAACCTCAGAAAACATTCTCACTCACAACTGCCTCAAAAAGAATGAAATACTAGGAAATTTAACCAAGGATGTAAAAGACCTGTACTCAGAAAATTACCACACACTGAAGAAAGAAACTGAAAAAGATCAAGTAAGTGGAAACATATGCTATGTTCATGAATAGGAAGAATTAGCATCATTAAAATGTCCAAACTGCCCCAGTGCAATTCCTAACAAGATACCAATGGCATATTTCACAGAACTAGGAAAATATTCCAAAAACGTATATGGAGCCACAAAAGACCCCAGAAGCTACAGCAATCTTGAAAAAGAAAAACAGAGTTGGAAGATTCATGCTACCTGATATCAAACTATACTACAAAGCTATACTAACCAAAACAGCATGGTGCTGGCATAAAGATAGACACATAGATCAATGGAACAGAACAGAAAACCCAGAAATCAACTCACACCTTAATGGTCAATTAATATTCAACAAAGGAGGCAAGAACATACAATGGGGTAAAGGTAGTCTAGTCAATAAATGGTTGGGAGAATTTGACAGATAATATGCAAAAAAAATGAAACTAGAGCACCTTCTTACACCACACACAAGAATAAATTCAAAATGGATTAAAGATGTGACCAGTAAGGCATTGTCCTGCAAACCAAAAGGTTGCCAGTTCATCCTCAGTTAAGGCACATGCCTGGATTGCAGGCCAGATCCCTACTTGGGGGCATGCAAGAAGCAGTCAATCAATGTTTCTCTCTGTCTCTTTCTTCCTTCCCTTCTCTTTAAAAATAAAAAAATAAAATCTATCTTAAAAAATGGATTGAAGACTTGAATGTTAAACTCAAAATCATAAAAATCTTAGAAGAAAACATAGAAAGTAAAATCTCAGACTTTTTTGTAGCAATAGTTCTTCTGATATATTTCCTCAGACCAGGTGAACAACAAAAAAATAAATAAATAGCACTATATCAAACTAAAAATTTTTTCACAGCAAATAAAACCATCAACAAAATATGAAGACAGCCCACTGATTGGGAGAGCAAATTTGCTGATACATCTGATAACGGGTTAATATTCAAAATATATTTAAAAAGTATAAAATTCAACACCAAAATAAACAAATAATCCAATTAAAAAAAACTGACAAAGTATCTGAACAGACACCTCTCCAAAGTGGCCAAGACATATAGAAAGGTGCTCAATGTCACTAATAACCAGAGAAATGCAAATTAAAACCACAATGAGGTATTCTCCTATACTTGTCAAGAATCGCTATCATCAATAAATCAACAAACAACAAGTGCTGATAAGGATGTGAATAAAAGGGAACCCTTATGCACTGTTGGTGAGAATGCAGATTGGTGCAGCCACTGTGTAAAGCACTATGGAATTACCTCAAAAAATTAAAAATGGAACTCCCTTAAGATCCAGCAATTCCACTTCTGGGAATATAGCCAAAGAAATCCAAAACACTAATTAAAAAGACAATATGCACCCCTGTGTTCAGTGCAGCATTATGTACAACAGCCAGGATTTGGAAGCAGCCCAAGTGTCCATTAATAGATGAATGGGTAAAACAGCTGTGGTACATTTATGTAATGAAGTACTACTCAGCCATAAAAAAGAAGGAAATCTCACCCTTTGCAACAGCATAGTAAGACACAGAGAGCATCATGCTAAGTGAAATAAGCCAGTCAGAGAAAAGACAGGTACCATATGATTTTACTCATATGTGGATTCTAATGAACAAAATAAGGTAACAAACAAAACTGAAACAGATTCATAGAGACCAGACTGACAGCTATTAGAGGGAGAGGGTTGCAGAGCTAGTGAGGGAATTAAAAAGAACAACAATTAAAAAAAAAAAAAAAAAAAAAAAAACCAACCTCATAGACAGACAACAGCATGGTGATTACCAGAGGGAGAGGGGAGTAAGGGGAGGCAGAGAAGGGTACAGAGAGGATAAATGGTGAAGGAAGATTTAACCTTAGGTGGTGAATATACAATACAATATACAGATGACGTATTTATCAATTGTACACCTGAAACCTATATAATTCCATTAACCAATGGCACCCCAATAAATTCAATAAAAAAAGTGAACATTTCTGTGTTTTATCTCTCATAAAGCTACTGGTACTGAGCTCTTACAGTAAAAGCAGACATGAAAAGAAAGTGGTAACAAATTACCAAGGGTCCCTAGCTGCCAGCCACCCAATCATATAAACTGCCCTGTCTTCTGGCTCTAGTAAGGTAGACACTGACCAGAGGAGGTTATAATCCCTAACAGTGAGCAGTGTGTGTGTGACTTTTACTGGAGATGAATCAGATGTCCAAAATCTTCCTCAAAGTATACCAGGAATAGTATGAAACAGCATATTTAATGTGCCTATATTTTTCTATAATACAAACTACAACATGTAAAGCTCAAAAATCTCGACTGAGGGAAACCTAACAGTGTAAAAGAAACTACAGTTTTGTTTTTTCCTTTTGAGGGGCAAGGGGTTGTGATGTAAAACAGCATTTTCTATTGTAACCAGGTATGGGTTCCAGGAATTGAAAAAAAAAAAAAAAAAAGTTAATGTCTAAAGTATAATTCAAGATTTGGTAAATCAAGGCAGAAATTTCCAGTTAAAGACAATGGAATGAGTACACATTCTCTGCTTCCTACAAAAAGTAATAAAAGCACGTAAGAAATAAGTATAAATCCTCAAAGACAAAGCAAGAGCACAGCAGACATCAGATATTAACAAAATTTTCTGTGTTAAGTAAATGATGGTAAATAACTCAGCAATGTGAAGAAAAGTACAATGTAAGTGCCTGAGCAGAGCAACGCACACAACATGCCCGCCCAGCCACATTGCCAGTGGACAAGGGGCTTTCATCTCATCACGCGCCTAACTAAGCTAAGGTCAATCCTCTCCCACACTGCACAGGAATTACAGCATCAATTGAGGTACTCCACAGTTCCTACTAAATACAAATAAGACAACACACTGACTTCTCCTTTTCATTGTGAACTAGTCCCACGCCAATGAAAAACGTTAGTTATTGTTAAATCCTTTACAAACTTTCCTTAATTATTTACACAGTAGTAGTTTATCATAGTTTGTTTTTGTTATGGTAGTTTTTGTGAGAACACCTTTACTCCACTCACCCACTAAGCGATTTCATTCGTGCTGACTTGCAGCATGGTACATTCCTCAACCCAGCATTCTCTCTGTCTCTGGGAACCAGTACTTTCTGTCTTGTCTAATTTAAGCAAGGAATCTTTTATGTTTCTCAAAGCCCATTACTCATGCTCCCAACTAGCAGTTTCAGGGCTGGGCCTCCCTTCTCAGCACTATGGCACATTCCAAAATAATTAAATGAGAATATGTTATAAATTTTTAAACATTAGTAAGCTTAAAATTTTTTTTTGACAGCTCTAAGATACAAATGAGTTATTCTTCCTGTATTTTGTCACCCATGGTTTGGCTATAAGTAAACTAATGCCAAACCTTTAATATCTATGAAACCAACATTTGTAATTCTGCAGTGATAGAACCAGATTCCAGGAAAAGGATGAGAATAAGTGAAAAGATGAGAATAAGTGAAAGGATGAGAATAAGATAAGTGAAAAGTGCATTTGAGTGTGTGTATGTGAGCACACACATGTGCACAGGTTAGAAAGTAAGGATGAGAGAGAAAAAGCTCACAGATCTTCTAGACTAATTTGGTAAAACAATAGAACCATAAATAAAAACCAAATTTTATATAGTTTCAAAAGAGAAAACCATGGTATGTAAAGAACGCAGGTAGGGACTTCTGGTCAAGATGGAGGCATAGGTAGACACGCTTTGCCTCCTAGCACAACCACAAGAAGAATCACAACTAAACTCAAAGCAAAAAACACAACTGCCAGAAAATCTAACTGTATGGAAGTCAGACAACCAAGGATTTAAAGAAACAATTCATCCAGACGGGTAGGAGGAGCAGAGACCAGGGAGCCAGGCAGAGAAGATGCTGTCGTGCGGCAAGAGAGGCAGTGGGAAAATGGGCGATCCACATTCACGTGTGGTGGATAAAAATCAAGATGAATACCTTGGGAGTGGGCAATCCTAGCTCCAGGCCAAACCACACAGCCCAGGATTCCAGCACAGGGAAGATAAAGCCTCACAACTTCTGGCTGTAAAACCAGTGGGGGTTGGAGCAGTGGAAGAAATTACCTGTTTCTCAGGAGAGTCCATTTAAAGGGCCCGCATGGTCCTAGAATGTATGCAAACCCACCCACTCTCAGAATCATCACCAGGGAAACAGCTAGAAGGGCATCAGTTGCATATGGAAGTGGGGGAAGTGACTGGATATGGGGCAAGTGACAGGCAAACCTCTAGAGGCTAGGCAGTGGCACTGCCCCCTCTCTGGTCCCTCCCCCACAACACAGGGCACCACAAAGCAGTGAAGCGAGTTGCCCTATCCTGGCAAATACCTAAGGCTCCGCCCCTTACAACTTAACTGATGCACTAAGACAGGGAATCAAAGCAGCTCTACCAAATACACAGAAACAAACACAAGGAGGCTGCCAAGCTGGGGAGACAAAGAAGTATGACTCAAATGAAAGAACAGAAATAAACCCCAAAAAGAACTAAGCAAAATGGAGATTGCCAACTATCAGATGCAGAGTTCAAAACACTCGTGATAAGGATGCTCACAGAAATCACTGAGTAGGGCAAAAACATAAAGCAAAAAATGAAGGCTACACTAAGTGAAATAAAGAAAAGTCCATAGGGAACCAACAGTGAAGGGAAGGGAGCCAGGATTCAAATCAACAATTTGGAACACAAGGAAGAAATAAACATTCAACTGTAACAGAATAAAGAAACAAGAATTCAAAAAAAAAAAAAAAATGAGGAGAGTATAAGACAACTCTGGAACATCTCCAAAAGTGCCAACATCTGAATCATTTGGATGCCAGAAGGAGAAGAGGAAGAGCAAGAAATTAAAAACTTATTTGAAAAATAATAATAAAAGAAACCTTCCCTAATTTGGCAAAGGAGATAGACATACAAGTCTAGAAAACACAGAAGAGTTCCAAACAAGTTGTACCCAAAGAGGACCACACCAAGACACATCATAATTAAAATGACAAAGGTTAAAGATAAAGAGAGAATCTTAAAAGCAGCAAGAGAAAGGCAAAGAGTTACCTACAAAGGAGTTCCCATAAGACTATAAGCTGATCTCTCAAAAGAGACCTTACAGGCAAGAAGAGGCTGGAAAGAAGTATTCAAAGTCAAGAAAGGCCAGGGCCTACATCCAAGATTACTCTATCCAGCAAAGCTATCATTTAGAATGGAAGGGCAGATAAAATACTGTCCAGACGAGTTAAAGCTAAAGGAGTTCATCATCACCAAGCCATTATTACATGAAATATTAAACCGACTTATTAAGAAAAAGAAAATCAAAACTATGAACAATGACAACAAACCCACAACTATCAACAACTGAATCTAAAAAACAAACTAAGCAAACAACTAGAACAGGAACAGAATCATAGACATGGAGATCATTCAGAGAGTTTCAGCTGGCAGGGGAAGGGAGGGAAGGGGTAAAAGGTACAAGAATTAAGAAGCATAATTGGTAGGTACAAAACAGACGGGGGGGGGGGGGCGGTTAAGAATAGTATAGGAAATGAAGAAGCCAAAGAACTTATATGCACAACCCATGGACATGAACTAAGGAGTTGGATAATGATGGAGGAAAGGGGGGGTACCAGGTGGAGGGGTGCAAAGGGAGAAAAATTGGGAAAACTGTAATAGCATAATCAATAAAAGATACTTTTAAAAAAAGAATGCAGGTAGATCTCATTAAAAGACAGGACACCAACAATGAGTGCAGCTATCTTGATAGTTAAAATCTCAGAAAGGAACAGCCAATTAACTTGAATGGGCAGAAGAGAAACATAAGGTTGAATTGAGTTTCTGTCACAAGTAATTTGTACAACAGCAGGTTATGTTTCTGGTGGTGAGCTCCTTACTTTAAGGAAAACAAATGACAGATTTGCCAATGATAAAATTCAATCTTTCAAGAAAGAAACTAGATTTTTTAGAAAACCTGTATCTACTGTGCATTGGAAACTTCTCAATATTTAAAGTATTCTCTAATGAGAACAGTGGCAAAAAGTAACAAAGGTGGAGTTTGTTTTAATATTATAAAATGAAGTGGGTAACCTAATGTTAGGAAGATCTATATAACCCAGAGAACAAGTATTTTCCAAATAAAGCATAAGGCTTAACAATAAAAAAACAATTTTTTAAAAATAATGCATAGGTAAAAGGTCTTTCCAGAATGCAGGATAAGTCAATGAATTTTATTGTCACTGATGTCATTTCACATTCTACATTCTAACTAATCTTTAAGAAATTACCAGTATTTGAAGTCTAGTATAGTAACAATTATTAGAGAGAACTATCACAACAGTCCTCCTTCCCAGTATAAATCTGAGAGGCCAGATTTGATTCATACATTTACTTCAAAGAACCATGCTGCAAACAGATTATACTCATAAGCAGGTATGAGAATTCAGCTGTCTTCAATTCTATTCAGCCATATGTTAAAGAGATTTGCAATAATACAACAGTGCCACTTTCTCATTGTTTTTTTTTTAATTTTGGAAAATAGTTTTTTTAAATAAAAAACTTTTATGTTAAAATTTATGAGTCTGCTAATATTTTAATTTATTATAAAAATTTCCCAGTGGTAATTTCTTTTTTTCCTTTTTTTAAACTAAACTTTATTGATTTTTTAGAAGATTTTATTTATTTTTTTAGAGAGAGAGGAAGAAAAACAGGGAGAGAAATATCCATGTGCAAGAGAAACATCTATCAGTTGCCTATTGCACACCCCCAAACTGGGGACCTGGGCCACAACCCAGGCATGTGCCCTGACTGGGAATCGAACCAGGAACCTTTCAGTTCGCAGGCTGGTGTTCAACCCGCTGAACCACATCAGCCAGGGCTCCCAGTGGTAATTTCTAATACAGTAAATACCAATAGATTAAAATATACATACACAGAAACAAAAGCTCTTCAGAGCCCTCAAATAATTCCTACAGGTAGTAAGAGCTCCTTCTTATAACCACAAATTTTGAGAATTACTAGCCTAAACCATTCCTACTTTTTAAAACCACCTCATTTCTTTTTCTGTCCACCAGTCAATAACTTTCTAGGACAAAGAATCTACATTCATTCTTCAAATCTTATTCCATAGAATTTCAGGTACAACCCAACTGAATTACCATTTTCATTCCCAAAGATTAAATGAAAGTCTCCAGATCTCAATAATATGAAACTAAGGGTATATACACAAACACCTACACTGGTTGATATGAGAACTCAGAGCCCAAGAAATTAAGCTAAATCAAACCTGGGATAATCCCAGTACAAAACAGATACGAAGGAACATATTCACAAACTAGAGACACAGAATTCCCACAGGGGAAGGGAGACAGATGATAACTTCAGAATCCAAAATTATAAAACACACAAGGCAACAACCCAATATAAAAAAGACTAGCCATACACAACACACAGCGGTTTATGTTCCCAAGACATTTAGATAATAGAATTAGGTAGCAGAAACTCAAATCATTAACTTAAAATTTATTAAAGATGTTAGAAAAAAATTTTAATGAGAATGAGTAAGAGTATTTTTAAGGGAAGATTAGAAAAGAATCAAGTATAACTTATTGGAATGAAAAATAGGCTCTGAAATTTAAACCTCAGTGATTGTCTAGACAGTAAATTAGACACAGATGAAGACAGGAGAAGTTGATTGGAAGATAAATCTGAGGAACTAAACAGAAAGCATCCAGAGAAAGAGGGATGGAAATATGAAAGGGAGATTAAAAGACATAAAGAACAAATTGAAAAGAAAACATATAAAGTATGCGTCTTAATCAGTAAACCCGCAGAGAAAATCAGAAATAAAAGACCTAGTACTAAAGAATTAGACTAACACCAGCAATAGGAAAAAATGGAAGATCATGGGATAGTATCTTTAGATTAACAAAGATAACCATTGTATCCAACCAAAACTAACATTTAAGTGAAACATTTTAAGACAAAAACAAAGTATTTACTACTAACATACCCTCACTGAAAGAACTCCTAAAAGTGGTATTTTCAGAAAATAATCCACAAGAAAGACTTGAGCCCCTGAGTAACCGTGCAAGTGTATTTTTAAATCATAAGCATTGCTCCTCCAGGGAAAGGGTAACAACTAAGGATGCATAAAATATATGAAAATAAAATACTGAGGACATTTGAGTTGGAAAAGCATATAGAATTAAAGTGTCCCAAAGGGTCTCCATTACACAAAAGGAGGGCCAAGGAAATGGTTAACTTCAGACTTAGTTAAATCAAGTATATTTCATAACATCAAGGGTAACCAAAAAGTCTGAATGTTTAAGATAACCAGAAACACATAAACTAAATATAGTGCAGTGTGCTAAACATCAACAAGAAGTGTGGATACTGACATAAACCCCTCTGTGTTTTACAAACTCCCACTCTTCTCACACTGTATTTAACAAGTGTCCAATTGACACATGATGCAACGTGAGTGCTGTATCAATTCATGCATTAGAAAAGCTTGGGGTATTTTCCTCTCAAAATAAACAAACAAATGTAATATTCTCTTCTGGCATTCCAGTGGATCATCCTGCCCTTCCCTTTGCAAATATAAAGATATATGCCCAAGATTATATTGTAGAGACAGATTCTCCAGATAAAATACTCTTTGACAAAATAAACCATGAGTTAACTAGGCCAACAAGGAGCTAAGAGTGTTCCGAAGACATGTAACAGCAGGAGCAAAGGCCAAAGGGATAAAACAGTATGGTCTGTGTAGGAAAACTAAGAACACTTTGAAATGTGAAGTTCTCAACTGTTAGGGCACCAAGCTCATCTCTGTAGCATTCACTCTTAAAAAGCTAGAGGAGACATCACTAACCCCACTGTAGGAGATAAAGCTGCTACTGGATCCAGTCTAATCTGTCCCACCTTCCTCTCTTCATAGCAACCAATGTCCCATAGTCACCCCATGTGATAAAGTCTCAGTTGCCTAAACTGGAACATAGGGTTTTATAGTTTGTCCCCAACATGAAATCTGAGTTCTACTTTATTGGATGAAATGAACTGATATTGCACAGATGCAATTTTACACTGCCATTTCTGATGACGTATTTCAATATAAAACAAGTAATTACAATACTGACTTCCAATGAGTAGTAAGATAAAATATTTACTGGCTACTGAAAACATATATAGATGCCAAAGACATTATATGATATTATATGATGAAGTCCATGTCATATAGTGCCTAAATTACTTTCGCTTTCACTAAAAGTCAAAACAGCTGGTACCCCAAAAGTGGAAGCAAGATTCCCTTGCCTCAATTTAATGGACATCAGGCAATTAGCACCCACTACTTAATAAAGAGTTCTTAATACAGGAACCACTATAAAGGACACATGGACAAAACCAGGGGGGAGGGTGGAGGTAGGGGAGGGAGGTGGGTTCGGCTGGGTTGGGGTGGAGGGATGGGGAGAAAAGGCATACAACTGTAATTGAATAACAATAAAAATTTAAAAAAAAAAAAGAGTTCTCAAAGTAATAAAGTTTTCCAAATAAGTTTGTATATGGTACAAAATCAATGTATAGCTTCTACTCAACAAACAACTCAAGTACTAATGGTTGCACACCAGTCTGGACAGTTAATTACTCTCTACCAATATTCCACAACTTTATTTGATTAGTCTATCATTTATTCAGCCAGTCATTCAAATACTCAATGAGTGTTAACTATGCGCCAGTCAGTGGTGCTGGGCATCTTGTGATGAAAATAGATGTTCCTGCCCTGGCTGGTGTAGCTCAGTAGATTGAGTGCAGGCTGCGAACCAAAGGGTCACCAGTTCGATTCCCAGTCAGGGCACAAGCCTAGGTTGCGGGCCAAGTCCCCAGTTACAGGGTGCATGAGAGGCAGCCACACATTGATCTTTTTTTCTCACTCTCTCTCGCTCTCTAGTTCTCTCTCTCCCCTCTCCTCTCCCCCTCTCTCTAAAAATGAATAAATAAAATCTTAAATAAAAATAGATGTTCCTGCCCAATATGACACAGCACTTTCCTAGCTTATTACAGAAGCACAATTTTCATTAAATTAAAATTCCTTTCATACTGCTTTGTTTAAAATTCTGAGTAATACTAGTAAGACCCACATCCAAGTTACTATAACAAGTATGCTCCAAATCTAAGTAATTGGAATAAGAAAACATACATGTCACCCTGGCTGGGTGACTCAGTTGGTTGGGGCATTGTCCCATACTCCAAAAGGTTAGGGGTTCAACCCCCGGTGAGGACACATACCTAGGTTGAGGGTTTGATTCCTGTTCGGGGTGCTATGGGAGGCAAGCAATCTATCTCTCTCCCCACCCCTAATTCCTCCCTTTCTTTCTCTTTCTCTCTCAAATCAATAAACATATCCTTGGTGAGGATTTAAAAAAAACACAGTCTATACGGAAAAAGTTCAGCCACTGTTAATATAATAATGAGAATGGTTTGTGCAACACTGATGTAACCCAGCAGCCGAGGAGAATGAACTGGAATGTGCATGTGTGAATAATGACAACTTCACTGTATTAGTCAGTGGGAGCGGCTGACACCATTGAGTGAGCATGTGTACTGTGTGGCCATTACATTCAAAATGACTGAGCGAGTAGACCAACAAATCTCCATCAAATTCAGCATTAAGCTTGAACATTCCCCCAAGGAAACTATTCAGATGATTCAGAAGGCTGCAGCTATGGGCAACTGGTGACTTGCAGCTCCATCACAATACACCTGCTCATGCATCACATCTCATGCAGAGCTTTTTGGTAAAATATCAAATCACCCAGGTGACTAAGCCCCCTACAGCCTTACGACTTCTGGCTTTTCCCAAAAACTAAAATCACCTTTGAAAGGGAACAAATTTCAGTCTGTTGATGAAATTCAGGAAAGTAGGAAAGGGCAGCTGATGGTGATTGGGAGAACTCTGTGAGGTCCCAAGGTAGCCTAGTTTGAAGGGTACTGAGGCAGAGGCATCACTGTCCTATGTACAATATTTCTTGTATCTTCTTCAATAAATGTCTCTATTTTTCGTATCACGTGGCTGGATACCTTCAGGACAGATTTCATACATGCCTTATATAGTAGGTACTCAACAAATGGTTCCTAATAGCAATTGTGATCATTTAAAACATCTTTAAAAAGTAATTAGCATGTAGTGGTTTTCAAACAAAAGTATCCAAGTCACATGTGTTAAAGAGCTACTTTTATCTGGATAGATTATATAATTAAATGAAGTAAAGAACTTTTAAAATCCCACATTACTTTTGTTTCTATTTTCACTGTTGTCATGAATATAAATTATAGATCAAATATTATAAAGGAAGAATCAGCAATATGTAATATTTGCTATATGGTACAAAATAATTCTATAGCTACATATTATTTTACTTCTCTCTGAGGAAAACTGTGCCGGGTTCTGTGAGGCTACAAAGGAAAATGAAACAGTCCTGCCCTCATAAGTTTATAATCTAGTGGAAGAGAAAGCAGGTACAAAAATAACAGAAAATACAATAAGAACTAGAATTATAGAGACCCATGGATTATTATTGGGGAAAATACCCAATTCAAAATCATTTTTAAAAGTAATATAGCATCAATTATATTTAAATGAGGCTTTGCTGAAGTTAGGATTAGGAGTACGACCATGGATCACACTGATCATTCAATTTTGTAGGCACCTATGATTCAATATTCCAACATATTAATGAGAATCTTTGCAAATTTCCTGAAAACAGGATCAAAATCAGCTACAATGTAAGGTTCACTATAGCACCACTTAATCCAATCTTCCACTTCTTTCAGTATCTTCTCACTGCACCAAGTAATGTGCAAGGCACACAGAGGGCAACTGAGTGACTGAATTGCAGAGCTGACTTAATAGAAAATTTCATCTATTTAGACACAGATCGGAAATCATTTTGTGATGCTCACATGAACAATGAAGTGCATGAACAAATGACAAATATAGTTAGTAATATATTTTGCAATACAGAAGTAAACTGACATGTATTAAATACAGAATAACACTTGGATTTAATATGAGGTTGTCAAATTTCTCAAACTGCAGTCAAAATATTTTATTTCCTTTTGGCAGCTGAAGTGAAACTACAGCTACAAATACTTTTCTGGGCCAAATTTAAAGACAGAGTACCTAATTTACTGATTCAGCACCTCATCATCTAGTCCTAAGTACCATTGCTAAACAAGCTGTAACTTTCTAAAACCACTGGATGTAAAACTTAATGTTAATATTTTTTCTTATTCATATTCCAATACTAGAATTAATATTGCGTAGGTTTAAGAATTCAATGAAGGGTCCGTTATGAAGATGTAGCATAAAACTCATGAAGCTGCCTACTTTTTAAATGCAACACCACTACTGCTGTGCTGGCTCTCCAATCAATTTTTAGCAAATAGTAGATTGTTATATTCCTTGCCTTAGAGTCAAGTTACAAATCCACTTTGGGGAACTGGCAGAGTATTGTAAGTGTCAATTTAACTGTCTCTTTTGGGTCTATGAAGAAATTTTGCCTTCTGTAGTAAATATTTATTTAACTTGAAGATCATTTAAAACCTTGCATGAAAGTTAATATCTTAGTTAAAACAAATAATAAAAAAATATCATTTGAGCCCTGGCTGGTGTGGCTCAGTGGATTGAGTGCCAGCCTGTGAACCAAAAGGTCATTGGTTCTATTCCTGGTCAGGGCACATGCCTGGGTTGTGGGGCTAGGTCCCCAGTTGGAGGCGTACGAGAGGCAACCAATAGGTTTTTCTCTCACACATCAGTGTTTTTCTCTTTCTCTTTCTCCCTCCCTTCCCTTCCCTCTAAATAAATAAATAAAATCTTTAAAAAAATTGAAATTGTAATCCATGTAAATTTATTTTCATTTGCATGTCTTGTCTAATATAAGAACATACTTTATACTTTTTATTCCAAAACAGAGTGAATATAAAGTTTTTACTTTATGTTGTAATTTATACCATAGATGTGACACTTCCAAAGTCATTTTATCCAAGTACTTATTCATTGTTTATGATCACAGTGTTCAAAGTTATTATAAATTTTTAAGAAACAAAGTCAAGGAAAGTGATGTTAAGAATTGCATTCCATGCCCCATCTTATTCTATCTCAAATGAGACTTTTTTTGTATTTATAGTTATCAAGGTAACTTCTATTTTCTTAAGTTTTGTTTTGTTTTTGTTGTTTTGCCCTTTGGATGCCTTCCTATCTACAACCCTTATTTGCAAACACAGTGAAATTGAGTTGTGTTGTGATGCATTTTAATTTTTAAAAGCAACTTCCAGATGCCTTTTCTCCTTTCCCTCCTGCACCAAAATTAATTAACCCCTCTAACACATCTCTCATTCTTCATTTTGTGTTCTACTCTGCCAAACCTAAAATTCCCTGGAAGTTACAACAGTCCTTTGATGTGATGTTTGATTATTCCATAAAATTGAAAGAGGTAAACTTCATTTGTTTTTGCTAAGATTAACACAGCATTGCCCTGCAAAGCTAGTTCCCAAACGTGAGACTGGGATTACAAAGATGGGCTAAAATACGAAGATTTTTAATTCAAAACCTACCAAAGGATTTATAAGTTTTGCCTTCAAAACAATATTGGTGTATCACCACAATTCTCATAATTATCAGTTCTTTTTTCACTTGGCCAACAAAATATTGAAAGTCCCATTTTTTGAATGCTTAATGTTTGTCAATTTGTATTTTCTGCAAATTTAAAAACTGTTACAACACAGGATATTCTCTCTTTAAATATCAAGTATTCTTAATACAAAATTGTAAACCTGCACTGTTTAATGTAGTATTGCTAGGTAAAGAATGTTTATTGGGACTAGAAACCCTTTGCTTTGTCCTATACATACATTTTGAGCAGAATCAAGTATTTTCTTTGCCATTTACGTATTTCCCCCATTAAAGTAGAACCTACTATCCAATGAATCAAAACTCAATTTAGAAATTCAATTTTAAAAGTCCACTGTTCTTTCACCAAATGACTTTGTTTGTATCAAAGCACAACTATAAAACATTTCAAAAACACAAAGCCTTCAAGCCCATTTTAAAAGGAAATCCAATAAATTCAATACTGGAAAGAGCATGGTACTCACTTATACATTAATTCCTTAACACATGTGCATTCTTAAGTGTTAACCATTCTCCTCATCTCTATCCACAGATCTCTTACCTGACAATGTGATCACTTAGAATTATTTGTTATTAACACATTGTTTCTAGTAACAGAATGCTTTGCAATACTTTTTTAAAATGTTTTGCATTACTATGAACTCTTCTTAAACCAAGAGGACAGAGACTAAGCAAAAAATAAGCCCAAGTGAAGATGACCTAAGTGAGGAAGGCCTATGAAATTGTGTATCAGTGCCACCAGCCTCCACCAAAGGAGCTATCTACTGCTACTGAAACCAGAGGAAGAACAGCACCACACCCTTCTCTGAATGTGATAACTGAGCACCTGCTCTGACAGAGTGATTTATGCCAAGGAAAGCCAGCTCCAGCTCTGCAAGGAGGCATGCACTGCGGTGGAAGTCTGTTTGAGAATCAATGAAAACTGAAAACAGGGAGCAATACGAGAGAAGAGGATCCATATACACCACAATTGCTTTGTAACTAGAATTTATTTCTTTGAAGCATGATACAAAAACTCAAAAGATACTTTAATGAAAATCAAATTATTCTATAAACAAGGAAAGAAAGCCAGGAGAGACTATTTCCAACATTGTTCCAAAAGGGAGGCAGGGGAGGGGAAGGAACATTCACTCGTGGCCAAACAGTGTTCTCCAGGCAGCTGTAATATAAAAATACTCAATGTATGAAATGAGGGTAGAAATGTACATAATTTTTCTTTACATGCCCACCTCCAAAAAAAAAGAAAAGAAAAACTGACCACTGATCTAGACAATACTTTATTTTCCTCTAGCTTTTAACAAGGATTATTTATTTACCCACAACAAGATCTGCCTCACACATCCAATGAGACCAATATAAAGGTATTTTGAGAATCTATGCCCCACATTCCCCTCAGTCCAGAAGAAAATCTCTACTTTGACTATTAGGTTATATACTGTTTTCAAGAACTCCAACCTAGGTTTTTAATCTTGGTCTCCCAGTTTTCAAGCCTGGATTCCCAATCTACACGGATTGTGCCCAATTCCCACAATGAAAAGTGACACCAGCAACAGAAACTAGCATATTAATTATTCCATAATCCCTGGCTTGTGGGCTTATTTGTTTTCACAAGCACGACATAAATGAACCCTCACTGCTTACCTGACAGCACAACCCTCCTAAATGGGAAAACAGCTCAAGGAGGAGTAACTACTCATTCTGAGGAGTTTTTACGTAAACAGGTAGGGACTGCTGATATATTTCCACCTCACTAGCAAACGTCTATTTTATATATTTGAGCATTTTATTCCAGTGAACCAAACAGAACAATTAGGAATAAGAACACCCCCAAGCATCAGAAGTTTAGAGCAAGGACAGGCGCTAAGAGATCATCTAGTCCAACCCTTTCCTTTCTGCTGTGGGATAAAAACAGAAATTAAGAGTCCAGTTTAGAAACTTAAATAGCAATTTGATCAAGGTCAATAACAGCATATGGACTGACACTGGTATGCAGGTCATACTTTGAGTAGTACTGCTTTGGAACAAAACAGACACTTCTTTGGGAATTCCAGTTCCTTTATCTCGCTACCAAAGGTGCTCTAAAATGTCCATCAAAAGCAGAACACATTACACATCTAAAGAATTCCCTCTATTTGTCAAGCTAGCTGGCAATCCTAGTCAGAAAATGAAATGAGGTAATTTAAAGTGAGTAATCCACACTGGCTTCTAGTGTTCATTCCATTTTCTTCTCTATGTTACTCACATCTCTTTTAAAAGTTCCACAATTTTCATCACAGATCAAGGCTAGGTAGACAGTTTTCACTGCCAGAATCTACCTCGACTTTAAAAAAATCTATCCACTACATGCCATTCTTCTCATTTCTAGCACTTCTTTATAAATTTCCAAGTATTATTCAGTGACTCTATGAACACATCTACAACTCCCTATAAATGTCAAGCATATAATTCAATGCTGTAAAAATTAACTATTCATTTTTTTAGGTGGAAAGGTATGGAGAGGCTACAGTAAGGGGAAGGAGGGGCGAATGAAGAAAAATCCAGCCCTGGCTTGTGTGGCTCAGTGGATTGAGTACCAGCCTGTGAGCCAAAGGGTCCCAGGTTGGATTCCCAGTGAGGGCAAATGCCTGGGTTGCAGGCCAGGTCCCCATTAGGGAGCACGCAAGAGGCAACCACACATTGATGTTTCTCTCCCTTTCTCCCTTTCTTTACTCTCTCTCTAAAAATACATAAAGATTTTATTAAAAAAAGAAAAAGAAATCCATGTATAGCTCATACCTGGAAAATAGCAAGTACTGGAATGATGCATCAATCCAAACACTTAACTATTTAACTTAGTTCAGTTGAAACTGATTGAGAACTTGCTATGTAAAAGTATAGAAATCACTACGAATTAATAGGAATTAACTGTCATATTTGAGCATTTTAATAGCAAGGTTACCAATACTCACTGCCCATTTGAATATTTTCTTGCAATTGTTAACAGAGAATTAAATGCCTGAAGAGTTGATACAGTTAAAGACAAAATGTCCCTTGCATTAAATATTTAAGTTATTAAGATTGATTTTCACTGTGTACGGGGTACAAACTTTGTTATTACTGTAGCACTTAAGTTACAAAAGAAGTCAACAGAGAAATGTTTTTAAATGCACAAAATGTCCCTTTTTGCAACTTTGGCCAAATGTACCTAATACTTAAAATAAGGTCAACTTGTTTGTTCTGTAAAAGAAGTTTTATTATGCCCACCATAAAATTATATGACAAACTAGGATAAGTTTGGAACAAGGAGTTAAGGAACAGTTACCTCTGATTTATACCTGGTAGGCTATAATGTTAAAAATATTCTCAACAAAGAGATTTGGTAAATGAATCAGATTTAGCACATAAACCTTTACCCATGTATACTATTGGTATAGACAAAAGCACTGCTGGTTATGACCTGCTCATAATTCTTCATTTAAATATATGCAGGCCTTCTTTTCTTAATAATTTAAGAAAATTAAGAACAGCAGTTTCCATCCAAAAGAAGGATTACTGTTCTAATCCAATTACCAGAATTGAGCCTGAGAAGTACAAGTGAACAATAAACATCAATCATATTCATTCTTAATGAGAGCAATAATTCAAACATTGATTTTTTTCATTTTTATATTACTACAGAAAATATTATATATATATATTTATGTAATGATTTATTATAAATTATACCTTAATTTCCATTCTAACACATCTCCCGTGGTAATACATTGTGGTCTCCCATAATATATATTCAAACTTCCTGCAATATATAACTTTCCACACTATCAAGTAAGTTTTATTTCCTACTACGAGATACTTCCTCTATCTGATGTCCTTTCTGATTCTGTCCCCAAATAGAAGATGCAAAAGATATGCAAGTTGGAAGAGAAACAACACTACAACTGTTGGAATGTCTTACAATGAGAACAGATCTAGACTTATACTTGGCCCTTTCTCTAAAATACTCATCTCCCTTACAAAGTAGTCCATACATGTTTTCTGAGATCCCTAACAAAGAAGCTTGTAATTGATAATCTCTTGATCACTAAGGAAAACACAGTAATAGAAAACAGCAATCTCACCAAGTCAGAACTAACAGGCAGCATTCTAAATCAAGGAAGTTTTATATTAGAGGGGGTTGGATACCCAAAAGGTCTTTAAAAGTTAACATTGAGAGCCATTTAGAAAGAAAGTCCAGAATCAAAGAGGACTGTGAGCATGACTTCAATCCCACTACAGTTACTGCCATGACAAATAAACAGCCTCAGAGGTCTCTCAAAAATAAAGAGAGAGCAAGAAAGAGAGGTGCTACCTCTCACCTGTTGTTCCCCCAAAGGAAATAAGAAAAGCACAGGTACAAAACAAAATTATTTTTATAACAGAATCAAAATGGAAGTCAAGCTTCCTGTACATTTTTCTGCTTTGAGTATTCAACAGAGTTGAAAAATGATCCACTGACTCACTCCCAAAGGATGCTCATACTGTTGCCACATTCAGGAAAGAGGAAACAAAAAACCAACCAGGTTTTTTGGATGTCTTATCCCAAGACATCTTTGGATGTCTTATCCCACTCTGAAATGAAAGCTATTTGAAGGGATGAGAGTTTGAAAATTTTCATTTTATGCCTTGTATTTTGTACCATTTTTTTCTACAGGCCCTAATAAAGAAAGCACTATATAGGAATTAGGTTTTGCTACACAGCTAAAATTCCAACAGCATGTGCTTAGGTGACTGAATTAATCTTCTACTCCCCAATTTTTTTACATCATTTCAAAGAAGATTTAAGTGAATAGCCCTACCAATCATATAGAGAAAATAATCATCGATATAATCCATGAGAAAGAATACATGGCAAAAGCCAAAATCAAACTTAAAACTCCTTTCTGAGAACAGCATAACAAGAGGTTCTTCTCATTACTTAATTCTAGACTTGCTTCAACAATTCATTTATCTTGTGAGTTTACAGTATACAGACAGGATAAGGTAACCATCTTTCCTATTATAGGCCCCAAATCAATTTTTTTAAGTAAAAAATGCAATGTTCTACTTCAGTAAAAGTATGTCCTAAATCAAATCCCAGTATCATCTCATACTTGTCCAAATAAAAACATATTCAACCTGGCTGGTATGGCTCAGTGGATTGAGCAGCCATCTGCGAGCCAAATGGCCCCCAATTCAATTCCCGGTCAGGGCACTTGCCTAGGTTGCGGGCCAGGTCCCCAGTAGGGGGCGCATGAGAGGCAACCACACACTGATATCTTTCTCCCTCCCTTCCCCTTTCTCTAAAAATAAATATTTTTTTAAAAAACATTCATAACTTCATTTACATGTACATTTAAAAAACAAAATGAAGAAAGGTATTCTCAAACTGATGAAGCTCCTAAACTGCTCAAATAAATTTATTACCAGTAATTCAAAAAGATCAATTTAAGAATATTCTAATATGAACTAATATAAAAGCATGTAGGAAAATGAATAAGTTTGGGTTTTTAATATATCATATGTAGTGATTATTTTAACATTATATAAAAATATAAAAAGGAATATTTTAACATTCCATGTTTCTCCCTTAGTCTTCATCCACAACCACCCCCACCCCCACTCACACATCAAACCAAACAATCTAATGAGCAATGCCAACTTTCTGTAAGATACATTTCATGAAGACACAGAAAATATCTCAGTCAAAATTCAGTCTTATATACAAAACAATTCTTAAAGTTTAAACAAAACTTTACTTAATGCTATGGAAAACCAACATACTTACATGCCACACAGAACACATTAACGAAGAGGAAAAAGTGAAAGTTCCAAATTCAAACAAAGAAAAGAACAACCAGTTAGAAACCTAAGAATTAGCAAACATACCCTCCACTCACATATATAATTTATCTTTAACTCTTACAGTTTTATTTTTTTGCATGAATCAGGGCAGGCAATTTCTTTTAAATATATAAAAACTGTTGCTTTCATAGATGAATACACCAACACAGTGAAGAGGAAGCAGGCTAAGAAAAACACCCTCCACACAAAAATATTTCCCTTTTGGCACAGTGTGGGAACTCGCAAATTTCCTCATTATCTGGTAATTTTGTAATAACAGTACAAAGGAGCTCAGTGGACTACTGACAAATATACTGGCATTGAGCGGAACTGCTGGAACTACACCAGCAAGGGTAGAAAAGCTCAGAGAGAGCAGGACACTGACTCGGCATGGCCCACTGCAGCACCAGAGAGACAAAGTTAAAAAAGCATTATCCACCTCATAAAATGAATGCTATTTATTTGAAGTTTATTGGTTTTTAGCTTTGTTTTTTATTTTCTTTTGGTTTTATGAGAGATCTAAGTATAAGGAAATTAGACATAGTTTTATGTGAAATTATTTGATTATAATAATAAAACAATTAGATAGCATCTAAAAGATAAGCCTGTTATTATTGCATTATCCATTTTTAATTACTTTTATTAACCTTACTAATACCAACCTCTGATAGTGCAGAACTCAACATGGCCCAGAGGAGATCTAAAATGACCCTATGGATTGTACTTTAATAGCATCACTAGATCTGGTATGCTTGTTAGAATGGACAAAAAATAACTATATAACAAGCAATATTTCCTATTTTCCTTTTGGCTATCATAATGGCATCTCAAAGACAAAATTATGACTTAATTAGAACTGAGTAAGACTTTATAGTCAGCCCCTGTGGTAAGCAGAAAAATGCCCCCCAAATAAATCCACATGCTAATCCCTCCATCCTATGAACATACGCTATGTGGCAAAGGGAAATTAAGGTTACTAACCTTCAAGTAGGGAAGAGTATCCTGGATTATCCAGGTGCATCCAATATAATCCCAGATGCTTCCACTTTTTAAAAGTGGAAGAAGGAATAAGATGAAGTCAGAGTGATGTGATGTAAGAACTGGACCTAGATACCCAAAAAGCTCGAGGAAATGGACTCACCCCTGCTGCCTCCCGAAAGGAACGTGGCCGTGGTGACACCTTGATTTTAATCCAGTGAAACTCATGTAGGACTTCTGAACTACAGAACTGTAAGATAGTAAGTCTGTGCTCTGCTTTAAGCCACTATGTTTGTGGTAACTTGTTGCAGCAGCCACAAAAAACTAGTACAATTCCTCTATTATCCCATTCCTCCTGATGTTACATATCCCTGTCCTGACATTTCATAAAACCCAGAAGTTTCATTTTTAAGTTCACTTCACTATTTAATATGTATCTCCTGTGAGCAATTTTAAAGCCTTTATAGATTGAGGTGGTATAAACATTTTTAAGGAAATGATACAACACTGTCAAACATCCTGAATACCCAATGCACAAGAACCTGCAAGTAGATGTTATGAATACAAAAAGTGTGTCATAGACTCATCTCTCCCTCACTACTATGAATCAGGGTTTCTGCCATATGGCAGCTACTTGCTCTTTGGAGTCATTTGATAAAATTGAGCAGAGGGTATGGAACAGTGAAGATTTGATGGTGCCACTATGAATAAGAGGAGGCAGAAAGAGCTGGGCCCACCTGAGGTCGTTGTGGCACTCAGGTGTGAGGAAGTTGAACAGTCAGATGAATCCTGGTGTGAAGTTTGTCAGGTAGATAAGGTAGAAGGTCAAAAATGCAATGGCACTAAAGGTATTGACAGGAACAAAACAAAAAGGTTGAATAAATGGATCACAAATTAGACAGTAGAAAGGAAGGAAATAAAGGCAGCAGAGGCTGACAGACCATAAAAAAATGAACTGACTGGGGTATTGGAGATTAGGGAACAGCCAGAAAAAAAGGGGGGGATAATAATAAAGGCTGAAAGGTTAGAAAATTAGGGTCAGAGAGTATAATGGTTTGTTTCCAGGATAGAAACTGACAGATGGTTTCAGAAGGAAATAAACAGTCAAAAGAGTTTGGTCAAATCTAGGTATACAAGTCACCAGACTGTAAAGAGAAGCTATGACCTCACCTGTAAGTGGAACCTAATCAACAAAACAAACAAGAGAGAAAAAGAGAACCAGAGCCATGGAAATAAAGAACAAACTGACAGTTACCAGAGGGGAGGGGGGAGGGGATAATAAGGAAAGAAGGGGAAGGGTCAAGTCAAGAATCCTGTATAAAGGACCCAAGGACAAAGACAACAGTGGTGGGGGGAAGGGGGGTTGAATATGGGAGGTGGGGAGTGGGGAGGGCAGGGTCAAGAGTAATGGGGGTGGAAATGGGCACAACTGAAAAAAAAAGAAGAAAATATTAAAATAAATAAATAAATAAATAAATAAATAAAGAGAAGCTTGAAGATAGAGGCTTCAGGGAAGATAACTGCACTTTTTCAGGAAACCCTTTGAGGGGCCACTAGCCACAGAATTGCTGGTTATTTAGACATAGGAACTTTGGTAAGAATGCAATTTATCATGATAAGTAAAATGAGTGATGCGTGCATACTTCTGCTTCCAAATCCCACAAAGTCTTCAAACCTATAAAAATATGGTTACCAGCAAATATTTTTAACTGGATAATTACATAGAATTATAATTAACAGCTATAGCTTATGTTACATAGGTACATAAAAGGTGGCAAATGAACTTTAGAAATCAAATTATTTTGATATGCAAAATTAATCATAAAAAGGAGAACAAACATGACTTCTACAGAGACAGGAAAAAAGATAGAGATGAAGGTGAACTCAGCCAGGATGATGTTTCGGCTTGAAGAATTCTTTGCAGGGTGAGATAGGAGAGTTCTGGGACTAGGTTGCTGAAATTATGCCTGAGTTAACCTACTGAAGCCCCAGACCACAGGCTCCAAAAGGTCATCCAGCTTCCCAAGACAGCAGCTTCCTCAGCATTCTTACCCTCCATCTGCTGCTTGGGGAGAATCTATTTCACTGAAAATTTTAACACAGACCCAGATTAAAATCAAATGCTCTAAATTTGCTGTATTTATTTCTCACACTCTTCCTAGGTTAGGATGCTTGAAGAATTACAAGAGAGATGATTCTACTTAATAAATGACTTTACAACTTGTTCTCCTTCAATTAAGACCAAAAGAATCTGAAAGCATGATATGACTACATAAATGTTGACTGTAATTTACTAAAACATAAGATCTGCATTTTTCTCACTATTGGACTAGTCAAAAAAGCCTAATGGACATCACAAGCCATCAAGAAAACACAACTAGAGCCCTGGCCGGTGTGGCTCGGTAGATTGAACACCAGCCTGTGAACCAAAGGGTCCCAGGTTGGATGGATTCCTGGTCAGGGCACATGCCTGGGTTGCAGGCCAGGTCCCCACCAGGGGGCGTGCGAGAGGCAACAACACATTGATGTTTCTCTCCCTCTCTCCCTCCTTTCCCCTCTCTCTAAAAATAAATAAAATCCAAAGAAAAGAAAACACAACTAGATACTCTGAAAATATCATGGCAATACTATTTTATTGGTTTTAGACAGGCCACACTGAAGAGGGCTTTCAAAAGTAGCCAACTTGAAGTCGGCACAAAATTATTCACAGCTTTAACAGCTGAACTATAAAGATGTTACAGGAACAAAGTTATTAGTTCAGTTCTATGAAAACTAAGACACAAAGGTAAAGTCCACAGTATCTTAAATCAAAAGACAAGTCCCACAACATGCAGCCACCTAAAAGCTAAATAAAGAACTCAGCAAAGTGAGTAAATTAACTTGAGTGAAAATATAGCGTCAATTTCAATTTATCTCTGATCTATCCAGTGGCCTTATTCTCAAAACAACTATAACTTTGAACTTCATTATACTTGCAATCTGATTAAAGCACATGAAGAATGCAATTTGATCTCATCAAGTCTTGACATCCAGGTACATCAGGTTTCACAGCCAACGATGGAAAATTTTCTATATAAATATCACCCAGTCCAATGAACAACCTTGTACTGAATTTCATTAAATCAATGTAGAAAAAAATAAACATGGAATCACATTTAATAATGTTTACTGCAAACTAACCTTTCTGTGGTTTGAACAAACACCTTTAAAAAAGAAAACTGTAGCAGCACTGACAAAATCAATGTAGCCAAAGGCTAAGTATAGGGAAGGTGCAAACTTAAGACATAATGCATGAACTTGGCATAGTTATGTGGCAGACAGTTAAGAAAGGCTTGAGCAGTACAAGGATGACAGGACCGGTACAGAAAGTCACCAGGGACAAAAGCCCCAGGTGCCATACACTAGCAACAAGCAAAACTGAAAAAAACAAAGACTTTGCCCCCAGGGTAACCTTTCCTCCTCCAGCATGACAGCTGGTCGGTTTAGATTCCCAGATCTTTCATAACGCTGGTCATGCAGTTTGGACCCTCCCCTGACATGTCACTGGTCATGCAGTAGATGCCCTTAGAGGAGGAACAAGAGGGGGACCAGAGAATAGCTTCATGCGACTCCCAAAGGAGCCCTTGCACAACCAGTTCCTTAAGCATTAAGCACTCAGTACAACGAGGTTCTGATCAGCATCAAATCTTCTTGGAAGCAATGTGTTGGGGTCTGCTGACTACAGAGACAGAGTTCTGGTCAAGCCAGAGACAGCGTCTAGGCCTCAGTTGTGTTTCAGCTCTACACTGAAAAAAGCAGCAAAATCAGATGAAGCTATGCCATGGCTGGTATCAGGACCAGCTACATACAGCTAATGACCCCCGTCCTAGCGACCAATCAGTGGAGACCACAACCCTGAAAGGACACACCTGGAAAGCTGATTAATATTCTATTGAGATCCTCCTGAGATGTCCAGATAAACAGGCTCAAAACTGATAACCCAGCACTCTGCAGATAACTCTACAGAGCACTTCCCCCCCCAGGCGCATTTTCCTTGCCCCTCTCTCCTAAGCTCCAAGGGCCCTTCTTTTGCCTCTGTAACTTTTTTCCTGAGCCCACATCCAAGCTGGCTCACTTTTCCTACTTCGGTGACTTTCTAAACTTTTGCTGCAATTTGAATTCACTGGCTCTGGATTCTTCTCTTAGTAGAACTCAAGAACCGAGGTAGCTGAACCAAGGTCCAATCGCCAATAAATGGTACTGTTTTGCTGCCAACAGTTCCTTTTACCTTTTCTTGTACTTCAGTTTTCAAAGAAAAAAATGTGTATGTAAAACAGCTAATATTTGTTTATTGGACACCTATCATACACTAAACACATCTCTTATTTAATTCTCAGAACAAGCTTTTGAGCTAATACTATTATTAGCCCTACCATTAAGAAAGGAAACTAAAGGGAAGAGAAGTAATATTCCCCAAGTCACAAAATTGACAGACAGTGGAGGTAAGATTTGAACTCACAAAGTTTTACTCCAGAACCAATTTTGTTAATCACTACACTATATCATCTCATAAACGGTAAGCTTCTCCATGTAAACATCTATAAAACCATCTAGCTGAGGAAAGAAAAAAAAAAGCTATTCATAAAATACCTGCAATTTACTCAGTCAGGGATAGGTTAAGCTTCTTCTGTAAAGGGCCAGATAATAAATATTTTAGGCTTTATGGTCCACATGGTCTCTGTCACAACTACTCAATTCTGCTATTGTAGCCAGAAAGCAACCACAAATCAACAAATGAGCATAGCAATGTTCCAATAAAACTTTATTTGCAAATACAGGTAACAGGTTGGCCTGATTTTTCTCAGTGACCATAGTTTGTCAACCCCAGACTGCCTCATTAGCAGGACGTTTCAGTATACTGTAAAACTCATGGCTACCTACATAAATCAGTTACAGAACAGTCTGCACACAAGCCTTCTCAAGGGCAAGTGGTTTTATTTGCAGAAAGGTTTTTATTTTAATTATGTTGTTAAAACATATTATTTTAATGTTAACAGCGGCTTTTCTCTTTTAAGCCTCTCATGGACACCTTCCTGCCAAAAACGGGTTTTACAAAGACACAGCAGTCTGCACCAGCACTGCTGCGCAGCCTACATTAATTCCCGGCCCACATTTATTCCCCCTCAACAGCATCTATTCTTTTGGGGTGGCGGTCATGATATGCAGCTAACAAAATCAGATTTCCTAGAGCAATGAAGGCAGGAAGCATAAAGGAACACACTTGATTTAATGTATGCAAATTAAAGAGGTAAAAATACACCAATCTGAAGTATCACACATATGTGGAATGTAAAACAAAAAAGTAAAAAAATGAACTAACAACAACAAAAAAACAAACTTATACAGACAACAGAATGGCGGTTACTAGAGGGGAAAAGAAGTGGAGGACAGGCTAATTGAAAATTCAACTTTTCTGATCCTGGACTTCCTAGTTCTTACATGTCAGGGGTGTTGAACTCATTTTCACCAGGGGCCACATCAGCCTCGCAGTTGCCTTCAAAGAGCCAAATGTAATTTCAGGATTGTATAAATATAACTACTCCTTAACAGTTAAGTGAGAGCTCGGCGCTGCCACCAGGTAGAAACAAGGTGCTAGGCAGGATAAAATAAGGTGGAGGGCCGGATTCTGCCCGCGGGCCTTGCGTTTGCCACCTGTTATTGTCATCCTCCTGGCCGCTGACCAAGTGAGGCACAGGGAACAGAAAGGTGAACAACATCTACCCTCAGTTCTTACAAGTCTCCCAGGCTAACTGATAACATGAACAAGAAAATGGTATCTTCTCTGGTCCTTCTATCTCTCATTTTATGCTTACTGTATCTCTCACCTGTATGTAGCTAATGTGCATCCTATCTTAAATTACACCCCTTCCTCTCTATTCCTAATGCTACCACTCTAATTTTACTCCTACCACCTATTATCTATTTGGTTTCCAAATGTTTTCAATCACACCTTTTAGTAAAAACAGTTTAAATATGTACCCAACATACATTCTTGTTGACAAAATTTGTGTATAAATATATGAGGGTATATATCAAATCAAATACACAAGAAAAATATGAAGGATCAGATAAGAAATACAAGTTCTAATATTTTCTTCCTATAATCCCGATGATTCATCAAGCACATTCCACTTGGAAACTAGATTATTGACATAGGTTCCAAACTTGGCATTACCAAATTCATCCTTGTAAAATGAAAGCTATACTCACACATATTAAGGTGTAAGATACTATGAGCTCCGGCTGGTGTAGCTCAGTGGATTCAGCATGTGCCTGTGAGCTAAAGGGTCAATGGTTCCACTTCCAGTCAGGGCACATGCCTTGGTTGCAGGCCAGGTCCCCAGTAGGGGGCAAGCGAGAGGCAGTGACACATTGATGTTTCTCTCCCTCTCTTTCTGTCCCTTCTCCTCTCTCTAAAAATAAGTAAATTAAATCTTTAAAAAAAAGTAAAAAATATTTAAAAAACTATAAGAATAGCAATAAGAGTTTGATTCATTCAGTCTGGACAACCCACCAGGGAAAGCATACAGAGAAGGTCATACTAAGGCTGGGCCTCTAAAGACATACTGTGTACAGGGAACAATAAGTAATTCAGTGATATAATACATTCCAGCAAAAACAGCAGCATCAAATCTGACCCCAAAATGGCCACTATAGAGTCCATTGCTTCACCACAATATATATCAGCATCAAAATTAACTTTGTTAAAAACAAATTCTTTAATGGGTAAGAATAATTGTCAACAATGAACTAAAAAGATAAACTGGGAAATTAATGTAATAGGTTGAATTTTTTAAAGGAAAAAGGCATCCAATAATAAATATAGTATGTAAATATGTTACTTTATACATACACAGATACACACACCACTCTGTAGTCAGCAATTTACATTCCTAAGGCATTTGAAAAAAAGCCAGAGATATTTTAATTCCTTAAGCGTCTTAATACTCCTATAAAGCAAGTACCGTGTGGCTCAGAATATTAAATTAAAAATTAAGCTCACTCATCTGATAACCCATGAATATAAAGTTTTACTAAAAATTGGCAAATTAATTCTAGGTAAATACTTTTGCTTAGTTGTCACATGTTCATTACTTATAATTTTTCTTAATGCTTTTCCATTTTTAAATGAGAATACACCATAGGAACTACACATCTTAAATGATTCCTCTAGCTTGTAGTAGAACAAAATAGGTCTAAACCATGTATTTACAGGAATCAGTGCATAGGGAATCCTTTCCATTCATAATAGATTAAAAAAGGTAATCAGTGAAAATGTGACAGAAAGGGAATGGCTAGCCACTTATCAAAATATTTTTCATTGCTTCATAAGTCCTTGTCAGGGCAATATGTAAATAATATGATGTTACCACTCCTTTTTGTAAAGTTTATCCATTTTGGAGGGCATAACTCAATTTTGTAGATATGTTTGTATGTTTGTGAACAATCTATATTTTAAGTTTCTGTGTTACTTTTTAAGTCTAAAAGTAAACATATAAAAATTTAAAACAGTGGTTCTATTTAAATAGTCTTTATCCAACAAAGGGTAAGAATTTAAGTAATTATGTAGGGTTTGTGCCTTATGATTAAGACATAAATTTTTAATGAGCACAAGTCCTACTGTTAGTCCATCTGTAGAAAACAATTAAATGTATTCGGTTTATACAAATTAAAATTCTCCCTTCTGAAATAAAGGCTACTAATAATCACTGGTAATTAAATAAGGAACACATGTCTAGTTTATGATAAGAATATTTTCCAACATTATAACTTGGCTACCAGAATTCAACTCAGCAAAAATTTATTTAGCGCATACCTCATTGCAGGCCCCAAGGTAGAGAAATGGAACTTTTGTGACATTAACTGCGTATTAGTGACTCAAAATATAGCATCAAAAAATAATACTGAATATCCTGGGGTATGCAAAACTTAAGGCACTACAGCTCACAATGGCAAAAAATGTTAGGCTACATTTACAGTTTTGTTCTGGAAAACATTATAATCTTCTACCAATTCTGTTTTTAAAGTACCCATAATATGAATACAACAAATATAAAACCATTTCAAATAAGTTTTACAAGTTTTCTTCACTGTGATCATTCCACAAGTCATTCAATCTGGCTACTAGACCAGAACAACAAAGTTGTTTCCACTAAGTCATAATATTCAACAGCTATTTGTTCAGAATGAATATTCATAAGTACATCAAGACAGAACCACAATAGTGATGCAAAACTTGCATCGCTGGTTATCATATAAAACACTATTGGATGTTCATGCTATCAGCTAATGACAGCTGTGAATTCAGTCAAGGATCTACTTAAATTGAGCCACCTCTATCCAATTTATTCCACAGGATAGAAAGTAAAGACAACAACAGAAGGTGGCAGAAACCCAAAACACTGACATGCTGAGGGCACATTAGGACACCACTACTAGTTTTCTCTTATCTTGTGTTAAGTACACGTCAAAAGTAAGAAGTCAGTCAACTCAGTAGTTTTAATCTCATATTAAACTTGAAGACCCTGCACAAAAGTATTTCTAAGACCTCCACATAAAAACTAGTCTCTGCAAGAGTAGAAAAGTGGTTGCCAGGAGTTGGGAGGAGGGGAAAATAGGGAGAAGTTGGTAAAAGGGTACCAACTTTCAGTTGTAGGATGAATAAGGTCTGAGGATCTATCACATAACACAGTGACTACAGTTGACTATAGTTGATAACACTGTATTGTATAACTACAATTTTCTAAGAGAGTAGAACTTAAATGTTCTTACACACACACAAAATACAAATGTGAGATGATGGATGTGTTAATTTAATGGGAGGAGTCCCTTCACAATATATACATATATCAATATATATATGTACACGATACATATGTATGATGCAGAGCCAGGTTCAAAAAATGTGTCGAGCTCAAAAAATGTGTTTTCACTGGTGTCTTAATCTCTTTAAGCCTTGTATTATTGTTTTATATGTAGAGGTCTCCCTAACTACACTTTAAAGTCCCATAAAGAAGAGGACCTTTTGTTTCACCCTCTTCCTCTTCTGCAGCAGGGCCTCTTGGCAGTTTGAGAATGCTTATAGTCCCCTTCTCGGCCTAATGTTTTGCATGCATAAAATAAAATATATAGGATTACTTGGTACACAGTTCATGGAACCATCCCCCCTTGACTTTCATCATCTATCCACTGAAGACTAAGAAATTTGTTATAGAGGGAATTAAATCAGAGTAACTTTTCTACTTCTTAAAGTCTTATGATTCTGTGGTCGAAAAAGGGCCACATGTGAACCCTGACAAGCTCAGGGAGGCCTGTGAGGCACTGTTACAAACTCAGAGACCTAAAGGAACCAGCCAGGATGTTCTAAAATTAACACTTTCCAACTAAAAGTAGTTTGTGGTGGGTAATCATGTTCTAGGCTAGTATTTTTCCCTAACAAAGGTCAGTCTTTACCTCAACTGAGCCTGTCTCTTTGTGTATTTACACAACACACTTTTGGAGTGTCAAATTTCCTTTTTCTAGACCCCTCAAAGCACAGGCACCCACATTAGGGGGAGACCTCAAATCCCCTCATAGATATCGTTATCGTGTTAATTGTTGACTGTGACTGTCCTATACTCACCTGTGTAAAAGTAAGTGCCTATCATTTTACTTTTCATCCAATCCCAGAGGTTTTCCCACTGTGCTTTCTCTCATCTCCCTAATCTATCAACAACGGATTTCATGTAACCCACTTACGCCTCCTCTTTTCATTGGAATATATAAAATAAGGTGCCAAACTGCCATTCTCCAGAGCATTTCTCAAACTGTTGAGATTTTGCTTCCCAGCAATTGTCAGTTTGGCTCAAATAAACACAAAAATTCTCTACAGGTTTGAATGTTTCTCATGTTGACAATTCTAAATTATAGAAAGTCTCCTTTGATGATGAAATATCTTAAACTAATGTAAAAATCCATTACCTCGCAGTAATCAATTTACTGTGATTCTTTGGCTATCCTATACCTACCCCACCCCAACACCCTTTAATTTTTATGTTAAAATACATGGCCTGTGAAAGGGCCCATGGCAAAACAGGAGAGAGAGAGAATGACAGCAAGTACTAGAAACCCCTGCACAATACATGGAATTGGTTACAGCACCATCGTGTGAGTGCAAACATACCTCATTTTATTGTGCTTCACTTTATGCATTTCATAGATGTTGTGTTTTTTACAAATTGAAGGCAAGAATCTCTACCAACAAAAAAAATTTTGACTCACTTTACTGCGGTGGTCTGGAACCAAACCTGCAATATCTTTGAGATATGCCCATAGTTCAATATCCTGTAACTGGTTACTTTAGTAAAATTAGTAGAAAACTTAAGACTCAGGTCTCCCATTTTCTATTTGGCAAGTGAACCTTAAGAAAATTTAAGTCAACTACGTAACAGACTTTCAGCCTGAGTCACATGTGCTTAGTCAGTGCTAAAAGGACAAACCAAGCTGGTGGCCATACTAGTAACATCATTCACTGCTAAATACACTAAAAGAAAAGATTTCTTTGAAGTTAGCTTTTCTGACTGTTTCCCAAAAAAGAAAACAATGACATTCTCTAACAGCCAATTTCTGAAGTGGAGTCTTTCATAACAGTCTTAATATGTCCTCTCATTTCCATCAATTAAAACATTCAAAGCAAAAGCTGTACTTTATGCAAATTATGTGATTTTCTTTTAGATTTGACCATACAGATGAGATTTTTCTTCTTTAAAGAAATTACAAGCTCAATATAAAAATCATCTTTACACAGTACTTAAAGGACTGCCCATATTACCAACCAATAAATTCAATGTACAATATCAGTAAAATATAGTTCTTAAATACTTGTTTCACCAAATTTTCTTACCAACATGGCAAAAACCTTTCCAACAATGAAATGCAAATGACTATTTTAATAATCTATTTGCAAGTAAGAGTAATTCTACTTAAATCAAAACTCTGTACCCCTTAAATGATCATTAAACACTTAGTTCTGATGTGATTTCTGTCATGTTAACTCAATTTTACTAACAAAATTTTACACATTAAATGTGATTCAGCCACAGTTTACTTTATGTCTTACACACTCTACATATACTGACATTTACCAAAAAAATTATAGCAGTGGCACCTCCAAGAAGCATATGGAAAGAAGTGCTTAAAGGAAGTGTTTAATAAGAAAATCATATGGTTTCTTTCAAGCATAACAAAAGAGAATTAGTTGACATTTAAGCATCAAGAGGACTTTTAATTTTGACCTGATAAAATATGCAACCTGAAAATAATTATGTCATTAACTCTTCTTCTCTCTCGGTTTCTTATATTCACCGCAAGCAGCTCAGTCTAGCCTTCAGAAATGGGAAACAAGCAGCAATCATATCAAAACTCTTCCATACCACACTAAGGCAGCCCTCACTATTCAACCACTGCACTCTGGCTCCTTGAGCCAAACCAAATTTATCATTCTTTTCCATACAGAGGTCCAGGTTGCTACTACCAACTGATCAGTTAGCACATAATAGGAAGCTTATCTACTATCCTTCATTCATATTTTGATCAGACTGATCCACCAAAACTGCTTTTGTATATAATCACATTAAACAAAAATATGTAAGTGACCCTTATTTACACCAACAAGTTTAAATTCACATACTGGGCCTCTTAATCTAGCACAACCTACCTATCCAAATTTAGTTATGCCTCCCTTGCATATACTTGTGCAACTCCACCCAGTCCCTTTTCACATGACATAAATTTCTATCCGCGCAACTTTGTTTCCACTATTCCCTTGCTAAAAAGTCCTTACAATCACAATTCTTGGCTAAATTTCTTTATTCAAGGTTCAATTCAAGTCCTACCCTCACAGGTACTTGTATACCTCCCTCCAAAACATTTCTATAACATACCTAAGGTAACAGGCATTCTTATTCATCATTTAATTGCTTGTGCTCTCTGAACTCAACCAAACTACAAACATGAATATAAGCACTCACTAATCATCAAGACAATGCAAATCAAATCCGCAATGAGATTCTATTTCACACACTTTAGGATGATGAAAATCAAAAAGACAGATAATGAATGGGTGCTGGTGAAGATGTAAAAAAATTGGAATCCTCATTCACCACCAGTGGACATGCAAAATGGTACAACAACTCTGGAAAACAGACTTGCAATGTCTCAAAAGGTTAGAGTTACCACATGACCTAGTAATTATACTCCTAAGTATATATCCAACAGAAATAAATACTTATGCCCATATGTAAATTTGTACAAATGTTCACAGCAGCATCATTTATAATTACCAAAAGACGAAAATAATTCAAATGTCCATTAACTGAAAAATAAACAAAATGTGGCACATCCATACAATGGAATATTATTTGGCCATAAAAAGGAATAGAGTACTGATACACACACCACCACAAAGGAGCCAATCACAAAAAACAACATATGATTCCATTTATGTGAAATATCCAAAAATAAGAAAACCTGTAGTGACAGATTAAAGGTTATTCATGGCTAAGGGAAAATGGGGAATTTAGAGGAAACAGCTAAACAGTTAGGGGTTTCCTTTTGGAGGTGACAAAACATTTTATACTTATGGTACTAGTTGGACAGTTCTGCGCATGTACTAAAACTACTGAACTGTATACTTAAAACGGATAAGTTGTGGCCAAGGAGAATCCTCAGTGAGGCTTGCAGCATAGCTGGACCGGGGCCCGGATGCAGTCCGACCTCACCAGACCCCACCCAACCACAACCTGCAGGATCGAGCCTGCATCACGGCCAGCCCAACCACCAGGAAAGTTCTTAAGGAAGTCAGGGTGCAGGATGAAAAAAGGTCTGTTTTGAGTGTGGCATGTTCAGCCCTCAGTGGGTAAGTGTGACCTACGGTATCTGGATCTTCCTGGAATGCTCAGGGCTCAGAGTGCACCTCAGCTTCATGCGCTGTCACTATGGACAAATGGGAGGGCACTGACTTGAGAACAGGAAAGCTGATGGGAATGCTAAGTTCAGACAGTTTCTGGAGTCTCAAGAGGACTATGACCCCTGCTGGTCCCTGCAGGACAAGTTCAACAGCAAAGCAGCTTTCCCCTTCAGGGACAAGGTGGCCACTCTGACCAAAGGCAGAGGATGGTCTTTGGCATCATCACATGCCAAGAACTGGACCCAGAAGCACTCTAAGATGCTGCCATCCACTGTACATAGAGCCTCTGGCCAGTGGTAGAGCTCAACTACCTCCTCAGACAAGCCCTTTGAGGACTGACTGGCTGAATGGGGATCTCAGCTCCCACCAGAAAAAAGCATCAGCTACCTACAAGTGAGCTCCCCTAAGACTGTCAGCTGATTTCTCAATGGAAACTGAGCATGCCAGAAAGGAGTGGCAAGAAATAATCAAAGTGATGAAAAGCAAGGACCTACAACCAAGACTACTCCACCCAGCAAAGTTATCGTTTAGAATCAAAAAGACACAAAAGAGTGTCCCAGACAAGAAAAAGCTAAAGGAGTTCATCACAACCAAACCAGTATTACATGAAATGTTACAGGGTCTTTAAGGAGAAGGGAAAAAAAAGATAAAAAATATGAACAATAAAATGGCAATAAATGCGTATCTATCAACAATTGACTCTACAAAACAAAACAAGCAGAACCAAAACAGACTCATAGATACAGAGAACATTTTGACAGTTGCCATATGGGAGGACGGGTTTGGGGGTATGGGTAAAAAAAAGTGAAGGGGTTAAAAAATACAAATTGAATCTTGACCTATTCCCAGGCCGACGACTTAGCATGCTAAGGTGAAAGTCAGTGGGCTTCAAACCCTAGTTCTACCACTGAGTGTGACACAGACATTTAACTGCCTGAGCCTTGGGTTGCCCATTTAGAAGTGCGGACTACTAACCTAGATCTCCTATTGCTGATTGAGTGCGCTTTCCTCTAAATAACAATATTTCCCCTTCACCAGGTATTGAATAGTTGTGCAAACTGAATGAAAAGAGAATACATGAAATCACTTGGCCTAAATCCCCCCCCCACCAAAAAGTACAAATTGACAGTTACAGAACAGTTATGAGGATATAAGGTACAGCATTGGGAATAGAGTCAATAATATTCTAAAAGTATGTGTAGTCTCAGATGGGTACAAGATTTATCAGGATGATTACTTAGTAAATTATATAGTGTCTAGCCACTGGAATATACACCTGAAACTAATATAATATTGTATGTCAACTTTAGTTGAAAAATAAAAAATGATTTTAAAAGAATTGATATGTTGTATGGTATGTAAAATAAATCTCAATAAAATGGAATATTATTTGGCCATAAAAAGGAATGGAGTACTGATACGCACAAGAGTTATCAAAAAAGAGGGGATGGGAAGGGACACATGCTAAAAGTCTTCTCCTACGAGAGAAATAAACTGAATTGATGTACTAATTTTCAACATATCTATCTCTTTATCAGGCCTCCAAGGTTCCCAAAGAGTTCAATATCTGCATAATACCTCTTGCTGATAAATACAACTATTAATGCTAATTTTAGTATACATAAGATTCAAAGAATTGTGAAAGGGAGGATTTCACTTTCAGGAATCATATTTTAAGATGGATCAGCACCAACTTTACTTCATACTATGATCGGATATTTATTTAATCTGCAGTAAGTGGACATTGCAGTGAACTTAGATATACAAAGACATATAAGTAGAAATTATCCTTCACTTGCTTCATTACCCTTCATCATTTTCTGCAGAGCTCTTCTACTCTTCCAAACTGATTCCCCGAAACTACTATCCCCACACTTCTGCTCATAACCTTTCCCTATTTCTCCACTTATCAAACCCAACGGAATATTAATCAAGTCTCACCTCTACAAAGAGCTCCTGGATTCTGGCCCAAAGTTCTAGCACAAATTCAAAACATTTTATCATTACAGGTAAATAATGTACATTATCTTTCTTATATTTCTATCTTGTTATTTCACCTAATGTTTCCCTATGAATATCCTTTCTCTGCAACAATGTAACTTCACTAAGGGCTTACAAGTCTAATTGTTTCATATTTGGCACAGTAACATATCTGTATGGAGTAAAACAAAACAAAACAAAACACTAGATTAACTACAGGGAGGAAAATGTGGCAGAGGGTATTTAAACTGATATGATCCCAAATGTTAAGGCTAACCCATTCCTCTTAAAGGCTCAATATTTTTCTCTCCCCAATGATTTTTAGGTCTTGGCACTATGAATTATTTCAGTGAAAATAGGAATAAATGAGTCCCTCAAGTTGATGTGGGTGTTTTTATAGAGATCTTAACAGAATAAGAAAGAAGTTGGTGTTCTAAGTAATCCAGGAAGACACTTCAAGCTAAGAAAACCAGAGACATAAATAGCTTCATTAAATAACCATTTCTTGCCCTGACTGGTGTGGCTCAGTGGGTTAGGTGTCATCTTGCAAACTGAAAGGTCACTGGTTTGATTTCTGTTCAGGGCACAAGCCTTGAGTGCGGGCCAGGCCCCCGGTTAGGGGTTTCCATGAGGCAACCGAGCGATGTTTCTCTTGAACATCAATGTTTCTCTTTTTCCCTTTTTTCCCTTGATTCCCACTTTCCAAAAATAAATAAATAAAATTTTTAAAAATTATAATCATTTCTTAGCATCTGCTAAGGCTTTACATCTCACACAATGCATGCAACTCGACACACAGCTGCTATTGAAAAATGCTTCCAAACTGTGATGAAACTATTCTTTCCCTCAGTTTCTGGTTGGAGGAATTCCTAGAAAACTACATAAGGTCATTCAAATTAATGATATTAAGGAAAACATAATTAAGTACAAATGAGCTGTAGGTCTGAATTTGAAAAAGCTTGTGAATCATTTTTCTCCTTATACTACTAAATACAGTTTAGCACGAACACATTAACCCAACACAAATGTGAACACACAGACCTTCCAAAACATTTCTCTCATTTCCGGTTTAAAGTGATTAAATTATTTTGATTATCATGCTTACACATGTCTCAAAATTATGAAATAACGCAAGTACTACAGAGTAGTTTTTAGATTGTTTCGCCAAGCTTCTTAAATGTGGGGACAACAGAACTCAAAAGGCACTGCACACGGGAAGGAGCATTTGTGCTGGCACTGGGAAAGAGGAAGCCTATTTCCATTTGCCTCTGCCTCTGCCCCTGCCTCTGCAGCTGAAGCACACAGCTGTAGGCAAGAGTTTTGCAAAGTTTTCTGGCAACAGTGATTTATATACACACACTTTGTCACAACTCTACTCATAACTATATACACATTTAGACTTAAAACAAACCATTGATGACAAAGAATTAGGGTCAAATTGATCTTTATAAGTGAACTCACTATAAAATAAAGTTAGTTTTTCTAAAAAATTTCTCAACCAACTTTAGAAGGGTACTCAAAATTTCAAATCAATTTTTATTTTTCTAGAGAGCACAGAGGACCACATCAAGAAAACAGACCCCAAGAGATCAAAGCAATCAATATGAAGAGAAAAGGATAATGCACAGGTTAATTCAAGTTTAGGAACAATTTCACACAAGATGTTCACTCTGTATCTAACCCAGCTTTTCAAATCCAATACAAGAGTCCTATCTAAGATTAACCCATTCAGTCAACAAATATTTTCTGGTCCCTTATGTTCTATGTACATTTTTCAATCAAATGGCCGAGTCTCACAGTGGGATAAGGAATCTGAATAAACAAATGAAAGACCAACCAGATTTGAATTAAAGAGTTTCTGCTCTCATTTATTCATTCATTCATCTCATTCAACAAACAGCTACTGAGAACCCTGACAGATATAAAGACACAAAAATGAATAAAATGCATTCCCGGTCTCCATAAAGGTACACAGCACAGTAGGGGAACAAAACATATGACAGTGCAGAGTGCTCGGTGCCATGACAGTGGTGAGCACAGGCTGTTCGTGAAGCATACTTTGGAGCACCTGACTTGGTCCCAGCAAACATAACCACCCAACAGTTCAGGACCTTATCAAACACAAGTAACAGTTTTCACATGGAGGAACCTGTGTCTCTCTGGAATTCATGTTGGCATTTAAACTAATTTTTCTACCTTCTTGATCTGGGAGAAGCTGACCAAAACAAAGATAGATGGGAAGTCTGCTGCTGCTACCTACCATGGGAGACAATTATCCATGGGTCTCATGTTTCTGCACAACTTCTATCAATTACTCTTTCAGATGATGGAGACAGTACCTCCCTTGGAGGCAGATAACAGATTTGTTCCTGACAAGGTTAATAAAGATAATTTCTACCTCTGGATGAAGGTTGGGCAGATTTGCTAGCAGATCTCCTATAAAACTGGGGGTTTCTTAGCTCTGACGCAAACCTACACTATGGATGACACCAACCTGGGCACACCTTCTTCACATGGCCCCTGAGGAGTTTGAGAGGCAGGGGAACCAGTGCAAACTTGAAGCTCACGTAACCTGCTGTGCCACGAGTTGACTAGCAACATCTATCAGAACATGGCAGGCTAACTTATTAATCTGCAAATAGGGTAGAACCTTGGGTTCTTCACAGTTATTGAAGCCAATAATTTGTTTTTCTCTCTTCAATAAATGAAGAAGAAATGCCAACTGAATCTGCAATTTCCACCACAGAACAGGGCTAGTTAATGGGAGGGGGGAAGAAACAGAAGGAGTCACCCAGTATATCATATCTAATCCTGTAACTATAAATCTGGTTGGCTAGGCTGGTGTTAGTGGACAGGCTGAAAACTACATGGGCAGGCTCAAAGACACTGATAGAATATTGTTGGAAATAAAATACCTCCTTCCTCCTTTTTGTGGAAGAGGGTTAGAAATAGAGTATTATCTCTGAAAACATCCATTTAAAAAAACCAATAATACGTTCATATTAATAAATATAATGGCTCAACAGCTATTAAAACACATATTACTAGTGTGTTTCAAACTGAATCAACCTAAAAACTCTTAATAGAAAATAGCAGAGTTCTGGCCAAGATGGAGGTATAGGTAGAAACCCTTCACTTTCTCGCACAACGAAAAGGAGGATAACAACCAATCTAAAATCAATAAACAACCAGAAGTGCCAGAAAGTCAAACTGCATGGAACTCCAACAACCAAGGAATTAAACTGAGAGTCAACCAGACCAACCAAACCTGGTAGGAGGGAGACAGGGCAGACAGGTGGATGGAGAGAACCCACGGCAAGGCGGCAGACAGTGAGGGCGGGGCTGGCTGAATGGGAAACTGAGCTGACTGTGGACTACAGCGGGGGTTGCCACAGTGGGAGAAACTCCCAGTCTCACAGAAGAGTTCGTCGGAAAGTGGGGCTAGAGCCAAGCAAGCAAGCTGCACTGTTCCTTCTCTGGCACCTCCCCCACAGGCAGCACTGGCAGGGCAGCAAGGAGGGTTGCCCTGTCCTGGTGAACACCTAAGGCCACACGCCCTTACAACATAACAGGTGCAACAAGACAAAGAAATATGGCCCAAATGAAAGAACAGAGCCAAACTCCAGAAAGAACTAAGCAATGAGGAGAGAGCCAACCTATCTGATGGAGAATTCAAAGCCCTGGTAATCAAAATGCTCCCAGAACTGAATGAGCTTGGTCACAAAATGAAAGAACAAGTGAAGGCTACCCGAAGTGAAATAAAGCAAAATATTCAGGGAACCAACAGTGACAGGAAAGAAACCAGGACTGAAAGCAACGATTCGGAACAAAAGGAAGAAATAAACATCCAACTGGAACAGAATGAAGAAACAAGAATTCAAAAAAAAAAATGAGGATATGCTTAGGAACCTCCAGGACAACTTTAAATGTTCCAACATCCGAATTGTAGGGGTGCCAGAAGGAGAAGAACAACAGCAAGAAATTGAAAACTTATTTGAACAAATAATGATGGGAAACTTCCCCAGTTTGGCAAAGGAAATAGACTTCCAGGAAGTTCAGGAAGCCCAGAGAGTCCCAAGGAAGTTGGATCTAAGGAAGCACACACCAAGGCACATCATAATTACACTACACAAGATGAAAGATAAGGAGAGAACCTTAAAAGCAGCAAGAGGAAAGGAAAGAGTTACCTACAAAGGAGTGCCCATAAGGCTATCAGCTGATCTGTCAAAAGAAACCTTACAGGCAAGAAAGGGCTAGAAAGAAGTATTCAAAGTCATGAAAGGCAAGGACCTATATCCAAGATTATTCTATCCAGCAAAGCTATCGTTTAGAATGGAAGGGCAGATAAAGTGCTTCCCAGATAAGGTCAAGTTAAAGGAGTTCATTATCACCAAGCCCTTATTATATGAAATATTAAAGGGACTTATGTAAGATATTGAAGAAGATCAAAAACTATGAGCAGTAAAGTGACAACAAACTCACAGCTATCAACAACAGAACCTAAAAAAAAAAAAAACAATGAAAACAAAAACTAAGCAAACAACTAGAATAGGAACAGAATCAGAGAAATGGACATCACATGGAGGGTTGTCAGTGGGGAGGGGGAAGGGAACAACAGGAAGAGAAAGGTACAGGGAATAAGAAACACAGTTGGTAGGCATAAAATAGATGGAGAAAGGTCAAAAATGGTATAGGAAACAGAACTCAAAGAACTTATATGTACAACCCATGGACATGAACAAGGTGGGTGGGGAATGCAGACGGGTTGGGGCGGGGGGGGGGGATAAAGGAGGAAAAATTGGGAAAACTTAATAGCATAATCAATCAAATATACTTTAAAAAAAAGAAAGAAGAAAATAAGATTCATTAAAAGCCAGTTTTTCAAGCACTTTCCTTTAAAAAAAATTCAGTCTCAGAAGATTTGGGTGAAGAATAAAGATAGAGCACACAATAGAATTTTATCTACTCTTTGATTTTGAAAAGTTCTGCTTTACAGAAATGTCATCAGGTAAGAAAAACAGTCCTGACAGATCAAAAGATGTAAGAAACACAAAACAACGCTGAATGAAACCACAGGAGAGAGAGCCTTTAGCAGGTTCTCACTAAGTGTTTCTGCAATATTAAACCATTTCCTCCATCAACTTTTTGAAATTAGTGTGCCTTCCAAAATTAGGTATGACAGCAAGGAAGAAAATTCTTCTATTGTTGCTTCCTTTGACAAAAACCAGCAGATATGAAAATGCATGAAGATGGAACAATTATTCTAATCATGAGTACTCAAAAAAGATGTAATAGGAAATATGCCATTTTAATTTAGAAAACAAACTGAGGTAGGAATTATTATTTGGAGGCAGTCTCTATAGTGATTGCCACTGAATCACTTATTGCATCAAAATAAGGGGTAGGAAAGGAATAGGCCACGAAGAGGGAAAATTGCATCCCGACAGGTTATCCCTGAAAATCTGAGCCACATTCTTTTTGTGCTCTCAGAAAAATTACAATATGTGATCTCTACCTCATGCATGCCTGATGGTTAAGATTTTCTTCATATATTCCTGGGACATCTACAGTGCCCAGTATACTAAGACACTTCTTTCTAGAGTTTAAAATCAATGCATTGTAAGAATCACCACTGTGTTGGCTATATTAGAATTGTAACAAAATACCACTGTTTTCTACCTTTATTATGCCAAATAAAAACTAGCAGATTCTCTGCCCAACAGTGTATCAGGACCGTCTGTCACCTCTAACAGCCAGCAGGCAAGCTAAAAGAAAGAAAAAAGAAAAAGGAAAACAACCCAAAAACAGCAACAGCTCTTTGGGAGGAAAAAAAATGTCCAGAGATTGATGGCCCACTACCAACTTAATAGAGATAAACATTTTGTCCTATGGGAAGACATTCATGGCTTGAAAAATATGTAAATATTTAGAAATTCAGTTTATTAAAACCTTACTATAGATGTTTCTAAACATGATTTACTTAGGAAGAGCTACATTATGTTACATGCTCTTAAGGAGATTCATCTTACTACACATTTCTTTGTACAGTCAATGTGCTCACCAAACACCTGTTTACCAGTTCTTTCTCTTAATCTTTCTTCCTTCCTCTTGTGAGAGTTAAATTCACAATTTAAATAAGGAACCCAATAACAAAAGGGGCCAAGGAACCCTCACATCCCAACTGAGATCCCATTAACCAAATACAACCCAAAAGTTATGGAAGGATTAAAGAGAAACTGCACAATTTTATAAATGACAAACAACATTCCATTCATTAAATATCATTCATTAAAAACATATACACATTCAAACACTGCACAACACTGTATTCTCACAGCCACATAAACAGAAAAGAGAGGGAAAATATAGGAGGAGGCTTTATGATTAAAAAGTAAAAAGAGGAAAACAATCCAACCTAAAGAAGAGAAGGCAACAAAAAAGGTAGAGAGAGAAAAGAGCCAAAAAACAAAGAGGGGTTCATTTCACTTTGTAATTTTTCCTTAATATGAGGTCTGTCCAGAAAAAGGTCCAGCCATTGTTAATATAACACGAACAGTTTTCAAGACATCAGTGTAACCTGGCAGCCAAGGAGAGTGGACTGGATGCTCACACGTGAACAATGACTTCACTGTACTAGTCAGTGGGGGCAGTAGATGCCATTGAGTGAGCATGTGTACTGTGTGACTGTCACATTCAAAATGACTGAGCAAGTAGAAAAACGACTCTGCATCAAATTTTGTATTAAACTTGAACATTCCTCCACAGAAACTATTCAGATGATTCAGAAGACTGCAGGTATAGGAACTGGTGATTGGCAGCTTCATCATGCCACTGATGCATCACGTCTTATGCAAACTTTTTTGGCAAAACATCAAATCACCCAGGTGACTCAGTCCCCCTACAGCCCAGATTTGGTGCCCAGCAATTTCCTGGCTTTTCCCAAAACTAAAATCACCTTTGAAAGGGAAGAGTTTCAGACCATTGGTGAGATTCAGGGAAATATGATGGGGCAACTGATGGCAACTGGGAGACCAGTGTGAGGTCCCAAGATGCTACTTTGAAAGGGACTGAGACATCATTGTCCTATGTACAATGTTTCTTGTACCTTGTATCTTCTTCAATAAATGTCTCTATTTTTTCATATACAATGGCTGGATACCTTTCAGATAGACCTCGTATGTTTTACCACATCATATTAACCCTTTAGCAAACACAGCCTGAGAAGCACTGCCCTAACAACTTAAAATTTAAGCCAACATGAAATTGGTATGTTAATCTTATTTAAGTATGTGGTTTATACTTAGATTTTACTTTTACTGAAAAAAAAAAAATATATAGGCCTTTCTTAAGATGCAGGCATCCCTGTTCCCACTGAACTTTTACTGAAGTGCCAATTAACTTACAAGCATAGACTCACAGGAGGGTTGAATTCTCTACATTTCCCCTACCTGGCCTAACTCTCACGGCTCAACCAACCAGCCAATCACACACACACTCAGGGCACCAGCAAAGCGGGAGTACTTTAAGAAACAATGTTTAGGAAATAATATATTTCAACAAAAGCAATAAGGTAGTCATCATGGGGGGAAAAAATAACAGGTCTTAAAAATATTGTATTCTTTTTGTTTCAAATTACATATGGGTGGCTGGAGGGACACAACAATCTTTTTAGTGCTTTTAGGTTTTAACCTCTAAAGGTCTTAATCCAGCAATGGTAATAGAAGAGTGACTGACCGCTCTATTTGAAATGCAACATCCCACCTTCTGCCTTCCCTGCTTCATTTTCCCCACAGCGTATGTCCATCTTCTCCTACTAAATTTAAGCTCCATGAGGACAATATATAGTGACAATGTTCTCAATGCCTGGCACTTAACAAGCATTCAGTAAATATTTGCTGAATGAGTGAATTTTTCTAAAAATCTCATGAAGCTTTCATTTAATAAGTCTCTATTTCATTTAAAATGCGAATTTTCAAGGTAATGAACAAAGCTTTACATCAAAGCAAACGTGATCTAACTCTGCCTGTCACCACAGATGGCACTAGCTTCAGCTGTTACCTTGGACTTAGATTCAGCATGTATCTTTGAAGTTGTGTTTCAAAAATAAACATTGAAAAGAACTAAGTCAAAATGGAAATAGTTTGGAAAAATTTAAGAGAACTGAAAAGAAACGTGAAGAGTTAAATCCAGTGTTCTCAATAATACAATGGATTTGTCCTCCTGTTAAAAAGTTCCAGGTAAATATATATACTAACTGCTTAAATTCAAGAATAAAGGGTATTATGAATATTATTTTGGAAACTAACCTGTTCATAAGCAGAGGACCTACCACATTAGCTAAATTCTCTACTGTTATATTTGTTAGATCTATAAAAATAATCAAGCACTTGATGATTTTGAAAGCTACTTATTTCTGATTATCCCAACAATTAAGTTTAAGAGCAACTTATATGACCCTCAAGGAAAGCCTGCTCCTACTTGACATTTTCCTCCTTCCACTTTTTCTTAAAATGAAGATAAACATACCCTAATAAATAAAGTTTCTGAAATTTAGGCTATAAAAGTAGGTCATTAGAAAATTTAGTAGTCAGCAGATGCTTTAAAAATTGAGTATATAAACATAAGAAATGAAGAAAAATGAAACAAAACAAACATTTTTTAGACAAAAATGATCCAGCCCTGGCTGGTGTGGCTCAGTGGATTGAGCACTGGCCTGCAGTCCAAAAGGTTGCTGGTTCAATTCCCATCAGGGCACATGCCTGGGTTGCAGGCCAGGTCCCCAGTTGGGGACATGTGAGAGGCAGCCAATCAATGTTTCTCTCACACATCAATGTTTCTCTCCCTCTCTTTCTCCTTCCTTTCCCCTCTCTCTCAAAAATAAATAAATAAATAAATATAGAAAAAAATGATCCAGTATATAAAGGGATAAACATCAAGATAAAAGCTTTTAGCTTTCCATTGTGAATTTACATCCTCAGGAACCATATGCATACAAAACTTAAAAAGAGAAGGAAAGAGAATATATATGTATATATTTATGTATTTATATAGTAACTCAGTATGAACATCTAAGTTTTAAGTAACACAGTAACTATTCCTTTTGAAGTGGAATGAAGTTTAAATTATAATTAAAGACTTAAACATAGGATGCAAGAAAAAGAAACGACACCTGTATGAAGACAAGAGCATAACTACCATATTTCAATTATTCAACATTGAAGATCATCCCACTGTTGTTCTACTTCATGGAGCCAAAAATTGCGAGTACAGTAATCTTAACTCCGAGACTATACTTTAGGGCACTCTCCCTTCTGTTTAATTCAACTGACTGTTAGCTAAGACCCTTGCACACAAAGGTTATGACAATGTAAATGATTATTTGCATTATATCTAGGTACAAAAGAAACAAAAATTAAGACATTCATGTAGGTATATTATGAAATGCCAAAGTAAAATACTAGCAAAATACACAGTTGGAATCCAGATGTCAGTGGGAGGAAGAAGTAAAGGTAAGGCTTCAAGGAAAAGGCAAGATCAGCACTGAATTCTTGAAAGATAGGTAAGTGTGAAATGCTGGAATGATGAGCAATTTTTAGGAAGAAATGTGTTCAGTGTAAGTGGAAAGTCACACTGAGAAGAATGGGCTGGTACTGTGAGAGGGAAGGGGCCAGTTTAGAAAGTGAGAAGATGAACTAAAAAGAAGCATGGAAGGTCAACCACATTAAAATTAAAAAAAAAAAAACCAAACACCTAATTTGACAGAGTTGTGCAAGAAGATGACTCTAAAAAAGAACACTGGGGACCAATTATGAGGCTTATCCCAGGCCAAGTCTGAGGTGATAAGGATGTGGGGCAGATTCGTGGCAGTGCTAGTGGGGGGTGGGGGAACCTCAAAAGACACTACTAAATGTAGAAACAACAGTAATTTAAAAAAAGGCCCAATCTTATTTTGAGGATCAAGTCAGATGGGCCTAGGTACAAACTCCAGTTCTGTCATTTCACTAACTGTAGAATAGTAGGCAAGCAACAAAGCCTTTCAAAGCCCATTTCTTAACCCTCAAATTGCAGGGTAACAGCACAAGACTGCAGTAAGAGTTTAAGTGAATGAGATACAAAATTCAAAGTACATGGCAAATTACAGAAAACCAATAGATGTTCATCACTCCCTGATACTTCTTTTACAAAACATAATCGTCTATAGTAAGTTTCTGGAAATAAGCTACCATAGATCATTCCCATTTTAAATAATAGAGGGATAAAAGACAGCTAAGCCAGCAGCACTCTCCTAAAATAGATTATCAGCATGCCTAATCACTGCCCAAACAAGGGCATTAAATTATCTGATATCCATTTTTAAATCAGTCTTAAAACTATAACCAATATCCATTACCTAAAGTCTTCTATATATCTTCTAGAAATATACTGAACAATACTGGTATCCACAAGGACACTGCCAGTTAACCAGACAGAGAACTCCACCTAGAGAAAAATATTCCAATAACAAATTTTATACAATTATCCTACATGAAATAAATTTCTATTGTTAATAGTATTTTTAGTTCTGTTTATAAGTAATCAATTCATTTGTACAGGGCACTGTGCTTGACTGACATGGGTGATTATATCAAATTATAAACTCTCCACAATAATTCACTATGATGTCAACTGGACCCATGATATCAGTGTACAATTTGGCACTCTTCAACTCTTCAGATCAAAGCAGAACACTGAGAACGTGGAAAATGCTGTATGAACTACACTACAATCATAAAAGCAAATTTGTTTCCTAATACTACACCTGAAATAAATGAAATGCATCACTTTTTCTTCCTACAATAGGTTCTGATTCAGAAAGAGATCTTATTTTTCAGCAACTACCTCAGACACTGCCTGGCCATGGCACTGGCAAAGATACATCATCCTCTTCCCCACATGTTCCTATTACACTTCATCAAGACAGCTCACATTAACTATGCTCCTTCTATGTATACAAAATGTGCTGGGTGCTTTCTATTTCTAATAAACATAACTCTGCCAACTACAGACATTGTTATTGGCCTCATTTTACAGAGAGAGACACTAAGACTCAGAAAGGCTAACTACCAATATCATACCAGAAATAGCTCCCCATACTAAAACACACACTTTCATGTGGCCATGATTTTGCTCATTCTGCTCTCTTTGCTTGGAATGCTTTTCCCCCTTCCTGTTAACTCCTATCCATTCTTTAAGGTGTAAGTTCCCCCAGGACATCTTCTCTATTACAGTGTCAGTATTAGAGCTTTAAAACATTTGGTTGCATGAATGAGTAAGTGGAATAGGAAGCCAGGATTCTGTACTAAAATTCTGGTTTAATGATCTGCTAAATTAACTAATATAGAAGCATGTAAAACTCACCAAGTATCTAGCACAGTCCCTGGCGCCTAGTAGGTACTCAGAAGGAAAGAGAAGAAAAAGAAAACTGGGAAGGAGAAATGGGAAAAGAGAATAAAACAGGAAGCTGAAAAATCCCAGTGCCCATATATCAGAATCTTGATTTGGAACTCAGAATATTTGTATAAGAGAATACTTATAAATAATAACTTAATAATAATATTAGCTAATCTATGCTTTACCACCAACAATGAGTTCTTGCAATACTAACAATTTCTGTGTAAAAATGTAAGACTCAATGTAAACTGAACATAGAACACAGAGTCAACTCTAAGTTATAAAGAATAACCTAAGAGTATCATTCAAATCTTAATTAAAACTGACCTGTTTACTGTTAAGAAATCTTGAAAAGGATACTTACTGAGCTACAATTGAGTCGACCTATCAGTCTCATTTCAAGAACTCATAAGGACAGAGATCCAACATGGCAGCAGAGTAGGTGGAAGCTACACTAACCTCCTCCCAGGACCAAACTGAGGTTACAACTAAATTATAAAAAAATCACCCTGAATAACCAACTGAAGACTAGCTGGAGAGAAGCCTTATAACCAAGGACTCATGGAAGAAACCACATCACCACATCCAGACTGGTAGGAAGTGCAGAGGTGCAAGAGAGCTGGCTGGGCTCCCACAGGTAGCAGATGAAGTTCTGGAGGGATATTTCGGCAGCCAGGGGGTTACCACTGAGAACTGTGGGGTCTAAACCACTGCTGGGCTCCCCAGCCTAGAGCACCAGAACTGAAAAAGGAAGCCAAGTAAAACCCGACTGTGAAAAGCAGCAAGGTTCCTGTCCACAGGGAGAGATGGCTAGAGATGCAGACAGCCTCTTAAACTGTCAATACACAAAATTTGTTTGCAGCCATGTACCCTGGGCTCTGGCACAGGGACTAGAGAAACATGAAGAGAAACTGGAGCAGGTGGCTTTGAGGAGAGAGCGGAAGGGTCAGCTGCCAGGATCCCCTGTGCTCAATCATCCACCAATACTCCAGAAGGCATTTTTCTCAGACAGAGTACGTCCCCCTGCATGTGGCATAAGTCTAGGGCAGGGGTGTCAAACTCATTTTCACTGGGGGCCCCATCAGCCTGGCAGTTGCCTTCAAAGAGCCGAAATAATTTTAGGACTGTATAAATGTAACTACTCCTTAACTGTTAAGGAGTTGAAATTACATTCGACCCTTTGAAGGCATCCACAGCAAGACTGATAGGGCCCCTGGTGAAAATGAGTTTGACACTCCTGGCCTAGGGGGAAGCAACAGCCCCAAAGCAGGTCTCACCCCACACTGTGGAGCTTAAGCCCGGCTACTGAGGAGCACACCTGGAGGCACTTTACTGTTCAAGCCTAACAGACAACCTGCAGGACAAGGTGTATTATCTGGGAGCTCTGAGACTTTAGTTGACTCTCCCCTGACCCCAGTGCTAGTAAAAGCTGGCCTTGGTGTGCTGCCTGGTTATTTCTGCACACACCCAGGCCCAGCAGGGGGAGCCACACACTATGGGTCGCTGATAGCTCCAAAAAGGTTGCCCAGTGCCAGTCACAGGCAGCATCTAACATAAGTCCACACCAGGGTCTTTGCAGTTCTGCCTAATACACAGAAACAAACACAAAGAGGCGGCCAAAATGGGGAGTCAAAAAAACAGGCCCCAAATGAAAGAACAAGAGAGTTTTCCAGAGGAAGAACTACACAAAATGAAGGCAAGCAATTTATCAGATATAAAGTTCAAAGTAATGATTATAAGTATACTCAACAGCATGAAAAAAGACATAGAAACCATAAAAAAGGGCCAGTCAGAAATAAAGAATGCCAATATCTGAAATGAGTAATACACTAGAAGGAATAAACAGTAGGTTACATGAAGCAGAGGATCAAATAAGTGACTTGGAAGACAAGGTAGAAAAAAACACTCCAGCAGAGAAGCAAAAAGAAAAAACATTATTGAAAAATGAAGAGAGCTTAAGAAACATTTTGGACAACATGAAGCATAACAACATCTGCATCATGGGAATACCAGAAGGAGAAGAAAGAAAGCAAGGGATCAAGAAACTATTTGAAGAAATACTGACTCAAACCTTCCATAATCTGGTGAAAAAGACATACAAATCCCAGAAGCTCAGAAAGTCCCAAACAAGTTGGGCCCAAAGAGGCATACACCAAGACACATCATAATTAAATTGACAAGGCTTAAAGCCAAAGAGAGAATCCTAAAAGCTGCAAGAGAAAAGCAGGTAGTTACCTAGAAGGGAGCACCAATTAGACTGGCATTTGATTACTCAACAGGAACATTTCAGGCCAGAGGGGAATGGCATGAAATAGTCAAGATGATGAAAAGCAAGGATCTACAAACAAGGCTACTTTACCCAGTGAGGCTATCATTTAAAATTGAAGGAGAAATAAGGGGTTTCCCAAACAAGAAAAAGCTAAAGGAGTTTGTTGACACCAAACCAGTGCTGCGACAAATGTTAATAGGCTTGCTTTAAGAAAAAGAAGAAAAAAAAACAGAAATAGTCTAACAATAAAATGGCACTAAATATGTATCTATCAATAATCACCTTAAATGTAAATGGCTTAAATACTCCAATCAGAAGATACAGGGTTGCTGAATGGGTAAGTAAACAAGACCCATATATATGCTGCCTCCAAGAGACCCATCTCAGATTAAAGGACACAGACAGACTAAAACTAAATGGATGGAAAAAGATATTTCATGCAAATGGAAAGGGAAAAAAAAATCTGGGGCAGCAGTACTTATATCTGACAAAACAGATGTAACCCTAGTAAATATTTACGCACCCAACACAGGGGTGCGTAATACGTACCCCTAAATACGTAAAGCAAATCTTGATGAACATGAAGGGATAGACTGACAGAAATATAGTCATAGTTGGGGATTTTAACACCCCATTGACTACAATGGATAGATCTTACATTCAGAAAATCAACACGGAGACAGCAGCCTTAAAGAACACACCAGACCAAATGGATTTAACTGATATTTTCAGAGCATTTTAATCCAAAGCAGAAGAATATACATACTTTTCAAATGCATGTGGAACATTTTCTAGGATAGACCACATGCTAGGACACAAAACAAGTCTCAGTAAATTTAAGAAGATTGAAATTATATCAAGCATCTTCTCTAATGTTATGAAATTAGAAATTAATCACAAAAAGAACAAGGAAAAACACTCAAAGACAAGGAAACTAACATGTTAAGAAATAATGAATGGGTCAACAATGAGATCAAGGAAGAAATCAAAAGATACCTTGAAACAAATGAAAATAAGGACACAACAATCCACAATCCTGCTGGGACACTGGGAAATAAATAATACACTGGGCACTGGGAAAGCAATCCTAAGAGAGAAATTCATAGCATTACAGGCCTATCTCCAATAACAAGGAAAACCTCAAAGAAACAATCCAACTTCACATTTAGAGGAATTTGAAAAAGAACAACAAAGCCCAAAGTGAGTAGAAGAAAGGAAATAATAAAGATCAGAGCAAAAATTAATGAAATAAGAGTCTAAAACAAACAATACAAAAGATCAATGAATCCAACTGCTGGTTCTTTGAAAACATAAACAAGATTGACAAACCTTTAACCAGACTCATCAAAAAAAAGGAGAGACAACCCAAATAAATAAAATCACAAATGTAAGAGGAAAAATAACAACTGACACCAAAGAAATATAAAGAATTGTAGAAAATATTATGAACAATTATACACCAACAAACTAGAAAACATGGACAAAAAATGGATAAATTCCTAGAAACAGACTTCTGAAACTAAATCAGGAAGAATCAGAGAATCTGAATAGGCAGATTACAATTAGTGAAACTGAGGAAGTAATCAAAAAAACTCCCAACCAACAAAAGTCCTGGACGGATGGTTCACAGGTAAATTTTATCAAACATTATAAAAACAAACACCTCTCTTTCTGAAACTATTTCATAAAATTAAGAGGAGAAAAGGCTCCCACATTCATTTTATAGGCCAGCATTATCCTAATTCCAAATCCAGATACACTACAAAGAAAGAAAACTAAAGGCCAATATCTCTGATGAATATACATGCTAAAATTCTCAACAAAATATTAGCAATTACAGACATGCATCAAAAAGATAATATACCATGATCAAGTAAGATTTATTTTGGGGATGCAAGGATGGTACAATATTCGCAAATCAACGTGATTCACCACAGAAACAAAATAAAGGATAAAAGTCACATGATCCAAAAAAAGTCACATGATCTTATCCATAGATGGAGAAAAAGCATTTGATAAAATCTAGTACCCATTTATGATAAAAACTCTCAACAAAGTGGGATTAAAGGGAACATATTCAAACATAATAAAAGTCATGTGTTACAAGCCCACTGCCAGCATGATACTCAAGGTGCAAAAACTACAAGGATTCCCCTTAAGATCGGGGAAAAGACAGGGATATGCACTTTCATCTCTTATTCAACGTAGTACTGGAAGTCCTAGCCACAGAAATCAGACAAGAAGAAGAAATAAAAGGCATCCAATTAGAAAGGAAGAAGTAAAACTGTCATTATTTGAAGATGGCATGATAGTGTACATAGAGAACCCTAAAGATTCCATCAAGAAACTACTAGAGCTGAAGAATTCAGTAAAGTAGCAGGATATAAAATAAATATCCAGAATTCAACTGTACTTTTATATGTCAACAATGACCTATCAGAAAGGGAAATTAAGAAAATGTTCCCATTCACAATTGCTTCAAAAAGAATAAGATAACTAGGAATAATTTTAACCAAATATGTATTGAATAGAAGACCTGTACTCAGAAAATTGTAACACACTGAAGAAACTGAAGAAATCACAAGTAAGTTGAAGAACATACCGTGTTCATGGATAGGAAGAATTAACACCATTAAAATGTCCATATTACCCACAGCAATCTGTAGATTCACCATAATTTCTATCAAGATACCAACAATGTACTTCACAGAACTAGAACAAATAGTTCATAATTTTATATGGAACCACAAAAGGCCCCAAAAGCAACAGCGATCTTGAGAAAGAACAAAGCTGGAGGCATCACACTACCTAGTATCAAACTGTACTATCAGCCCATAGTAATCGAAACAGCATGGTTCTGGCATAAAAACAGACACACAGATCAATGGAACAGAATAAAGAACCCAGAAATAAACCCACACCTTTACAGTAAATTAATATTTGACATAGGAAACATGCACTTACAATGGGCTAAAGATAGTTTATTCAATAAATGGTGTTGGGAAAATTGGTCAGAAACAAGCAGAAAGATGAACCTAAACCACATTCTTACTCCACACACAAAAATAAATTCCGAATGACATTAAAATCTTGGACATTGCTCATAGCAATATTTTTTGTGATATATCTCCTCGGACAAGAGAAACAAAAGAAAAAATAAACAAATGGGACTACATCAAACTAAAAAGGTTTTGTACAGCAAAGGAAATCATCAACAAAGAAAAAGACAACCCACTGAATTGGAGAACATATTTGCCAATACATCTAATAAGGGGTTAATATCCAAAATGTACAAAGAACTTATAAAACTCAACACCAAAAAAACAACCCAATTATAAATGGCAAAGGACCTGAACAGAAATTCTCCAAAGAGGACATACAGATGGCCAACAGACATATGAAAAGATGCTCAATGTCACTAATTATCAGAGAAATGTAAATCAGAACCACAATGAGATATCATTTCACACCTGTCAAAATGGCTATCATCAATAAATCAACAAACAAGTTCTGGCAAAGATGTGGAGAAACAGAAATGCTTTTGCGCTGTTGGTGGGAATGCAGATTGATGCAGCCACTGTGGAAAGCAGTATGGAGATACCTCAAAAAATTAAAAATGGATTTGCCTTTGATCCAGTAATTCCCCTTCTGGGAATTTATCCAAAGAAACCCAAAACACTTATTCAAAAGAACCTAAGTACCCCTACATTCACTGCAGCATTGTTTACAATCACCAAGATATGGAAGCAGCCCGCATCCACCAGTAATGAGGGGAAAAAACAACTATGGGATATTTACACAATGGAATACTACTGGCCCATAAAGTAGAAAATTTTACCCTTTGCAACAGCATGGTTGGACCTGGAGAACATTATGCTAAGTGAAATAAGCCACTCAGAGAAAGACAATACGATATGATTTCACTCATACATGGAATCTAATGAACAAACTGAACTAACAAGCAAAATAGAGAGATACTCACAAAGAGCAGGCTGAGAACTATAAGGTAGGGTGGGGTGGGGATGGATAAAAAGGACTCATGGACACAGGCAATAGTGGGGTGACTGCAAGAGCAGGGGGATGTGGAGGTGGAAAAGGGCATTAGTGGGATAAATGGTAATGGAAAAAATGCAGTAGATCTATACAGTGGTATTATTAAAAAGAAATTATAAAATGTGAAAGACTGAAGGATATGCTTGGAGATTTCATTCTCATATTTAAGAAAATGTACTAAAATCATTTTCATCTTCATTATATATTCACACTCTTCTGTAACACTTTCCCTGCGGGTCAACTTTCTGGACATCCCACAGCCAATAAAATTAGTAAAAAATAAGTCTCTTCCCTATGGTGGGATACCAATCAATCTTCCCTTACTGTCTTAGCGCTGCTGTTCATCCCAACCGGGTTCTCTTCTACCCATTTCTCTCACTGCTCCATTACTCAGGATTCCCTCTCCACTACAAAGGAAATCTGTTTCTCTATCAATTCCATGATTGTGTCAAACAGAAAAATACTGTGACAAGGCAGTCTTCCAGAATATATTAGTTGTACCTAACATTCAGTACTTTTCTTCTCCATTCATGCCCAAGTCTAAAGAAGTAAACATCAATTCTGTATTCTAAGTGTCTTCACACAACAGGTACACCAAAATTATTTAGTGTTGTTAATTTAACTCACATTTACAGAAAGCAAATTACCCACGAATTATGGTAGGCAACAGGACAAAATAGAAAGCGAATGTGACTTGGCATCACTCACTCCACCAGTGGGACTTTGAAAAATTTTACATATACTTGCCCTTCCTCTCATGAGGACAAAATGAGAACTTTCGAGGAAAGTATTTGGTATATGATGAAACACCAAATAAATTTTTATCTATGACAATATTATTAAATGAATTCCATATAATCTATAATCTAATGTGTTCCAACAGGCTCCAAGCCTCAAATGGGTTTGACAAATCTCCCTTTTCCAGAGGGCAAAATAAAAAGATAATGAAGATAAACCCAACAGCCAGTGATATACATAATTAAAAAGTTTGCTTGGGTGTCTGGTATGTTGTCCCTAAAGACAATTTCTCAAACAAAAACAAAAATACTGGAACAAAACCAGCAGTGTCTGAAAAATTACTTGGTCTCCCAAGGGTAATGCACCCATTTACATGTGTAAATGATGGTAAATAATAGCATCATTTCCCCTTTCATATATGGTTTGTTTGGTTCCCATTACTCTATAATGCCTATCCTTAAAAATAGGTAATGAAGAAAAAAAGCGGCCTGTGGTGATGACACAATACTAAAATATAAAATGCAAGAAACAAAAGCTAAAATGGATAGATTATAGATGCAAAAATCAAACTAAAAAACAAATGCCTTGTAAAACATAATAAAAAATCATCATAATAATAATTTGACTACAAATAAGTATTGATTTTGAAAACTCAAAGGCAGATAACAGGTAAGTTTACGACCAGATGATGCCAAAATAAAGAAATAAATAAGGCATTAAGCCTTTTTATTTCTATTTTAGCTAAAGAACCAATAATTTCAACTCTGCTGATCAGGTATAGTACTAGGGAATATGCAGGAAGACAGAGAGAAAAAAAATCTTTCATCAGCATCTAGAATTCTACTTACTGCATCAAAAGGTTCCTCACATTTGACACATATGCCATGATACTTCCAATTTATTATATTTTTGACCTGCTCCATTTCCGACCTGGGCCGGTTCACCCCTCCTTAGGCAACTTTCTGGCCTCCCGCTCCCAGGAAGTCACCACATCAATGCTGAACTTTGTGCGGACACCCCATTGGCAGAGCGCACCAGAGTGCACCACAGCCCAGAACTCCTAGGCTCAAGCGATCCTCCTGCCTCAGCCTCCCGAGTAGCTGGGACTACAGGCGCACGCCACCACACCCGGCCAATTTATTATATTTTTAAAAAGCATGCATGCCCTGGCTGGGTCACTCAGTTGGTGAGTGTGCCATCCAGATGCGCCAAGGTTGTGAGTTCAAGCACATAGAAGAATCAACCAGCAAATGTATAGGTAAAAACAACAACAAAGTAATGTCTCTCTCTCTTTCTCCCCACCTGCTTCCTCTCTCTAAAATTAATTTTTAAAAAAGAGCATGCAGGTATTTTAATACCTGCAAACATATTCTTATTTAAGGTTTTTACACCATTACTATTAGATACTTTCACTTACTATCTAAACTGCAAAGGTTGGCCTTCACAGGTATATCATTTAGAGTCAAAAAATTAAGATGTTTAAGCTCATGTTTATAGAAGCTTCCACAATACCTTTTGACTCATTATAAGTCAATCAGATACATCTGACATAGTTTAAAAATACAGGTTTCCAAGAATAACCCTATATATGAACTCTATTATTGACAGCAAACAAAACTATCAAAGTAAAAGAGTAATAAATTTAGTAATTCACTCATTCATTCATAAACCATTTATGAAATCTACAACAGGGGCTAGACATTGTACCAGGTCCTAAAAACACACTGGCCCTTAAGACATTAATTTCAAGGAATTTAGAATCTAGTAGGGAAGGAAAGCAAACAAACAATTCTGTGTGATGAGAGCCACAAAACAAGTTAAAAGCCAGGGACAGTATACTAATGTTTAAGGACATCTTGGAAATCAACGGGGAAGAGACCAATATCATAAGCAATACACATACACAGAAATGATAGGAGGGGGTATTTTTGTTTGTTTGTTTCCCTAGATGAAAAAAGTCCTCAAAAGGAAACATTTTGCTGATGTGGAAGAGATAAAATAAAAAACAGCAGAAGCACTAAAAGGCATCAAAATCAACGTTCAAAAACTGTTTTGAGCAGTGGAAATAATCTCGATAGGTATATTGCATCAAATGGAGAATACTCTGAAGGTGACTAAAGTGACCAAAGTTGAAACACGTAAGAACAAATAAACAATTTTTTATAAATAAATCCTGGGTTTGGGGGGTTCCCCCTTATAAGTAGCATTTAAAATGAAGCATTTGTTTTCTATTTAAGACACTAGACTGGTGCCCAAATGCAAATGTCCTATTAAAAGTAAAATTCATGCCCTAGCCACTATGGCTCACTTGGTTGGAGTGTCATCTTGCAAACCAAAGGGCTGCATGTTCGATCCCTGGTCAGGGCACATAACTAGGTTGCAGGCTCAGTCCCCCATTGAGGCCATGTATAAGACACAACCAACATTTCTCTCCCTCCCTTCCCCTCTATAAGCATGTCCCCAAGTGAAGATTTTTAAAAAAGTAAAATTCATGTTTACAGAGATTAAATTGTTGTAAGGACCATCTGTAATTATTTAAAAGAGAAGTAGTATAATAAGAATCACAATGAAGTAATCCTCACACTAAACCATGAAACCCAATCATACTCCTTGATGTTATAATCATGACTCTGGCTACTTTAGTAACATGCATCAGAATGCAAGTAAATGAGCAGATTAAAGTTCTTAAGAGTTCCCACTTTTTAAAAAAATTTGAATCCTCTGGCACCTATCTTTAAATGTAGAGAAAAAGGGAGAGTACAATGCAAAAAAAGTCATTTTACAAATTTCTCCTAGTTCTTGCTTTCCCATAGTTGCCCAAAAGCAACAAAGCAACACATAAAAAGTGATGGGGAATAACAGAAGACCCTCCACTGGGAGTACACTTACCTGTAAAGATTTATTCTCTTTAAGGTCCAACCCAAACACATTGTGCCGCTTCACCTTAAGGAAATCAGCATCAAGTCCATCTTCCTCCCCCTCCTCCTCCTCATCACCATCTCTGGCCAAGAACTGCAGAGGAACTTCCTTGTTCTTTGGTGAGTCATCAGTGCTAGGGACAGAACCAGGTTGATACCCTTTAGCTTTTCCCAGTTTCTCTTCTATTTCTTCTTCATCTTTCTCTTCTTCTTCTTCATCACTAATGCCATTAGCCAGTCCAAAGTCTGTCCCTTCTGGTCTTTTCCCACCTTTCTGAAAGATGGACATTTTCTCATTGAAGTAGGCTCTAAATTCTTCCACTTCATCATTGGTGAGGGAGGGAGCCCTTGGCTCCGTTACTTTATTATCTTGGCTCACTACTGATTCTTTGGTGGGTTGTTTCTGCATTTTCTGAAGAAATCTTATCCGTGGTGCCACAGCAAGACCAAGAGACCTTAAATATGGGCAAATAAAGACAGTTATCTTAATACACTGATGGCATATTTATGGTTATTATGAAACAGTTTCTCAAGAACTGAGATCTATTTTTACAGCTTTTTTCCAAAGAAAATATTCCTCTGAGATACAAAATCTTGACAGGTTAGTTGATCTAAAAGGTAAGCCAGAAAATACTGACTAGCTATCATAAAACATTGAAGACACCCCCTTTTTCATTAAGAGGTTAACTTGTCATAAACAGCATGAGATCAGAAGCAAAAAAGCAATTCAAGTACTAGATCTGCCTATTTCCTGTTTAACCCTTTCAGCCTCAGCTTCTTCAAACATGGGACAACAGTACCTACCAGATCTACCTTACAATTATTGTGGAGCTCTGATATACTAACCATATGAAAACACTTTGTAAAATGTAAATAAATACTAAGGCAGGAAAATACATGACCATGAAAGCACAAAACAGCTCTCTGCAAAGAAAAACCTCCAGTATCATCCTCCTCCTTTCTGAGAGACCTAATATGACATAATCACTCTATCGAAAAGATTTTTAAACCAGAGACCACAAAAGAAGAAAAAATAAATTTTCTCCCTCTAGTATCAAGATTCACTTTATGATCAGCTTCTAAGTTCCCACTGATGGATTGGAAATCAACTCTTAAAGCAAGACCTGCTGTAAAAAACACCTAACATTACAACATGAATCCACTGCCTTTTTCCTGTAAGACATGATTCACAGAAAGTGAGAGGCATAATGTGTAAAGTGTAGATTCATAAATAGGACTGTTAAGGTTTAAATCCTGGCTCTGTCACTTACTAGCCATGTGATCAAAGGACATTAATCTCCCTATACGTCAGTTCCCTCATTTGCAACATAGTGTGGTAAGAGTACCTACATCATAGGGTTATTGTAAGAATAAAATGTTTACACATACAATGCACTTAAAATAGTGCATTGTATAGATTGCCACTACTGGGAACTTGTCATTATCACTGCTATAGGGACTATGGATTAGGATCACAAGCTCATATCAAACCATTTCTCTCAGTGTATTACAGTTACATTTATATGTCTCTCTCAGCTCCTAAAACTTGGAGCTCCCTTCAGGTAGGAATATATACTATACCTCTTTAATTTTAACAGCTAATACAATAAACTATACATAATAGATATATAAAATGTTTCTTTAGTAAAATAATTTTATTTTTTTAATATTTTAGTGATTATGCTATTACAGTTTTCCCAATTTCTCCTTTATACCCCCCTCTGCCCTGTCCCCCAACTCTCCAGCGTTCCCCACTCCTTTGTTCATGTCCATGGGTTGTACATATACGTTCTTTGAGTTCTGTTTCCTATACCATTCTTAACTTCTCCCCATCTATTTTATGCCTACCAATTATGCTTCTTATTCCCTGTATTTCCCACACCCATTCTTCCCCTATTCTTCCCCTGCTCTTCCCCACTGATAACCCTCCATGTGATGTCCATTTCTCTGATTCTGTTCCTGTTCTAGTTGTTTGCTTAGTTTTTGTTTTCGTTGTTTTTCTTTTAGGTTCAGTTTTTGATAGTTGTTAGTTTGTTGTCATTTTACTGTTCATAGTTTTTGATCTTTTTCTTAGATAAGTCCCTTTAATATTTCATATAATGAGGGGTGGGTGATGATGAACTCCTTTAACTTGACCTTATCTGGGAAGCACTTTATCTGCCCTTCTATTATAAATGAAAGCTTTGCTGGATAGAGTAATCTTGGATGTAGATCCTTGCCTTTCATGACTTCAAATACTTCTGGCCAGCCCCTTCTTGCCTGTAAGATTTCTTTTGAGAAATCAGCTGATAGCCTTATGGGCATTCCTTTGTAGGTAACTCTTTCCTTCCCTCTTGCTGCTTTTAAGATTGTCCTTTTGTCTTTAATCTGGGTAATTTAATGACAATGTGCCTTGGTGTGTTCCTCTCTGGGTCCAACTTCTTTGGGACTCTCTGGGCTTCTTGGACTTGCTGAAAGTCTTATTTCCTTCGTCAGATTGGAGAAGTTTTCCTTCATTATTTGTTCAAATAAGTTTTCAATTTCTTGCTTTTGTTCTTCTCCTTCTGGCACCCCTATAATTCGAATATTGGAACATTTCGGGTTGTCCCAGAGATTCCTCATCCTCTCTTCATTTTTTTGGATTCTTGTTTCTTACCCAGTTGGATGTTTATTTTTTCCTTTTGTTCCAAATTGTTGATTTGAGTCCTAGTTCCCTTCCTGTCACTGTTGGTTCCCTGAATATTTTGCTTTATTTCACTTCAGGTAGCCTTCATTTTGCAACCAAGCTCAACCAGTTCTGTGAGCATCTTGATTACCAGGGTTTTGAACTCTTCATCAGATAGGTTGGCTATCTCCTTATAACTTAACTCTTTTTCTGGAGTTCTGCTCTGTTCTTTCATTTGGGCCTTATTTCTTTGTCTCAGTGTAACTGGTCTGTTGTTAAGGGGGCAGGGCAACCCTATTTGCTGCATTGTCTGTGGGGGAGGGGTCAGAGAGGGAACAGTGCAGCTTGTTTGCTTGGCTCTAGCCCCACTTTCCAGTGAACTCTTGTGTGAGACTGGGAGTTTCTCCCGCAGTGTTAACAACCGCCCCTAGTTTGTGGCCAGCTTTGAGTCTTAGTTTCCCATTCGGCCATGCCTGCCTCACTCAGGTGGTCCACTGCCTTATGGTGGGTCCTTTCAGCCAGCCCCGCCTGCAAGGTCCACAGCCTCTTTGGGGGACCTCTCAGCCGGCCCCACTCACTAGGTCTGCCTCTTTGCCACGGGCCTCCTCCGACCGCCTGGCTGCCCCTCTCCTTCCTACAGGTCTGGTTGAATAATGTCTGAATTCCTTCGTTATCAGAGTTCCATGCAGTTTGATTTTCTGGCACTTCTGGTTATTGTTTTTAGATTGGTTGTTATCCTCCTTTTGGTTGTGCTAGAAAGCAAAGGGTTTCTACCTACACCTCCATCTTGACCAGAACTCTCTGCACACGCAAACCCACCCTAGCATGTGGCTCTGCAGAGTAGTAAAATAATTTTAAACCTTTATTATAACCTGCATATATAGCACTGCTTTAAGTATCAAAGTCTTCTAAAGGAAATTATAGATCAAGAAAATTATAGCTCTATGAGTAAACATCCACAAAAATTAACTAAAAATAACAAATTAAATTGTACCAATAATTTAGGCTCCCAAGTTAACTTTTTGCGTTCCCCAAGCACCATCAATAAAAAGCACAGATCTTCAACTGTAAACAGATGAGATTAATTGGCATCTGTCCCCTACATAGGGTCTCACTGTGTTAAGACCTGTGTCTCTCCTGTTTGTTAATCTCTCAGCTAAGTGATTTAGAAAACTAGGACAGAACTTATGGAGCAAAAAATTAGCTAATAACCTAAACCATGATTTGTACTCAGAAATGGTAAAATTTGTAACTGGTGTATCAATAGAAAAACAAAAGCATATTATCTATGCCATGTTGTTTCTATCCATTACCCAGAAAGTCAGTGGCCTTACTTCTGTTATCTAGCAATTTAAATGGTTCTAAAATGTTACAACTGGCAAGTTACCTCTTATATTATACCTGCAATCTAACATGAAGAGTAGAAAGCAGCAGCTCACCAAGATACAAGTTTTTATTAGACTCAATTTAAACGTAAAGACACTCAAATCCTGGAGAGCAAGCCAAATATACAGACTTTGCCTTGAAAGTACATACAGTATTTCATCACAGACTGGGAAATTTCATGCTGAAATTCAAAGTATGATTAACCTCAAGGGTGCTTCTATTGGATTTTGTCAATGCTTTTTCCACAGGCAGAACCCCATTGGAAAATGGCCACTCCTTTATTGCTGAAAAGGTTAGGAAAATAATCCTGCAAATACTAAGCCAAAACAAGACCAAGAGTCCCATTTCCACATAATAGTAACCTCAGTTACTAAACAGGGACATTTCCCATGGTAATAGTTACCAATAAGAAACTATAGTTACCTATGAGTAACCATAAGAAACACCAAGACATAAAGAATAGTTAGGCAATAAGCAGTATAAAAGCAGTATCAGCGGTATAAAATACCAATCTAAAGTAAGGGAAAAACTAACGAAGAGATTTTTATCCAAAGCATGAAAATGACTATCTGCTATAATGCAGGCCAGCATTTCAGAGAATAAAGAGGACTGCAGACATTTAAAGATTTCAATGAATGCTTACCAACTGCTCTCCATCTCCTTTAAGACCAAACTATAGGAAGCTGCCAGTATAACTTTAAGGACTTTATACTTAAAAGAAAGAAACTTCTTCCTGATAATCAGAACTGAATGCTCAATTAGTTTTCCAGTTTATAGAATCTTTTTCTCTGCAGAACTTTAAAAGATTCTCTTAAGCCTTAGGCATAGTTTAAACTATGACTCTCAGAGAACCAGATTTCAAGGGAATTCCCTCTAACTTTGAGGACTCACAATTAGAACTATAACATGAATACTTACAAGGCATATTCAGGTATAGGTAACTTGTTCACATCAAATATTTCTTTATCCTTCATCAGATATACTGAACGTATATAGGAGACAAAACACTGTAAAAGAGGTTTAAATATATGACATAATAATAGAAATAAAAAATGAATTTAAAGCAAGATAAAATTAACGAAAGGAATAAATCCAACAGTAGTGAAAAACTTCAAAAATAGTTGAGTATATCCCCCCCATTCCACAAAAAAACCCTATTTTAAAACTGTAATATTAAAAAGACTTTAAATTTGATTTCATCAAGCCAATTCAACATAAAATATCATCTTCTCAGAAAGCTATTCTAGAAGTTATTATCATTCAGTTGCAACATGATGTAATGGGGAAAAACATAGGCTTTGGAATAATACAGATGATAATCTGAGCTCCATATTTTACTTGCTGAGAAAGTTTCTTATTTCTCTGTCAGTTCCCTCATCTATCAAACAGACATAATAGCACCTTCTATTATGAGAATTAAATAAGAAAATCCATGTAGAATGCCAGGGCTTATCTTCCAGAATACAGAAAGTATCAATAAATGCTCATTATTAGTAATAATCATTACTGTAGTAGTCAAAGGACAAGCTTTCTAGCAAAATACAATTTTACTGTATCTAATTAAATTCAATTTAATAAAATCACGACAGGAACAAGTTTACTCCTCAAGTTTATTCCTTTTCTATTATAATTTCAAGTAATTCATCTCATTATAATTTCAAGTAATCTGTCCTCATGTAATATATTCTTCTGTTTGCTTTTTTTAACTATCTTTATGCCAAGAACTATACAAACCAAAAATTAATTGGTTTGCACATGGTCAGTTTCTAAAATAAGCAGGTAACAAAGATTGTAAAACAATCTAAGCAGGAATTTTTATTTTTAGATCTTAAAATTAATTTTTATAAAGTATATCTAATTCTCATTGTATTTTTCTAAACTTTACATTTTCTCTAACTTTATACTAATCCTTCCTTCAAACCACTTACATGAATCTTCATACCATTTTCCCTGCCTTCAGAAGCATGATCACAAATGGCTCCAGTCCAAGTATAATTTTTCCCCTAAAACATCACAGGAGTGTCCAACCCATGGCCTGCGGGCCTCATGCAGCTCAGGATGAATGCGACCCAACACAAACTCGTAAATTTACTTAAAACATTGAGATTTTTTTGTTTTCGTTTTTTGTTTTTTGTTTTTTGTTTTCATTAGTGTTTGTGCATTTAATGTGTGGCCCAAGACACCTCTTCTTCCAGTGTGGCCCAGAGACACCAAAAGGTTGGACACCCCTGGAAGAAATCACCCAAGTTGCTTATCGCTTTTGTTCTACCCAGATTAAAACCAAAAGCTAGAAAATCACTTGTATGAAACTAGAAAGCTCACTGCTGCTGGGAATACAGTTAGCCATTCTGCTAAGCCATGCATGAAACCCAATAAATCACATCATTTATTTCAATATGCTATTCTATAATTTTTGTTCTGGCAAGCTTGTTTTGTGTCTTGCACAAACCAGTGACACAACATCCTTCCAGTGTTTCATTATTTCCCAATTCATAACTGAATGACCTCCTAGGTACGTGGTAAGTCACAACATATCAGAATTTATATATATTATTTTAAAATGTGTATACCATTTCCAAAGCTTTAAAAAAAAAAAAGATTTAACTCCTAGCTTAGTGTCTCCACTACACAAAACATGTATATTCCCATATAAATGTCCAAAGGGTCTAAAAAAAATGTGTTTAAAGGGCTTTTCATTAGATTTCAGGTGAAATGAGCTGATAGAAGTCTAACTTTGAATAGCTCTTTATTTGGCTTTCTTATATTCTGGTGTTAATTTTTCCTGAGGTTATCATGAAGTTCTGAAGTAAAGCAGACCTGAATTGGAATCTGAAGTCTGCCACTTAATAGCCATGTGGCCCTGAACAATTTTTAATTTTCTAAAAATACTATATACTCATCTATAAAATCAAATCAGTATTACCTACCTCACAGGTTGTTGGGCAGATTAAAACAATTCACAAACTGTCACATATGAGTCATGCCATGCCTAAGTGCCTAGCACACAGTAGGCACTCAAATTTTAGCTTTCATAATGTTATCTGAAGCACAGTGATGGTAATTTGATAAAATATAACAATTTTTTTAAGCATAAGAAAGATCTGTTCTTTAAATAAAACTTCCCTGCTGAAAATATCCAGTTTCAAAACCATAACATAAAAGCTTAATTATGACTGGTTTTTGGCTTGAGCTCTTCTTTATCAGGATGCCCTTCCCATACCTCCTCTATTTTTTTCCTCCCACTTTATCTGCTGAAATAGACTCAACTCTCTGAATCCCTGCTCTCTCACTCATTGCCGATATATCACGGTAAGTGCAGATGTAGATGCGGCATGCAGGTCTCATGATTATGATATAAGTAAAAGAGTAGTGAAAATGAAGGGCTTTATAACAAGGACTCAAATAGTTGTCAATTCAAAGATTGGATAGCTGTCCTCATAATGCAAATTAATTTCACATCTTCCTTTTCAAAAGAATCTCCTGCTGGGGACTCTATGAATTAAAAAATAAGTTTAACTAAAAGTAACACTTCTTTTTATATTTGCTAATCAAGGAAATTTCAAAGTCCAGAAAATTTAGCAAAATTAAGTTATATTTATAGATTAAAATCTCAGTCCTAAAGACAATTTAGCAAAGTGTTATGCTTTCTAGAATTTAAACTTAATATAAGAAGAGATATTAATCTTATAGTCAAGAAAGTGCAGTCAGGAGTTATAAACTTTATAGAAGAAGTCAAATGTTCATAACTTTTCAAGTATACTAGAAATCAGGTCACTATGCACTTAAAAATCATCTTTAAGAGGACTTTCTATGAACAAGTAATAGACATTTTGCCAGGTTACTATAATAAATATATATATATGTATTTCTTTTATATATATATATATATAGTCTTTTAAAAGTTAAAAAATACATATATAAAATATTTTTTAAGTTAAAAAATAAGCTAATCTTACTTGAAAATTATACTACTTGAATATCTGAGGCATAACCATGCAACCAATAGTATGAGAAAATGATTAAATTTAACTTTATTATACATATGCTTTATTCCAATGATAGTATCTAATTCAAAAAATGACTTACTCTTTGAGCTCTTTCTTTTAAATCTTGATCTTGAGCTAAAAATGACTCCAGTTTTTTCTGGACATCTATAAGTTTTTCTGGATTTATTCTTTGTAACAAAAAGATAAAAGTTAAACTAAGACATTTCAATTTTGGAAACTGAAACCAGTACATAGAATTTTCCTGTTTTCCTTAGTACTTTTAAATCTGTAATATCATTTCTCATCTATGAGCCAGATTAAACTAAAATTACACGACAGAAATCTGACTCTCTTGCATATTATTAATACTACAGGAAAAAGAAATGAAAGATCAAAGATCTGTAAACACCCAAGCTGAGTGAGTGAAAGATACTAAGGTTAATAAATAGCACAATTAGCATTGGTATCAAGTCTGTAAAGTTAGAAAGCAGCCTTTTGTGGGAGATGAATCATCAATGAAATGGAATAAATTAAATCTAATGTCATTTGTATATTTCCATGTTCAGTCAAATACCATAAAACCAATTTCAAATAAACAAGTGGCCAAGGGACATTAATATCATTTTCCTTTTCTGAATATTAGGCATAATATAAAAGAATTTTTACTTAACTCTACCCAGTTAGGCTACAGAAATAAATGAAATTCTTACGAGGGTATGGGTTTCACAAAAAAAACCCACTTGTTTTCCTGATTTTAGACTGAATCACTTTGTTCACACAAGGCTGAGGTGACAGGCACTGGTAGATGAGGTGGTTTTAGTCAGGTTTTTTTTTATAGTATATTTCAAAATATACAAGGGTAGACAACTTTCACTCAGACAACAATTAACCACCTCACAGCCAATGTTGTTTCATCTAAAGTCTTTCCACTCCTACCCTCAAATTGAACAACCTTCCCAATTATTTTCCTCCAAATAAATGCCAGGGTGTTTCACGGACCCCAAAACAAGTGAGCCTCTGTTCAGTCCTGCTAACACTCAATCTAAATATCTTCAATGACAAGGGAATACAATCCTCTGAAATGAACAAATAACCCTGAAAATTTTCATCCAGGAGATTTAATTCTTTCAACCATCAATGTCTCTTAAAGCCAACAAGTTCTATTTTTTATCTTATTTTCTCTACCAACAGTCTTCTGAAAAAGTTAAAAAACAAACAAAAAAGTCACAAACCAAACAGCAGAACATATTACAGGGAGGAGGGAATTAGGGATACATAATTAAGTATAATAATTTCATGCCTTCATTATCTGAACAATAACATCATGACACAGAGTAGTTCTTACTTGATTTCCTTCACAGGCACTTTCTTCTGGAGAAGCTGCTGTACCATCCCTTCTTCTGAGGGAAGCAAAATTAATAAAGCTTCACCATCCTCTTTATACCTAAACAAAAAGCAAATAAAATCTCTTCTACGTCATCACACTCTACATTTTATATTTTAACAGTTTGATGAAGAGGCAACATGTAAGCAAGTTCACTTAATTAGTAAATATTAGAAATATCATTTCATTTAACTTCTGTGGCAACAAAAAACTGGGACTCTAAATATCTTTTTAAAATTTTCATCACTACTACTTATAATACATAGTGACTTTGTGGCTATACCACAACAGAAGACTTAGATCCTAAGAAACAAATCACAGAATTTCTTTTTTTTATGTCTAATTTTTATTCTGAAGTGTAAAGCTCTTCTGAATTAAAGTAGTTGACATATAATATTAGTTTCATGTGTAGAACATAGTGACATTGCACATTTATTACCTTACAAAAGGATCACCACAAAAAGTCCACTATCCATCTGTCACCATCTAAAGCTATTGTGATATTGATAGTATTAATATTCCCTATGTTGCACTTTACATCCCCATGACTTATTTCTAAGTTTGTACCTCTCAAGCCCCTTAACCTTTTTGCCTATACCCCCACCACCTAACCCTCTGGCTACTATCAGTTTTTCTCTATCTATGGGTCAGTTTGTTTTGTTTGTTCATTTTTTTAAATTTTTTAGATTCCACATGTAAGTGAAATGATAAAGTATTTGTCTTTCTCTGACTTAACTTCACTTAGCTTAATACCCTCTAGTTCTACCCATGTTATCACAAATGGCAAGATCTATTTCTTTTCCACGGCTGAGTACTATTCCAGTGTGTTGTGTGCACGTGCACACACCCACCCACTTCTTTATCCATTCATCTGGTGATGAACACCTAGGTTGCTTCAATAACTTGGCTATTGTAAATAATGCTGCAGTTAACACAGAGGTGCATATATCTTTTTGAGTTGTTCCACTTCCAGGGGCTTATCTGAAGAAAATTGCTGGGTCTTTCTTTGTCTCTTGTTATATAGCCTTTGTTTTAAAGTCTTTTTGTCTAAGTATTGCCATCCCAGCTTCTCTTTTTTTTTCATTTCCATTTTCAGGAAATATCTTTTCCATTCCTTTATTTTCAGTCTCCGTGTATTTTTCAATCTGGAGTTTCAAATAGGCAGTATATGTAGGGGGCTCATTTTATTTATTTTTTTAACCATTCAGTCATCCTGTTTTTGCAATGGAGCACTTAGTCAACTTCATTTGAAGTAATTATTGATAGGTATGTGTTTATTGCCATTTTAATTGTTTTCATATTAATTTGTAAGTGTTGGTCTACTATCTTTACTATATGTTTGCCTTTGCAGTGACATATTTTTTCATATATTTTCTTATTTCTAGTTCTGGCCTTTTCTTTTCCACTTAAAGAATTCCCTTTAACATTCCTTGTAATGCTGGTTTCACGATGATGAACTCCTTTAACTGTTGCTTGTCTGAGAAAATCTTGATCTCTCCTTCAATTCTGAATGATAACCTTGCGGGTAGAGTATTCTTGGTTGTAGGGTTGTTGGTTTTTTTCCATCGTGTTGAATATGTCGTGCCACTCCCCTCTGGCCTGCAAAGTTTCCACTGAAAAGTCAACTGACAGTCTTACGGGAATACCCTTGTATGGAACTGGTTGTTTTTCTCTTTCTGCTTTGAAGATCCTCTCTTTATCTTTAACTTTTAACAACTTAATTATAATGTGTCTTGGTGCGGGTCTCTTTGGGTTCATCTTGTGTTGAGACTCTCTGTGCTTCCTGGACTTGATGTCTGTTTCCTTTGCCAAGTTAGGAAAGTTTTCAGTCATTATTTCTTCAAATAGGCTTTCTGTCCCTTTCTCTCTATTCTCCTTCTGGGGCCCCTATGATTCTAATGTTAGTATGCTTGATGTTGTCCCAAAGGTCCCTTATGCTATCTTCATTCTTTTTAATTTTTTTCTTTTTGATCTTCCAGTTGGGTGACTCCCACTATCCTGTTTTCCTGATTGCTGATCCATTCTTCTGTGTCATCCAATTTGGTATTGATTTCCTGCAGTGAATTTTTCATTTCAACTGTTATATTCTTCAGTTCTGTTATGTCCTCTCTTAGGTTCTTTCTTATGTCCTTTCTTACGTCCATTTTTATGTCTTTGTTCAAATTGCTGAAGTTCTTACTTGAGTTTTTTCATTTGTCTGGAGAGTTGGATGAGCATCTTTATGACTGTCACTTTGAACTCTTCATCTAGTAGACAGCTTACCTCAGTTTCATTTAGTTCTTTTCCTGGGGTTTTGTCCTGTTTTTTTGTTTGGAACACATTCTTTTCTATCCTCATTTTGCCTATTTGTTTCTATGTATTGCATTAGCTAGATAAGCTAAATCTCTTGCTTTTGAAAAAGTGGCCTTATTTTCCTGTGGGGCCCTTATTTAGAAGATGTCCCCTTGTTACCAGAGTCAGGTGCTCTGGAGGGTGGACTAATATAGCCTCCTTTTGTGGCTGGGCCACAGCTTCTATGGTCACACTAGCAGGCAAAGCTGGTATGTGGCCTGCTGACTGCGAGGCCTGGCCACAACTGTTGCAGGCTTACTGGTATGCAGGACAAGGCTTCGATGTGGCTGGCTGCAGAGTCCACCCCCACTGTTACAGACACACTGCTCTGTGCTTGTGCTGAGTGATATCGCCCACTATATGTGGCAGGGCAGGAAGTGTTTTTGGAGGGGTGCTACCCTGGGTAGGTCCTCAGGGAAATGCCAGGGTGGGGCGAACAGTGTTAGCAAGGTTAATGGATAGCATCAGATGTGGCACCTGCCAGTGTTAGACCAGCCAGGTTAAAGAAAGGGGAAAAAATGGTGCCCATCAGCACCTGTGACACGAGCAAGTTCCAAAAGATCCCTGTCCCTCCAGCACGCACCCTAAAATTAGTCAATGTATCACTTTCACATATGGCCTAGCTGCTTTTCAAACTGCCCCCTCTGTGCCAGAACTTAGAAAGAACGCAACCTGGGTTTCCTACAGCCTCACTGGTTCTCAAAAACAGATGTCATGAGGTCTCCACTTCCTGGTTCAGGTCAACCAGCTAGTGCTCAGACCCTTTCCTCTTCAGGGACAATGATCTCCGAGGTTGTGATAACCCTCCCACTCGTGAGTCACTGCATGAGGAGTAGGGTAGGTGCTGACTAGGCTTAGTCTCTACCCCTCCTACCCTTTTCAATGTGGCTTTTACTTTATATCTGTAGTTGTAGAAAATCCGTTCTGCTAGCCTTCAGGTGGTTCTCAGAGGTAGTTGTTCTATGTGCCGTTGCAGTTTTGGTGTCAGTGAGAGGAGGTGAGCTCAGGATCTTCCTACTTTGCCAGCTTGAACTTGAATCCAGAAGCCTTGCTCCTGAATGCCAATTTAGCTTGTCCATGAAAACTCATTCCCTGTGGTTGGTGCACTGGCCCCCACAAGAAACGTGCCTCTGGACAGGATTGCCTGAGTCACTGCCCCTAAACAGAATTTCTTAAATAGCTCTCTACCTATAGCAAGGAGACAATTTCTCATTCAAGCCACTAGAGCAGCGATTTTCACCTGGTGGGCTATGGCACACCACTGTGCCACCAGAATTTTTAAAGCATGCAGTATCTGACTATTCAGTCAGGGGTACTGTGACCTCTTTTCCCTTAGACTCACAAATAAAAAGAAAAAACTGACACCCACCAACACAACAGCAGATGTCCAACATGAATGAATCAAAACTATGCCAATATTTTTGTCAGATTGGCAAAAAATATATTTTGTCTGTGCTACAGAATTTTAGCAATTGGTTTATGTATGAGATGTGAAGAAAAAGGTTGAAAATCGCTGCACTGGAGTGCTGTAATAAAGTTAGTCATTTAATAAACATGAAACCCAATACATTAATGAAATCTAATCAGTTTCCCAGGGACTTGACTAATAAGAAATGGATCTCTACCCACATAAAAAAGCTTGCCTCCAATCCATGTACTTCTTTTCCCTTACCTAGTAAAATCTTATTTCATGCTGTATCATCAGAAATTTCTACACAAGCAGGCCACAGGGCACCCACAGTTACTTAAGCTTCTTGTGCTATGTGAATACAGATTTCCCTCATACCTTAGTGTCAGCTATTATATCAAGCAGTAAGACACAATGGAATTGGATATTTGTGGAAATTTTTTTAAAGACACACAAAGTAATCTCAAAGTACTTTCTTCAGTTCATTCCATAAAATAAGATGGGCAAGTTTTTATAGTTAACCAAATAAACTATTTACTGAGAAACTATGCCAGGGATAAACCAAAGAACAAAAAGAAACAGAAGATGAATATCCCTGTCTTCAGTGATCTAACAATCCAGTTGACTAGGAAAGACACACACACAAAAGCAAGAGATTTAAGAAAAAGCCCCAAAATGGTAAATTAGTGTCAAAAGACAACTACAGGCAATAAATGCCATGAGCTCAGAAGTGAAAAGAGACTACTCAGGTTTAGCCAGAGAAAAAAGAAATATAACAGATGGAATTTGAGGTGAGTCTTGAAAATGGAAAAGGAAAAAGCTAAGGTATCCCAAAGGGGTAGAATGGCATGAACAAAGAAAAAGAAACCAGAAAATACAAAGCAAACTGAGAACTAACAACAGGAGAAACTCAACTGAAGCCAGTATATGTAAGTGAACAGCAGGAGAGATCACTGTAAAAGTACACTAGAGTCTGGTTTGGGAGAATCCTTGGAAGCCTCTGTAGAGAGAGACTGATACCACTGCATGTAAGTAGAATTTTATCACTGAACACTGGAGGGAAAAACTTGTTGACTTATTCTTCTGCACTATAAAGACAGAAGGGCAATTTTTACCCCACATGTTGACTTTTTTCCAGTTCTACAGATGAGGTGAAACACCAGTGGAATACCTTGACAGAAGTTAAGTGTGTGTGTGTATCTTTATCTGTACACAGACATGTAGAAAAGTGTGAAATAAATTGAAACTGTTAGAAGTTTTAAATTAATTCATAAGTTTTTTAAAAAAATTAAGGGGCCACTATACTCCAAGCACTGAAATAGAGTAATAAAACAGATATACTTGTGGCTGTCACAGAGCTTACATACTACTACAGACAGACGTTAAAACAAGTAAGTAACAGTAAAGTGGTGTGAGTATTACAGCAGACACACAGAAAGCTATGAGAACACATAAAGGAGAGTTCTACTGAATGTAGTCTAGGAGTCAAGAAAACTGCTCTAAGGAAATGACCTCTATCTAAGAGCTGAAACCTAAAGAACAATTAGAAATTTATCAAACATCATAGAGTCAATTTTCTAAGAGGCAAAGGCAACAGTTGAGAGAGTCAAGTTTTGTCTTCGTTATGCTTATTTGCTTTTTCTAGATCTTCTAAATGCATGTATATTAAAGAATAAGGCTGAATATATACAAGGTAAGGCAAAGCAGGTTTGTACTTATACTTGTGAGTGCACAAAACACAGTTTATTCTATTATTTATTATATTACTTTCCCACATAAACAACTGTAAAGCTACTTTTGTCCCATCCTGTATTTACTCCTTTTACTAAGTAGACTTCGTAACTGAAAAACTAGTAGCAAATACCTTCCTCATTGTATTTTAATACAGACTAGTATGACAAATGTTTCATCTTCATTTCCTATGAAAAAATATGAATTTAAGGCATCCCCCTGAGCACTGTTGGACTAAACTAACTGTGAAGGCGGAGACTATTAATATATGAAGTAGTGAGGCAACAGCCTGAGCAGACAAGATATCTAAGAGACATCACAACTTCTGAAGCTCCAAGATTTCACCAGGAACTGGTTCAGCATCAAAGAGGGCAGAGATCAGGTAATACAGACCACTATGCAGTACACTTACTAAAATGCCCTCAAGGCAGCTAGACTTGAGGTGAAGTCAGTAAGAAGGCTTATTTTATGTGGCCCAAAGAACAATCAGGAAGGAGGGGGATCAGTGGGTTAAAGATAAACAACACTCTTAACACCCTACATCCAAATTCAGAGATGGAGAGAAAACATATAGTCCCCCACTCTACACAGGACTAGAACTGTGGCAAAAAGGTGAAGAGAAAGCTCTGGGATATTAAAAAGGCATCCACTAAAGGTCTCTGATCTTCAGACTGACTCATGACCCGAAATAATAAGTCTAATAGTCTATATCTATCTTATCTACCCATTCATGCTCCCAGGAAGAATCTGGGAGAATGAATCATGATTAAAGTCACAAGAGGGCCATATCCAAACCTTTTAAAACTATAGCTAACAGAATACACACACACACACACACACACACACAGAGGCTACATGAGGTTAAAATTTAGAAGAAAAAGATTCCCAAAGGAAAATGGGGAAAAAATGTCCAAAGTTGAACCCTACAAGGCAAGTATCTAATAAAAGACCACTAGCCGTTTTATTTATTTTACATCACACACAGTTTTTCCCAGAAACAATGAAGCACAGATTATCTCCCACACACCAACACCTGGTAAGCTTCTATTTCAAAAATAAAAGCACTTTTAAAAAGAAGGCATAAGCACATTTCACTTTTTTTAATGCTTACAAGAACAGTTTATTTACCCATGAGCTAGCTTTTAGATTTCAAAAGCAATATCCAAAGCCCAGGGCTAAGCATATGTACAAAGAGAAATAAATGTACTTTATATGACCTATATTTTAAAACTCCATATATTTATAGAGAAATTATTTTAAGAAACCTGTTAGGGACCATATAAAAAGCCCAGAATCTGAAACAACAAAAATCTCATCTTTACCATCAGTATTAATACCTTGTTACATTTACACAGCTCTTTAGAATTTATACAGAGTTTCATTTTACATTAATTTGCCAAACTTAAAAGCATCCATACAATGGAGGAAACAAATAAAAAATAAAGTTCTGGAAAGTTCAAGGAGGAGTGAGATGTTAGGGGGGAACTGATCACTACATGTCAGAGACTTTTAATTTCCAATCCATTGCTTTTTTCAACTATACCAGGATTCCCTCCAGAAAGAAGGATCCTCAACAGATTGATCACGATCATCTGCTATCAGAAAACCTTCCTTTACATCCTACAGCTCACTAGTATTTCTAGCTAAAATAGGAGACCCAGACCTTTGGCTTTTGGAGCCCAATAGTAATTCTTCCATTTGAAATAAGCTTGAAACAAACTACGGCCAGAAGAAGGAGAAAAAGCCTTGCCATTCTGGCAACAGTTTGCCATCTACCCAAGGACTACTAGTCCTCAACTACTTCAATTCAGATTCCACAAAACAAACTCCATTCTAGCTGAGTCTTCAAGCGCCCTTTAACTTCGCTCATTCATACCTCTATTGCTGTAGCACGATCTGGCAGTGTTCATGACTGCCAAGCCACCCTCAGTTCCCCAAGTCTGGTTCTCCCAGTTACAAATTATAGAAGAGTATATTGAAAATAATTCCATTTTTGTAATTTTTAAAAAATGCACACACATATTGCACATGAAAAATATTTGTCAGTGGTGGGATTTGGGTATTTGTTTTGCCATTATCTAAAATGCGTACAGTGAATAAGCATTACTTTTATAATAAAACACAAGTTATTAAAAAATTCATATGCTTTCAATAATCTACATTTATCACTCCTATTTCATTAACACATCCTAGTACACCAATATTAGTGTATTTCCTTATTCTGACCGTTACCTTTTAGACACATACAAATTTGCCTTCCGTACCTAACATATACATCATTTATACCTAAAATCTAGTCATTAAATATTGGATACACACACAAATGTAAATGAACCACAAGGAGTTGCATTACTACAGTGAATTTTAACCAGTATGTCACAAGAATTTTTAAAACATACATGACTATTTAATCAGAGGCACTGACCTCTCTTCCCTTAGAGTATCAAATACAAAAATGACAACAGCCAACACAACAATAGCCGTCCAGTGTGAATGAATCAAAATTATACCCTTTTTATCAGATCAGCAAAAAATATTTTTTTTGGTGTGTCACAGAATTTTAATAATTAGTTTATGTGTGCCATGAGGTGAAAAAGGTCAAAAATCACTGCATTAGTAGATAAAATACTGGATTTGGGGTTAAAAGAACTAATTTCAAATCCTAGTTATACTATTTATAACCTTGGATAATAAGTCATTTTACCACTATATATCACGTTTTTTTATTTATGTTATACAATTTAAATGATATAATCTAAGTCTTTAAGGATCTAAAATTCTATTCCTGCAACTACTAATACACTAGTCACTGTTCACAATACAATTCTGATCAAGAGGAAGAAAAATGGAGAAAACTGTTGGTCACATTCTATATTCCACAGCTCTTCTTTTCTCCCCTCCCTGTTTCTCCTATTGTCCCTATGTCTCAGCCTTACCCATGGCAAACAGCCCCAAGAGTTCCTGCCACTGTGGGAGAACAGTGCAGTCAATCATGCAGACAGACAGCCATAGGAATCAGAGTCCAACTGTTCTGGTCTTCTGGCACATGGTACAAAGGAACGCTTATTCCAGGAAAAAGGGTATCTCTGACTCACAGACTATCTAAAGACTCTACACCAAGTTTAAGAAAGAAAAAGATAAGGAAATACATCTGCAGCTGAAGACCTTGGAAACATAAACAAGTATACCACAATAGGCTCAACGGTTTGATGAAGGAAGTTTATCATCAAATAATTGGAAAGAAACCAAACTGGCTAACATATATTGCATGGAAAGCTTCTAGAAAACTGATTAAGAACAGGGATTTATGGTGTTCCCAGGGCAAATGTGGAAATCATTAAAGACTATTGACTTTCCCCAGAAAAAATTTTTGAGATTAAAGTTTTTAATAATAGATTTCAAACAAAAAGAAAACCCATTTTAAAGCAGTACTGATACCAAATAAAATTATACTTTCAGGATATTGAGTTAGCTACGATTAACCCCATTTTACAGGAGAAGAAACTGAGACTTATAAGAGATTAATAACTTTTCCAAGGTACATAGCCATCATCTGACAGAGCCAAACCCAAGTTTCTAGAATTTTGACAGTGTCTGATGAACTGTGGGGTACGTCTCTCTCAGGTCCAAATAAAGAAAAAAATGCATATATTCTAATGCATGATCATGAATGACAGCAAATTAAAGTGACCTACCTGACTTCTCCAAGTCCCTGACTTTCATGCAATCTAAAATCCCTGCAGGGGAGGAGCAGCCACTACACTAAATAAAAACAGCTGCTTTGGAGTCAAGATGGAGGAGTATGGGTGACAGCCCTGCCTCTGGCAAACTGTGGATGATTGTGGTAGGCACCATAGGTGATAGTGTCTTTCAAGCAATCAAAAGCTTTTGCTATTCTCCAGTGGGAGTAAATGATTTACACAGACTACATAGGAGGTTAACAGTTACGAAAACCAGGGCTCCACAGTTGGAAGGTAGCTTTGCAGTCTGGGGACGCGTTTTCCATGATCAACTGCAGTAGGGTTTGAGTCAGAGGGAAGGTGGACCTCTGGAACTCCATCACAAGTGGAGCCTTAACAGGAACCATCCTGACAAGAAATGGACTAGTGGCCATGGCCTTCAGTCCAGTTACCATTGTCACCTTTTGGAGACTATCGGCAGTATCAGAAGACCTCTTTAACAGAGTGAGGTAGAGTTCAAGAAAGGTTCTCAAAACATTAAGTTGCAGACTATTTTTAAAACCAGAGTTGAGACAAGAATGGCCAAATAGGCTACAAAGAAACATTTAGCACTTTTTTCTAAATGAACATGGGGGACGGGGTGTTAAAAGATAATCCATTTATTTACTCACCCATGGACTGTATTTGTGATCACAGTAAATGTCTAATATTTTTAAAAGAAAATATGTTAAGTGCTGAGGAGATGAAGGGCCACAGGGCAAACAGCAGTGAGACTGGCCATCATTTCCTTGGGGACTTCTGCATGGTTTTGTGTTCTGCTAGTCAAACAATGAAGACTCCTAGACTCCTGGAACTTGCTCCTTCTTTTAAAATAATAATAATAATAATAATAATAATAATAATAATTTTTTAAATAACCAGATGCTTGGGGCACACTGGCAAGAACATGAGTTGTAGAGTCAGAAAGGCCCGAGTATAATCCCAGCCTTGGTACTTCCTGAGTCAGCTTGGACACATTTTACCTCAAGTTCTCTTCCATAAGGCTATTATAATGGTTAAATGAGTTTGTTTATTTATTCACTCAGATATTTACTGAGTGTTAGGAAGTGGCTAAGCTACAATTCAAGCATTTCCTGTGTGGGTGCAGGAGATGGACGAGTCTTCCTTGCTTAAAAAAATAAAAAGCAATAGTCAAATCTCCTAATGGGCATACTAGTGACAGGCCTCCTTGGGAATAAACTGAAAATTTGCTAGTGTGACAGTCCTAACTATGCAATATTGTTAACGGGACGCACCAGGTTTATTTACAGTCTATGGATTCAGGAGGTAGGTCACCACGGTCAACCTCATAATTGAGTCTACCAACAGCCCATCTATGTAAGTGATAAGCCACACATACCGCTCACAGACTTTGAGGTTAGTCTGGGCCAGAGCACACCCTGATGTGCAAGAATAGACCGGTGCAACTGTGTTGAAAGCCCCAGATATACTTCATGCCTCACATATACTTCGTGACAACCTTTTTCCTTGAAATTATTAAAGTTTGATATGAAGTGCATTAGGCAGTTTCTAAAATGACTACCAATAATCCAGGCCTTCTTGTATTCACACTCTTGTAGTCATCCCCTCCACAATGAATTGTGCTAATTTGTGTATCCACTAGGATACTACAGGTAAGATGGAGTGTGACTTCTGAGTCTAGGTCATAAAAGATATTGCAGCTTCCATCTTACTCCCGTTCCCCTCTCATTTGCTCTCTCTGATGAGGCCAGCTGTCATGCTGTGAGAAGCCCTAAAAGGAAGACCACCACACAGAAAGGGACAGAAGGGCACCTCTGAGCAACAGTCAGTGAGGAAAGGAATGCTAGCAACAAGCATGTGAGTGAGCCTGGAAAAGGGTCCATACCCAGTTGAATCTCAAAGTGCTGTGTGATACCCTGACTGTAGTACACACACACATACACACACACAATACAGACTAAACTAAGTTTTAATAAATTAAAAATATATCACTGGCCTATAGCCAGAGACCCAATGACCCACAGAAACTGTAATATACAGTTCTTTAAGCCAATAAATTGTGGGGTAATGTGTAAAATTGAAATAGTTAATTAATATATAAGATCTCTAATTCATGCATCTGATTTGAGAAACAAAATGTGTTATCTCAAATGTCTACTCCGAGCCAGACCCTGTTCTGAGCACTCAAGGTACCTCAGTTAAGTAGACAACCTTCCTTGCCTTTATGAAGCTTACGTTCTAGGAAAGAGAATGAAAAGCAAACAATAAATACAAGCAAATGCTCTAGTATATTTAAAGGTGTTAAGTGCTATGAAAAAATATATAGAGCAGGGTAAGGAGGAATGGTTGGGGCAAGGTAAGAAAGACAGCTATGTGGATACTTAACAAAAAAGAATTCCAGAAGAAACAAATAATATGAAGGCCCTAAGACAAAAACACGCCTGGTGTGTAAGAGAAACAGCAAGACCAATGTGGAGTACAGCAAACAGGCAGAGAATAATAGGAAACAGGGTTGGGGAGGGATGCACAGTATAAGCAAAAAGGTCTTCATCTTTTACTCTGAGTGAAATGGGAAGCCATCGGGGGAGAAACATGATTTTACTTGTGTTTCCAAAGGATCACTCTGCCTGCTCTGTTGAGGGCGGCAGGAAAGCAAGGGGAAAGTGCCTGGGAAATAACAGACTCCTAAGAAATATAGCCATTTAACCTACCTCAACAGTTGGACTGGTCATATTCTATTCCAGCTCCTCAATGCTTCTTGATGCAAAATAAAGAACTGATTTTGCCCCTTTTTTTTAAAGTTTTAAATTCTAGATACTAACTAACAAAGGCAGAAGCACCAGCCTCTATACAGGAGGAATGGACTTCAGATAGACTCTTCATAAGTCTACGCTAAAGGAATGAAAAAAGTAAGAATTTTCACTAGCAAAGATTGTTCCTATCTTAACTCTAAGATACACATAGTAAGCTTCAGTAAATTAATGCTCATGGAAATTTCTTTTCACTTTTATTATTTTAATTTACAAACCAATTAAAGGCATCTAAATTTTTTTCTTCATTATCTATTCCGTAAAGTACCAGTATTTTCCACAAAACAAGCATCATAAACTCTTCACAAGTTATCACATTAGAAATTTAAACCACTTTCCGTCTGCCTATTTGCTGTTGTTGATCCAAACTGCTGTGAGTATGCAATGAAAAGAACTGTCCTCTGCTGGCCCCTAGTGGAATCACTTAAATCGCTCCCAAACAAAGTCAGATCCACAAAATGCAGCCAAGGTAAATAAGGCACAGCTGGAATATCCCTGGACTTTACCACTACTCTGGAAAACAAAAGTTATATACACTCTCATCTTTCATATATCAACTCCCAATATAAACAGTTACACTAGGATGTAACTTCTACCCACAGGCCCCCCACTCCACAACACTCCCCAAATGAAAGCATTTAAAAAATTAGGAGTATCTGATGTTTATCTACTTTCTATTCACAAATCATTATTTTCAAACTGGGCATTTTTATAAGAAGTGGAAGAGCTTGATTTTGTGAGTACCAAAAATTGCAAGCCCTAAAGACAATCACTTTTAAGTGGTAAAAGTATCACAGAATACAGCTTTATAAAACCAGATTTGGATCCCTTGCCTTATTTGTCTCTAAAGATCACTGCGTTTAAAAAAAATATATAGATAATTATGGAAAACAGAGGGAAATTTTTCTCAATTGTTAAAGATCATAAGAACGTTAGACAGGTGAATAATTTAAAACAGAGTAAGTAGTTCAAGGCAACAAGTACATGAATCACCCTTTATTTTCACTTAGCTAAAACATACACAAAAAAAACTATTTCCTCAAACCTTACCTATTTTGCCACAAAGCATTGAATTCATTTCTCTATATTCATATATCATTAGTTCAATTCCAAAAGCAAACACTATCTGGCAACCTGGTTTTAGTTACAGAATATAGAAAGGATTTTAATTAGTTTCAAATTTTAATTTAGCCTTTATTCACTTCAATTATCCAGGCTCATGGCCCACAAAACTTTCTAATTACCTCTAAACCTATTAACGGCAACTTTTAAAACTGGAATTTAGTCATTTTTTACTAAATTGCCAAAGAAAAAATACATATCCTAAACCATTCCATTCACTATACATCTGAAAGTGTCAATTCAAAGTATTTTTAATTGGTTATGACGGCTCAAACAAGCTTGTAATTTAAAAATTAATGGCCACATTAGAAATTGCATTACAATAGTTTTTCAAATTAATATTCTCTCTTAAAACACAATCTTGATGCTGTTCTACCTCCTCTTCATCCATCACTAAGACCAATTTCATGTTCACCATGGCATGTTCAACTACATAACCTTTTTAAAAAATTTTTTATCCTCAGCCCAGGACATTTGTTGATTGCTTTTAAAGAGAGGGAAGAAGGCAGAGAGACAAACATCAATGTGAGAGAAAAGTATAGACTGGGATCGGGGATCAAGGATCAAGCTGCAACCTAGGTGTTTGCTCTGACCGGGAATCGAACCTGCAACCGTTCAGTTATGGGACAACACTCCAACCAACTGAGCCATACCGGCCAGGACTCAACTACATTAACGTTTTTAACAATTTCTCCAAGAAACAAAAACCCTGGAATATTTGCCCTTTGTGAACATTTTCCTGAAACACTAAGATGTTCAATAATCTTCATGTAGGAATAATAATTTTAAATACTGCTAAATGTATTCTATAAAGGAATCAGTTTGCCTGCCCATGTCAATACCAATGGCACATCTAAATGCCTGTATGCCCCTCGTCCAATATGCTTGTGAGAGACTAGATCCAACTTTATCTATCTAGAGGTCCATGGGTCCACAATATGTACATGGGTACCTGTACAAATTCACACATATTACACATCTGTTGAGGAGAATTAAACAATGGGAAAACATTCATTCCAACAACCACAACTAAAATCTTCCGAATATTAAAAAAAAAAAAACCTTCTAAATATCTCACTATGAAAGATAATCTGAACATGTATCCAAGATATCAAAGACCACTGACACACCATGCACCTTCTTATAAAATGGAAAACAAGGCTGCTATTCTCCCTAGGTCTCATTTACTTAGATCATTAAAATCAAAATGTCATCATTCTAAAGGCAAGTTTGTCTGAATGCAGAAAGACATCATACACAGAAGCCAGTTCTGACCCTGTTGCTTATTCAAATTATATAACTGCAATAAAAACTTACTTTTTAACCCTCTAGTACATATATCCTATTTTTAAAAGCTTTATCCTTCACTATTGTACTATTCTCTCTTCTCAAGTTGGTCTAAAGAAAAGCATTTAAGTGAGTACACTTTGATTATAGCCCATGTTTAACAGCCCATGGGCTAAGTGAATCAATTCAAAAATGTTTAAATATTCAAACATTTTATGATAATTAGAAAACAAAGAGAAAGAGAGAACTCTACCTTCTTCTTAGGCTGTAGAAGGATATGAAAAACCTTCATTTAAGCTGAAACAAACAAGAAGAGAATTCACCAGACACAAACAAAAAGAAAAAAATTTCTTTAAAGCCATCCCAGAACTGTGGACACAAAGACATTTAAAAGAACTGAACATCAAAGGGACTTCATAGATAAACAGGGGATAAAGGACATTTGGGCCACTTGCTCTGAGATGCAGGCAAATGGAAGAGCACACCTGATGGAAAATGAGTCCCTGCTTGGATGAGGATTTAAATCTGGAGTGTAAAAATCCTGCCATCCTGGGAAATCATTAAAAAAAAGTTGGTTGTTTAAAAATCTGAAGTAACTGTTGTTCCAGTTAGTGTGTCTTCCATCATTAAACATCAGTGTTTCATTGACATCCCTATTATAAATAGTCATCCAGTTTTGATGGGAAAGAAAGTGGTATCAAAATGGAAAACCAAAGTAATAGTCCATCTATGGCTAATCATAATTAATCATAACCCTATTGTGATTATTATTTAGGCTGTTTCCAATTATTTTAACCATTGCAAATATCAGAAAGAGGAACATCTTTACTGAAACTTTTTCTATCTCTTTATTTTCTTAAGATCAATTTCTGGATGTGGAGTTACTTAGTCAAAAGGAAGACCTCTAAGACTTTTGATAAGAATTACAAAATGCTATCCAGAAAGATGCTAACCATTTACAATTCTAACAGCAGTATACATCTTCCAACCTCATTGCATCCTCAATAACAATGACATTTGTTATTCTTTTCATTCACTCAGATACCTTTCTATGCCACTTACTCCCAAATGATTGAGACTCTGCTATATTCTTTTCCAGATAGTTTTCCGACAGCTTACTGGCATATATAGGATACTTTTATTGGGTAGAAAGTGGGGACATATAAAGAAAAGGGAGTATTTCAGAGTAGCCTGCAGCAATGTCTCTAATTTCCACACTAGAAAAAAAAGAAAAAGAAAACAGGAAGAGAGGAACCTGCAATTCAAAACCACCTTCCCTCTTAGAGCCCATACCACAAAAGGTAAGAGTACAGATCTAGAGTAGAGAAGTCAGACTGACTGGATTCAAACCCTGGCTCTGTGGATCTTCAAACAAACTGTTTAACTGCTCAAAGACTCAGTTTCCATATCTGAAAATAGGTACTGAATATGACATTCCTATACCTCACCGATGGGTCATTAGGATTCAGTGAGATGATGTTCAGTAAGCAGTTCTTACATAAAGCCTAGTAAGTAAGGAAAGTTAGAACAAAAAAACTAAAGTAAGACTTTCATGGATTTTTCTCAGCAGTAACCACCAAATCTCAATCTTAATGACTTAAAATAGCTGACCAGTTGCTCTCAAACTACACCACAAAAATGCCAAACCAGTACTCACTTACCTGAATTCCTCCATTCTTTCTCTGCAGTTCTAGAAGCATGCAGTTTATAATAATAATTATAAATAAATTATTACTTATAAATAATAACTATAAATTATTATTTAATTCTAAATTATAAATATTTATTTATTTAAAATAAATAAAGCATGTTTTTGTATTCATATAACACCACAAGCAAAGAAATGGGCAAGCACACCTACCTGGCAGTTCTACCTGCTCGGTGAATGTATGTGTTGGCATCTTCTGGGCAATCAAACTGAAGAACCCAATTCACAGCTGGGAAATCTGTACAGAAGGAATGTCAAGTTAGCAAATCAGTTTCAAGATCTGCCCTGCTGCACTATTTTTATTTTACAATATTGCTTGCCAGGACTTTCTGTCACATCAAACTGATAGATAACATCTATGAACTCTATTAAAAATAAAATTAATTGCATGAATCAAGAGATAATAAACAATTCTTTGAAAAAGTGAGCCAAAATTAATAGCAGGTTTGAATGTGAAGATTATTTCTTATCTGACACGGCAGTAGCAGACAGCTTTGTGTTAGACAAATAATGAAATATCCTGATATTTAATAACCTAAAAGAACCACTTCTCATGGGCTCCTACTGAACTTATATAAAACTGGTTTCTAAATTTAAATAAACGTTTACTTTTCTTGCTGTTCCAATCTCCATTCAAATTAAGTCCCTCTCCTAATTTCCAAGCAAAAAATTTCCTAATTTCCTGCTGTAAGGTTTTCAGATCACTTTCCATCTTAGAAAAAGGACTAAGCCCTTAAAAAAATAAAAGGTGGGAGTGGCAGGACAGTTAGAAAGGTGAAAAAAAGGAAATCTTTAGATATTTTCTAAACTTGATAAATTAAGAAATGGAGGATAAGGTTATTACTGAGAAATATAAAAACTAAATACCAAAAGAAGAAATAGCAGATTTAAGTAGTTGCTTTTGAAGAGTGAGGAGGGGTAAAGTAAGGACTGCTTTGTCTCATAACTCATTTTTACCTATATGCATATGTTGCTCATTAAAAAAAATAAAGTAATTGAGAAAAACTTAATAAAATAAAGTTTAAAAAAAAATACTGGAATATTCTAAAGAAACTCTTAAGCATTTACATAAGAATAGAGCTTCAGAATACCCAGTGCATATTTTTGGATTAAAAAGACAAACTCAAATATCCTTTACTCCAGGAATGAATATATAAATTCATGCTATGCCCTGGCCAGGTGGCTCAGTAAGTTGGAACATCATCCCATACACTAACGGTTGTGGGTTTGATCCCCAGTCAAGGTGTGTACGGGAAGCAACCCATAAATGTTTCTTTCTTTCCTTCCTTCTTTCCCTCCTTCCTTCCTTCTTTTCTCTCTCTCTCTACATCTCTCCCCACCTCCCCTCCCTCTCTAAAGAATCAACAAATATATCCTCAGGTGAGGATTTAAAAATAAATAAATTCATGCTATGACTTACACTATAAAATACAGTGCATCTTTACACATCAACCTGGAAAGACTTCAAAAGCAAGTCATAGACTAATGCATAATATCATTTATGTAAACTTCTTAAACACCCAAGAAACTACTATATGTGGCTTATGAATATATTCATATAAACTTTTAAAAATAAACTAGAACAAATGTTCTTGACATTTTTTGTGCCATAGCTGAAGCCTATAAACCCTTTTAATTTTAATTTAATTTTATTTATTTTTAGAGCAAGGGGACAGGAGGGAGGAAAAAAGGGAAAGAAACATCAATCGGTTGCCTCTTGCAGACGCCCCAAATGGGGACCAAACCTGCAACCCAGGTACGTAGCTGGTACGTACCCTAACCAGGAATCAAATCGGGAGCCTTTCACTTCATAGAACAATGCCCAACCAACTGAGTCACATAGGTCAGAGCTGACCCTTTTTTAAATGAAGTAAAACATACAGGACTACAAAAGAAAAATTATAATGAAATATAACATTTTTATTAAAATGTTGATAGTTATATACATGCTTGTTTATTAACACATTAAATAACCTAGTTGTGGGTCTGATAATCACCATAGTATCAAAACAGTAGAGGGTAAACAATATTCCAAGATACCTTCAAAAACTGTAATATAAAATTATTTCAACCTACAATTCTATTCCCATCCCAACCCATCATTCAAGAATGAATTCCCATCATTCAAGAATGAGACAAAGATACGCAATAACTCAAAAAATTTACATGCCATGCAACCTTTCTTAAGACGTTATTAGAGAATGAAATTTTTTAAAAAAGAATACTTCAAGAAAGATCTGGAAACAAAAGTCCCGGGATGACAAATGTGGATCAGGCTTATGGAGCAACCAGTCTAGATTAGAGCTGGAGAGAGAAGACTCCCAGAAGAGGTAGTCTCAAGAGAAAAAGAACCAGACTGTTTTTGAACTGTTAGACAACTAGGCAGGTGACATTGGCTACAACATTTGAGAACCACTGGAATTGGGAAACAAAACTAAGCAAATTTTAATTATTAATTCAAAGAAAAAATACTAAAGAAAGTACAAAAAAGGAGACAATCATAGAACACTACTTCCCTTAGCAAATAATTAGTCAAAACAATATAAATGCAAAATGTTGATTCTACCAACTCATGATATAACGTAGCCTAGAGAGCTTTAAAAACATGCATACTTATCTGCTACCTCCAGTTACATGGGAATAAACTGACATGATGTCATGAGATATTCTTTAAAATACTCCAAAAGGAAAAAGTAGAGAGGAGGAAAAGAGGAATCATGAAAAAGATAGCTGCTTCAAGTACGTAGTATATGGCAATACATTAGACTTCTTCTCTCTGTGTGTTTAAAATTTACCATAATAATTAATACAGTAAAATAAACTGATTGAAGAATTCAAATTACCACCTATTTATTGTTATCTCCAGTTTTCCTATAATTACTTCCATTCAACCCACACAAAGCCACCAGTTGTATAATACCACAGTGGCTTTTTGAAAGTTTAAACACATTAATTATGATTTTAAAATAAAAACTAGAATGCTTGGTGAAAAGGTGGACTTCATCAATTTTTCTTATTAAGTTGTATTTTAAAAGTTTCCAGTTTCAAAGACACAACACATTTTTTCATATTTAAACTCTTGATCCTTCTTTTTTCAGCTCCTCATGATTCTATGATATAGTTATTATCATGAAATAATAAAAGCACAAAGATGAAAATATTACAAAAAGTATCACTAATGTATCCTTAAGTCATCTCAGTTACCAGTTTACTTGTTTTTCTCTTATAAGAAAGCCCAATTATTTGAGTCAAACTATTTGAATTCCCCAAATCTACCCATTTATGAGCAAATTATATTTCCCACGATCACAGAATATTTTCTCCTAAGTTTTCTTACCCAGCCCCCTGGCTGCAATATCAGTAGCAAAGAGTGCTGCCGCTCTCTTGCGAACAAATTCATTATAGACTTCCATTCTTCTCATCTGCTGCTGTCGACCATGCAGGGCAAGGATAGAAATCCCAGGACGTAGCCGGCAGAACACTCGATACAGATATTGAACCTAGGTAGTAACAGGAAAATGAGTTCAATACCTCCGGATAGAAGCAGCAAAGTAAGCTTACAAGATGAACAGGTAAAAATGTATTAAGGAGCACAAGTTTCACTAATTAAAGATATATAGAGCAGAGAAAGGGATATGTAGTTGAGTTATAGTGTTAAAGCGTTTTTGTTCACATTATTTCCTAAAACAATTCTGAAAAGAAATATGCCCCCTCACATTTTTAAGTTTTATCTGACATTTTTCCAAAGTTAACTGGTTGTAAAGACTGTAATTTTTGTTGTATTAGATGTTGATATTATAAAATAAATACTTAAAACATCTTATAAATATACCCAACAGATTCTAAATGGCAGGGGAATTTGATACCCACTACCAATTATTTTTAAGATATGTCAAAATAATGAAGAGACTATGCATTGTGTGCGAGGGCCCCTCAATTTTGATACAAGCCTAAAACTACTCTAAAAAAAAAAAAAAAACCTAAGACTTTTTTAAAAAAGTTTAAAACACAATGTGAAGAAACTCCCCTTTAACAGAAAAAAAGTTTTATATCAATTCTTTTCCTCTTTGAACTCTTATGTCCCGATCCCACAAAATTTTATCTTTGTGGTTATATGCTTTGTAGTCTTTTGAATACTTTATCAAAATTCATGATTTTCTACAATACAACAAAATTATGTATATCAGTCTTAACATTTCAAAATTTTCTGTGGCCATAAGCTGCATTAAAAATTTTCTTCTTGGATTAAATTATTACTACAATTATTATTAGTACAGAACTGAGCAACACAAGAAATGCTAAAATTTGATTTTTTTTAATCTGTTACATGAAAATAATTGTATTTTTGTAAGATCTGGAAGTTATACAAAAGTGGATGCTATATCATCTCAACTTACAGAACTAAATGGAGCTGACTGTTATAGTTTTACTATTTGTCTTTAGGTTATGTATTCATAAATGACTACTACTGATTGCTAGACTGAGGCAGAGTACAGCATCATTTTATTCCCACTTTCTCTTTCTAATGTAGGTATTAAGAAAACCTCTGCACAAAAATATAGGAAATGGACTGGAATGAACTTTAAAGTTCGTAATATTTCAAATCAGAAAGCAGATGTAAATTGTAGTAGTAAATACACAATACAACACATAGGTGACATACTATAGAATCGTACACCTGAAACCTATATAATTTTATTAACCAGTGTCATTCCAATAAACTCAATAAAAAAGTTAAAAAAAAAATTTAATCCTAACAGACAAAATTATTTGTAATAATCTGCTCTGACTGGTGTGGCTCAGTGGATTGAGTGTTGGCCTGAGAGCCAAAGGGTCACGGGTTTGATTCCCAGTCAGGGCACACGCCTGGGTTGTAGGCCAGGTCCCCAGTTGGGGGCCCACGAGAGGCCACCATACATTGATATTTCTCTCCCTTTCTCCCTCCCTTCCCCTCTCTCTAAATAAATAAAATCAAAAAAAATTATTTGTAATAATCTGTTAACGAATAACTCCATTAAGTCTCCCTTCAAATTTTGCTGAAAGTAAAGAAAGGGAAACCACCTAAATTACAAAATGACTTGTTACCTTGTTATTAGTCACTCACTTTCTGAGTAGCTACCCTTGTGACAGAAAGGTTCTCCGACCATGAGACAATGAACCAGTAAGATTAAGGGTAGATGAACACATGCCTTTCTTTTGTAAACTTTTAAAAAGACTTATCATGAAATGGAGATGGGAAATGAGAACCTACAGACCATAGATGCCACCTCAGGCAAACCAATCTCAGAAAAGTAGATAGGAAAATTGAGGAAGTACAAATTTGAATCCATGAAAACTTTCTGCAATCTGCACTTCTCAAATAAAGATTGACCTTGAATTCCTGCTCTTGAAAAAGCTGGCTGAGGTATAAGATGTCTGTAGAATAACGCCTAAGTAAGGAGTTTAAATTTTAATTCAAAATTGTATTGAAAAAGTCATAGGAAGGTTTGCAGCAGGCAGTGATGTAGTCAGCTCCCACTTTCCAAAGATTACTCTTGTTATAATGTGAAATAACTGTAGGAAAAAGTAAAGGAATGGGAGAGACCAAGCAGGAGTAAGAGAAAGTTAAGCATGGTTCAGAATAAAGTGCAACATGAGGGGTTGTGAAAAGTGGTAGAGCCAATGTGAGTTATCAACAGTCTAAATATGGATAAAGACGGAAAAGAATTAAAAATTCAGTCATTTACCAAGATAAGGAAGTAGATCTTAGGGAAAGAAAATCTGAAATTGTTTTTCCTATGTTAAAATTTGAGATGACCTCTAGACCTTCAACCAGAAAAAGCTAGTAATCAAGTAGATACAGAAGTCTGGTGCTCAGGAAAGTGGTGAGGGTTTCAGATGTGGATTTGGCAACTGCCAGAACACAGATAGCATTTAAAGCCATGGACCTGAAGAGGTTATTTAAAAAGAGACTAGTTAGAAAAAGGGCAGAGTACAGAGACTTGAGGTACTTACAACTGCATGATCAGGCAAAGGAGAGCCAGCAAGGAGGGTTAACAGAGCAGTCTGAGGCAAGGGAAAAATTGCCAGTGTGGTCTCAGAGGTCTGAAGAAGTGTTTCAAGAAGGAGAGAATGGCCAACTGTTTAACATGCTTCCGAGAGGTCAAGTAAGATAAGGACTTATGACTGACCACTGACTTTGGTAAGCTGTATCTCTTAATAAGGGCTCACTCTGGAGGGCTGAGGAGAGAAGAGGAGATGGGGCAGTGATGTTGCTAGTAGAGAAAAATCTTAAAGAGTTTGCTGTGAAGAAGAGCAGAAAAAAAAAGGCAGCAACTGGAAAGGGATATGAGAATTGCTTTTTATTCTTAATATGGGCAATATTCAAGAATAAGAGGGAGACAAGAAAACACAGGACAGTGGATATCTGCAGTAAAGAAGGCCTTGTGCAGGAGAGAGGATCTGGAGCCCGTGTACAGGGATTAGTTATAGATACTTCATCTACTGTGACAAAATGGAAAGGAGAGTATTATGGAATAGAAACTATAAGCATAAACTCAAACTTATTTCCTTATATATAGCCTAGCTGATCTGAGGAACGGTATTCCAGCACATATGAAGATCGGAGACCAAAGATAGAGGTCATTGAAAGATCAGACGGTAAGAAGAGTGCCTAAGAACAATAAGGTCCCTGGGACCCGTGCGGGGACCAGAGCGGCTGAAGCCCTAGCCGGGGCACAGGGTCTGCTGCAGGATTCTTGGGAGAGAGCCAGGCTGAGCTGTGTGAGTAGCCAGGTGCTTCTTTGGACCAGGGGGGATTGAATAGGAAGAATTTCTCGAAGAGAAAATAGCGGCTGTTTAGAGAACTTTCTGCAGCAGCCTTGGCCTCTTGCACCCCCACCCCCTCAGCCCCTGGACTGTGAACGCCGGATAAGCAGCCCCAGCACACACCTGAAGCCCAGTTGGCGCTCACCCAGATCAGCGGCCTGGGCGCCCACACCTGAAACCCCGAGTGGGCACGCACACTGATGAGTGACCAGGATGTCCAGGCGCACAGGCCCAAAGCCTGGGATCAGTGCCCAACCCAATCAATGGCCTGGCTGCCCAAGGGCGACCACACCTGAAGCACTGGGACTGAACAACTCCCACCTAGGCCCTGCGCACAGAGCCCTGCAGAGCCTACTCCTTCTCTAGGAGGAAGGCAGAATGCCCAGCAGAGGGGAGCTGCAGGGCTACGGGAGACTGCAGTTCCCAGAAAGACTTGACCCAGTAGGGGGCTGAACTACCCCGAAGGAGCACCAAGATCCCCTAGCATCTAAGACAGCATAGAGCAAGAAGGTGGAGTGTGAGTTGCCCCTAATTGGTGCACCTCAAGGACCGCACAACTGCTGGACTAACGGCACAGGGGGAACCAGAAGGACCCTGAGGAACTGGACTGGAGGCTCGACAACAGGAAAGAGTGTGGTTCAGGAAGGGAGAAAAGTGAAACCAATCACTCTACCCACCCACCCCCTCCTGTTTCACAGACAGAAAGGCCAGCAGAACTGACCTGACCTGTTTAAAGCCAGCAAAAGACTTTTTTTTCCCTTTCCCCCTAAATTCCTTCTTCCTCTCTGTCCTTCTTTCGTTTTTTATTCCTTCTTCCTGCTTTCTTTTATTTATGCTTTTATTTTGCCTTTGTTAAAATTCCTTCTTATCTTTCCTCCGATCTTTTTTTATTCCTTCTTCCTTCCTTCCTTTCCTTTCCTATTCCTCTTTCCTTCCTACCCTTCTCCTTTTTTTTTTTTCTTTCTCCTTTTCCACACGTGAGACAATAAAACCTGGAGCTCTGAAAAGACCAGAGTTAGACCCTGTAGACCCATAAACTCAGCTAAAGACCAGTGAGCTAAGAAGATTAAGGAGAAGGCACCACTGAATCCCACTGGCACTCTACCATAGAAGTTCACACCATAAACCCAGGGAGTAAGAACAGATCAATTTAAGAAGCAGAGGCTACCAAGAAATCTCACAAACAATGGGAAGACAAAGAAATAATCCCTATATGAAAGGAAATGAGGATGCCTCAGAAAGAATGCTAACTGAAATAGAGGCAAGTCAACTATCAGATACTGAGTTCAAAGCAATGGTTATGAGGAAGCTCATTGAGCTCACAGAGAACTACAGAAACTACAGGGAAACTACAATGAACTCGCTGCAAACTACATCAACATGAAAAAGGAAATAGAAACTATCAATAAGGGCCAAGAGGAAATGAAGAATACAATTTCTGAATTGAAGAACACAGTAGAAGGAATCAAAAGCAGACTTGATGAAACAGAGGATGAGATCAGCGAGCTGGAGGACAAAGTAGAAAAAAACACCCAGAAAAAGCAAGAAAAGGAAAAGAGGCTCAGAAAGAATGAAGAGGGGTTAAGGGAAATGCAGGACAACATGAAACACAATAATATTCGTATAATAGGCATACCAGAAAGAGAAGAAGAGCAAGGGATAGAAAACCTGTTTGAAAAAGTAATGATGGAAAATTTCCCTAATCTGATGAGAGAAAAAGTCACACGAATCCAGGAAACACAGAGAGTCCCAAGCAAGAGTAACCCAAAGAGGCCCACTGCAAGACACATCATAGTTAAAATGGCAAATTTCCAAGACAAAGAGAGGATCTTAAAGGCAGCAAGGGAGAAACAGGAAGTAACATACAAGGGAGCCCCAATAAGGTTAGCAACTGACTTCTCAATGGAAACGCTCCAAGCCAGAAGAGAATGGCAAAAAATATTACAAGTAATGAGAACCAGAGGCCTGCAACCAAGACTACTTTACCCAGCAAGGTTCTCAATCAAGATAGAAGGCCAAATAAATAGTTTCCCAGACAAAAGTAGTCTAAAAGAATACAGCTCCACCAAACCAGCTCTGCAAGAGATGCTAAAGGGACTGCTTTAAGGAAAGGAAGGAAAAGAGAAAGACAGAGGAACACAGGCAGGAAAAAATGGCAATGAATAACTACCTATCAATAATAACCTCAAACGTATATGGATTAAATGCTCCAATCAAAAGACATAGAAGAGCTGAATGGATAAGAAAACATGATCCACACATATGCTGCCTACAAGAGACCCACCTCAGGACAAAAGACCCACACAGACTGAAAGTGAAGGGCTGAAAACAAATTTTCCAAGCAAATAGACAGAAAAAAAAAAAAAACCCATGGGTAGCAATACTCATATCAGACAAAATAGGCTTCAAAAGAAGGGCCATAAAGAGAGACCCAGAAGGTCACTTCATAACACTCAAAGGAAGAATCCACCAAGAAGATATAAACATTGTAAATAAATATGCACCCAACATAGGAGCACCCAAATACATTAAGAAAGTCTTGGTGGAGTTCAAGAAACATAGTGAAAGCAACACAGTTATAGTAGGGGACTTTAACGCCCCACTGTCAAAGATGGACAGATCTTCTAAACAAAATATCAAGAAGGATATTGTGTCACTTAACAATACCCTAGATGAAATGGACTTAACTGATATATATAGAACTTTTCATCCCAAAGAATCAAAATACACATTATTTTTTTTTAAATATATTTATTGATTATGCTATTACAGTTGTCCCATTCCCCCCCCACTCCACTCCATCCTGCCCAACCCCCTCCCTCCCACATTCCCCCCCTATAGTTCATGTCCATAGGTCATACTTATAAGTTCTTTGGCTTCTACATTTCCTACACTATTTTTACCCTCCCCCTGTCTATTTTCCACCTATCATCTATGCTACTTCTTCTCTGTACACCTTTCCCCCCCTCTCCCCCTCCCACTCCCTTAATGACAACCCTCATGTTCTAGTTGTTTGCCTAGTTTGCTCTCGTTTTTGTTTTATGTGTAGCCGTTAATAACTGTGAGTTTGCTGTCATTTTTACTGTTCATATTTTTGATCTTCTTTTTCTTAGGTAACTCCCTTTAACATTTCATATAATAAGGGCTTGGTGATGATGAACTTCTTTAACTTGACCTTATCTGAGAAGCACTTTATCTTCCCTTCCATTCTAAGTGATAGCTTTGCTGAATACAGTAATCTTGGATGTAGGTCCTTGCGTTTAGTCTTGGTTAATGTAACTATGATGTGCCTTGGCATGTTCCTCCTTGGGTCCAGCTTCTTTGGGACTCTCTGAGCTTCCTGGACTCCCCGGAAGTCTATTTCCTTTGCCAGATTAGGGAAGTTCTCCTTCATTATTTGTTCAAATAAGTTTTCAATTTTTTGTTCTTCCTCTTCTCCTTCTGGCACCCCTATAATTTGGATGTTGGAACGTTTCAAGGCGTCCGGGAGGTTCCTAAGCCTCTTCTCATTTTTCCAAGTTCTTGTTTCTTCATTCTTTTCTGGTTGAATGTTTGTTTCTTCCTTCTGGTCCACACCATTGATTTGAGTCCCAGTTTCCTTCTCATCACTATTGATTCCCTGTACATTTTCCTTTGTTTCTCTTAGCATAGGCTTCATTTTTTCATCTGTTTTTCGAATAGATTCAACCAAGTCTGTGAACATATTGATAACCAGTGCTTTGAACTGTGCATCTGATAGGTTGGCTATCTCTTCGTCGCTTAGTTGTATTTTTTCTGGAGCTTTGAAGTGTTCTGCCATTTGGGCCATATATATATTTTTTTTTTGTCTTGGCGTGTCTGTTACTTTAAGGGGCGGAGCCTTAGGTGTTCACTGGGGCGGGGTAATGCTGGTGGCAGCGCTGTGACACTGTATGTGGGGGAGGGGCTGAGTGGGAGCAATGGCGCCCGCCTCACTCTCCTCCAGCTTTCAATCTTTCACTCTGCTACCCACAATCAAACTGGGCCACTCTGGTGCTGGTTCCCGAGTAAGTGGGCCTGTGCACACTCTAGGCCCCTGTGGGTCTCTCCAACAACCTCTCCTGTGAGGCTGGGAGTCTCTCCTGCTGCTGCCCCAACCCCCAGGGGCGCTTTCAATCAGAGGTTTGAGGCTTTATTTCCCTGAGCTGGAGCCCTGGGTTACTCAGTCTGCTTCGCTCCCCGCCGTTTGTCCAGTTTATCTGTGGGCGAATGTGGTGCCGCAGGGTGCTACCCACCACTCTGCCTGCCCCGTTCTCCGCCAGTCTGAGTCCAGCCCTCTGGGTTTATCTGTGCAAATGTGGGGCCGCAGGTTCTGCTAGTGCTCGGACTGCCTGCGCCATTTGTCCCACACTCTGCCAGTCTCAGTCCCGCCACAGCCACGCGAGTCCTCTCCACCCCTGTGCCCGTCTCCGCCCCTCCTACCAGTCTGGATGAATGTTTATTTTCTATTTCCTTGGTGTTGGTCCCCCTTGCTGTTCGATTCTCTTGTCAGTTCTGGTTGTGCGAGGAGGCGCAGTGTGTCTACCTATGCCGCCATCTTGGTTCTCCAAAATACACATTCTTTTCAAACGTACATGGAACATTTTCAAAGACAGACCACATGATAGGACACAAAGCAAGCCTCAACAAATTCAAGATAATTGAAATCATATCAGGCATTTTCTCTGACCACAAGGGGCTGAAACTGGAAACCAACCCCAAAGGAAAAAACCCAAAACACTCAAAATCATGGAGGCTGAATAGCATGCTCTTAAACAATGAATGGGTCAAGAACGAGATTAGGGAAGAAATCAAAAATTTTCTGGAAACAAATGAAAACGAACTCACAACAACCCAAAACCTATGGGACACAGCAAAGGCAGTCCTCAGAGGGAAGTTCATAGCAATACAGGCCTACCTTAAAAAGATAGAAACAGTTCAAACAAACAACCTAACCCTACACCTACAAGACTGGAGGAACAACAACAAAGACAGCCCAGAGCAAGTAGAAGGAAGGAAATAACCAAGATCAGAGCAGAGTTAAATTACATAGAGACTAAAAGCACAATTCAAAGGATTAATGAATCCAGGAGCTGGTTCTTTGAAAAGATAATAAAATTGACAAGCCTTCAAGTAGGCTTATCAAGAAAAAAAGAGAGAGGACCCAAATAAACAGAATTAGAAATGAAAGAGGAGAGATTACAACTGATACCACAGAAATAGAAAGGATTGTAAAAAATTACTATGAAGAACTATATGCCAAGAAATTTGAAAACTTAGGTGAAATGGACACATTTCTAGAAAAATACAATCTTCCAAAACTGAATGAAGAATAAGAAAGCCTGAACAGACCAATAACAGCAGATGAAATTGAAGAAGTAATCAAAAAAACTCCCAACACACAATAGCCCTGGACCAGATGGTTTCACAGGAGAATTCTACAAAGCATTTAAGGAAGAGCTAACCCCTATCCTTCACAGACTATTTGAAAAAATCCAAAATGATGGAAGACTCCCAAACCCTTTTGATGAAGCCAGCATCATCCTAATCCCAAAAGCAGATAAAGATACAACGAAGAAAGAAAACTTCAGGCCAATATCGCTGATGAACATAGACGCTAAAATTCTCAACAAAATATTGGCAAACTACATCCAGCAATACATTAAAAAGATCATACACCATGACCAAGTGGGATTCATCCCAGAAATGCAAGGATGATACAATATTTGCAAATCAATAAACATAATACACCACATAAACAAAAGCAAAGACAAAAACCACTTGATCATGTCAATAGATGCAGAAAAAGCATTTGATAAGGTACAACACCCATTTACGATAAAAACCCTTAACAAAGTGGGAATAGAGGGAGCATTCCTCAACATCATAAAGGCCATATATGAGAGACCTACAGCCAACATCATACTCAATGGACAAAAACTTAGAGCTTTCCCACTAAGATCAGGAACTAGACAAGGATGCCCTCTCTCACCACTCCTATTCAACATAGTATTGGAAGTCCTAGCCACAGCAATCAGACAAGAAAAAGAAATAAAAGGCATCCAAATTGGAAAGGAGGAAATGAAACTGTCACTGTTTGCAGATGACATGATAGTGTACATGGAAAATCCTATAGACTCCACCAAAAAACTACTCGACCTAATAAATGTATTTGGGAAAACAGCTGGATACAAAGTCAATACTCAGAAACTAAAGGCATTCCTGTATACCAACAATGAAATTGCAGAAACAGAAATCAGGGAAAAAATCCCATTTGATAGAGCAACAAGAAAAATAAAGTACCTAGGAATAAATCTAACCAAGGAGGTAAAAGACCTGCACTCAGAAAACTACACAACACTGAAGAAAGAAATTAAGGAAGACACAAACAAATGGAAGCATGTACCATGCTCATGGACTAGAAGAATTAACATCATCAAAATGGCCATACTACCCAAAGAGATTTATAGATTCAATGCAATTCCTATTAGAGTACCCATGACATATTTCACAGATATAGAACAAAGATTTCAAAAATTTATATGGAACCATAAACGACCCCGAATAACTGCAGCAATTTTGAGAAAGAAGAACAAAGCAGGAGGGATCACAATACCTGATATCAAACTGTATTACAAGGCCACGGTAATCAAAACAGCCTGGTACTGGCATAAAAACAGGCACATAGACCAAAGGAACAAAACAAAGAGCCCAGAAATAAACTCAAATCTTAACGGTCAATTAATATTTGACAAAGGGGGCAGGAGCATAAAATGGAGCAAAAATAGCCTCTTCAACAAATGGTGTTGGGACATCTGGACAGCTACGTGCAAAAAAATGAGACTCGATCACTGACTTACGCCATACACAAAAATAAATTCAAGGTGGATAAAAGACTTAAATATAAGTCATAACACCATAAAAGTCCTAGAGGAAAACATTGGCAGGAAGATCTCAGACATTCCACAAAGCAACATCCTCACAGACACATCCCCTAAAGCAAGGGACATAAAGGAAAGAATAAACAAATGGGACCTCATCAAAATAAAAAGCTTCTGCATGGCTACAGAAAACAGCATTAAAATAAAAAGAGAACCAACAATATGGGAAAACATATTTGCCAATGATACCTCAGACAAGGGCCTGATCTCCAAAATATATAAAGAACCCACACGACTGCACTCCAGGAAGACAAACAACCCAATTAAAAAATGGGCAAAGGACTTGAACAAACACTTCTCCAAGGAAGACATACAGAGGGCCCAGAGACATATGAAAAGATGCTCAGCATCACTAGCCATCAGAGAGATGCAAATTAAAACCACAATGAGGAACCATCTCACACCAGTCAGAGTGGTCAACATAAACAAATCCACAAACAAATGTTGGAGAGGATGTGGAGAAAAGGGAACCCTAGTGCACTGTTGGTGGGAATGCAGACTGGTGAGGCCACTGTGGAAAACAGTATGGAATTTCCTCAGAAAACTAAAAATGGAACTGCCCTTTGACCCAGCAATTGCGCTGCTGTGATTATACCCTAAGAACCCTGAAACACCAATCCAAAAGAACCTGTGCACCCCAATGTTCATAACAGCACAATTTACAATAGCCAACTACTGCAAGCAACCTAAGTGCCCATCAGCAAATGAGTGGATCCAAAAACAATGGTACATTTACACAATGGAATTCTATGCAGCAGAGAGAAAGGAGCTTATACCCTTTGCAACAGCATGGATGGAACTGGAGAGCATTATGCTAAGTGAAATAAGCCAGGCAGTGAGGGACAAATACCATATGATCTCACCTTTAACTGGAACATAATCAACAAAAGAAAAAAGCAAACAAAATATAACCAGAGACATTGAAGGTAAGAACAATCTAACAATAGCCAGAGGGGAGTGAGGAGGAGACAGTGGGGAGAGGGGATTACAGGAACTACTATAAGGGACAAGTGGACAGAATGGGGGGGGGGGGGGATGGGGGAGGGAGGTGGGTTCAGCTGGGGTGGGGTGGAGAGATGGGGAAAAAAGGCAGACAACTGTAATTGAATAACAATAAAATTTTTTTTAAAATAAATGAAGTACACACAAAAAAAATTCTAAAATAGGTTCTAAAACAAAAATCTGAAGTCATTCCTTACATGGTAAAATGAGACCACTACTTATATTCCTCATAAGGTGAAGGGAAACTCAGCCTCCTATTTATCATTCTAAGCTATTCCAAAAGTTATAAATCTAGAATCAACCTACTATACGCCAACAACTATGTTACCAGGGAATGTGAAAAAGTGACAAAAATCAATCATTGTCCCTTCTATGTAAGGGAAGGAACCTAGTTTTCTTATACATCACTGAATCCCTTATTTGTAGCCCAAGGCTAGTGTTGAAGAAATGTTTATTAACTAAAAAAATACATAAACACTATAGAAGGATAGGGGAAAAAGCTGATTTTAACAAGGAGAATGGAAGTGTCAAAAAAGGACCTCCAGCCCTGGCCTGTGTGTCTCAGTAGACTTGAATGCCAGCCTACAAATCATTCCTGGTCAGGGCACATGGTGGGCTGCAGGCCAGGTCCCCAGCTGGGTGCATGTAAGAAGCAACCAATAGATGTTTCTTTCACTTGCTGATATTTTCCTCCTCACTTTCTCCCTCCTTTCCCCTCTCTCTGAGAATAAATAAATTCTTAAAAAATAAAAAAAGGACTTCCAGGTATAACATTTGAGTCTAGCCTTAAAGGATGTTAAATATTCTCCCAGAACTGGGGTGAAGGGATACAGGGAGGGCATTCCAACAATCAGCATGAACAAAGATAAGGAAGTATGAAAATAAATGGCATATTTGGTTCAGTACTCATATAAGGTAGGTAAGTCTCAGATTATAAAGACCTCCTGTTAGTCTAGTCATTCCACTGTTCATTCTACCAGTGTTTGAAGGCTATTATATTCTAAGTATTTTACTAGGTACTAACAACACGGAAGTAAAAAGACAGTTTCTTCCTTATGGGGCTTATAGTTTCATCCACGAATTCCTTTAAAACAAAGACACAGGATTCTCTATCTACAGATCTCTACCACATCAGCATTGTATTTACTAGAATAGAAAAGAAACTGCTATTTGTCTAACTGAAATTTGATATTTTAAAAGGATAAGCCAACATTAATAACTTAAGAAATATAAACATTCAGTACCTCTTTACAACTGGAGAAAAATACAATACTTTTCTTCTTCAGGTGGCTTCTCAAAAAGGAATACAGTACACTTATTTTTTGCTGCAGCTCACAAACTATGTAGTTCTGTTCCAAAGTGGCAGGGGTGCTTGTGGAAATAAGAGGAGGAAAAACATTAAAAATATGCCATGTTGGTAACTCTGAGATCCATACCAGAAGAAAAACACAAATGTTTACAGTTGCATGCCTCTCAAATACCTACCTACCCTTTTCTCTCTCTCTCTCTCTCTCTCTCTCTCTCTCTCTCTCTCTCTCTCTCTCTCTCTCTCTCCCCCCCCCCAACCCACCCCCTTTCCCTGCGAAAGAGAGCTTACCTTCTCTATTGTCCTTTAGGAAATTAATTCAACACATCACTAAAATACATTCAAAATCCCTTAGAGATTATCTATCAAAAATACACATACATACAGTGGTTGCCTCTGAAAAGGTAGGGTCAAGGATCAACTGAAGGGGCATGAGGGAACTTGCTAATAGTAATCTTCCACATCTTAACAGGGGATTGGGTTACATAGATACACATATTTATCAAAACTCAGCAAATGTACTAATTTGTTATTTCACTCTATGTAAAAATTACATCAAGACAGAAAATATCTGTACACACTGAATACCAGTTAGTGATATGTGCGCTGAAATACCCAGGTTAAGTGTACAGGTGGCTTCAATTTACCGTGAAATGCATCAAAAATGAGATAAGTAGATACACAGTTTAGACAGATTGGATAAATGGATAGTAAATGAATGCTACTACCATTAGGTGGCATGTAGGTAGTAGGTTAGGTGTGAGGTGTTCACTGTAAAATTCTTTCAATTGTGACAAATGTTTGAAATTTCTCACAATAAGATGTTGAAAAGATATACATACATTTACTCTTTGAACTAATAAGCCTACTTTTTGGATTCTATTCCAAAAAAAATATACTGATAAACATACAAAAAAATACAGCATTACTTATAAAGCAAAAAAATGAAAATCAACCCACATGTCCATCACTGGGGAACTTGAGGAATAAACTAGTATATATGTACACAATTAAGTATCATGCAGGTGTAAAAAAGGAATGAACAATCTATCCATATACTGCTGAAGTGACTTCTAGGATATATTGTTAAGAGCAGAATAGTACATAGAATTTGGTATTTGGTACCATTTATCTGGGCTGGGATACACAAAACATATACATATGCACACAAGCATCCTTGTGTGTCTGCTTATAGTTTAAAAAAGAGGGTGACAAACCAAAAACTAAAAATAGATTATCCATAGGGGAAAATACAGAACCGAATTAATTAAATTGGATTTGAAAAACAAATAAGCCTGAAGATGTATCAAGTTGGTAGCTTAATGACAAAGGCATTTCAAAGGAATTTGGATTATTACATTCTTACTGGGATATTTAAGGCAAAAAAGAAATACAAAGGAATCTTAAATGTTCTTAAGTAATCATGTTGTTAGCAACATTACTGGTATTATCCTGACATTTTAGATATACTGATAAATGGAACAAGTAAAATACATTAGGAATGAAGATGTTTGGCATAAGAAAAAAAATACATATATATGATGAGAGACTCAAAAAGACTGAATTTATAAAAAAATGTGTATTTATTTATTCTTACATGTTTAAACTTCAGTCACCTTCAAAGTATTCTTCATTTGATGCAATACACCTATTGAGACATTTTCTCCACTGCTCAAAACAGTTTTTGAACTCATCAATTTTGATGCCTTTTAGTATTTATGCCATTTTTTGTTTCAAACCTCTTCCACATCAGCAAAACATTTCCCTTTGAGGACTTTTTTCATCCAGGGGAAAAAAAAAAACCTCACTGAGGGAAAGATCAGGTGACTAGGGAGGGTGGGGCACGAGGACCATGCTATTTTTGGTCAAAAACTGCCAAACACTCAGTGTAGTGTGAGAAGGTGTGCTCATAAATCACCCATGGCAAAATGGCCAAATATGTTTAAAAAGCCTTTGGAAAAAACATCACTGAAGCCAAATGCAGCCTCTCACAATGCCAGGTGGTACACTGATACAGATGGATTCCTAGAACACTTACCTAGCAGGGGAAGCCTGTACTACAGGGGGCCTGCCTTCCTCCAGAAGATAATTCCAGTTTTTTGGGGGGAGTCCCCCCCTCGTAAAAATCAAAGAGGCTGAGTAAAAAAGGCTGTAATCTTAAATTTGATTTGTAAAGGAAAAAAAGTATTTTCACTTTAAAAAAAAAACTGTCCACTAAAAGCCCTGAACACAATGACCATCTCCCTAGCACCTAGACTATGGTCTCTCAACACAATATCCTGCCAGAGGAATTTCATACGGAATGCAAACCTAAGATGAACCTAGAACACCAGAAAACAGGGAAGCCAAAACTACTGGAATGTGTCTAAAGAATCCAGGTAGCAACTTAAAAAACTTCCCATTAACCAAGTTGGTGCAAGACAACTTGAATATCAAAAATACAGTAATTATTTCTACTGAAGGACAGAAAATATAGTATGTTTAAATGTAAGAGTTAATATCAGTAAATTATTTATCATAAAGTCATTAAGTTTGTTGAGTTCGTTTTAATTTTTTTAAAAACTGCTCACCTTTGGAAAAGTTAGGGAAGCAACTCTTTAGTCTAAATTCTGTTAAGAAAATGAAGCATATATTCTGGTATTCTAACCTTCTTGCAAGAACTGAACCTCAGATAAACAAGTACATAGTATAAGAAAAATTTTTGATATAAAAGTACTCCAATTAAAAAATAAGAGAAGCCACAATTTTGCAGATCCTAATAAAATAACGAGTTAGGGCTGATAAAATTATAAGGTTACAAAGCTATCATTCCTTTCAGAGGGGCTGTTTGTATCAGATTAACCCTTTGGCCTAGTGCAGGGGTATCAAACTCAGTTCACCGAGGGCCACATCAGCCTCTTGGTTGCCTTCAAAGGGCCGAATGTAATTTTAGGACTGTATAAATGTAACTACTCCTTAACAGTTAAGCAAGAGCTCAGCCCTGCCGCCAGGTAGAAACAAGGTGCTAGGCAGGATAAAACAAGGTGGAGGGCCGGATTCTGCCTGTGGGCCTTGTGTTTGCCACCTGTGGCCTAGAGCATTAACTACAAAAGCTGGATTAAAAATAAAACTAAAGGCAATTCCATTTTTAGTTTTTTGAGGAAATTCCATACTGTTTTCCACAGTGGCTGCACCAGTCTGCATTCCCACCAACAGTGCACTAGGGTTCCCTTTTGTCCACAACCTCGCAGGCATTTGTTATTTGTTGATTTGTTTCTGGTGACCATTCTGATCAGTGTGAGGTAGCATCGCACTGTGGTTTTAACTTGCATCTCTGACGGCCAGTGATGTTGAGCATCTTTTCATTTGTTTATGGACCCTCTGTATGTCCTCCTTGGAGAAGTGTCTATTTAGGTCCTTCTCCCATTTTTTAATTGGATTGTCTTCCTGGTGTGAGTTGGATGAGTTCTTTACATATTTTGGAGATCAAACCTATGTCCGCTGTATCACTGGCAACTATTTCTCCCATACGGTCGGTTCCCTTTTCATTTTGATGATGGGTTTCTTTAGCCGTGCAGAAGCTTTCTAATTTGATATAGCCCCATTTGTTTATTTTTTTTCCTTTATCTCCCTTGCCCTAGGAGATTTATCTACAAAAATATTGCTACATGGGATATCTGAAATATTCCCGCCTGTGTTTCCTTTAGGACTTTTAAGGTATAATGACTTATATTAGGTCTTTTATCCATTTTGAGTTTATTCTGGTGTATGGTGTAAGTTGGTGGTCTAGTTTCATTTTTTGCATGTGCCAGTCCAGTTCTACCAACACCATTTATTGAAGAGGCTATTTTTATTCCATTGTATGCTCCTGCCTTCTTTGTTGATCCAACAATTCCACTGCTGGGAATATACCCTAAGAATCCTGAAACACCAATTCAAAAGAACTTATGCATCCCAATGTTCAAAGCGGTGCTATTTACAATAGCCAGGTGCTGAAAACAGTCTATGTGCCCATTAGTAAAGAAGTGGATCAAAAATCTGTGATACATTTACACAATGGAATACTATGCAGATGAAGGAAAGGAGCACCTACCTTTTGCAACAGCCTGGATGGAACTGGAGAGTATTACGCTAAGTGAAATAAGTCAGTTGGTGAAAGACAAATACCATATGATCTCACCTATAAGAGGAACCTAATGAACAAAAATAAACTAACAAGCAAAACAGAACTAGAGGCATGGAAACATGGAACAGACTGACAGCAACCAAAGGTGGGGGAGGATAATGGTGGAAAGAAGGGGAAGGGACTAGTCAAAGAACATGTATGAATGATCCATGGACATGGACAACAGTGTGGGAACTGACTGTGGGAGTGGGGTAGACTGAGAGGTAGAGGGCAAAGGAGGAAAAATGGTATAACTGTAATAGAATAAAAATATATATATATATATATCCTAAGTAATAAATAAATAATAATTTTAAAAAGAAAACTGTAGGCAGCAGATAGTAACCAGGGCAGCTAGGAGGTGCTGAAGAGAAAATGCAAATGCCTTGGTACAAGCCCCATATTACTCTCCACTTACTTCTCCCTCAAAGCATCTGTTGATTTTCAAGATAGATGAGAGATAAAGGGGCAGCCTTTGGCCTAAATACATTTCAAGATCCTAGACAAGGAACCATGAAAAAATGAATCTGAAATTCTTCATACAATTCTCCCAAGAGTATGTCAACTCCTAAAACTCAGCACACACAAGACAAAATCAGTGAAAAACATGCAAAAAATAACAACGGGGAAGCTCAGAACTGAGCAGAGACCCTGGCTGTCTCACAGTGTCATTGAGTTCAGAGCCTGCCAAGGTGAAGGGCTCTGGTAAATTCCCCTTTTAGTTGAGACCCCCAGAAGGGCTAGGTCTCTGAGCCAGGGCTATACCCCAGGACTAAAGGTAAAACAGAAACAGAATATCCCCAGTCTAAAAGCCAGGCTAGCCCAGATCAAAGTTCTTACCACATTTTTTGCCACAAAGACTTCATTTCTGGTTCTGCTAAGAACTGAAGATAAGAAAATCTTAAAAACCACATACTACCTTCAAAGGAACAAGAGAACTGTCAGTTGCCTTTAACAAAAAAAAAAAAAAAGGAAGTTGGAATACAATAGAAAGATATCCTTGAACTGAATAGAGAAAAAAAAAATACCAAGATATCCTTCAAACATAAAAATAAAATAATTTTCAGAAAAGTCAAAACAGAATTTTCACTGATAAACCTGAACTATAAAAAATTCTTTGAGCACAATATATGAAATAAAACACACTAGAAAAGAATAAGTATTTGGATAAGTCTAAAAAACGGTGATGTTTCAAACAGTAATAATAATGGCTTATGGAGCTTAAAATTAGTGAAATTAAAATACTTCACCATGAAGGCACATTGAAAAGGAGTCAAGAGACTTAAATAATAGGCTAAGTTAAATAAGTAAATTCAATCCTCCAGTAAGCAAAGTCAATCCTCCAGATTAAATAAAAATAGAACCATATGCTCTTACAAAGACAAATCTAAAAATAAGGGCATACACAATGTAGAAAGTAAAGGAAAAGATTCACCAACCAAATACTAACCAAAAGAAAGTTGCTATAGGCAGATTAATATCAAACTAGAGTTAAAGGCAAAAGCTACTAGTAAAGGTAAAGAGGAACACTTGTAATGAATTATGACTCTAATTAACAGGAAATGAAATATTAAATTTGTATGCACCTACTAATATAAGCTCAAAACATCCATCTCAAATTAAAATGTTTCATAATTCACCACAGAATCAAACATATTCCCTGTAAAACACAGCAAATCAACTGCAGTCCAAAGACAACTATTTTCTTTAAAAAGATGTGGAAAACCATCTTGTCACATACAGAATACATATATAAAGAAAACACACTAGTATACTTTCTTAGTATATTCTGATATACAACTTCAGAAAGATCTACAGTTTAACTTAGTTTTATGATCCTTCACAATTTGAGAGTAAATACTCTATGCCTTAAAATTTTCCTGACTCTATTCCCGACTATAATTTCTCATGGTATATTAACCAAATTGCTAAGTTGCTAAAGGGGAAAATTCAATGATGACATTAGATAAAAATTCATAACAGCATCTGCTTTTTGTAGAATTTCTGGAAATTCTGAGATTACAGAGCACTATAGTCATTATCATATAACCAACAATTTTAATAAATTAGGTCATTTAAAGATCTGCACTCCAAAATGTTTTCTGAAAGCCAAACTTTTTACAAATGATGGATGGAACAGCATTTTGAAAATCATTTATGAAATAATCTTTGGATTTAGTTTTTTCGGAAACTACAGATAATAACCACCTATTATCTACAGAAATTGGGAACGGGGATAATATGTATAATTAACCTGATATAAATTACAAAAGATTTTAGAGGCCATTAATGATTGATAAATTAGTGCATGGTAAAGACACTAATGTGTTCTGAAAATAGGCAGACAGCAAATAGCAAAGAGAGCGAAGAAGAAAATCAAAATACCTAGTCTTTAGATTTTCAAATTAATTGTACCAAGAATTTCAACAGTTATCTCAATACAATTTTACAGAGACCAATGTGTACTCAATAGTAAACCAAGGAGGAAACTATACCTCAAGTATCTCTTGCTATGTCATTCCTGAGTTCTTGATAACCAGAGCTACCAGTACTCAGATTCTCCTAAGTTTATCCATTAGGATCACCTGGAAGCGAAAAACTTTGCCTCTTAGGCTTTTTCTAACCCTAGACTACTATGAGCTAGGTCAAGGTCATGGTGGCACTGAATGTCCATTTCCCCTCTGTTTAAAGATTTTCCAAGAGGATAACCCAATTCATGTTCCTAATATATTCCTTTTTAGACTAACATTCCATAGCAATAAATGAAAAGTTAAGATAGAGATAATGGTAGAGACAATGTGGGCTTCAATGTACATGTCTGTCAAAGGTCTTCATCGTGGCAATGTGACAGGTGACAGCAAATGTGACCCACCAATGGAAGCAGCTGGCTTCACAGCTCAGGTGATTATTCTCAACCATCCAGGCCAAGTCAGTGCTGGATATGCACCTGTGCTGGATGGTCACACAGCTCATATTGCTTGCAGATCTGCTGAGCTGAAGAAGACTGATCATTGATCTGGGAAAAAGCTGGAAGATGGCCCAAAGTTTTTGAAATCTGGTGAGGCTGCCATCGTCCATATGGTTCCTGGCAAGCCCATGTGTGTCTCTTCACTATCCTCCTCTGGGCCACTTTGCTGTTGGTGACGTGAGACAGACAGTTGCTGTTGGTGGCATCAAAGCAATGGACAAGAAGGCATCTGGAGCTGGCAAAGTCACCAAGTCTGCCCAGAAAGCTCAGAAGGCTAAATGAGTATTAGACCCAACACCTGCCACCCCAGTCTTAATCAGTGGTGGAAGAAAAGTCTTAGAACTGTTCGTCTCAATTGGCCACTTAAGTTTAATACTAAAGGACTGGTTAATGATTACAATCTATCATATCATAAAACCTTCAGAAGGAAAGGAGAATCTTTTGTGGACCATTTGGTTTTTTTGTGTGTGGAAGTTTTTAAGTTATTAGTTTTTAAAATCAGTACTTTTTTTCAGTATTTTTTAGTGATTATGCTATTACAGTTTTCCCAATTTTCCCCCTTTACCCCCCTTTGCCCTGCCCCCCAACCCTCCAGCATTCCCCCCCACTTAGTTCAAGACAGGAGATTGTACATATAAGTTCTTTGAGTCCCCCGTTTCCTATGCCTTTTTTTCTCTCTCCCCATCTAGTTTATGCCTAGTAATTATGCTTCTTCTTCCCTGTACCTTTTCTCCTGTTTTCGTCCCCTTCCCCTCCCCACTGAAATCCCTCCATATGATGTCCATTTCTCTGATTCTGTTCCTGTTTTAGTTGTTCTCCTACTTTGTTTTCGTTGTTTTTTTTAATTTTTATTGTTATTCAATTACAGTTGTATGCCTGCTTTTCTTTTCTTTTAGGTTCAATTGTTGATAGTTGTGAGTTTGTCATTTTGCTGTTCACATTTTTGTTCTTTTTCTTAGATAAGTCCCCTTTAGCCTTTCATATAATAAGGGCTTGGTGATAATGAACTCCTTTAACTTGACCTTATCTGGGAAGCATTTTATCTGCCCTTCCATTCTAAATGAAAGCTTTGCTGCAGAGTCATCTTGGATGTAGGTCCTTGCCTTTCATGACTCTCAATACTTCCTTCCAGCCCCTCCTTGCCTGTAAGGTTTCTTTTGACAGATCAGCTGATAGTCTTATGGGAACTCCTTTGTAGGTAACTGTGTCCTTTTCTCTTGCTGTTTTTAAGATTCTCTCTTTATCTTTAATCTTGGGTAACTTAATGATGATGTGCTTTGGTGTGTTCCTCTCCGGGTTCAACTTCTTTGGGACTCTCTGGGATTCCTGCACTTCCTGAAAGTCTATTTCCTTCACCAGATTGGGGAAGTTTTCCTTCATTGTTTGTTCAAATAAGTTTTCAATTTCTTGCTGTTGTTCTTCTCCTTCTGGCACCCCTATAATTCAGATATTGGAACATTTTAGGTTGTCCCAGAGGTTCCTAAGTCTCTCTTCACTTTTTTGAATTCTTGTTTCTTCATTCTGTTCCAGTTGGATGTTTATTTTTTCCTTTTGTTCCAAATTGTTGCTTTGAGTCCTGGTTTCCTTCCTGTCACTGTTGGTTCCCTGAATATTTTGCTTTATTTCATTTTGGGTATCTTTCATTTGTTTTTTTCATTTTTCGACCAAGCTCAATCAGATCTGTGAGCATTTTACTAGGGCCTTAAATTCTCCATCAAATAGGTTGGCTATCTCCTCATCACTTAGTTCTCTTTCTGAGGTTTTGCACTTTCTTTCATTTGGGCCACATTTCTTTGTCTTGGCGTACCTGATAAGTTGTAAGGGGGCGGGGCCTTAGGTTTTCACTCAAGCTGCCCTGGGACTGTCTATGGAGGAGGGGCTAGAGAGGTAACAGTGCAGCTCGCCTGCTCCGCTCTAGGGCAGTTTCCATCGAACTCTCCTGTGAGACTGGAAGTTTCTCCCACTGTGGTAGTCCACAGTGAGCTCTGAGATTCAATTTCGTCTTCAGCCAGCACCCCAACCCACCTGGTAGAATGCCTCACCTCAGTTTTTCTGAGCTGGCCTGGCCTGCAAGGTCCACCGCTTTACTGATCTGGTTGTTCTGGTTGATTTTTTCTTTAAATCCTTGGTTGTCGGAGTGCCATGCAGTTTGATTTTCTGGCGCTTCTGGTTGTTTATTGATTTTAGATTGGTTGTTATCCTCCTTTTGGTTGTGTGAGGAAGAGTAGGGTTTCTACCTACGCCTGCATCTTGGCCAGAACTCCAGATATCAAAATCAGTACTTTTCAATGGAAATAACTTGACCAAAATCTGTCACAGAAGTTTGAGACCCATTAAAACAAAGTTTAATTGAGAAACCTATGCGTTCTTCAATCAACAGTGTAACCTTCTTTCATAATACTTAGATTAAAAGACTTAAGAGTAGCCCATAACCTATTTCTGGTGTTATATTTGCTAATAACTGAGAATTGGATAATTCTGTTAGAGTTTTCATTTTTTTCCGTGTGGGAGCTTTTCTTTTTCACTTTAGCCTAAGAGGAGGAATCTGTTTACATAGTAAAAGCTACAGGAGAGACTCTGTTGCAACACTAAATAGGTTAGGACAGATAAAGGAACTGTTTATGTGTAAGCCAATTTAAAAAAGGCCAAATTCTGGTATATTAAAGTCCAAGTGTTTCATACAAAAATTTTGTACTTAACATCAATATTGAGTAAATGTTATGTTATGATTTATTGATTTGTTATGTAAATACTTATTTGTTATGTCAAATGCTAGTTTCCATTTGTACTGAAATGTGAATTCACGTTTACAAATGATAAGATAGTTTAAAGAACTTAAAATGAGGCTTAAACAGTACTGAGCACTGTCTTGCTACAGTTAATTGTAACTAGATTCTAGGAAAAATAAATGATACTGGAAGTTGGAAAAAAAAAAAGAAAACCATATTTCCCTAAACCCATTTACACATATCATTCACACATTTGCTCTCCCTCTTTTATACTTTTTACTGTCACATAAACACATACCTTACTTTCCAGTTTTTAGTGAAACCAAGATGAAACAATAGTTGCTGGGACATTTGAAACAGAAAGGTACTTTGCTAAATATTAATGCATTTTTTTAAAAATGTGTTCCATAGCACATTAGTCCTGTATATACAATACAGCTATAAAAAAATGACTCCAGACCTAAATAATTTTGGTAAATGTAGGAAGCTATATTCATCTCCCACTGCTTTGAAGAGTCACAATGTCTATAAAAATACTAAAGGTTCTGAGAAGTCTTGAAGAACACTGTTTTACTTTAAATCAATATTTGCTATTTTTCTATAGAGGAATGCATTCCCCTGTACCATCCATTTTATGGAGGACTGTTGGTGAATAAATACCTATTAATATCTTATGAAAAAAATGTTTGCTCCCCAGACTACATTTTGGAAAATCTTCATTAGCATGTTCTCACATTTAAATAGAGAATTTAAATTAAGTTTATTAATATATTTACTATGCTTTGCCTATCTAATTACACACAAAATCGTATTTTCTTTCATAGGAAACTGGTATTAATTTGAAATGCCAAATTCTTAAACTAAAAAGAAAGAACATTGGTTCTAATTGTATCAAATATGGTTTCAAATAGTACATACCTGTATTTTGCTTTTTCATGAACCCAGACATACTCAGGGTTTTTCAAACTCAAGCGTGCAAGGTCCTTTACAGACTTGGTTTGTGTTGCCGAGAAAAGCAAAGTCTGACGTTTCTTGGGAAGATTTTCAATAATAGCATTCATAGTATCAGCAAAGCCCATATCCAAGATTCTATCTGCTTCATCAAGAACTAAAATGGAAAAAGGCAAGTTGAATTACATTTAAAATAGACATTAGGCGAAATGCAATGTGGTACCCTGGATTGAATCCCAGAACAGAAAAAGAACATTAATGGAAAAACTGGTAAAATCCAACTAAAGTCTGCAATTTATATAATGTACATCTCTTACTTTTCACAAAGGTCCCACAGTTATATAAAGATACACTAGAGGAAATTGGGGGAAGGGTATAGAGTGACTCTGTATGATCACTGCAACTTTTCTATAAATGACTTTTCTAGAATGATTCCAAAATAAAAGCTGATTTAAAGAATACACATTAGGTATATCGGTGGTACCTTAAAAGAAAAAAAGAATCTTAGCAGTGTCACATAGTGAAGTATCTAATTTCATATATGAGTCTTCCAAACAATTTTGATTTTTTAAAAAAATCTACCTGTCCTCTCTGGGTTTAGAACCCAAATGCCAAAAAATTGTTTCAAGTTATTTCTCAAGTTGTTTTTCGTCAAAATATTTATTGAATAAAACATTTCCATCATTAAAACTTATGAGGGCTCTCTCTTGAGTTTTTTCCATTAGAAATTCATTAGACTCACCTAACATTTGGAGATTAGTAGCATGAAAACATATTGTTTCATCCATGTGTTGAAGAAGCCGACCCGGTGTGCAAACCAGTATATTTATGTTATTGATCCTCTCAGCTTCATGTTTCAGATCCTGAAAACAGTTGTTTCTTTTGATTACACAGACACATCACTGAGCAGCCCGTGTCGCAAAACTATAAAAGCCATCTGCATATGGCATTTTATCATAGCAATGTAAGGTACTCTAGAAGTATATGTAACTTTTATTTTTACAGCACATCCAAACTTCTGGGCCAAATATAAGTTCTTAGTGAAAACCTAAAGAGCCCCGAATTCCTCTAGATTCTTAATCATATGCAGGATTTTGAGGCCATGAAAAATATGAATGTTACAAGTCTTAATCTCCTCTTAGAACTGCAACAACCAACTTACTGACACCACTCACTGCACTTTGCAGACTGGGAGACTCTAGCAGAGACAAACATTCCAGGTATAACAGAAGGTAGAGCAGAAGTTGAGCCGCTGGTTTTACCATGACCTAAAATAAAAATTCCTCAAAACTATATATTCCTGCCCTGGCTGGTGTGGCTCAGTGGACTGAGTGCCAACCTGTGAACCAAAGGGTCACCGGTTCGATCCTCAGTCAGGGCACATGCCTGGGTTGCGGGCCAGGTCCCCAGTTGGGGCATGCAAAACACAACCACACATTGATGTTTCTCTCCCTCTTTTTCTCCCTCCCTTCCCCTCTCTCTAGAAACAAATAAAATAAAATCTTTAAAAAAATTTTTTTTCTTCCTTTCTTCTGCTGCTGACTCAGCAATGTTCTGAATTATTCAACTTCTCAGATACCGCATTTTGCCATGTATACTGCACTCCTGTGTATAATTCGCACCCACATTTTTTGTCCAAACTTTCAGGGAAAAAATCTTGCATTCTAATTCTTTAATTCATTTTTTATTTATTTATATTTAGAAACAAAACCAATTATCGTATTCCAGGGTATTATTTTGCATACAGATATCGTTACTGCTTTCTAGAGTTATACTTTTAACGCATAAGCATAAATAAAAGAATTACAAACATTTATGTAGCTATACAATTAGTATTACCCATGTATAATCCACATCCTTATTTTTCCCCTCAAAAATTTGGGCAAAAAAGTGCACATTATACACAGCAAAATACAGTGCCTTATTAAAAGGAATTAGTCTACATACTGAAATGGTAACTTTCCCCACATACACTAACAAACAGATTTATAGGATGGTTAAAGTAAATGAGTCTCAGAGCTTGATCAATTCAGATACCCTGACTACACGGACTTTCTAGACCTACAAAACTGACAACCAGACTCTCAATGACAATGACTACATCTGGATGCTACTACCCCTATCTAGGGGGCCAGCCTATCTATTAAGATGAATCTCCCACTTCTTCCAGTCAACTGCCACAGTGCTCCAACATAAGGTATAGAACAAAAGAAATAAGGACAAGGACAAAAGGACAAACCTTCCCACCAATGATGAGACCAGCAGAAAAGTCATGATTCTTTCCTACTTTTCGGAGAACCTCAAAGGTCTGATATGCTAGCTCCCTTGTAGGTGATATAATCAGAACCCCCAGCCCATCTGCTGAGGTCCATTGCAGACGATATAAGGCTTCCAGCACCTGAAAAAAAAATTCATGTTCAGCAAGTCCTTAAAGAAGACAACCTTTTGATTCCTGAATCAACCTTGCCCTTCCAAATCAAAGGCACCTTCCAAAGAGAAGGCATACCACACACAAGTATTATCCAATCAGAAAGAAGAAATTGCTTACTTTGTTTTTCCTTCTACCCACCAGAAGCGTCCTCCACCAAGTCATAAAAGGAAGAGAAAAGAAGCCCCACAGCAGCTCGGCTGCTGTCAGAGCCATGCCATGAGTGAAAAGTATGTGCAGCCCACAAACCGTTAGAACAGATTTCAGAAAAATAAGTGTCACCATTTTCTGAGCAGAAACCACATTAAAATAAACTCACATCTTTGCAGCTACTATAGTTATAGAGTGACAATTTTCCAGTTGTAGAGTGACATCATTATAAAAATTAGGATTTAAGAGAAAAATGGTTTGGCAATACTAGGAACAAAAACTTAAATGTGATTATTTCTGAGCCAATTATTTTGTAGGAACTAAATTATGAAACTAACTGCATAACAAATATAAATGAATTCCTAACAGGCTCTATTGTTTTAGTACTCTAAAGGACAGGTATCAATGTCCCATAAAATTCTCAAGGAGTGACCCAATATTCTCAAAGTGAGCATATTTCAATTTTATCCTAAAGAAATGGCAAATATAAATGTAATTGGTAGGTTTGTGAGGAGCACAGAAACAGTATCCCTTGCCAGTCTTACAGCAGAGCAGAACCATTCTAACCACCACCCTGGAACAGCCCACATCTTCAGAATGTAATGGCTTGTCAAGGCACAATAATTCATTTAATAAGTTATTGACTGCTCACATGTACAAGGTGCTATGTAAGGACCTGGGTGAAGAAGAACACACCTGTCTGATAAAGCTTGCGTTCTAGCCAGGGAAGTTGAAAATGGAATAACTCTTGACATAATTGAGTATTTCTATCTAGGCACAAAATGTTTTAAAATCACATAATAGAGAATCTGATCCCATATGAATAAACTACTCACTGGAACAAGGAAAGCCAAAGTCTTGCCAGATCCAGTTTTGGCAGCTCCAAGAACATCTTTACCTTGCAAAGCCAACCCAATGGTCTGCTTCTGTATCTCGGTTACCAGACGGTACTGGGCTTCTTGCAAACCTGCAAGTGTGAAGAGAAGGAGAATGACACTTTAGAAAAATTCCTGTAGAATTATGGGCTGAACTGTGCACCACCCCCTTATATGTTGAGGCCCTTACTCCCCCCACCCCAGTACTTTAGAATGTGACTGTATTCAAAGACAGTGCCTTTAAGAGGTGATTGAGGCCCTCAATAGGTAGATCAGTTGGTTAGAGAGTGTCACCCTAACACACCAAGGTTTCAAGTTCAATGCCTGGTCAGGGCACACACAAGAATCAACCAATGAATGCATAAGTAAATGGAACAACAAATCGATGTTTCTCTCCCCCCTCCTTCCTCTCTCTCTAAAATCAATCAGTAAAATAATAATAATAATAATTAAAGAAAAGGTGATTGAGTCAAAAATAGCCCATTTGGGTGGACCCTAATCCAATCTGACTGGTGTCCTTATAAGAACAACAAATGTGGACAGAGACACTAGGGATGCGACTGCACAAAGGGCCACCCCCATGAAGAGGCAGCAAGAGGGAAGCCATCTGTAAGCCAGGAGGAGGGCTTCTGTACACCACTAGGACCCTCGGAAGAAAGCAATCCTGTCAGCATCCTGATCTTTGGACTTCCAGCCTCCAAAACAGAGAAAAAAATATCTTTGTTTAAGCCATCCAGTCTGTGGTATTTTGTTCCAGTAGCACCAGCAAACCAATAAAAAAGGTGTCACATTTTTTGTTTGTTCTCTAGCTTATTTTAACATCCTTAGGTTTCATTTTAATTATACAGAAGCCCTAGTCTCTTGTTTTTTCACTACTGTTCATTAACTACTCCAGAAAGGACAATAATAACAAACTAGTAAAACTTAAATGAATTAATATTGTTTCTTGTAGGTTTTTGTGATATTAAAAATGACTTGCCATAGTAAGATTTTTCAGGCTGAACTTTTTCTAAACCTTTTGCCATTTATAAAAAGCATCTAAGTTCTTTGCGAGGGTACTAGATACCAAGTTCCAACAAACCAGCAGCTGCAGTTGCTGCAGTCCTGTCTTCAGCTTCACGATGTTTCCATTGGCCAATAACCTGCTAAGTCGTCTCCCAGTTCAAAGCATTCAGCAAATAACGGCAAGGCAGATGCACCAGAACGGACACCTGACTCCCATGACAAATATGGTAATGCTGTCGTAGCTAGTGGAGCTGTTGAGAGCTAGACAATTATAAGCATTGCTAAGCAGAAAACCTCTTGAAGGTCACTAGAATGGATAAGGAAGAGAAACAAATCGTCATCTGAAATAAGCTTATCAACAGGAGACAGACAGATAGTTCCTCCTGAACCCAGAGCAAAACTCCTCCAGAGCTCAGAGCTATGCAGAGATAACAGCAACTCCTGCTTTTGTAACTTGCTTGCTTGCTTCTCACTGTATAAAAGAGCTAGCCTGTGAGCGTTTGGCGCGGCTCTCATCTGCAGCTCTTCTGAGCAAGTGTCTCCGGGACACATCGAGAGTCCGCCCCTGCGCAGGTTAAAAGAGTTGGCCATTAAAGTAACATCTCTGTAAACGTCCTGAAAGTCTCCGAACATCTGTTTCTTGCGTCAGTGGGTGCAACATTTTGGAGGCCCCAGCGGGATTCTCCCTAGGTGGAGGTCTGGTTCGGAAACTGAGAGGAGGACGCTGGCTCGAGCCAAGTAAGTATCTGGGAGGATCCTCTGTCTGTATCTGGGCTCCGGAGCAAAGTATTGCCTGAGGTGGTAGGCGGGACGCCGCTGTACCCCACCCAGGCCACCCAGGCCACCCCGGCCGGGACGCCGCCTGGGGCCTGGTTTCTGTTCTGTTCAGGTTGTGACCGGTCACGTCAGGGCTCGCAGCGAAGCGCAGCGGTGTGTCTGAGTATGAGTGCGGCCGCTTTGTTTGAGCGTGTGAGGACAGAGTGTGTGGCTCCACGGGCAACAGCCTACGGAGCGTGCGTGGGTCCTAACCTGCGGTTCCTTAGTCTGTCATACGGCATAACGGCTGGGAGTTTAACCCGGACTCTACGCGGGCAGCCTTAGCTAAGACAGACCTAAGTCCTCGCGAGAGGAGAGGCCAGGCGGACGAAGTGAAAGTAAATTGTCATTTCTGTTTGTTTTGTTTTGTTTGTTTGTCTCAGTTATGTGAAACTAACCCTTATGAAAATGGGCCAGCGGGAGTCCACCCCAAACTCCCTGCTTGATTGCATCTTGAATAACTTTTCTGATTTCCAGCGCCGTGCACGCGGCTACGGGAGCATGCAGCTCGATCCGGAGTTCCTGCAGACTCTTTGCCAGCTAGAGTGGCCGACTTTTGGTGTCGGATGGCCTGCAGAGGGGACTTTCGACCTCCCGGTATTGTTTGCAGTTCAGGCCACAGTTTATAGAGCCCCACACCCTGATCAGATAGTTTACATCGATGTGTGGGTAGACATAGCCCCAGACAAGCCAGGCTATATTCAGAAATGTCTAAGAAGGAGTGCCTCCTGCGGAAGAACGGTTCTGTTAGCCACGGGAAGAGGAAACAAAAGGAATTCCCGGAGCCCTCCGCGCCCAGAGGGCGGAGGGTGCCTAAACTCTACCCCCCCCCACTACCAGGACCTGGGGAGGACATCTTAGACCCCTTGAATGCGCTCCCTCCCTACCCTAGGAGGGAAGTACCGCATTCTACCCAGCCGGAGGAGGGAGGGACACTCGGGAGCCTTCCTCACACCCGAGGGGGAACTAGATAAGGGGAGGAGGCTCCAGTATCCCCAGCACCTCCGGCACTTCTGCCACTCCATGAGGCACCGCCCTGACCGGGTGCCCCTGCCGGAGCACCCCCTCGGTTGATATATCTTCCTTTCTCCACTAGTGATCTATATAATTGGAAACATCGGAACCCCCCGTTTTCTGAGAAACCTCAGGGTTTAATCTCCCTCCTGGAGACCATTTTTAGAATGCACCAGCCCACTTGGGATGATTGCCAGCAGATCTTACAGACCCTCTTTACCTCAGAGGAGAGGGATAGAATACTCTCAGGGGCCGCCAAGGCAGTTATGGGGGAAGAGGGAGAGACTGCGGCGGGAAGGAGGGAGGTGGAGGATATCCTGCCCAGTCAGCCCCCTGACTGAGACCCTAACACGAGCGGGGGAAGGGACGCGCTCCTTCAGTATCGCAGGGCTCTGTTGAGGGGATTAAAGGCAGCCGCTAGGAAGCCCACCAATTTTAGGAAGATTAGTGAAGTGATCCAGGGGAGGGAGGAATCTCCCGCTGCTTTCCTAGAAAGATTACTAGAGGCAGGTGTGGGAGTTCTTGGGAGCAGTAGGATATTGCCACCTCTGGATTCTAGGGTTTGCAGAATTGGCTAAGCCTCTCCATGAACTTACGAGGGGAAAAGAGGGAAATATAACTTGAACTGAAAAAGAGAACCGAGCCTTTGTGGCGCTTAAGGCAGCTTTGGTATCTGCACCTGCATTGGCTTTGCCAAATTTAGGAAAGCTGTTCCAACCGTGGCAGAAAACGGAGGCATTGCAAAGGGAGTGCTGAGCCAGGCTTTAGGACCCTGGGGAAGGCCTGTAGCCTATTTGTCCAGGAGATTGGACCCAGTAGCCTCAGGGTGGCCAGCCTGCTTGCGAGCTCTAGCTGCCACAGCCATGCTAGTGAAAGAGGCCAGCAAGCTCACCCTTGGACAGAATTTGCAGATAATTGGGGAGCATCATATAGAGAGAATTCTGAAATCCTCTCCTGATCGCTGGTTGTCTAATGCACGGCTAACTCAGTACCAGGTGCAGTTGCTGAATCCCCCAGCAGTCCAGTTCCTGAAAAGCGCAGCCCTGAGTCCAGCCACCCTGCTGCCAGCCCCTGATCCAACCATCATGCATAGCTGCCATGAAATATTAGAGCGGATCACAGGCGTGCGCCCAGACTTGCGGGATGAGGCATACGAAAAACCAGAGCTCATTCTGTTCTCAGATAGCAGTAGTTTCCTTAGGGAAGGGCAGCCCTACGCGGGGGCTGCAGTAACCACAGAAACTGAAGTCATTTGGCAGCAAGCCCTGCCAAAAGGAACTTCAGCCCAGAGGGCAGAGTTGATAGGGCGTTTGCAAGGTCTAATCTTCAGAAAGCTGCAGGATGTCCCTGCATATCTAGGGGCTTTGAGTAGAAGATGCCTGTACTGGTAGGGACTTTTAGCTACCACGGATTGAGTTTAACCACTGAGTTTAAGTACAGTCCTTCCCAGGGTGGGAAAGGAGCAGGGATTAAAGGTAAACTGTAGTTAAATCTAGATAGGCAAAAATATATAGAAAGGTTGTGAAAGTTTTAAACCTGGAGGAAAGGAAACCTCAACTACTTGTTTTCTGGTTTTATAGGAATGTAGTTTCATTTTGCTTCCGTTTCTGATCAGAAACCCCCTGTATCTGAAGACCTAGTTAGGGTCACCTGAAGACCTAGCGAAGGTTGCCTGTAACCGGTTAAAGAGAATGCCTTTGCCACTCGGGACCCAGGAAGGGTCATTTAGGCCTGATGTGTGTTTCAGCCTGAGGCAAAGGAGCATGTCTCTGCCAAGAGACCGGACCTGAATAGCATGTCTCTGCGGAGGCCCCAGTAGACGCACTGGTGCAAGAGGATGCCTCTACCTGTGTACTGTTCTTATAGAACTCTGTCTGTGTTTTAGATTTTGTTCTGTATCTTCTCTGAAAAGAAAATTGAGGATTCCAGGGATAGTAAAACTTCACACTCTGTAGGAAAGTGAACAAGGGAAAGTGCAAGATATATAAATGAAGAAGGTGTATGAAAGGATATCAGAAAGGAAAGGATTTTCCTTTGCACTTGGTATTTTTCTCCCTATCTGATCCCTCCAGAATTTGGCATTCTGAAGGAGTGAGTAATGACATAAGGTTTCTCTGCATAAATCCATTAAGACCAGTCATTAATAGTGGTTTGTTAACTGATACTTTGACTGGAATGTCACGCCTGAAGGAGGCATGTCTGGGTTCTGGTTGTCACCAGGAAGCCCTGAGGAACTGGGATTGACTTGCGAAGCTAGCAAAAGCCCACGAGAAGAAGCCTGGTACCTTGGTTAATTGTGCGGTTCGTGGCAGTCTTTCCAGGGAAGGAACGAAGGTTGCTTTCCTGAAAGATGGCTAGAAAGGAACCTGTAGGCACAACGGAAGCCTCAAGGATTTAAGTAAAATGCCTGGTACAGGCGAAGCCAGGTGGCAGATGTGTGGCTCTGCTTCTGTGCCCTGAGGGGCAGACTAAAGTCAGTCTAAAGGTTCCCTGAGTGAGTTCCAGCGGAGAGAACTTAAAGATCATAGGCAATCCAGGCTGCTCTTGGTATGTTTATGCAAACAAACAGGCAGAATTAAAAGTTGGACTCAAAGTAGTCTCTTTAATAATGATGAGGGTGATCTTAGGGAGAAAAATCATAGTCTAAGGAAAATCACAATGCTCAGTATTAGATATTAGAATCATGCAGCTAACTGTCTTAAAAGTCTGTTTTCATTTGAAAGTTAAAACTGGGTTTGTAATATCATCAAAGATGTTCAATTTATAGGCACGAAGGACCTGTCAAATTGCCACTGTTAGATGTCGTTGCAGCAAGGGCCTTGCAACTGAATGTCTTCCCAAAAGACAGTCTCACCAGCATAGAGACTGGCTTAGGAGTGGTTGTGTAAATTAACCTGTGTGTTCCTCCTTCTGTTTTCATAGGGCGTGGGACTATGGCCTTATTACCTGAGCAATTGGTTGCAGTATAGGCCTCACTTAAAGAGCCCACCTTCATCATCTCCCCCTAAGACTCAACTAGTTTAGTTAAACTAGGTAGTTTGGTTAGTGAAGGGTTCAGGAGGTCTGTAGGCTTCACTTCAGAGCTTATCTTCCCTTTTCTGTCCTAATAGCCAAAACAGAAAGGGCCCAGAGATCTGAAAGGAGGGAAATCCTGATATATTCCCCTCAGCCCGAGCGAAGTGTAGTGAGCCACAGGGTTTTAGATAGGTGTAGCATGTCTCATACACCTTCCTCCAGATGAGCCATTCTTTACCTAGGTGCCTGCCTTTGTTATTCAGTAATTATGATTTAATTGTGCCTTCCAAATCTCTTGCCAAATCTGTCACCTCCAGAATATGACGAGGATGCCAACTGTCCAGTAATGCCAGCCTTTGGACACCGAGCCTGCAACTTCGCAGTGACAGCCAACTGACTTGGATTCTGTAAGGTCCTTCCCCTTACAGGAAAGGACTCCCTCCATGCTGCACCCCCTTTCAGGGCACCCCGACCCAAGGTTAGGTAGGACAACGTCCATGTCCAGCCGGAAGCAGTTACAAGAAGACGAGACCTTCGTCCATTGTCCTTTATATAATTATAAAGGGGTTATATATCTGAAAGGAAGGATTGAAGCAGGGTGCAGCCAAGAGGAGGGCCCCAAGAAGGGATTTGTAATAGGATCCAGAACTCAAGGTATACCATTGTTTGCCACCAATTTCTTATCCAGAGTTTTGTGTAACTGGGTACATAATTCCCCAAGTGTATCTATGCAGGAAACCCAGATTTTGTTCTCCCCTCCAGGACTAGGGAGAAGAGAGTTCCGCTTATACCCATAGTAGCCACTGTGAGGATCTTAGGGTCCACCGCACTGAGTGCTGCAGCCCTCATTCAGGGAGAATTAGAGTTGAGACAGCTTTTGCAGATTTTCTCTAAGGACATATCTCTGCTGCAAGATCAAGTAGCTTATTTAGAAAGACAAGTAGATTCATTGGCAGAGGTAGCTCTCCAAAATCGGAGAGGATTAGATTTATTGTTCTTAAGGAGAAGAATTATGCGCAGCATTAGAAGAAACTTGTTGCTCTTATGCTAATCATTCAGGGATAATTAGAGATAGTATTAAGGTCTTAACCCAGAGACTGAAAGAACAAGAAAAGCTAGAAAAACCAACGTAGTACACAGGAATCTGTAAGATGTCCCCATAGCTGACTACCCTGATTTCCTCTATTAGTAGGCCTTTATTAATTATACTCCTGTTTAACTTGTAGCCCCATCGTCATTAGTATGATTCAAGGATTTGACTCATAAGTGCCAACAAGGAAATGGGGGAATGTTGAGAGCTAGACAATTATAAGCATTGCTAAGCAGAAAACCTCTTGAAGGTCACTAGAATGGATAAGGAAGAGAAACAAATCGTCATCTGAAATAAGCTTATCAACAGGAGACAGACAGATAGTTCCTCCTGAACCCAGAGCAAAACTCCTCCAGAGCTCAGAGCTATGCAGAGATAACAGCAACTCCTGCTTTTGTAACTTGCTTGCTTGCTTCTCACTGTATAAAAGAGCTAGCCTGTGAGCATTTGGCGCAGCTCTCATCTGCAGCTCTTCTGAGCAAATGTCTCCGGGACACATCGAGAGTCCGCCCCTGCGCAGGTTAAAAGAGTTGGCCATTAAAGTAACATCTCTGTAAACGTCCTGAAAGTCTCCGAACATCTGTTTCTTGCGTCAGTGGGTGCAACAGAGCCACTTTCTGTGTTGCTACGTGGACACATAGAGCAACACAAATTGGAATAGAATGGAATCTGTCCCCTGCTGGCACAGTCACCCCAAAGGAATGGAGAGATGAGAAATCATCCCAGCTGGTATAACTGTCTCAAAACCAACTCATAATTGATGTCAAGTGAAGGCACTGTGTACCCATTAAAATATGGCATGATCTAAGAAATAAAGTACATTTAAAACGTTTTCTATAAACAAGCATCAAAAACTCCAACCTGTCCCAAGATCATAGTGTACCTACCTTTCAACGTTTTCTTAGATATGGGGAAATCTGAAAATCTTTTAATTTCATTTACATTTATCTGAAAAGAAAAAGGGGACTATGTCAGATAAGACAAAATAACATACTACACAACTGATTTGTTTCATAACAACTTTTTTTTTTTTTTTTGGCCTAGCTCACTGTTAGTACAACAGGATTAAATTAAATCATCAACTCTAACTGAAAATCATTATTCCTTTTGCAAGGAAACATGCCTTGAGGAAGCTGTTATCCAAAATATAAGTTTGTAACAATTTCAAATGGCAAAAAAAAAAGCCTTCATTCACTCAATACATATACTACTGCAATACCTTGAATATCCTGCACCTCTAAAATGTTAACACTGAAAGTCATCACCACATCAATTTTAGGAAGAAAATCTACTCTCAGCCCATCCTTCAAGGAGTATCAGTTTAAAAATAAGAGGTAAAATGACTATAAACCACAGACCATGGTAAGAATAGTTCTATTTACACACTTTGGAGAATAGATTTAAGTTAGTTGGAGAAATATACCGTGTCAACACAAACCTTTCAAAGTTTAACCATAAATCAGTGGTGTGTGAAATCCAACCTGACAACTACTTATTTGGGAGTATGCTGAATGAGGGGTATTATTTAATAACCAGGGAAGTGTCTCTGTCACACTCTGAAGCCACAGTAAGTGACCCTGTGTCCTTCAACTTCACATTATCTATGTGCATTACTGATGTTCTTTATTGGCATCAACCCAATTTTCTGAATTTCATTTTGGCTCCTCAGGGGAATTATTTTACTACAGATGCTGAAAGCAACTACTGTTCAAATCTGGGAACCGGCTGTCAAATTATTCATGATTCACAAAATGGGGAGGCTGCATTTGTAAGGTTCATTTATTTAAATTATACTCCAGGCAGTAAGGGATGACAACTTGTACTTCTTTTTATAGTCTACACACCTTCTTTCCCAAGATTTTTACTGTAGCCCACATAGCATTACTCTCTGGTGCCCAATGCTGAAATCACAAACATTAAAGCATTACCTAAATCCCTATAAGTCATTCCAGATAAAGTTGGAGAGAAGACAGAATCAGTGTACCAGCATTAGAAAAAGAAAATTATCTCATTTGGAAAGTAATCTTCCAAAGGACACTAAAATTAGGTGCGATATGTACGGTCCACCCTGGCATGTGTGCTATTAACAGCTAAAAAGCTGTTTTCACATAGAATGGAAAGCTTACAGAAGCTAGACAGGCAACGTACTCTTGAATCCCTCTCAGAGATACAGTACAGGCAAAGGGGCTATTCAAATGAAACACTGCACACCTTTCTAAAGTCCATTAACCTGGAAGGAGAGTCTGGAAGAATACTGTTCCAGCACTCTATCAGCCACGACAATGTAAAGCTATAAACTACAATCTTACAAAGAAATCACCAAAAAACCAAAGGACATTTTTATTTTGCTAATGCTCTAGAACAAGGGCCAGCAAAGTATGGCCCACAGGTCCAATCCAATTTGGTGCCTATTTCTGTAAATACAGTTTTACTGGAACACAGCTACAACCACTCATTTACATATTGTCTATGTAGTTGTGACAGACAGGATATGGCCCACACCTAGTACAGGCATACCTCAGAGATACCACAGGTTCAGTTCTACAATACTACAATAGAGCGGGAATTGCAATAAAGGGAAGTAGTCTTTTTGCTCATGGAGGATCTTGCCTTCAGTTTGCAAAAGAGGAACACCTGTGAAGTGCAATAAAACCAGATATGTCTGTATTGACTGGCCCTTAACAGAAAAGGTTTGCTGACTGTGTTCTAGAAGACTCTCAATTATACTCCCAAGAACACTTAGAAACCACAACAGAAGATAGCTTTGGTTCCTACAAACAAAATAACACTCTCTTTGCCATTCCCTTCATCCCTCGCTTTTCTTAGAAAAATCACTCGTCTTTCCAACCTTCACACTCCCCCTAAAATCTATAGCATTCCTCTGAAATCGAAGAACAGATATTTCAGTGGTGGTACCTATTAAAGACTACCAACATTGGTGAGTAAGTTGGAGGAGGCAGAGTGAAAAATACAGTGGATTATCACTTAACCACGCTCTTATTACAGGCACATCTCATTTTATTGGGCTTCACTTTACTGGGCTTCACAGATGTTGCATTTTTTAAAAATATTTTTTTTTAATTTATTTATTTTTAGAGAGGGGAAGGGAGGGAGAAAGAGAGGGAGAGAAACATCAATGTGTGGTTGTCTTTCAAGCCCCCGCTACTGGGGACCTGGCCCACAACCCAGGCATATGCCCTGACTGGGAATTGAACCGGAGACCCTTTGGTTCTGCGTCCGGCGCTCAATCCACCGAGCCACACCAGCCAGGACCAGATGTTGCATTTTTAACAAACTGAAGGCAAGACCCTCCACCAGCAACAAGATTACAGCTCACTTTATTGTGATGGTCTGGAAAGAGCCTGCCGTGTCTCCGTGGTATGCTGTATACTTCTTACAACTCTCCTTTATCACAAAAATGAATAAATGCTTTTAAATCCCAGAGCAGGAGAAAAAAGTATAAAAACCTAGAATGCTCCACCTATTGCAATCAGTGAAGAAAGTCAATCTGCTTCAAATTATACCAAAATTCTGATTAAGAAAAAACAAACCTGGATTAGAATAGAATGCACACTGCCTATATAGCACAGCTGATTATGATATAAGTCTAAATCAATCTCAGATACAGAGAGTTTAAGTCATTCAGTAACAGTGAAAAGAGTTGCTCAACATCTCTTAGAGCTTCAGTCCCATTAGTCTGTGGTTGCCTTAGAAATTCACCACCCAGATCTCCCACTGCAAGGCGCAGAGTTGACTGGCAAAGCCAGCAGTCACTCCCTAGGTCCACCACTGAAAAAGCCATGCTCCCCTAGCCTGCTCCCAATGACTGAACACTGCAGCACTAGGGCTACAGACCCATTCCAAGGACAGGAAATTCCTCTAATGGACAACTTTTGCTCGCACTGCCTGAAGCTTTCTTCAAACTATGCTGCAACTGGAGACACTTTCTCCCTGTTCTTCCTTCCATCCTCTCTCCTTTCCTTTCCTATTTCTGTTCCCTCTCCTTCATGTTCAGACAGCCGCCCCCCAAAAAACTCTCCAACTCACTTCATCCCATCTTGGCATCTGCCTCTCAGAGGACCCTAGACCTAGACTCGGTATACCAAGAATCTCCTACCTGGTCTCTTGGCCTCCAGACAATTTACAGCTTGGATATGTTCTCCAACTGCCCACCCCCCCACACCTGAAACACCTCACTACTTCCAGATACAGCCTCCGAGCATGGCCTCTATAAATTTCCCATTGTTGCTGTAACAAATTACCACAAAGTTGGCTTAAACCAACATAAATTTATTAACCTACAATTATGAAAGACAGAAGTCCAAAATGAGTCTCACTCAGCTAAAATCAAGCTGTTGTCAGGGCTGCATTCTTGCTGGTGACTCTAGTAGAGAATCCATTCCCTTGCTTTTTCCAGTTTCTAGAGGCTGCCCCTTGCCTTGGCTTATGGCCCCTTTCCATCTTCAAAGCCAGACAGCAATGAACGGGCAAGTCTCTGTCCTTTCACAGCACTCTGACACTGACTCTTCTGCCTCCTTCCTTCACATTTAAGGATCCTTAGGTGATTGATTACATTAGGCCTACCTGGATAACCCAGATCAACCACCCTATTTTAAGGTCAACTGATTAGCAACGTTAATACCCCATGACATGTAACTTATTCATAGGTTCTGGTGACATCTTTAGGAGGCCATTATTCTATCCACAAAAGCCTCCTAAACCAATCACAGTCCACCTCCAACTGTCTTCTCCAACCTCATCTGAAGCCAATCCAGGAGCACAAATCACACTCCAAAGAACAGTTCCCCCCTCATAAGACATCATGTATTTTCACATCTTTTTGTATTTCCTCATGTTGCTCCCTCCTCCTTCAATGTCCTTGCCAATAATTTTTACTGGAGAACACATCACTCAAGAACTAGTTCCACTCATGACTACCACAAACCAATGAATGGACAGTTTGCACACTACACAAAGTCCTCCGGTAAGGCTGAGGTATGGGGCTGAAACCCAACCCACATTCAGCTCCATCAGCCAGGCCTGAGGCTACAACCACCAGGAGGATGGGTGCCCAGAAGAAACACCTTTTCCTAATTCATCTGGCCAAAAGGGGGTGCTGTACAGAATAACACAACCTCCCCCCCCAATTACACCACCTTCTAAGACCACAGCACTGTACATTATTTATTACAACACTTGTCAAAATGTAGCTATCCCACCCACCTCGCTGGAGACACAGACAAGTTTTATTCCATCTATGTGTCCCTAGACCTCAACAAGTACCTGTCAAACTGCTTCAAAATGTTTCTAAATCGAATTGCTCAGTGAAGCTATTGAGCACCACCTGTGTACTACAGCACTGTAATAAGCCTTATACAAAAAAAAAAGAAGTCTTATATACAAATGCCAGGAGCCATATGGTGAACGTCTGCCCCTTAGTTACCTACAGAATAACGAATCTTCTTTGATGTACTGTAGTATTGCTAGCTCTGGATTACACTCTGCATTTTTTCCTTGACAAGGTCTTAAGAAAATATTTCGAAGATTTAAAAAACTAAAACAGAACACTACTTAAGGGAAAAAAATGGTCTTTCAACTCAGTGAAAAGACTGAAAAGATGTAAATATTTGTACACTGCAACACGGTAAGTAAGTGTAGTGCTTTGGAGCTCTGGCGTCAGATTTAGAATACCTAGGTTAGAACTTGTCATTAACTTTCTCACTTGCTGTTTAACCTTGCACAAATTATTTAACCTCACTGGGCCTTAAAGTTTCTTCACCTGTATAATGGAAACAATCTCATAAGGTTGTTTGTTGTGAAGATACGGCAAGTCGACATATAAAAAAAACTTAGTAAAGTTAGTAATTTAAAACAAGACACAAAAAGAAGGGACCAATGTTATCAACTAGAATAAACTCATCTGGAAAAGGTCACTATACACCAAACAACATCTAAACACCAACTGAGCACTTACTCAAAGACGAGCACTGTATGACCACTCTCTGGGGAGAGGCAGATGAATGCATGAATGGTGTCTGACTTTCAGAGGTTTATGGTCTAGTGGGAGAGTTAACAAAAAAGCCAATCATCACAGCCTGGAGATACATACTATAATAAAGGTATATACAAAGTGCTACAGAAGCACAGCAGCCCCAACTCTAACTACAGAGGGCAGGAAGAGAAGTTTAAATCTTGGAGGACAAGTAGGAGTCCCCAGTGTGGAGGAAGGGGGTCCTCACTGCAGTGGTAACATCAAGTAATAGGAAAAGACATGTCGAGGAACACAAGCAATTCACAAAAATTCAAGCTGTTCTTTCAGGTATGCCTATCACAGACTGCTTGCTTTACATACATTACCTCATTTAAGACTTACAACACCTTTGGTGGTTAATAATCTCTGCTGAATGAAGAAATTGAGGCTCAGGAACATTATGAAATATGGTTAAGTCAATACTCAAACTGAGATTTAAACCAGGTCTGCCTGACCGCAAATAACTTACTCTTTCAGAGCACTAGAGCATGTTGACATTAATTTATTTGACCATTTTCCTGAAAGCAATTGTGAGCCAAGGAAAAGTTTTGATCAGGATTTAAGTGCCCTGATTTTCACCTTGGAAAAATCATTCTAGCAGCAGAATGGAGGACAGCTTAGTGATAAGGCCTAAAGGCCAAATCCCATCAGCCACCTGTTTTAGTAATTGAAGTTTTGCTAGAACACAACTAACCAGTGTACACCCATTTGTTTAAGTATTTACATGCCAGTTTTTGTGTTATAGTGCCAGAGTTGAGTAGATCCACCCTCCTGACCCACAAAGCTGAAATCATCTACTATATGGTCCTTCACAAAAAGTTTGCTGGCCCTTATTATAAGCAATAGCTACTGCAGTAACCAGGCAAGAAATGATGGGGCCTGAACCAGTGCGCCGCAGTGGGGATGGAGAAGCATTTGAAAAACCTAAGAAGCAGAACAGATCACCAGGGTGACTGATGGGATATGAGTGGGAAGACGGAAGTCACTAGAATTACTCCTAGGTCTCTAGCTTAGCAGTCTGCTTAGATGGTAGGCTAGGATGTGCAAGGCTAAATAAGAGTCCCCAAATATGTCCATATCCTAACCCCTAGAACTGTGAATGCCACCTTATATGGCAAAAGTGACTTTGCTCATGTGACTAATGATCTGGAGATTTAAAGACTATCCTCGATTATCTGCCTGGTCCCAGAAGTGTACTTATTAAAAACAGCAGAAGTACATTTGACACAGAACAGGAGAAGGCAATGTGTCCAAAGAGGCAGAGATTGGAGTGATGGAGCCATGAGCCAAGGAATGCAAACAGCCCCTAGAAGCTAGAAGAATCAAGAAACTGTCCCCTAGAGCCTCCAGAGCAAGTGTACCCGTTCACACCTTGATTTCAGCCCAGTGAAACTGATTTCAGACTTCTGTCTTCCAGAACAGTGACAGAAGAAATTTCTGTTGTTTTAAGTCACTGAGTTTGTGGTAAATTGTTACAGTGGCAATAAGGAACTAATGCAGAGAACTGTGAATTTAGAAAGAAAAGATAATGAGCTCAGTTTTGGACTTGTGGCACCTAAGATATCCTATGACACAAGTAAATATATCCAAGAAAGTCAGGAAAAAAGGATACAAACCCAGAAGAGCTCTGGGTAGAATACAAGAAGAAGGAGCCATTGGTCCAAACGAATAAACCTTGGGATTATACCAGGGAACAGAGTGGGAAGAAGCAAGGGCTGAGGCTATACTATACCCCCTAAAATTCCAGTCTTTGATGAACAGTCAAAAATACAATGTCTGGCACAAATAACACCCCTTCTTTAACTACCAAATCGTATGCATATAATTCTGAGTGTCATAACAATATCACACTGAAGCGCATCATATTGACAATTTAGGTGAAATGTTCAAATTAAAACTATAAATTATTACACCCATATTATTAACCTACCAACCACACTCAAGCAGGAGTTACTTCTAGAGGACACTGTACAATCTAGTAATAATTTACAATGGCCTCTTGAAGTGCTATGTATATAGCAGCAGCAGTAATAATGTAACAGCTAATATATGCAATGTTTACGTGTCAAGCATTGTGCAGAATGCTTTGTGTGCGTTCTTACTAACTCCGCACAACAACTTAAAAGGTAAATATTATTATGCCTTTTAAAGACAAAAAAGGGAAAGCCAACACAGTAATTGCCCAAAGTCACTCTGAGCAAAAGCTAGGATTAGACTATCATCATCTTAACTCAAAAGCCGAAACAAACTCTAAGCTCTATCTAACCTTACTGGTGATCTAAGAGTTTAAAGAAAAACTGTACCAGCATAACACATGGTGACTTTAAGTCCAGAAATGTTCCAATGTTAAATCCCTGATTATGCTGCACTAGAAGGGGGTAATCACTGAGAGGCTGTGTGAGGTGGGTAAAGGCCAAAAAACATAGGAAGCGGAGGGAAGGAAAACTCAAGTACTGACTGCCCCAAGGAGCCTGAGGGGGGAAGAGGTCAAGAGATCAAAATACTAACTACTGGAAAACTCATCTAGGAATATCAGCTACAAGGCGGGATGGAACATACTGGAAACAGACCAGAAGTCCAGTTTTTCTATGCCAGCTCTTGGGTGGGGGCATAAAGCAAGTAGAGAAAATGAGACAGGCACAGGAAGGAAGATGGATGAAGCTGAGGCATGCAAGTCTGGCATAACGGTTAAAAGCAAAGGCTTTGGAATCAGAAAGACATAGGTCTCAGTTCCAATTCCACATCACCTACTAAGCTTAGGACAAGTTTCTTATCCTCTCGGAGCCTCAATGTTTTCATCTGTAAAATAGGAATAAAACCCGTATCTCAGATCAAATCAAATAATGTTAAGCACATGCTGAGTGGCTTAAAATGCAGATGTCATTATTACCGTTATTGTCTTTACTATTATCACGCACATTACTGAAACTATTACAGCATTAATCTCCCCTACTCTTAAGTACGATTGCATTTCTACTATTTTATCAAGAACAGTGCGGTTAGCAGAAGAGCAGCCAGGACTTCCTAGAGGCCGGGGTTGTGGCACCGAGCAGATCACCTGTAGGTAACCCCACTCCCTTCACCAGCCCAGAGGAGTATCGCTGATTCCCCAGGCCTGGTCCCCACTGACCAGTCCGCCCCCTCCCCTCTGCAGCTCAGCACCGCAGCGACACGCAGCCTAGCTGCCGGCCCACCCCACTCACCACCCCACGCACATCAGCCACTGCCCCGCGTCCCCTCCCCGGCGCCGGCCTTACCTTCTCGTAGTTCTGCATGAGGCGGCTGATAGTCTCGCGCTCGACCTGCCACTCGGGTTTCTTCAGCTGCTTCCTCAACTGCTTCTTTTTACTCTGTTTATGGCTGTGTTTCTTCTTCCAGCGGTTGAAGCTCTGCACCGGATCAGGCCGGGCTCCCACATCCCGAGAGTCGGCAGTTTTGCCCATCGCAGAGACCGAACTTGAGGTGGCGGCGGCGGAGGCTGAAGCGCGGCCGCCCAGTCAGCTCCACACACAAGACGCTCCCGGCCGAGGGGAGAGGACGCGGAACCAGCGTGGGGAAAGAGAACAACGGCGCATGCGCAAAGCCGGAAACCCGCCCTCGAGCTTAGAACCCCGGTCACGCGCCATTGGGGGCAAAGGAAAGACAGGATTGTGATTGGTGACTTCAACACCTCGGGGCGTAGCGGAGCAATCCCGGGGAAACGGAGGCGGAGCGATTTGAGGAAGAAGGCGGAGTTCAGTGATTCCGGGTGCACGAGGACTCTTTAAACGAGCGCTTCCGCGCTAGTTGCCGTTATTATGGTGACGTCAGAACTAGTCAGCACTAAGGGGTTGTTCACGCCTGCTCCGGGTTTACCTGGGCGGAGCGTGTGTGTGTGTGTGCGCGCGCAGGCTGAGATCTGTGAATTAGAACTGTAAGATTCGTTCCCCATATTTCGGCCCAGGGAGCCAAAGGATTTACCCGAAAATGAAGCAGCTAATTCATAACTTCTGATTTTCATCCGCTGCAGGTACCTCCCTGGGAATGAAAGGTTTTTTTCCCCTTTTTCTGGCCTCTCAAACTCTGCATACTGCAGGTAACGAGAGTCATACTGAATTTGCCTTAAAATGCTATTATGAAGACGAAATGATAACTAAAAATAATGAACTAAAAGAAATATTGTTAGCTATGTAAGTGAATTTGCTTTCAATGGATAGCTTTTTGGCACATTAACCTAGAGCATTCACAGGAATACAGTGGATGGAAGTGAGGACAGAGTTGTGGCAAGGAAAACAGGGAGATTAGGTTCGAAATTCACAGGGAGCTTGCTCAAATTCCCTTTACAACTCCACCCCCAACCACTGCCTACCTTCTACAGAAGAAGGCTTTGTGGGGTAGAGGGGGTGAACTAGATAATTTCCACGCTCAGTGTCACTAGATGGGGTGTAAAGCTCAATGAGGGGAGGTTGTATTAAAGTATATATACATCTACAAAAAATTAAAAATAGAGCTACTATATAATACAGCAACTCTGCTTCGGAATATATACACAGAGAATTGAAAGCAGGGTCTGGAAAAGATATTTGTATACCCGTGTTCATAGCAGCATCATTCACAATTGCCAAAAGGTGGAAGCAACCCAAGTGTCCATCCAGGAAAAATGGATGAAGAAAATGTGATATATACACGCAATGGAATATTATTCAGCCTTAAAAAAAAAAGAAGTTCTGACAATGCAACAATGTGAATAAACCTTGAGGATATTATACTAAGTGAAAGAAGACAGTGCCAGAAAAGAACCAATAATAATGTATGGTTCTACTTATATGAGATACTTAGGGTAGTCAAAATCACAGTGAAAATGAAATGGTGGTTGCCAGGGGCTGGAGGAAGTGGGCCATCGGGAGTTACTGTTTAATGAGTATAAAGTTTCAGTTTTGTAAGATGAAAAGAGTTCTGGAGACTGGTTGCACAACAATGTGAATATTTAACATCACTGAACTGTATACTTACAAAGGTTTAAATGGTAAATTTTATGTGCATTTTACCAAATTTTTTAATTGTTTCTAATTTTTGTGAGGTATATGTACAGAACAATGAGGCTCTAGAGTCTCATTTTTCTCGTAAAGCAGAAGCAGCCAGGGATATATACACCTCAGGCCAAAAAAAAAAAAAAAAAAACCCTGGAAAATTAGTCTCTAGGGAAGTTGACTGCCCTAAGACCTGGATATAACTGCATTTAAGCAGCTGTCCAACAAATGGCAGGTCACTAACCTCCCCGCTGGCACTTCAGTGAAATCTGCCAGTTAATAAGCCCTTCCATGCACTCATTGCTTCTAATCAGGTTTATTCAAATATAAAAGAATAGCCAAAGACCACCGAACACTTCAGGAAATCCTTTAACTTAATGGTTAAGAGCTAAAACTAATAAACCAATGCAGGGAGCAAAAGAAATCTTCAAAAAGTATTATTAATATTTTAAAAAGATAAGGCATTTATCCATGAATAAGAACAGAAACTATTCAAAGAAGGAAAAAGAACTCTTAACAAAAGTCATTTTGTTTGTTACATAAATAAAATTTTAACATAAATTAGAAAATTCAAAGTTTAATTACAATTAAAAACTTAATTATCACATTCCAAAGTCATTAGGATTTAATAATTTGTAATAAAAATAGTTCACATCTTGATTGCATAAAATGTCATCTTTAGGATGGTTTCCATGCTTATTTTCTCCAATACCTTATTTTCTGTAGAAATGGCCCCTAGACAGGCTTTCAGTTAGGACATTGATGATGTTAAAAAGTTTTGAACACATTTGAACTTTGAGGCTCTACATTCTCCACTATCAACCAAAATGGACAAAGCTCCTAAAGGGCTGAAAAGAATTTGGAAATGTGCCTGTTAACTGCTACTAAAAATAAAGGCAAAACTTCAGTCGGGGTAGGGTTTACATTAAAGTTTAGGAGGGAAAAGCATTAGTTCCTCACATATGGATATCCCATTTAATACTATTCATCAGTTAGTTTCTACCATAAATTTTTACATAGTTATGGTTGTTACTCATAATTCTTCAAATACCTATTTCTCTAAGACTCTGAAAAGACTTTATATACTTTTTAGTATATTAAAACTTTTTTTAAAAAGATTTTCTTCTTTGAGAAAGCATGGAAACAATGATACCCCAGTAATGATGAACACAGTTGTCACCAGATGTAGGTTTGTAAATACCTTTTTGGAGGAGGGGAAGGACCAGTAATCCCATTTTAGTTTTTCTTTATCTTTATTGTTGACACTATTGCATATGCCCCTATTTCACCCCCATTGCCCCCCTAATCTCAGCCCCCACTCCACCTCCCCTCTGGCCACTACTGTTGGCTGTGTCTGTGGGTTATACATATATGTTCTTTGGCTAATCCCTTCACATTCTTTCATTCAGTTCCCCCCTTCCCTCTCCCTTCTGACAGCTCTCAGTCTATTCCATGTATCCATGGCTCGGTTTCTATTTTGTTCATTAGTTTATTTTGTTCATTAGATTCCACATGTAAGTGAGATCATATGGTATCTAAATACTTTATTTTTTAAAAATCAAATGAACAGAGTTCTTTGGAGAAATAGCTAATTCCAGGATAGGGTAGAGAAATTACTGGATGAGCCTGGAATGTCTTGAAGTGCCAGAAAAGAAAGAAGAGGCAAAAAAAAAAAAAAATGATAGGAAGAGAGGATACAGCTCTACTTCTTGACCTAGGTGGTAGTTTCAAGAATGTTTGCCTAATAATACTTCATTAGGCTCTCTACTCCTTTTATATACTTTCCTATAGGTATATTTTTAAATGGTTTAAAATATAAAATTACACATCAAAAGAATCATGCCAAATTTGTACTTTGAAAATAATTTTTTTAATTTTGTTTGTTTATTTTTAGACAGAGGAAGAGAAGGAAAGAGGGAGAGAGAAACATCAATGTGGGTTGCCTTTCCCACACCCCCCACTGGGGACCTGGCCCGCAACCCAGGCATGTGCCCTAGACTGGGAATCAAACCAGAGATCTTCTGGTTCACAGGCCAACACTCAAGCCACTGAACCACACCAGCCAAGGGCTGAGGAAATACTCGTAAATATAGGTGATGTCAAAGTATACCTTTGGCCAGCATTCTAAACTTTAGATTACTTATCTTTAAAAATATCAGCCCTGGCTATTGTGGCTTAGTTGGTTGGAGTGTCATCCCATAGACAGAAGGGCTGCAGGTCTAATTCCCAGTCAGGCACATGCCTGGATTGCAGGCCAGGTCCCCAGCTGGGGGTGTGCAAAGGCAACCGATCTATGTTATCTCTTATACATCAATGTTTCTCTCCCTTTCTCTCTCCTTTCCCCTCTCTCTAACAATAAATGAATAGGGGAGTTCCGGCCAAGATGGAGGCGTAGGTAGAAACCCTTCACTTCTCGCATACTCAAAAAGAGAAAAACAGCCAATCTAAAATCAATAAACAATCAAAAGCACCAGAAAATCAAACTGCATGGAACTCCGGCAACCACGGAATTAAAGAAACAGTCAAAGAGAACAACCAGACCAATAAAGCAGCCCACAGATAGAAACTGTGGTGAGGCAGAGAAGGGGGAGGGCGGACCAGCTGTGGAGCAGCAGCAGGCTGTGCTGGAGGGGCTGACTTAAGGGGAAACTGAGACTCAGAGGTGGTTGTGGACTAAAGCAGTTGTGTCGAAACTCCCAGTCTCACATGAGAATTTGTTGAAAAGTGTGCTACAGATGTGCAGGTGAGCTGCATTGTTCCCTCTTACAACTTATCAGGGACCCCGAGTAAAGAAAAAGGGCCAAAATGAAAGAACAGTGCAAAACCTCAGAAAGAGAGCTAAGCGAGGAGTATACAGCCAACCTATCTGATGGAAAATGTAAAGCCCTGATAATCAAAATGCTCACAGATCTAATTGAGCTTGGTCAAAAATGAAAGAACAAATGAAAGATACCCAAATAAAGCAAAATATTCAGGAAACCAACAGTGACAGGAAGGAAGCCAGGACTCAAAGCAATGATATGGAACAAAAGGAAAAAAATAAACATCCAACCGGATAAGAAACAAGAATCCAAAAAATGATGAGAGGATGAGGAATCTCTGGGACAACCTGAAATGTTCCAATATTTGAATTATAGGGGTGCCAGAAAGAGAAGAACAACAGCAAGATATTGAAAACTTATTTGAACAAATAATGAAGGAAAATTTCCCCAATCTGGTGAAAGAAATAGACTTTCAGGAAGTGCAGGAAGCCCAGAGAGTCCCAAAGAAGTTGGACCCAAAGAATTTGGACCCAAAGAGGAACACACCAAGGCACATCATCATTAAGTTACCCAAGATTAAAGACAAGAGGACAATCTTAAAAGCAGCAAGAGGAAAGGAGAGAGTTACCTACAAAGGAGTGCCCATAAGACTATCTGCTGATTTCTCAAAAGAAACCTTACAGGCAAAAAGGGGCTGGAAAGAAGTGTTTAAAGTCATGAAAGGCAAGGACCTACATCCAAAATTACTCTATCCAGCAAAATCTTCATTTAGAATGGAAGGGCAGATAAAGTGCTTCCCAGATAAGATCAAGTTAAAGGAGTTCATCATCACCAAGCCCTTATTATATGAAATGTTAAAGGGACTTATCTAAGAAAAGGAAGATCAAAAACTATGAACAGTCAAATGACAACAAACTCAAGACTGTCAACAAATGAACCTAAAAAACAAGAAAAACATTGAAATCAAAAACTAAGCAAACAACTAAAACAGGAACAGAATCAGAGAAATGGACAACAGATGGAGGGTTTTCAGTGGGGGGGGAGGATGGAATGGGGGGAAAAGGTACAGGGAAGAAGAAGCATAATTGGTAGGCATTAAATAGACAGGGGGAGGTCAAAAATGGTATAGAAAACAGAGAACTCAAAGAACTTATATGTACAACCCTTGGACATGAACTAAAGGGGTGGGGAGGATACTGGAGGGTTGGGGGTGCAGGGTGGAGGTAGGATAAAGGGGGAAAATTGGGAAAACTGTAATAGCATAATCAATAAAATATAATTAAAAAATAAAAAATAAATGAATAAATGAAATATTTTAAAAAATAAAATAAAATATCAATAACTGATTTGGACTCCTGTCAACATAGTGGCATAGGTAAACATGGCTTTCCTCCTTGCACAAACACATCAAAATTACAACTAAAAGATAAAACAATCATCACTCAGAACCCTCGGAAATGAAGTTGAATGGAAGTCCAGCAACTATGGAATTAAAGGAACTGCATCCATCTAGTCTTATAAGAGGTCCAGAGACATGGAACATGCTGGTCCCACATCGTGTGTGGTGAATAAAAATTCAGGAGGGATATCTCAGGGGCAAGGAGTCCCAGCCCCATACCAGGCCCCCCCAGCCCAAGTTTCCAGTGCCAGGAAGATAAGTCCCCATAACTTCTGGCTGCAAAACCAGTGGGGATTGAGTCGGTGGAAGAAACTTTTGGAGTCCCAAGTAGTCCCCCATATAGAACCGACACAGGGACATACTCAAACACTCCTGCTGAGCTCTAGCACCTTGCTATAGCTCTGAGATATAACAGCTTAGAAGGCACCAGTGGCATACAGAGAGGAGCTAAAGTGTCTAACATCGAGATGGGATCTGGGGGACAGCTTTCTCCCAGACAGAAAGTCAGAGGCCATTGTCCCTTTTCTGAGCCCTCCCACCACAGAGCCACTGAGCCATGAGGCAGCTGTCATATCTGAGACTCCATCAACCTAGCTAACACTGTTTGCCCCATTCTAAAGTTCCCCTGAGACTCTGTCCCACCCAATTTATGAGCGCAAACTATTAACCATGAATTTTCCATGTGAATGACTGGTCTTGGCTCATGCTTCACAACATCCTAAATACCCTAAAATAAGCAACAACTGGCCTCAGTAAGCCCCCAGACCCCCTACCTCTTGCTAAGTGCCCCCAAGCCAGGCAATAGAGCAGCCAGCCTAGATTCATAGCTTGGCTTTGCCTGGGAATCTCCAAGCCCAGCACAAGTAGCAGCCATCTCAGTTTGCTTTATAGCTAAGACAGGGTGGCCCCGAACAGAACACAGAAGGGGGCTGACCTTGGCCTGCACCACCTGGGAAACCCCAGAGTCTGTGCACCCAGTGGATAGCTACAGACCACGTTGGAGCACCACCACCCTGCCTTGGCATGGCTGAGCATCCATGAAGGGTAGAGGTTGGTGGTGAGTGATCACAACCAGTCCTTGCAGCTGACTGGCTGGCTAAACCCCTCCCATTGACCTGCCAACAGCAATCAAGGCTTAACTACAAGAAGAGGGCATACTCAGCCCATATGAAGGGTGCACCTCAAGTACCCAGCTTAGGTGATAAGGAGGCTGTGCCACGAGACCCTACAGGACACCTACTACATTAGGGCATTCTACCAAGACAGGGAGTCATAGTAGCTCTACCTAAAACATAGAAACAAACACAGAGAGGCTGCAAAAGTGAGGAGACAAAGAAACATGGCACAAATTAAAGAATAGATCAAAACTCCAGAAAAACAACTAAACAAAATTGAAATAAGGAAGCTATCAGATGCAGGGTTCAAAACACTGGTTATAAGAATGCTCAAGAAACTTAGTGAGGACCCCAACAGCATAAAAAAGATCCAGTCAGAAATGAAAGATTCACTAACTGAAATAAAGAACAATTTACATGGAAATAATAGTTGAGTGGATGAAGCTGAGAATCAAATCAATGATTTGGAACATAAAAGAGAAAAAAAAAAAAACAACCAATCAAAACAACAAGAGGAAAAAAGAATCAAAAAAAATTTCAAGGATAGTATAGCCTCTGGGACAACTACAAACATTTCAATATTCTCATCGTAGGAGTGACAAAAGGAGAAGAGAAAGAGCAAGAAATTGGAACTCTATTTGAAAAGAATAATGAAAGAAAACTTCCCTAATTTGTTGAAGGAAATAGACATGCAAGTCCAGGAAGCACAGAGAGTTCCAAACAAGGTGGATACAAAGAGGCCCACTCCAAGACACATCATAATTAAAATGCCAAAGGTTAAAGATAAAGAAAGAACCTTAAAAGCAGCAAGAGGAAAGAAGTTAGTTACCTCCAGGGGAGTTCCCATAAGACTGTTGGCTGATTTCTCAAAAGAAACTTTGCAGGCTATAAGGGATTGGTAAGAAACATTCAAAGTCATGAAAAGCAGGGGCCTACAGCGAAGATTGTTCTGCCCAGAAAAGCTAACACTTAGAATTGAAGGGCAGATAAAGAGCTTCCCACACAAGAAAAAACTAAAGGAGTTCATCATCATGAAACCATTATATGTGAAACATTAAAACATTAGTTTAGTAAAAGAATAAGATCAAAACTATGAACAATAAAATGTTGATAATTACATATCTATGAATAATTGAATCAAAAAAAAACAAACTAAGCAAACAAGGAGAAAAAACAATCATGGATACAGAGAGCATTTTGATGGTTGCCAGATGTGAGGGTAATGTGGGGGAATAGGTGAAGAACTGAGGTCATTAAGAAGTACAAGCTGGGATCTGGCCAGTGTGGCTCAGTGGATTGAGCATCAGCCTGTGAACTGAAAAGTCGGTTTGATTCTCGGTCAGGGCACATGCCTGGATTGCAGGCCAGGTCCCCAGTTGGGGGCATGCAGGAGGCAACCAGTTGATGTTTCTCCCTCACATAGGTGTTTCTCTTCCTCTCTTACTCCCTCCCTTCCTTCCCTCTAAGAATAAATTAAAAATCTAAAAATAAAAAATATCTTTCAAAAAAGTACAAATTGGTAGTTACAGAATAGCCATGGGGATGTACAGTATAGCAAATGGAGCAGCCAACCGAAGAGCTTATACACATGACCCACAGACATGAACAATGTTGTGGGGGATTGCCTGAGGGAGTGGGGGTGCTGGGTGGAGAGGGCAAAGGGAGAAAAATTAGGACAACTGTAATAGCATAATCAATAAAATGTAATTTAAAAATAAAGAAAAGATCAATAATTTATAAAAGTGCATTACTTACTTCCTTTAATTAAAAATTAGCAGCAGGATAGCCTCAACTAGACTTGCACATGATATATCTTATAATTTCAAAATTAAGTAAATATTTTCTTCAATGCCCTTCCATGTTTCACTGAACTAAAAGGTAGTTTATAGTTCTTTTTTTTTAATGTATTGATTGATGTTTTTGAGGGAGAAAGACATGCCATCAATTTGTTGTTCCACTTATTTGTTCATTCATTGATTGATTCTTGTATGAGCCCTGACCTGGGATCAAACCTGCAGCCTTTTCATATCAGGAAGACGTTCTAACCAACTGAGCTACCTGGCCAGGACTACAGTTCTTGAATGATGTAAAATTTTCAATAGTGTAAAAAAAAAGATTTTTGCTATATTTGCATGATTAAGTTTCAAGGATGTACAACGGATATGGAATGATCCAGAATTACTTTTTGAGAACTATCCTGTCAAAATATATTATGTTTTCATACACAGTATTGTGGCACTGTTATCTCTCTGACCTTCCAATTGTTAATATAATTAAGTATATCATTATATAATATATATTACTATTAGAACCAGACTTATTCCCAGACATCAATCTATGAGCAAGAAGATACTGTACTTTTTTTTTTCTTGAGGAGAGATCATTTTCAATTTGCCATAACATCTTCAGCTCAAACTGTAACATTTCAAAATTATGTTACTTTTTTCACCACCACAATTTTACACTGCTATCAGAAGTTTGGGGGGGCACTTGCTTTGAATTCAGTCTTCAGTGCATCTTTTATTGCTTTTGCTTTTGCAGAGAAGTAATTGAGCAAGATGGTGGTCAACATGTAATCCTGATATAATGATAGAAGGAGTATATCATCTCAAATCACAAAGATTTCTTCCCTTCACATTATTTTGTTTTCTGTTCTGTGTTCATAAATACTCTGCTAGGCCTAGCTTGTGTGGCTCAGTGGATTGAGTGCCAGCCTGCAAACCAAAGGGTCGCCAGTTTAATTCCCAGTCTAGGTCATGTGCCTGGGTTGCAGGTCTGGTCCCCAGTAGGGGGTGCAGAAACACACATTGTGATGTTTCTCTCCCTCTCTTTCTCCCTCCCTTCCCTTCTCTAAAATAAATAAGTAAAAATATAAGTAGTCTAATAAACATGTAGGTCAATCAGATTATTTTCCAGTTATGTCATTTGCTGAGCAAAATCTATGTTCACATACACCGGTATAGGATTTTAGATATCCAGAAATCTCACAATAATTGTTACCTATTCTATGGAGTCTGTAGAAATTGTACCTAAAACAATTGAACATTTATTAGCATATCTTGCCTTATTCAAATGGTTCAAATTATTTCCTTCAATAAAGCTGCAATAGTGATAATTATTTGGTTTTATATTTTACCCTCTAAATATTGTCTCTACTCCACCGCACCAATAGTCATATATATTATACTTTTTCTTTTTTTTAGAGAGAGAGGGAAAGGGAGGGGGAAAGAGAAAGCATCAATGTGAGAGAGAAACATCGATTGGTTGCCTCTTGTATGAGCCCCAACTGAGGATTAAACCCGCAACCCATGAGTATGCCTTGACCAGGAAATGAACCCACAACATGTAGGTTTATGGGATGATGGCCAACTAATTGAGCCATTCCGGACAGTGCTTATATATTATACTTTCAAATTAGATTAATAGTTAGCACTTTTCTGATGTTCCTTTTTTCGTCCCTTTATGGTTTCTAGGAATATGTGATAAATGCCAGTATTTGCACCCATTTGCATTCTAAATTTGATCTTTTTCATTCCTTGAAGTATTTAATAAAAACAGAATCCTTCAAGGTACAATAAGTTAATCAGAATCTAGTAATTTTTTATTGTTTGAAAGAGCTTGTGTTAAAAAAAAAAAGTTTCCCAAAACTTTCATCTGGGCTTTTTTTTTTTTTTTTTTTTTTGGAACAACTTAGACTTTTTTGCTTGTGGTAGATAGTTCCCAGAAGAGTGGTCTATTCTTTAATAGTCAAGATACATGGTCATGTAGCTGAAATGTATATTCATTTTTTCCTTCCAATTTTCTCTAAATTCATCTGTTAGTTGACATGAGGGTAGGTAAATTTCCATGTTTCTCTCATTTCTTCAGTCTGATGAAATTACTATTTTTTTCTCATATTCTCTATATTTTCTCCAAAAAATGTACTTAATTATCCAAGTAACATTATTTCATTCCCCTCAATAATGGCTTTCTCTTTTTTGGTTTCTGATTCTATTAATTTTTAAAATTGTTTTTCAAATGTCTAGTAAGAAGTTCTAAAATATCTTAGCATTTTATCACATAATTTGTAAAAATTTCAAACAATATATACAAAAATGCTGCTAAATGTTAAGAGTCATTACTGTTGCCTTAATGACATTTCATCAGAACAAGAAAACAAGTGCTCTTTTATAATTACCTAGAAATTTCTACATTACTTTGATATGATGTATACTTTTTGGCTCTTGCTGGTTTGACTGGAGGATCAGAAAATATTTTCTTTTTTAAAAACAAATATAATAGTTTTGCTAAGTTGTATTTTATATCAATAGTTAACTGTTCCAGGTCATTTTTTCCCAGGTACACAAAGGACCTTTTCGATAACAGTACTTTTTAAAGCTTTTTCTGCTGTACATACTGTAACTGCCTCTTTATATTGTTACTGAAATTAAATACTATTTAATTTCAAGAGAATCCTGCAAGATCTCAATAACTTGACATATGAATCTAAAGGTGACCCATCCAAGTCCTTGTGTCTTACAGAAATGGAAAATTATTCTTGGTAAATCAGTTCAACTGTATGTTGGCTTTTTATTGGAAAGGAAATTTACAATACAGCAAAGCATATGTTTATTCAAATAATGGAATACATTTTTGTGTCTTTGTAACTTGATGATTTAATCGACCTGAAATAATCCTTAGGATGTAAGAGTTTTATGAAATTTTAGAGGTTGCTGCTTAAGTTGATTCCAGCTTCTTTTACTCAAACCCTCTAAAACTTGGCAGGGCCAGCATGCAACTACTTTAATCCCAAAGTGTAATCTCTCTAAAATTTTGAAGAACAACAAACAATATTTACCTAATTGGTGAGTTCACAGAAAGTAGAAGGCCAAGAGGTTTAGCCTTCCACAGCTGTTGTGTTGCTGATTACTGCCGGAAGTCACGAATCAATTAGTTTGTCTATATACAGCTTTGTCTGCCATTTGTCTAATTTTCTGTGTGTGCCTATAGTGTGCTGGGTGTTGTTAAGCCTCAACAATACAAAAATAAGTAAGAAATTGTCTTTGCCTCAAGGAGTTTATAATCTAGTATGTTGGCCTCCAAAGTTAGCTGCACAAGAATCATATAAGCAGTGTTTTTAAGTAGCACTCCCTTAGCTTTACCCCCTTGCCCTTGATTCATGTCTGAGATGATAAATACTAAGCCTAACAAAACCGATTCCACTCACTAATGTTATCAATAAAATCACTGCGGCTCTCACACGTAAGGATTCTGATAAAGAAGTCTACAAGTAAAAATGTTTGAAACTCACACCCTAATTTGTCTGAGATAAACTGACCTTCTACCACTACTTTCACTTAGTGAGAAATCAGAACTTCCAGATAGTTCTTTTCATCACAGGCCAGCAGGCGGCAGCCTAGGATCACATGATATCTTTCTTTGGGGTTAAAACAAATTTGGCCTGGGTTTTCACTTCCACCATGTAGTTGGTTTTCTGGTTAGTTTATCTGCCTCATAACATTGAGCTTTTAGGACATGATTTACAATTAGTCCTCTTCAAATTATCTGGAATACTTTTGAAATCTTTCTCCCATCATGTTTTTTTTTCCAGTTAAAAGCAAATGATTGCTAACATTTATTCAGCATCTAGTAATTGCTATGCATTGCGAGATTCATTACATATATTATCTGTAAACTTTATACAACCCATTTTCCAGATGAGAAAACTGAAGCTAAGGAAGATTGAATTATATGCCTAGGGTCACTGAGCTAATAAATAAATGACAGCAATGGTATTGTATCCCATTACTATAAATATAAATAGTTCCATTACTATAAATAGTTTGCAACACTGCAAAAGATTTATAATTTCTCTCTACCTATCACTAAACACCTTCCAACTTTCTTGTTCTAGGAAGAATTAGGGTATTTACGGCCTTTCCTATGTAGTACAATTGGTTGGAGCATCGTTATGACACACCACATTTGCAGATTCAGTCCCAGTCAGGGCGCGTATAAAAAGCAGCCAATGAGTGCATAAATAAATGGTGTTTCTCTCTCTCTTTCCTTCTCTCTCTCTCTCCAAATCAATCAATAAAATTTTTTTTAAAAATTAGGGTCTTCATAAATAATAGTTTATCTTCAATTCAGGGCGATACTATTATTTTAATACGAGACTGAGTTTTGGTTATTTGGGATTGTTCGCACTCAGGGCAGGCTGCCCCAGATATCCCACAATGGCATTTTGATTCTTTTAAACTAAACTCACCTGTGAAGCAGCAAGAGCAGGAAGAGCTCTCCGACTCTCCTCTGTCCCCCTAAAAGCAGAAACAAATCTTCATGATAGGTGCTCTTCCCTTTCCTGAACGACTAAGAGACAATTTTATCACAAATTAAAAATCCAGAGTTGAAAAGTGTATATAAACTTTGTAACGCTGTTAATAATTTACAACCAAAGCCTAAATTTTGTTTGAATTCCTCAGTAATGAATACCCACACCTGCTTAGATTCCTTTCTAACACTTTTTTGTCCTGTCGATTTCTCACAAATTTATTGTTTTTTTCATCTAAAAAGTATAAAAAGGTGCCTAGTTCAATCACTCCTTTGAGCCTCATTTTATGATCTGAGCATCATATTGTGATTCTCCCATGTACACGTATCTGCTTTTTTCTATTAATCTGGTCTTGTGTCAATTGTATTATTTTATAGCTAATCCAGCCAGAAGAATTAAAGAAGGGTAGAATTCTCCCCTGCTCCTCAACAAGATGATCTGGAATCTAATTGTCCATTACTTACGAATTATATTCCTACATCTTACATAGATTAAATAAAAGGTCACCAGTTCACCTTTGACATGTAAAGATTTTACACATCACCACTCCCATCCATACAACATGAAAAAGCTGGGCAAAACAAAATCAATTACTTTCTTGGACCCATCAGAAAACTTTTTGCAGGGCAAACTGCCACTCTGAAATCCAGAGAAACAGGTAAATCCAGAGACTTACAGCTGAGCTTTGCCTACCAGGAGCAGAAGCTGCTGGAGCCATAAATTGGTATGATAGGAATTTTGATGAATTGCTGAAGATTGAGTGCAGACAAGCAAGAGAGTGGAAACCGCAGTCTTGGAGGGGGATAACCCAATCCCACTAAGTTTTCAAGGTGAAATCTGAGGAAGATGCCCTTGTGGCTCTGGACAGGGTGAGGGGAAGAATATTATTGTGAAATATACCCAAAGCCATCTCCATAACAAAGGCCTACTCTATGGGGGAAACAAACTGCACCAGAGTCTTGTTCCAGAGTCCGGAGGGAAGGGCAGTCATCCCACTCCAGCCCTCCCTGTCTTCCTGTCTCACCTAAATGGAGGGAAAGGCTATATAAGAAGAAACAGTTGTGCCCTGGCTGGTGTGGCTCAGTGGGTTGAGCGCCAGCCTGCACACCAAAGCATCACTGGTTTGATTCCCAGTCAGGGCACCTACCTGGGTTGCAGGCCAGGTCCCCACTGGGGGGGTGCACAAGAGACAACCACATTGATGTTTCTCTCCTTCTCTTTCTCCCTGCCTTCCCCTCTGTCTAAAATCTTCTTTAAAAGAAAAAGAAACAGTTGTGATGGTCACAGGCCAGAGATATAAATCCAATAAAAGATTAAGATTGAATTAAAAGATTGTAGGCCGCTCTCCTTCCCCATATCTTACTATCACTCCAGCAAGTCTCCACTATACTATAATAGCAATGAATAATAAGTGAAAAAACTGCAAGACACAGGCTCTCCCTAAAGAGAGTAACTTGGGAAAGTCAAAAGTCAAGAGAGGATACAAAACCAAGAACACGAGAGGAATCTGGCACCTATAACTACAGATATTTTTGAAAACTGATGTCCACACAAATACCTTCATACAAATATTAATTTTTTTATAATAGCCCAAAACTGGAAGCAATCAAGATATCCTTTAATAGGTGAACAGATAAACAGACTATGGTATATCCATACAATGGAATATTATCCAGTGATTAAAAAGAAATGGGCTAATAAGCCATAAGATATGGATGAATCTTACATGAAAGAAGGCAGTTTGGAAAAGCTACATACTATATTATCCCAATTGTATTACGTTCTGGAAAAGACAAAACTACAGAGACAACTATAGAGATAATAAATAGCTCATTGGTTGCCAAGGTTTGGGATGGATATGAAGCAAAAGTTGAATAGACAGAGCACAGAGAGGTTTTTTTTAGTGTGGTAAAGCTATTCTGTATGATACCATAGTGGTGAATACATGACATTAAATGTATATCATCCCCATGGAACTTTACAGCACAAAGTATGCAGACCTGAAAAGTATACAAATTTTAAAAAAACATTTAGGATGTAGCAGGATCCCAAATGGAATGCACAATGTGACAAAAAGTAAGTGTATTAGACGTATATAAAACAATTTCATTGAAGAGGGTAAGAAGACAAGGTATTGACTAAAGTAACTTTGGAAATGAGTGGAGTCTGCAGGCCAAAAGGCAAAAAGAACTATACATAAGCATTGTCCTTTAATTGACAGAGTTGTCCCCCACAGGGGTACAGGTTAACAATTCTGATACCACTATACATGTAAACAGAAACTAAACAATTAAGTACATTTATACTGGATGGTGAGAGGTTGTATATATAAACCAGGGGAGGCATTGGAATGACCCAATGGAAATGACCAGTGTTGGAGACATCAGTATGAACTCACAATTTTTAAAATATAGATACATATAGAAATATAGATGTGTGCATATACATGAGTCGGTGTTCACATATATATCTTTGCCCTGTCAGCTGAGAAGCCCTGGAGAGGCAGGAGATAGTTAGAAGTGAGAAAATTCCAGAGAAGCCCCAGGACTAGGACAAGGAACATCAATATAGGACAGAGACCCTGTTGTAAGACCAGTTGTCCTGGCTTTCTAGAAAAGCTCTGGATCACAATGAGTCATGACTGCACCGGCATAGAAGAGGCTACATGACCCCTGCTTCATTATAATAGCATTATAATAAATTAGCATTTTGGGACGCATTTCTCCCGATGGGCACCCAAGGAAAATCCTGGGAGACCGCATGTGCACTTGTACATGCACAATAAAAGCCCGTGAAAACTAGCCAGGAAATATCCACCCTATGAGAATAGAATCCATCTGCCAATGACGGATCTCTGCTTGAGTTGACCCGCTCCCATGTGCTGTGGAGTGTACTATCGCTTAATAAATCTCTCTCTCTTTCTGCTATAAACTCTCTGTGTGTTCAGTTCAACTCATTGTTCGAGATCACCAGGAACCTGGTTACCTGTGCCCACCTGAGACACCGGAAGCAATGATACTCCAATAACATGTCTAGCACCAGACCTCTTTTTAAATATCATTTTCCAATAAAAGTAACCAAGGCTCCTTAGAGATATGGTTGGTTCTAAGAGTGAGGCAAGAAATAGATAAGATGAGTGAGAGGATTTTATAGGATCAGAAAGTAAGCAAGTGCTCAAAACACAAAAGAAAAACAAAATGCACAAGGATGGAGTATACCAAAGGAAGGCAAGAGCTAACTGCAAGAGCTGCCAATAGCCAAAGCTGGGAAAAGTTGAGCAACAAAATAAGGCAGAATTGGATAGTAACCCAAAGTATAAAATAAATATGCATGAACCCATTCTGATGCAAATAAATGATTGCATAAATAAGTAAATAGGGAATGGGGAATAAAAACATTTCCCACGCAGAAAATTTTTAAATAATTTATGCAGATACTTACCTTTAAGAAGATGGACCATAACTCTCCACCTGTTGAGTCTAAGCTGTGCATATTGACTTTCTTCCAAAATGTACAGTATGGAAATAGAGTTAACAAAGAGTAATTCTACAGTGAGGAAAACTAATAAACACCACCCCGTCTAGGTCATCAAGACTAACAGCAACAACAACAAAAAAGATAAACAACAGTGATAAGCTACACTGAGAGTAGGTACCTTTGATATAATGTGATGAGAATGTCACTTTATTCCTATGCTCTTCCTCCCCCAAACACATTGCTCAGTCCAATCATGAGGGAAAAAAAATTAGTAAAATCCCAATTGAGGAACAGTCTACAAAATATTTGACCAGTACTCCTCAAAACTGTCAAATCAGCAAAATCAAGGAAAGCCTGGGACATTGTTACAGCCAAGAACTTTAGACATGACAACTGATTGTAATGTGGTTTCCTAGATAGGATCCTGCAATAGGACAAGAATATTAGACATTCACTGAGAAAATCTGAATAAAATACACACTTTAGTTAATAATAAGGTATCAATATTGTTTTATTAATTGTGACCAATGTGCTGAAGATATCAGTAACAGAGGAAACTGAGTGTGGGGTATATAAGAGCTCAGTGGGCTATCTTCTCTAAATCTAAATCTAAATCTATCTTCTCTAATTCTCTAAATCTAAAACTGTTCTAAAATGTAAAATTTATTTTAAAGGTCTTTATCAGAATTTGCACATACATCAGTAAGTTATCCCAAATACCTCAAGGTAATAGTGCTTTAATTTAACCTCTGAGACTGAAAGCTTTTTTTCAATTATTGTTGACACTATTACAGATGTCCCCCATTTCCCCCCCACTTCATCCCCTCCACCCAGTCCCCATGCTGCTCCCCCTTTCTCCACATTGTTGTCTGTGTGCATGAGAGACTGAGTGCTTTTAATCTGCATAGAAAAAGGACTCCTCCTAAAGGCAAAGATGAATGCTAGCATAGACTTACATGTCTGCATTGATTAGTGTTGCTAGTCATCTGCAATACAAACACACAGAAGCTATCATTAGTTACCCAAATTTTGTTTTAGAATCTGACTGCCTGCCAATGTCCCTGACTTTAACTGCGTGAGAGCTTAGTTAGAACTAGAAATCATGGGCCTAACACTGTCAAGTGCCCATATGTCTTTAAATGCTTTCTTTCAAACAAAAAGTTTGCCCTCCTCCAAAGAAGCTAGCAAAGTCCTCACAATATCTATTCTATGAATTTTTTGATTTTGCAGTTTACTTGTTAGATTTTTTAAATTGCGATATACTTGACATATAACAGTATATTGTTTTCAGGAGTACAACACAATGATTTGTACATACCATAGTGCAAAATGATCGTTAACATCTATCACCACACATAGGTGATGAGAACTTTTAAAATCTGCTTTCTTAGCAAATTTCAAATATACAAGATAATATTAACTATAGTCACCATGCTGTATGTTACATCCCCAGGACTATCTTATAACTGGAAGTTTGTAACTTTTGACCACCTTCATGCATATCACCCAATCTCCACCCCTGGCCCCTGACAACCACCAATCTGTTCTCTGTATCCATGATCTTGGCGAATTTTTTTCAGGGGGTGGGGGGTTACTTGGTTTTAGATTACACATACAAGTGAGGTGTACAGCATTTGTCTTTCTCTGTCTGACTTAGCTCACTTAGCCTAATGCCCTCAAGTTCCATCCATGTTGCTGCAAATGTCAGGATTTCTTTCTTCTTATGGCTGAACAATGTAACAGGGGACAGAGCAGGGGGTTCTCCAAAAATAGCAAAGCATATTCCCCAGCGCCCACGGTTGGGGAATGGGGGAAAGGGGAGGATATGGCAGTTAAGATACTTTTCATAACAATGGCAAGTTGATAGCTAGTGATACCCAAACCACTCCCCCACCCCTGGGCGAAAGGTCTATGTGACCTTCAGGCCATAGAGTGACTTGTGACATAGCCAGGGGAAATTATACTGCCCCTGCATGAGAGGCAGGGAGGTGGAGGCTCCCATGTCACAGGGTCTCTCAATCTGACTAAAGATGGCAGCTGAAAGAAGGTAAAAGATATGGGGGAATTGGCAAAAGTAGCTCATAATAGAAGGGGCTGAATATGAGGTTACGTAGGAAGTCCTGGGTCAGCATGTAAAATAAGGGTGGGCAGAGAGAGAGCCGAGAGAGATTTCATTCATGCTGTCTATAGTGAGAAAAAAGCTACATCTGCTCCTCTGAGGAGCCAGCCATGAGGAAAGAGCCAGGGATTCCGCCATGACATCTAAGAGAGGAAGCAGTCCCAGCTATGCAGTTTGTAGTCATGATTCGACCAGGAGGGCTGGTGTGTAAGGAGAAAGCTGGTGGAGCTGTATGGGGATCCGGAAGAGTTGATGGAGCTGGGATTATGGGAACCTGCCTAACCAAGCACGGATTCATGGGAGATGCCTGGAATGGTGAACTGTGACTGGGGAATGCTGACTTCTGCTTCTCTGAGGGGCGTTTGAAGAGGCCACTCTCTTGGGATGTGTGCCTCCTTGGACTTCACCATGATATAGTATAACACAGAACATGTTTTCTTGGACTACTACATGAAGGTTGAGGACAACGTACCCCAGATCCTGAAGGAGGGAGCTGCTGTGAGAGGATGGTGATTCTGAAATCCATGAGTGTGCCTTCCACTCGTAGAAGAGCTGTTTCTATCAGGGTTTGGAGAGCTGTTTGTGCAGCCAGCTTACAAACGGATAAGGACGTGGGGAACTTTTGGGCACCTTTTTGGCTTACAATCTGGTGGGATTAGTGCAAGGGGTAGTGCTGGGTCTTATGGGAGAACAGCGCTCAGAGCAGGAGTGTTCTTGCCACCCCCACCCCTGAGGTTGGAAGCCTGTAAATAAAAACCTGTTTCCCTCAACACTAATTGTTGGGTCATGCATCAAGACTCCATGTGCCCAAGGCCCAGTTAGCTTGGTTACAATACTATTCTACTACATATATTCTACTATACACGTGACATATGTATATCACATTTTCTTTATCTGTTCATCCATTGATGGACACTTATGGAGCTCACATGTCTTACCTATTGTAAATAGTGCTACAATGAATCTTTTGAGGTAGTGCTTTTGTATCCTTTGAATAAATACCCAAAAGTACAAATGTTACATAATATGGTAGTTCTGTTTTTAAATTTTTGAGTAATCTTCATATTGTGTCTTATAGAGGCTGCTTCATGACTTTTTACTCCATTTCATTATTTCCATGACTTACAGTGAAAAGTTATAATTCTCCCAAGTTCCCTAAATTCCTTTTATGGTCATACCATTTGTCTTAATGATACTTTTCCCACTAAGACAGAAGTTTATAAAAATTCATAAAGTCCTGATATTGGCACAATCTATATTTTCAGAAGTAAGATACTAAAGACATTACAATAAAGATTAATTCTTCTCTCAGGAAACTGACTGAACTTGAACTTTCTTGGGCCATTGACAAGGATATTCCTGACCAAGCATGGTACTGTTGGCTTTCCTCTTGCCATCAATGCAGTTTGAAGATGAGGATTCATTGGCTTTTATTCTCTGCTCTTCTAGAACATGAGAAATGCTCACCCTTGATAATCCAAACACCATTTAAAATTGTGCTTGCTCTGTGGAGGCTTACCTCAATGTTCTAAGGGCAGAATCAAGGATAAGGAGTACTGATTCATCAAGAGAAAGAGTCACCTTGAGAGAAAATGACATCTAAGAACTGTCATAGCACTCAAATCATGTGGCATCAAGTTATCTTGACAACTGACATGCAAGTGATGCCTTAAGCTGAATTCTTTTTGAGAGAGCTCAGGACAAGAGATTCCTGCATTTTGAAGACACTGCAACATTTGCAATAGTCTTATGAAAGAGCACAAGATGGATATATATTCTGTTTGAAGTATATCTATAATGCAAAAAAATAATAAATCCATATACCTAGAATATTTTTCAAAAGGATATTTTCCAAAATTTGGAGGCTGTCTCCTCAACATGTGTTACTTGTATGCAGAATGGCCCACATCCAAGTACAATTTCTCTGTCACCACAAGCAACAGTCCAAAAGCCTAGAGGAAGAATATGCTCTGTCACCAGGAATCTAGGTTCAAGGCACTCATGTTTCTGGAAGAGTCTAACTATAAGAAATAAGAGTTTATCCAAAGTGCTCTCCTCAAATTAAGGACTAATCCAATTTCATATCAAGATGACCTGAGTTTCAGTTCTGCTTCTTTTTTTTTAATTATTTACATGACATTAGCTAAGCATTTAACTTATCTAAATCTCACAGAAACCTTAGGAACTACTTCATGGGGCTTATGATTAAATGAAGTGGTAGAAATCAGAGGTCAATCACTCAAATTAATCTCCTACGCCAAGACTAATGTGAGCTTTTCTGAATTAAATTTTTAAATATATTTTATTGATTATGCTATTACAGTTGCCCATTTTCCCAACTTTATTCCTCTCCACCCTGCACACCCCCTCCCATCCACATTCTCCCCCTTTAGTTCATGTCCATGGGTCATACATATAAGTTCTTTGGCTTCTACATTTCCTATACTAGTCTTACCCTCCCCCTGTCTATTTTCTACCTACCATTTATGCTACTAATTCCATGAATATTTCCCCCCTCTCTCCTTCTCCCATTCCCCCACTGATAACCTTCCATGTGATCTGCATTTCTGTGATTCTCTTCCTGTTCTAGTTGTTTGCTTAGTTCGATTTGTTTTGGGTTTTGTTTTAGGTTCAGTTGTTATTAACTGTGAGTTTGTTTTCATTTTACTGTTCATATTTTTGATCTTCTCTTAGATAAGTCCCTTTAACATTTCATATAATAAGGGCTTGGTGATGATGAACTCCTTTAACTTCACCTTATCTGGGAAGCATTTTATCTGCCCTTCCATTCTAAATGATAGCTTTGCTGGATAGAGTCATCTTGGATGTAGGTCCTTGCCTTTCATGACTCTCAGTACTTCTTTCCAGCCCCTTCTTGCCTACAAGGTTTGAGAAATCAGCTGATAGTCTTATGGGCACTCCTTTGTAGGCAATTGTCTCCTTTTCTCTTGCTGCTTTATAAGATTCTCTCCTTAACTTTAATCGTGGGTAATGTAATTATGATGCGCCTTGGTGTGTTCCTCCTTCGATCCAACTTCTTTGGGACTCTCTGGGCTTCCTGGACTTCCTGGAAGTCTATTTCCTTCACCAGATTGTGGAAGTTCTTCATTATTTGTTCAAATAAGTTTTCAATTTCTAGCTCTTCCTCTTCTTCTTCTGGTACCCCTATGATTCAGATGCTGGAACTTTTAAAGATGTCCTGGAGGTTCCTAAGCCTTTCTTCAGTTTTTTGAATTGTTTCTTTATTCTGTTCTGGTTGAAAGTTTCTTTCTTTTTTCTGGTCCACGCTGTTGATCTGAGTTCTGGTTTCCTTCCCGTCACTGTTGGTTAACTGTACATTTTCCCTTTTTTAAAAAAAAAATACATATTTATTGATTATGCTATTACAGTTGTACCATTTCCCCCCCTTCACTCTATCCTGCCCAAACCCCTCCCTCCCACATTCCCCCCCTATAGTTCATGTCCATGGGTCATACATATAAGTTCTTTGGCTTCTACATTTCCTACACTATTCTTACCCTCCACCTGTCTATTTTCCACCTATCATTTGTGCTATTTATTCTCTGTACCTTCCCCCCCTCCCCCTCCCACTCCCCTATTGATAACCCTTCATGTGATCTCCATTTCTGTGGTTCCATTCCTGTTCTAGTTGTTTGCTTAGTTTGCTTTTGTTTTGGTTTTAGGTGTGGTTGTTAATAACTGTGAGTTTGCTGTCATTTTTACTCTTCCTATTTTTTATCTTCTTTTTCTTAGATAAGTCCCTTTAACATTTCATATAATAAGGGCTTGGTGATGATGAACTCCTTGAAATTGACCTTATCTGAGAAGCACTTTATCTGCCCTTTCATTCTAAATGATAACTTTGCTGGATACAGTAATATTGGATGTAGGTCTTTGCCTTTCATGACTTGGAATACTTCTTGCCAGTCCCTTCTTGCCTGTAAGGTCTCTTTTGAGAAATCAGCTGACAGTCTTATGGGAACTCCTTTGTAGGTAACTGTGTCTTTTTCTCTTGCTGCTCCTAAGATTCCCTCCTTCTGTTTCATCTTAGGTAATGTAATTATGATGTGCCTTGGTGTATTCCTCCTTGGGTCCAGCTTCTTTGGGACTCTCTGAGCTTCCTGGACTTCCTGGAAGTCTATTTCCTTTGCCAGAGTAGGGAAGTTCTCCTTCATTATTTGTTCAAATAGGTTTTCAATTTTTTGTTCTTCCTCTTCTCCTTCTGGCACCCCTATAATTCGGATGTTGGAACGTTTCAAGATGTCCTGGAGGTTCCTAAGCTTCTCCTTATTTTTCCGAATTCTTCTTTCTTCATTCTTTTCTGGTTGGATGTTTCTTTCTTCTTTCTGGTCCACACTGTTGATTTGAGTCCCAGTTTCCTTCGCATCCCTATTGGTTCCCTGTACATTTTCCTTTGTCTCTCTTAGCATAGCCTTCATTTTTTCATCTAGTTTTCGACCAAATTCAACCAATTCTGTGAGCGTCCTAATTACCAGTGTTTTGAACTGTGCATCTGATAGGTTGGCTATCTGTTCGCTGCTTAGTTGAATTATTTCTGGCTCTTTGAACTGTTCATTCAGTTGGGCCTTTTTTTTTTTTTTTTGTCTTGGCGCTCCTGTTACATAAAGTGGCGGAGCCTTAGGTGTCCACTGGGGCTGGGTAACGCTGGTCACTGCGCTGTGACGCTGTACGTGGGGAAGGGGCCAAGAGGGAGCAATGGCGCCTGCTCCACTCTCTGCCAGATTTCAGTCACTCCCTCTGCTACCCACAATCAAATTGGGCCCCTCTGGTGCTGATTCCCGAGTGGGTGGGCTTGTGCACACTCTAGGCCCCTGTGGGTGTCTCCAATGACCTCTCCTGTGAGGCTGGGAGTTTCTCCTGCTGCCTCAACCCCCACAAGTGTTTTCAATCAGAGGTTTGAGGCTTTATTTCCCCACGCAGGAGCCCTGGGTTGTGCCGTTCTGCTTTGCTCCCCCGCCTTTTGTCCCGGTTTATCAATGCGCGAATGTGGGGCTGCGGGGTGCTACCCGCCACACTGCCTGTCCCATTCTCTGCCACTCTGAATCCGGCCATCTCAGTTTATCTGTGCACGAATGTAGGGTCGAAGGGTCTGCTAGTGGTCAGATTGCCTGCCCCGTTAGTCCCACACTCTGCCAGTCCCGGTCCTGCCATGGCAACACGAGTCCTCTCCGCCCCTGGCTGCCTGTCTCCACCCCTCCTACCGGTCTGGATGAATGTTTCTTTTTTATCTATTTGGTGTCAGACTTCCTTGCTGTTCGATTTTCTGTCAGTTCTGGTTGTGGGAGGAGGTGCAGTGTGTCTACCTACACCTCCATCTTGGTTCTCCCCATTTTCCTTTATTTCACTTAGCGTAGCTTCATTTTTCCATCTAATTTTTTACCAAATTCAACCAATTCTGTAAGCTTCCTGACTACCAGTGTTTTGAATTGTGCATCTGATAGGTTGGCTATCTCTTTGTTGCTTAGTTGTATTTTTTCTGGAGCTTTGATCTGTTCTTTCATTTCGGCCATTTTTTTTTTTTGTCTTGGCTTGCCTATTATGTAGTAAGGGGTGGAGCCTTAGGTATTCACCAGGGTGGGGAAACCCATGTCTCTGAGTAGTGATGCTGTATGTGGGGGAGGGGTCCAAGAGGAAACAATGCCGCTTGCTCTGCTCTTTGATGGTTTTCAATCACTTCCCTCACTACCCAGAATCAAATTGGGTCCTTCTGATGCTGATTCCTAGGTGGGTGGGTTTGTGTATGTTCTAGGACCCTGTGTGTCTCTCCAAGGAGCTCTCCTGTGAGGCTCAAGTTTCTCTCACTGACGCGTCAACCCCCACAGTTGTTTTCAGTAAGAGGTTTGAGGCTTTATTTCCCCAAGCTGGAACCCTGGGTTGCATGGTCTGTCTCACCCCTAGTTGTTCCTCCTGGTTTATCTGCACATGAATGTGGGACCGCCCAGTCTGCCACCTTGCCCGACTCCGCCAGCCACTGCCTTGCCCAGAGTCCTCTCCACGTAGCTGCTCATCTCTTCCCCTCCTACCAGTCTGGATGAATGTTTCTTCTTTAACTCCTTGGTTTTCAGACTTCCACACAGTTCAATTTTCTGTCTGTTCTGGTTGTTTTTTGATTTAAATTTGTTGTCCTTCTTTTGGTTGTACAAGGAGGCACAGTGTGTCTACCTATACCTCCATCTCAGCTGGAAGTCCTGAATATAATTTTTTAAAAAGAGCTCATCTCCATTCTTTTGAAAGCAGGGGAAATGCACTTGGTTGCATTTTTCTTCTTTTTTTATGTATTTTTTTCTTTTTTGAGGTGAAGGTAACTTGAAAGGGTATCAACTTTCCTTCTGTAAGATTAGAATACAAAAGGAATCAAAAGCTGATACTTCCATGGATAATTGTTTCCCTTGACCTGCAGGCTACCTTAGGGCCTTCCCTGGAGCCAAGGCAGCTAAGGAACTGAGTTGGAGTCTCCTCATATCATAGAATGATACACAAGAATTAACAAAGAATACAAAGCTCTACAAACTCAGCTTCTCCCTTACTTCCTTTATCCTGCTATGCCCCTCTTCTCTTTATCTTTCAAATATGTTTTCTCTGGGAATGGTCTCTTAAAAAAAGGAGGAAGAACACTAAGAAAAGGAGTTACAGTTGAAAAATCTTGGCTGGAAGCCTCACAACTTGGACACGGCTGTGTAAGCACCTCACAGTCCATGGGCCCTGATGCAACACATTTTTACCAACCATGAATATGAAAGCTACATAGATGATAGTTTTAACTGTTAATGTTAGTATCTTGATTCACCCAGCTTAAATATCTCATCAAATATGGGGTCTTTGAAACAGTCACACATAACAAGTTGATTAAACACATAGTGCTTGTAAAATGGGACAACTGTAATAGCATATCCAATAAAATATATTTTAAAAAACACATAGTGCTTGTACTTGAAGGCCAGTGAACACAGAAGAGGTCATAGACCTGGAGTATGAGGCAGAAAATGAAAGTCAACAGCTAAGAATAAACCTTATCCTACTTCAAAGATATAAACAAGAGAAATGAGAATGAGAGTATTGAATGTAAAACAGGTAACTTTGTATTGGAATCTGTATTTACAATATATATGATGAAACATAAGATGTTGAAGATGAACCAGAAATGCTTGATTTGGAAAGACAAACAAAAAATAATTCTAGATAGCTGTCAATGACACATAGACCCTGGCAGAGAGAGAACCTAAGAAACTCAAAAAAACTTCTCAAAGTTATGAAGCAAGTGATGAACTTATTTAAGGATGAAACAACACAAGGCAATGTAGCCCGAGATCACTTTAATTTATAGTTTTAGTAAAAATGGCTTCAGCATAAACTCAAACATTCATGGTGGGAACCAAGCTAATATGTCCAATTTAGAAAGCCAGGAACTACCAAACCCAACTAGTAAACAGCAGAGCTGAAGTTCAGACCCCATGCCTAATCTAGCTCCAGATTCCACTGTTTTAACCACTGCAGTCTATACGTCATTGTACGCTAAGGCAAACTTGAGTTTATACTGGCTATGTAATTAAAAGAATGAGTTCACCACTCTAAACTTCAGTTTTCCTCACATGTAAAATGGGGATCAGGTTTCTAATACTTGGGGGATTTGTGAGGATTAAAGGAAATAATGTCCAAAGTCTCTTAGCATGTGCTTCGGCCATAACAGTATTTACTGTTAGTTCCTGTCATTGCTGTTGCTGTTATTACTACTATCCTACCTTGGGAATATTGATGTTGTTATTTTGTGATACAAGCCTGATATCTGTGATAAAGAAAATTTTAAAAAACTGTTTTAATTACTGCACTCTATACCTCCTTGTAAGATACCTCACAAGGTTTATTCTTGTTATGAGGAACATTTTTCTTTTTTGATTTGTGTGTGTTGATCTTGTGTCCAGTAACCCTCTGAATACTCTTACTACTTCTAAAAGTTTGTAGATTTTCTTGGAAGCTTTTACATGTCAACAGCAATAATTTTATTTTTCCTTTATAGTCCTAAATCTTTTTCCTTCCTATGTACCTTTCTGCTTTTCTTCTTTCCTTCCTGAATTCCTTATCATGTTAGCTAAAAACACCAGGGTAAGTTAGAATAGGAAGGTGACAGCAGACATCCTTGTTAATATTACTGTTAACTAGTTATATTAAAAGATTATAATATGGAATGAACAGACTTTTGAAGATTGCTCAGGGAATCTAGACACAATTTAAAATATTTCCCTGTAAATATATTTAACTTTGTAAACAATTGATTTACCAATGAACTTTTGGAAATAATCTCTTGGTAAATTAAAGATAGTATCTTTAGTAAATTGGTAATGTAATACATTAAATGTCACTGTGGAACTTCCTACACCTAGAACTAATACCAGATTGAGTAGTTGAATGGTTGTAAATTTATGATGATTTCATATTCCTACATTTTAGTTATGTTATCAAGTGAAAAATATGAATATATAACCATACCTTCATAAATTATTAAAATATTTGGACTAATGTATTTAGAATAGCAAAGGAAGGGAAGGCTTCCCATTATTTAGACAGGTATATTTAAAAAATAAATAAAAACAGCAAGCAAACTGAAAACATTTCTTGCTTGGTCATCTACACACATGCAGTGCTCCTGGCAGACCATTTAGCTAGTAAAGACTCCTTCAGCACAAACACAAATCATTCATGATAGAAACAAGCCAATTTGTTTGGAAGCCAGAACCTACCATCCTGATCTGGAAACAAAACAATTTCAAAATTTTATTCGCAACAACAATCAGTGTGGAATAAAAAAAAATCCTCAGCATAGCATGAGATATGGAAGTTAATGCTATATTTGAAATTCTATTTGTATTTCATATTATGGTCAAATTAAATCTTGAATTTAATGACTTAAGATCATTAGCAACTCTGAAGTCATCAAAGAAAACCATACAGTAGCAAAGGAGGAAATGGTTTTGGAGGCATTTGGTTTTTAAGCAGATATTTACTACTGGAGGTCATTATACAACTATGCATATTTTATTGTTAACAAAGTATGCAGGACATGCCTATAAACATTCAGCTGGGATTTTCCAAGCATCATATTCATGGTATTTATCATTTGGGTAGTTGTGATGCTCTTTAACATCAAGCACATGGACCAAAATATCCCTTGGGTATTCTTGTAATGGTTTATAATTTAATGGGTTTTCTATCTCCTATCACCTTGACTTTGTGCACTAGATTCTCTCCATATATTTTTCTGTCTAAAACACACTGTACTTAATATCTATGCCAATCAAGGTAAATTATCTTAACAATCGTTTGGCATGCTAATAAGGTTTTACAATATCTATTTTTTTTCCTTGTATTTCTCATTCTTTCCAAACATTATTCTAAGTTTCTTGACCAATGATTCATTTTATCTCTTAGTACCTCTCAATACTAAGAGATACATATTTTTTTCAAATGATCCAGAAACTTTTTTTAAAGCAGATAAACACCAAAGTATGATGTGATATCCATATTCATTGCAAAAAATAATTACTGAAATTTTCAAAACATCAAATGAATAAGCTGAATTGATGGTTCAGCCTGGATACATGGAACAGATTGACAGTTGTCAGAGTGAAAGGGAGAGGGGTAACTGGGTGAAAGAAGGAGAAGGGATTAGCCAAAGAACATATATGTAGCCCATGGACACAGACAGCAGTGTGGTAACGGCCAGAGGTAAAGTGGTACAGAGGCTTAGAGTAGGGTAGCAAAGAAGAGGGGGTGAGAATGGGGACTTCTGCAATAAAAATAAAAGAAATAAATTAATAGAGTAGGAGCACAGTAAATTTTTTCATTGAAGATTTCTTATAATTTCAGCAAAAAGCAGTTATTTATTCAATGTAAAGAAATATTTAGGTGCATTGTGGAGTTTTATTGCATTTTTATTGGTTTAGTACTTGTATTTTAATAAGCAGAAAAAACCTTCAGGATTAGGAATCTATCCTTGTTTCCTTAAATTCATGTAAAAATCTATAGGTAAAGAGAAGAGTCTTTTGGCTTAACATACTTTTATTATTATATTCATAAGTAAATCTTGACTTAGTGGAGACTCATTTACTCAATGTATGGTATGTCATATTTCATGTTTCTATGATATTGTTCAAATGCCCAAGTTGTCCTACTTGCAAAGCTAATGAAAAGTAGTAGATTGGTTTACAGATGGGGGCCTGTATAATGTCCAAACATTCTCAACAGCATTAGCATCTGTTTTTGCTGTTAGTGTCATTATAATGAAAGTATTCACTAAAATCATTGTCCCTTAAATAATTTTAAATTAAATAAAAATGGGAAATTTCCATTAATATGCAAAATATCACAAAGTATTTTTCTTTAAATAAATGTAAAATGGAATGCAACACTGAAGTAAGCTGGTCCTTATCCACTTTTGGGAGTATCATACTTGGCTAAACACATAAGCAAAATGGGAAATTTGGGGGCTATCAGCTTCTATTTTAATGGCCATTTCAGTGGCCAATTCTCAGAAAATGTGGCAATTATAAACTTATAGTACCTAGTCCCAACAGTCTCAAAATATATGAAGTGAAAATCTGATAAATCCATGAGAAAAATGGGAAACTTTTAACATAACTCTCTCAGTTATTTATATATCAAAAAGAAACAACATTAACAAGTACATGTATTTGAGTAATACAACTGAGAAGTTTAACCTAAACATATGCATAGAACATTCCACACAATTGATCAATACTCATTTGTTTCAAGTACCGAGAAAATGCTTTGAGATATTGAATACATACTAGTCAAAAAACTAATTACAATAAATTTCAAATCATTTGCCATCGTGTGTAACCTCTCCACAGTGCAATTAAATAAGAAAGTAAGAAATTTTCCTTCTTTTATTGTTAAACTTTAGATAAACTTGTAATGATTAATTTTATGTGTCAACTTGCCCAGAGAACCGGTAAAACATTGTTTTTGGTTTGTCTGTGAGGGTGTTTCTGGAAGAAATTAGCACTTGAGTCAGTATGTTGAGCAAAGAAGATCATTCTCATCAATGCAAGCGGGCATCATCTAATCGCTGAGAGCCAAATAGAACTAAAAGGCAGGGAAAAGGCAAATTTACTCTCTGCTTGGGCTGGGACATGCATCTTCTGCTGCCCTTGGAAATCATCATTTCTAGTCCTTAGGGCTTTGGACTCAGACTGTGACATCTACCATCTTCCTCCCAGTTGTCAAGCTTTCAGGTTTGGAGTGGTGCTACACCACTGGCTTTCCCAGGCCTCTAGTTTGTAGTCAGTTGAACTGCTTAGCCTCCATAATCATATGAGCCAATCCCTCTTGGAAAATCTCTTTTAATGTTTAAGTCTCCTATTGGTTGTGTTTCTCTGGAGAACTCTGACTAATATTAAACCTACAGACAAAACGAGCTCTATTTTCTACTACCCTATCTTATTTCTAGGAAATCTCTGTGCAGAGAATTTCTTGTCAAATCTGGCCAATCCACTACAGTAAAGGCAGACGGATATGGACAGATAGAGGAAACAGCTAATTGACACCCCTGAACATCCCTCAGGTTTTGGGTGACCAGTGAAGCTGTCACCGGGTCCTCCATAATTAGAGAGGTGATCCCACAACAAGGCTAGAGATAGGTGAGTCAGAGCCTGGCTCATGATTTGAAAACCCAGGTGTCTCCAGCTGGTAAAGCACTGAGAGGATATCAAATAAGCAAGGGGAGAAAACCAGAGCAGGACGAGTCTAAACAGTAAATCATGGGTAAACCACCCATGGTCTCCAGCCTGGAAGGCCAGCAGGACTGGGCAGAGAACAGCAAGCCTAAAAACTCCACTTCCTGCAACTAGGTCACATAAGCCATTCCCCTTACCTATAATTTTAGGGAGGGAAAGGGGAGTAACAGAGGCTTTTTGAAAGACTCAGCCTTTTTAGCCAAGTGAAAACTTAAAGGGCTGTTTAATTATAAAACTGGAATAAGTTTGAACAGGATGAGACATTTAGTGAATTGGTTAATCTACTAACCTGGGAGTGGGGCCTGAGGACAATGACCAGGTTAGTTGCAGACAAGATAACCAGACTGTGTACATCTGAGCTGCTGCAACTGTAATTACTTACTATTCTTTGGTTTTATTATTTTGTTTTATTTTGTTTTTCTGATTATGAAAAGAACATAGAAAGATGAAAAAGTCCAGAAAAGAGTTAAGAAGGGAACAAAGTACCCATAATTTTATCATGTTCATGATAGCTACCTACTAACATTTTGACAAATTTCTTTAATTTTTTTGTGATGCATTGATAAAACATTCAGTTTTATAAGTTCTGTGGGTTTTGTATTCTTATTTTTCTTGCTTGAGTGTTTTCATTAAAATTTCTTTTTAAACTTAATTTTAATGGCTACATAAATTATACTACATGGATGTATGAAAAATTACCCAAGTGCATTTTGATTGTTTCTGATTTTTAGACTAAAAATAAAATCACAGTGAAGAGGTTTGTATATTAAACAATGTCTGTACTTTGTCTTATGTTCTTGTGAAAGTTTCCTTAGGGATATTATTGCATAAATTGGTATGAATATTTTTAAAGTTCTTAAAATATGAAGATAGATTTCTTTTCAGATGACTTTTTAACAATTTATGATCACATCAACAAAGTTCTTTTATTCTAAACAACTAAAGATGTATTTATAATGTGATTACTTCTATAATGGAGTATCTTCTGGTGAGTAAAAACATTACAATTTAAAAACTTATAAACATTTTTGTAAAATGTAAAAACCTTCTGTATAAAAAATTGAACATGCCTTAAACCATGGTAACCCTTAGTTCTAGGAGATAGTAGTGAGGCCTGTAGGTAACATGGATGTTAAGTTGAGAGCTAACGAATCTTCCACTGAGCTCTGAAACAATACCATAGTTGACGATATGTGGAGGTGGTTCAGGGCCTGGTTCAGATGGAGGAAATGGAGAGAGCTGCAGCCAGTGAGACCGAGACGGAAGTGGAATCACAAAGGGATAAGCCAACACTCCCTGGGAGGGAGAGCTGAAATAGTCATCTGTGTTTACCAACTGAGGACTTCAACCCTACTTGGTCTCTGAGCCAATTTTGTCCAAGCATCTTAAAGGTCTGTTGTTACAAAGAGCACACATTGGTAAACTGTATAATAGGGTATGCAAACTTGAAGCTGCAGAAATGCAAAGAGCATAGTTTACTTGAATAAAGTAAAATTAGGAGGGACTATTCCAACCAAAAGAACAAAGAACAATTTATACCTGTGTTTTATATATTAACCATGACATTATTTATAAAAGGAAGTTCCCTATTTCAGATATAAGGAAGAGGATGGCTGAATTGATCTGATACAGATGATTTGCAGGATGAAAGCAATAGAAGGACAAGAGAGAGAATGGTGGCAAAGAGTAGTTAAAATAATGTACCAAGCAAGAGGTTGAGGCTGGATTAGGAAGTGAAGCTAGATGAAGAGTGCAGGAGCCAAAGGCAAACCACCCCAAGATATCCCACAGTGGCATACTGATTATTTTGAATTAAAGTTACTTAAGGAATTGCCCAGGCAAGAAGGAAACCCTGACCTCTCTGTCCCCCTAAAAGCTGGAGATAAATTTTTCACATGATAGGTGCCCACCCTGTTCCCGAGGGGTGAGGGCAACCTTATCACAACAGAAGAATCTAGAAGAATCTAGAGTAGAAAGCATGTATAAACAAGCTTAGTAACATCTTTATTAATTTGCTACCCAAGCCCAAACTTTGTTCAGGTCCCTCACTAACAAATACTCAAACCCTGCTTAGATTCCTTTCTAATGAACACTGACTTTCTTTGTCCTGTCAATTTCTCACAACTATTGTCTCTGTCTAAAACGTATAAAAAGTTACCTCGTACGATCATTTCTCTGAGCCTCATTTAATGATCTGAGTATCATATTGTGATTTTCCCATGTGCATGTATTAAATTAATTTTTCTCCAGTTAATCTAGTCTTCTGTCAGTTTTATTATGAGTCCAGCCCTAAGAACAAAAGAAGAGTAAAAAGGAAAGAATTCTCCCCCTCACCAACAAGGCTTGCAAACTTGTTTTAAAAGGAAAAGGTGAGGAATTAAGAGATCTCTGTGAATTTGATGAAGAGGAGTGGAAGGAAAAGTGGGGTTAGGAAGGTGGAGAGATAGAAACCAGGGCTGGAGAGAGAGACTTAAGTGAAGATTCTGGAAGTGATGACATTTAAGGTCCACAAATATTGGAGTTCCTAATAATTCTCAGACACTGTGTTTGGCATTAGGGATTAAAATATGTATAAATAAGACTCAGTCCCCGCCTTTGAGTTGTTCATTAGTCCAAGGTAAAGACAGTCAACTGAAAATTTAAAACAAAGAGGCAGCCCTGGTTGGTGTGGCTCAGTGGATTGAGTTCCGGCCTGCAAACCAAAGGGTCACTGGTTCAGTTCCCAGTCAGGGCATATACCTGGATTGTGGGCCAGGTCCCCAGTTGGGGGCGCACAAGAGGCAACCACACATTGATGTTTCTCTCCTCTTTCTCTCTCGGTTCCCCTCTTTCTAAAAATAAATAAAATCCTTAAAAAAAACACCCTAAGAATCCTGAAACACTAATTCAAAAGAACCTATGCACCCCAATGTTCATAGCAGCACAGTTGACAATAGCCAAGTGCTGGAAGCAGCCTAGGTGCCCATCAGTAAATGCGTGGATCAAAAAACTGTGGAACAGCCCTGCCTGGTGTGGCTCAGTAGACTGAGTGCCAGCCTGCAAACCAAAGGGTTAATGGTTCAATTCCCAGTCAGGGCACATGCCTGGGTTGAGGACCAGGTCCCCAGTAGGGGGCACCTGAGAGGCAACCACACATTGATGTTTCTCTCCTTCTCTTTCTACCTCCCTTCCCCTCTCTCTAAAAATAAATAAATAAAATCTTTAAAAAAAAACCCTGTGGTACATTTACACAATGGAATACTATGCAGCAGAAAGAAAGAAGGAGCTCTTACCCTTCATGACAGCATGGATGGAACTGGAGAGCATTATGCTAAGTGGAGTAAGCCAGGCAGTAAAAAAACAAATACCATATGATCTCACCTATAAGTGGAACCTAATTAACAAAACAAACAAGCAAGAAAAATATAACCAGAAACATTGAAATTAAGAACAAACTGACAGTAACCAGAGGGGAGGGAAATAATGGGGGAAGGAAGGGAAAGGGTCATCAATGAACATGTGTAAATGTCCCATGGACAAAGCCAAAGGGGGGTAGGATTGAGGGTGAGAGATAGGAGTGGGTAGGGTGGGGGAAAGTGGTGGTGGGAAAATGGAGACAACTGTATTTGAATATTAATAAAAAATGATATAAATAAATAAAACAAAGAGGCTATGGCTACACCAGCGTAAGCACAGAAAAATATAGGGGTAGGAGCACTAACAGATACACAGGAGTAGGAGAAGACAACTGTTCGTAGAGAGGAGGGTCAAAATAAGATGAATTGTCTCATCAGAGCTTTAAGTGAAGACTAGAAATCAGACAGAAGGAGCTGCATGAGGGAAGGTCCCAGCTTTCAGCAACTCCATGACACCTCTGTTAACCTCTCTGCTCCCTTGGGACTTCTAGTTATATCTTACGCTCCCCGATATTGTTGCTTCAGATGGATTCTTCTCAGCTTTGTCTCTCACATCTACAGGGTCATCTCTCTTGTTTCCCAGTCAAAATCCCCTCTCACTTGGATCTCCTCTCTACTTTCTGCCCACTGTTTGGAGTTTCTGTGTCTTCAGTTTCATTCCCATCTGGACTTCAGACTTTTCTCAGAGGTTTCTCAGCTGGGACACTGTCTCACACAACCTGAGAAGGTCGATCAGACAGCAAATGCATTAGATAAACACCCAACTGCTTAAGCTTAAGGAAGTAGTAAAGACTGGAGGAGAGAGAGCTTTATATTTTAGAAAGGTCACTTCAGCTGCAATGTGGAGAACAGATTCAAGGTAAGCAGGACCAGAAATAGTGACATGGCTAGAAGGCTATTGCAATAAAAACTAGACATGAGATGACACGGGTATGAACAAAAACAGTGGCTGTAGGAGAATATTTTGGAGATAAAATCAATAGTCTTAAAGATGGATTTGATATGGGATTTGAGAGAAAATTAAGAATGAAGTCATTGTCCCAATTTGCATGGTTGGGCAAAATGATGGTGTCATCAGCTCAGCTGGGAACACGAAGAAAAAGGTCTGTGGATAATGTTCTTAAGTCAGTCTTGGTTACATTCAATCAGGGGGTGTTTAAGGGCCATCAAGACCTATATCCAGAAGTCAGTGTTTATAATTGTCTAAAGTCAAAGACAGGAAAAATGATTTGGAGACCGTCAAAGCCTGAATGGGATTATCAAAGGAAAGCACACAGAGAAGAGCTGTCCAAGAAAGACATCCTTAGGGAAAGTAACAATTAGGAAATATGTATAGGTACCAGTTTTAGTCCACAAAATCAAATATGCAAGAAATATTTGACAGGATAATATTTTGAGATACTTGACCCTCCTTTTCATGTCTTACACTCCATGCCCTTTCCCCAGCATAGGCAAGAACATTCTACATTTATATCTATATGGAAAGATAATAGTTAAATTCTGGATTTTGCGTTTCCAAAGCAAATATCCACACCTCAGACAAAAGATCTGGAAAAGGCCAGAAAGACTTAAAGTCATTTCCCTCATTCCAGGTCTCTAGAACAGTTAGCTGCCCCAGGGGCCATGGGAGAAGGAGAGCAGAGAGGTAGGTAAGAAAGGCCCCTGTACTCCTCCCCCAGCCTGAGGAGAATCACTGACCCCCACCCAGTGAGGCTGCAGGGATCTGAGTCTGAAGAAGCATGGGCTTACTTTCCCAGAGAAAAATAGCTGATTTATTTCTAAAACAGAAATTGACTTAACACCTTTAGGTACGAACTCCTTAAAGACATATTTGCCCACTTAACTGCTAACCTCATATGTCATCAAATAGAAAGGTTATTTGGAAGCAAAATTTTAAAAACGCTTCTCCAAAACCGATTTTTCCAGGGACTATATTATACTGGCTGTAAATATCTCAAAAATTTCACTTTTCTCCCCTATTTATTCATCTTTATTTTACTCCCTCTTTTTGTTGATATAATTTAAAATTTCCTTATTATGGCTTATTAGGGACAATATCTTTTTTGTGAATAATTATTCTACACTTTCTTGCTGGCAATAAAACCCTGCACAATGAATGACCAGGAGTCATAGAATGACAGTCCTCAGACCAAATCCAGCCCACCCCCATTTTTGTAGGGCTCATGATGTAAGAAAGGATTTTACATTATGTAGTAGTCAAAAAAGTCAAAGAATAATATTTCATGACACATGAAAATTACATGAAATCCAGGTTGCAATGTCCATAATAAAGTTTTGGAACACAGTCGTGCTTATTTGTTTATGTATTTTCTATAGCTACTTTCACATTACAAGAACAGAACTGAGTAATTATAACAGGAACCATATGGTCCCCTAAGCGAAAAATATTCATTATCTGGCCCTTTATAGAGAACTTTTGCTGACCCTGGTCTATAGGTCTGTTATAACATTCTTTTTTAATTTTTTTTATTTTTATTGTTATTCAATTACAGTTGTATGCCTTTTCTCCCCATCCCTCCACCCCACCCCAGCTGAACCCACCTCCCTCCCCCGTCTCCACCCTCCCCCTTGGTTTTGTCCATGTGTCCTTTATAGTAGTTCCTGTAATCCCCTCTACCCACTGTCCCCGCCCCCACCCCACACCCCCGCCCGGGCTATTGTTAGATTGTTCTTAACTTCAATGTCTCTGGTTATATTTTGTTTGCTTTTTCCTTCTATTGCTTATGTTCCAGTTAAAGGTGAGATCATATGGTATTTGTCCCTCACTTCCTGGCTTATTTCACTTAGCATAATGCTCTCCAGTTTCATCCATGCTGTTGCAAAGGGTATAAGCTCCTTCTTTCTCTCTGCTGCATAGAATTCCATTGTGTAAATATACCATAGTTTTTGGATCCACTCGTTTGCTGATGGGCACTTCGGTTGCTTCCAGTACTTGGCTATTGTAAATTGTGCTGCTATGAACATTGGGGTGCACAGATTCTTTTGGATTGGTGTTTCAGTGTTCTTAGGGTATAATCCCAGCAGCGGAATTACTGGGTCAAAGGGCAGTTCCATTTTTAGTTTTCTGAGGAAATTCCATATTGTTTTCCACAGTGACCTCACCAGTCTGCATTCCCACCAACAGTGCACTAGGGTTCCCGTTTCTCCACATCCTCTCCAACATTTGTTTGTGGATTTGTTTATGTTGGCCATTCTGACTGGTGTGAGATGATACCTCATTGTGGTTTTAATTTGCATCTCTCTGATGGCTAGTGATGCTGAGCATCTTTTCATATGTCTCTGGGCCCTCTGTATGTCTTCCTTGGAGAAGTGTCTGTTCAAGTCTTTTGCCCATTTTTTAATTGGGTTGTTTGTCTTCCTGGAGTGGAGTTGTGTGAGTTCTTTATATATTTTGGAGATCAGGCCCTTGTCTGAGGTATCATTGGCAAATATGTTTTCCCATACTGTTGGTTCTCTTTGTAATTTGGTGCTGTTTTCTTTAGCCATGCAGAAGCTTTTTATTTTGATGAGGTCCCATTTGTTTATTCTTTCCTTTATGTCCCTTGCTTTAGGGGATGTGTCTGTGAGGATGTTGCTGCGTGGAATGTCTGAGATTTTCCTGCCAATGTTTTCCTCAAGGACTTTTATGGTGTTACGGCTTATATTTAAGTCTTTTATCCATCTTGAGTTTATTTTCGTGTATGGCGTAAGTTGGTGATCGAGTTTCATTTTTTTGCACGTAGCTGTCCAGATCTCCCAACACCATCTGTTGAAGAGACTGTTTTTGCTCCATTTTATGCTCCTGCCTCCTTTGTCAAATATTAATTGACCATAAAGACTTGGGTTTATTTCTGGGCTCTCTGTTCTGTTCCATCAGTCTATGTGCCTGTTTTTCTGCCAGTACCAGGCTGTTTTGATTACCGTGGCCTTGTAATACAGTTTGATATCAGGTATTGTGATCCCTCCTGCTTTGTTCTTCTTTCTCAAAATTGCTGCTGCTATTCGAGGTCGTTTATGGTTCCATATGAATTTCTGCAATGTTTGTTCTATATCTGTGAAATATGTCATGGGTACTCTAATAGGGATTGCATTGAATCTATAAATTGCTTTGGGTAGTATGGCCATTTTGATGATGCTAATTCTTCCAATCCATGAACATGGTACATGCTTCCATTTGTTTGTATCTTCCTTAATTTCTTTCTTCAGTGTTGTGTAGTTTTCTGAATACAGGTCTTTTACCTCCTTGGTTAGGTTTATTCCTAGGTACTTTATTTTTCTTGTTGCTATATTGAATGGGATTTTTTTCCTGATTTCTGTTTCTGCAATTTCGTTGTTGGTGTACAGGAATGCCTTTGATTTCTGGGTATTGACTCTGTATCCAGCTATTTTGCCAAATTCATTTATTAGGTCGAGTAGTTTTTCAGTGGAGTCTATAGGGTTTTCCATGTACACTATCATGTCGTCTGCAAACAGTGACAGTTTCATTTCCTCCTTTCCAATTTGGATGCCTTTTATTGCTTTTTCTTGTCTGATTGCTATGGCTAGGACTTCCAATACTATGTTGAATAGGAGTGGTGAGAGAGGGCATCCTTGTCTTGTTCCTGATCTTAGTGGGAAAGCTCTAAGTTTTTATCCATTGAGTGTGATGTTGGCTGTAGGTCTCTCATATATGGCCTTAATTATGTTGAGAACTGCTCCCTTTTATTCCCACTTTGCTGAGTGTTTTTATCAGAAATGGGTGCTGTATCTTATCGAACGCTTTTTCTGCATCTATTGATATGATCGTGTGATTTTTGTCTTTGCTGTTGTTGATGTGATGTATTATGTTTATTGATTTGCAAATATTGTACCATCCTTGCATCCCTGGGATGAATCCCACTTGGTCATGGTGGATGATCTTTTTAATATATTGCTGGATGCGGTTTGCTAATATTTTGTTGAGAATTTTAGCGTCTATGTTCATCAGCGATATTGGCCTGAAGTTTTCTTTCTTCGTTGTGTCTTTATCTGGTTTTGGGATTAGGATGATGTTGGCTTCATAAAAAGAGTTTGGGAGTCTTCCATCAGTTTGGATTTTTTCAAATAGTCTGTGAAGGATAGGGGTTAGTTCTTCCTTAAATGCTTTGTAGAAATCTCCTGTGAAACCATCTGGTCCAGGGCTTTTGTGTGATGGGAGTTTCTTGATGACTGCTTCAATTTCCTTTGCTGATATTGGTCTGTTCAGGTTTTCTGAGTATTCTTCAGTCAGTTTTGGAAGATTATATTTTTCTAGAAATGTGTCCATTTCATCTAGGTTTTCAAATTTCTTAGCATACAGGTCTTCATAGTAATTTCTTACGATCCTTTGTATTTCTGTGGTATCAGTTGTAATCTCTCCACTTTCATTTCTAATTCTGTTTATTTGGATCCTCTCTCTTTTCTTCTTGATAAGCCTACTTAAAAGCTTGTCGATTTTGTTTATCTTTTCAAAGAACCAGCTCCTGGTTTCATTGATCCTTAGAATTGTGCTTTTAGTCTCTATGTCATTTAGTTCTTATTTCCTTCCTTCTGCTTGCTCTGGGCTGTCTTTGTTGTTGTTCCTCCAGTTCTTGTAGGCATAGGGTTAGGTTGTTTGTTTGAACTGTTTCTAACTTCTTAAGGTAGGCCTGTATTGCTATGAACTTCCCTCTCAGGACTGCCTTTGCTGTGTCCCATAGGTTTTGGGTTGTTGTGAGTTCGTTTTCATTTGTTTCCAGGAAGTTTTTGATTTCTTCCCTAATCTCATTCTTGACCCATTCATTGTTTAATAGCATGCTATTCAGTCTCCATGTTTTTGAGTGTTTTGGGTTTTTACCCTTGGGGTTGGTTTCTAGTTTCAGACCCTTGTGGTCAGAGAAGATGCTTGATATGATTTCAATTTTCTTGAATTTGTTGAGGGTTGCTTTGTGTCCTATCATGTGGTCTATCTTTGAAAAAGTTCCATGGACACTTGAAAAGAATGTGTATTTTGCTTCTTTGGGATGAAAAGCTCTATATATCAGTTAAGTCCATTTCCTCTAGGGTATTGTTAAGTGACACAATATCTTTGTTGATCTTTTGTTTGGAAGACCTGTCCATTTTTGATAGTGGGGTGTTAAAATCCCCTACTATAATTGTGTTGCTGTCAATATCTTTCTTGAAATCCTCCAAGATTTTCTTTATGTATTTGGGTGCTCCTATGTTGGGTGCATATATATTAATAATGTTTATGTCTTCTTGGTGGATTCTTCCTTTGAGTATTATGAAGTGACCTTCTGGGTCTCTCTTTATGGCCCTTCTTTGGAAGTCTATTTTGTCTGATATGAGTATTGCTACCCCTGCTTTTGTTTCCTGTCCGTTTGCTTGGAAAATTTGTTTCCAGCCCTTCACTTTCAGTCTGTGTACGTCTTTTGTCCTGAGATGGGTTTCTTGTAGGCAGCATATGTGTGGGTCATGTTTTCTTATCCATTCAGCTGTTCTATGTCTTTTGATTGGAGCATTTAATCCATTTACGTTTAAGGTTATTATCGATAGGTAGTTATTCATTGCCATTATTTCCTACCTGTGTTCCTCTGTCTTTCTCTTTTCCTTCCTTTCCTTAAAGCAGTCCCTTTAGCATCTCTTGCAGAGCTGGTTTGGTGGAGCTGTATTCTTTTAGACTTCTTTTGTCTGGGAAACTATTTATTTGGTCTTCTATCTTCATTGAGAGCCTTGCTGGGTAAAGTAGTCTTGGTTGCAGGCCTCTGGTTCTCATTACTTGGAATATTTTTTGCCATTCTCTTGTGGCTTGGAGCATTTCCATTGAGAAGTCAGTTGCTAACCTTATTGGGGCTCCCTTGTATGTTACTTCCTTTTTCTCCCTTGCTGCCTTTAAGATCCTCTCTTTGTCTTGGAAATTTGCCATTTTAATTATGATGTGTCTTGCAGTGCACCTCTTTGGGTTCCTGTTGTTTGGGACTCTCTGTGATTCCTGGATTTGGGTGACTTTTTCTCTCCTCAGATTAGGGAAATTTTCCATCATTATTTTTTCAAACAGGTTTTCTATCCCTTGCTCTTCTTCTTCTCCTTCTGGTATTCCTATTATACGGATATTGTTACGTTTCATGTTGTCCTGCATTTCCCTTATTGCCTCTTCATTCTTTCTGAGCCTCTTTTCCTTTTCTTGCTCCTTCTGGGTGTTTTTTTCTACTTTATCCTCCAGCTCGCTGATCCGATCCTCTGCTTCATCAAGTCTGCTTTTCATTCCTTCTACTGTGTTCTTCAATTCAGAAATTGTATTCTTCATTTCCTCTTGGCTCTTGTTGATAGTTTCTATTTCCTTTTTCATGTTGATATAGTTTGCAGCGAGTTCATTGTAGTTTCCTTGTAGTTTCTGGTAGTTCTCTTTGAGCTCAGAGAGCTCAGTGAGCTTCCTGATGACCATTGCTTTGAACTCAGTATCTGATAGTTGACTTGCCTCTTTTTCGGTTAGTATTCTTTCTGAGACTTCCTCCTTTCCTTTCATTTGGGAATTGTTTCTTTGTCTTCCCATTGTTTGTGAGGCTCTTCTTGTTGGCCTCTGCTTCTTAAATTGCTTTGTTAGACTCCCTGGGTTTATGATATGAACTTCTATGGTAGAATGCCAATGGGATTCGGTGGTGCTGTCTCCTTACTCTCCTGTGCTCACTGGTCTTGAGCTGACGTTTATGTTTTTAACACGGTCTAACTCTAGTCTTTTCAGCACTCCAGGTTTTGTTGTCTCACCGTCAGATCTTTCAATGTCCTCTATCTTTGGTCTCTGATCTTTGTATATGCTGGAATACTGTTGGCTGTTCGCTCTGCTCCTCAGATCAGCTAGGTATTTCCCTGGCGTTGAGGGGAAGTGGATTCCGCTCCCACCTATGTTGCCGCCATCTTCCCCCCTATAACTTTCTTTTACTTGAAAAAATGTATTCTGCCTCCAGGACCTTAGGGAGAAAAATTCATATTTAAAAATTACTTTCAAAAGAGGTATACAAATATACCAGCTTAGTGGATGACATAATAGACTATATACACAATCCTAAAAATTTCTCCAAAGAACTATTAAAATAGATAAGTAAATTCAGTAAAGTAGCAGGAAAGAAAATAAATAACCAGAAATCAGTTGCATTATTATACACCAATAATGAACTATCAGAAGGGGAAACTAAGGAAACAATCCTATTTACAATTGCATCAAAAAACTAAAATAAAATGCCTAGGAATAAATTTAACCAAGGATGTAAAAGATCTATACTTGGAAAATTATAAGACACTGAAGAAAAACTTGAAGAAGATACAAATAAGTGAAAGCGTATACCATGTTCATGGATAAGAAGAATTAACATCACTAAAATGTCCATACTACCCAAAGCAATCTATAGATTCAACATAATTCTTATCAAGACACCAATGATGTATTTCACAGAACTAGAACAAATATTCCAAAAATGTATGTGAAACCACAAAAGACCCCTAATAGACACAGCAATCTTGAGAAAGAACAAAGTTGGAGGAGTCACACTACCTGATAGAAAATTATACTATAAAGTCATCTGGGAATTAATCTGATGAAACTTGAAACATTAATTAAAAGAATATATGCACCTATATGTTCATTGCAACGTTATTTACAATAGTCAGTTTTGGAAGCAGTTGGAGTGTCCATCAGTAGATGAATGGATAAAATAGTGATTTGCACAATGGAATACTACTCAGCCATAAAAAAGAAGAAAACGTTACCCTTAGTGACAACATGGATAGACCTGGAGAACATTATGCTAAGTGAAATAAGCCAGTCAGAGAAAGACAATCACTATATGACTTCATTCATGTGTAGAATCTAATGAACAAACTGAACTAGCAAGCAAGATAGAGACAGAATAATAGAGAGTAGGCTGACAGCTCCGGGAGTTTAGGTGTCAGGGAAGGAATTAAGCAAAAAGGAAAAAAGAGAGAGAACTAATCGACTCAGACAACAGTGTGGTGATTGTGTGGGGGGGTGCTGAAGGCAGTAGGTGAAGGTGGAAGAGGTTATAGGAGGGATAAATGGTAATGGGAGAAGCACAATTTAAAAAAGAAAAAAAATTGAGAGGAGTGAAGTACAAATAAAATGTGTCAGTGGAAAAAACAGCATCATACTGGCACAAAAATAGACATATTTTTATGTCTATTTTTAAGTCTCAAAACCTCTGACTGAAAAAAACATGTGGGGGTTGAGGTGGTGGAAGAAACTCCCAGCCTCACAGGAGAGTTCGTTGGGGAGACCCACAGGGTCCTAGAACATACACAAACCCACCCATCTGGGAATCAGCACCAGAAGGGCCCAATTTGCTTGTGGGTAGTAGGGGAAATGACTGAAAGCCCACCAAGAGCCAAACAAGTGGCATTGTTCCCTCTCTGATCCCTCCCCCACATACAGTACCATAATGCAGCAACATGGGTTGCCCTGCCCTGGTGAATACCTACAGCTCCACCCCTTACCACGTAACAGCTGTGCTGAGACAAATAAATATGGCCCAAATGAGAGAACAGATGAAAGCTCCAGAAAAAGAACTAATCAATGAGGAGATAGCCAACCTGTCAGATGCAGGGTTCAAAACACTGGTAATAAGGATGCTCACAGAAATGGTTGAGTATAGTCACGAAATAGATCAAGAAGTGAAGGCTATGCGAAGTGAAGGCTATGCAAAGTGAAATAAAGGAAAATATACAAGGAACCAACAGTGAAGGGAAGGAAACTGGGAATCAAATTAAAGATTTGCAGTAGAAGGAAGAAATAGACATTCAACCAGAACAGAATGAAGAAACAGGAATTCAAAAACAAAGAAATGAGGAGAGGCTTAAGAACCTTCAGGACAATTTTAAATGTTCTAACATCTGAACCATAGAGGTGCCAGAAGAAGAGGAAGAGCAAGAAATTGAAAACTTATTTGAAAAAATAATGAAGGAGAACTTCCCAATCTGGAAAAGGAAATAGACTTCCAGGAAGTCCAGGAAGCTCAGAGAGTCCCAAAAGAGTTGGACCCAAAGAAGCACACACCAAGACACATCATAATTACATCACCCAAGATTAAAGATAAGAAGAGCATCTTAAAAGCAGCAAGAGAGAAGGAGAGAGTTACCTACAAAGGAATTCCCGTAAGATTATCAGCTGATTTCTCCAAAGAAACCTTGCAGGAAAGAAGGGGCTGGAAAGAAGTATTCAATGTCATGAAAACCCACATCCAAGCTTACTCTCTCCAGCACAGCTATCATTTACAGTGGAAGGGCATTGATAAAGTGCTTCCTAGATAAGGTTAAGTTAAAGGAATTCATCATCACCAAGCCCGAATTATATGATATGTTAAAGGGATTTACCTAAGAAAAAGAAGAGGATCAAAAGTATGAACAGTACAATGACAACAAACTCACAACTCTCAACACCTGAACTTAAAAAAACAAAAACAAAAATGAACTAAGCAAATGACTAGAACAGGAACAGAATCACAGAAATGGGGATCACGTGGAGGGTTATCAGCAGAAAGGGTGAGGGGGGAGTGGGGGGAAAGGTACATGGAATAAGAAGCATAAATGGTAAGTACAAAATAGGGAGAGGTTAAGAATAGTATAGGAAATGGAGACGCCAAAGAACTTACATGTATGACCCACTGACATGAACTAAGGGGGTGGGAATTCTGGTGGGAGGATGGGTACAGAGTGGAAAGGAGTAAAAGGGAGAAAAAAATTAGACAACTGTAATAGCATAATCAATACAATGTACTTAAAAAGACATGCAAATATAGAAATAAAGCTTATAGTATATGATATTATGTATTTCCTTTTTTCACCCTCACCCAAGGATTTTTTTTTCCCTTTGCTTCTAGAGAAAAACGGAGGGAGAAAGAGAAACATTGACGCAAGAGAAGCATCAATTGAGTTCCCCCTGTGCACCTAGACAAGGGATTGAAGACCGAACCCGAAACCTAGGTATATGCCCTGATTGGGAATCAAACCCAAAATGCTTGGGCTATGGGATGACACTCCAACCAACTGAGCCACACCTGCCAAGGCATGACATTATGTATTTCAAACGAATCACACAGCAACAAATTCTTGACTGATTATGATCATTTTCAACAAATTTTACTAAAAATTTAGGATTTTTATTCCTCTTGCTTGGGGGAGGTCAGTCTTTTTGGTATAGTTAGCCCTTCAACTGATTTGATGAAGCCTGTCTGTATTATACAACACTTTGCTTTACTCAAAGTCCACAGATTTAAATGTTAATCTTACCCAAAAAACATCCTTACAGAAACATCCAGACCAATGTTTGATTAATAGCTGGACACTGGCCAAGCCAAGTTGACAGGTAGAATTAACTATTATATTGTACTTGCCTCAGGCCCTTTGCACTGTTTTTTTTGCCTAGAGTACTGTTCCATAGCTGTGCAGTCTATTCTGACCTCACTGTTTGAAACAGCAACATGTCCCCCAACACCCACCTTTGAGTCCCTTTAGCCTGCTCCAACTTTCCCATTGTGTTTATTACATTTACACTTTGCAGCACATCATATAATGTATTTATTTATTATGTTTATTGTTTATTTTTAGGTGGACCCCTCTTTCCAACTAGAATGCAAACTCTGTGAGAGTAGGGATATTAGCCTGTTTTCTTCACTACTAAAAGTGGTACTTGGAACATGGTAGATCCTCAATAAATATTTGTTGAGTGAATGAAAATTAAATTTTTAAAATAAAGGCTCTAAATGATTTATGATTTTTATCATTTCTTTTCTTTGCTTTTCAGTGAACTTTCAAAGTTACTATCTCTCTTGCACCATCTCCCTCCCAGGAATACACCCATGCCTTTCACTTCCCCCTCTTCTTTCCCCATAGGCATGCATCTCCTAAACTCTAAGACACCCCACCAGACTTGCAAGCAGGGGAACAGTGGGCAGCGGTAGCTCATCCTGGGCTAAACCCCTGACACTGTCCAAGGCCCCCTTTCCTCTGACTTCCCAGTGAACTGACAGCAGACCTGTCTAGGCTCTCCTGTTGCTTCTTCTATCCTAAGCCCCTCCTTGTTTCACGGTCCCCAGATTTACTAAACACATTCTTAAAATCAAAAAAAGAAATTAAAAACACCACAGTTACTAGGCCTCACTATGAAAAAAACTCATCTGAAGTTCAATGATTTCTTGAACTTTTCTTGTTTATTTTCTTCTACTGAATTCATAAAATTAAGCTTTATGCCTTTCATTGGAAAAGTAACATATGGTCTGATAAACACCACCTTTTAATCAAGTGATCAAGGTTAAAGGCACAAGTATAATAAATAATTTCGACATCCTGTATCTTGACATGATACAGCAAGAAGAATCCTTCATTACTGTGCTGTTTTTTCCCCCAAATTCATATTTTCTGTTCTAATCATGAGGAAACATCAGACAAATTCAAATTGAGGGATATTCTACAAAATATCTTACCAGTACTTTTCAAAAGTATAAAAGACATGAAAAACAAAGAAAGATTAAGAAGCTGTCACTGAAAGAGACTATGGAGACATGGAGACTGAATGCACTGTGGGACCCTGGACATCACTGGAAAAACTGAAAGTCAGTAGTTTAATTAATAGTGTTGCACAAGTATTAATTTCTTACTTTTAATAAACATACCATGGTAATGTAAAATGTTAATTTTAGGAAAACCGGGGTAAAAAGAATACACAGAAACTCGGGGCTATCATCGCAACCTTTCTATTAATCTAAAATTATGTTTTTTAAAATGCTTAAAAGACAATATGCACATCATGATTATATTCTTACAAAATTAGTCTTATCTATTCACCTATATGTTACTTCATTCCTCTATTTGTATACAGAGATGGAAAGATATTTAAAATAATGGTAACCAGAAGCCTCAGAAAGAATGCTAAATGAAATAGAGGCAAGTCAACTATCAGATACTGAGTTCAAAGCAATGGTTATCAGGAAGTTCACTGAGCTCACAGAGAACTACCAGAAACTACAGGGAAACTACAATGAACTCACTGAAAACTACGTCCACATGAAAAAGGAAACAGAAACTATCAACAAAGGCCAAGAGGAAATGAAAATACAATTTCTGAACTGAAGAATACAGTAGAAGGAATCAAAAGCAGGCTTGATGAAGCAGAGGATCAGGTCAGCGAGCTGGAGGACAAGTAGAAAAAAACACCCAGAAAGAGCAAGAAAGGGAAAAGAGGCTCAGAAAGAATGAAGAGGCAATAAGGGAAATGCAGGACAACATGAAATGCAATAATATCCATAGAATAGGGATACCAGAAGGAGAAGAAGAAGAGCAAGGGATAGAAAACCTGTTTGAAAAAATAATGATGGAAAATTTCCCTAATCTGAGGAGAGAACAAGTCACACAAATCCAGGAAACACAGAGACTCCCAAGCAAGAAGAACCCAAAGAGGTGCACTGCAAGACACATCATAGTTAAAATGGCAAATTTCCAACACAAAGAGAGGATCTTAAAGGCAGCAAGGGAGAAAAAGGAAGTAACATACAAGGGAGCCCCAATAAGGTTAGCAACTGACTTCTCAGTGGAAACGCTCCAAGCCACAAGAGAATGGCAAAAAATATTCCAAGTAATGAGAACCAGAGGCCTGCAACCAAGACTACTTTACCCAGCAAGGCTCTCAAACAAGATAGAAGGCCAAATAAATAGTTTCCCAGACAAAAGAAGTCTAAAAGAATACAGCTCCACCAAACCAGCTCTGCAAGAGATGCTAAAGGGACTGCTTTAAGGAAAGGAAGGAAAAGAGAAAGACAGAGGAACACAGGTAGGAAATAATGGCAATGAATAACTACCTATCGATAATAACCTTAAACGTAAATGGATTAAATGCTCCAATCAAAAGACATAGAATAGCTGAATGGATAAGAAAACATGACCCACACATATGCTGCCTACAAGAGACCCACCTCAGGACAAAAGACGTACACAGACTGAAAGTGAAGGGCTGGAAACAAATTTTCCAAGCAAACGGACAGGAAACAAAAGCAGGGGTAGCAATACTCATATCAGACAAAATAGACTTCCAAAGAAGGGCCATAAAGAGAGACCCAGAAGGTCACTTCATAATACTCAAAGGAAGAATCCACCAAGAAGACATAAACATTGTAAATATATATGCGCCCAACATAGGAGCACCCAAATACATAAAGAAAATCTTGGAGGACTTCAAGAAAGATATTAACAGCAACACAATTATAGTAGGGGACTTTAACACCCCACTGTCAAAAATGGACAGGTCTTCCAAACAAAATATCAAAAGGATATTGTGTCACTTAACAATACCCTAGATTAAATGGACTTAACTGATATATAGAGCTTTTCATCCCAAAGAAGCAAAATACACATTCTTTTCAAGTGTACATGGAACTTTTCTTTTGTTGATTATGTTCCAGTTAACGGTGAGATCGTAGGGAATTTGTCCCTCACCGCCTGGCTTATTTCACTTAACACAATGCTCTCCAGTTCCATCTATGCTGTTGCAAAGGGTATAAGCTCCTTCTTTCTCTCTGCTGCATAGAATTCCATTGTGTAAATATAACATAGTTTTTGGATCCACTCATTTGCTGATGGGCACTTCGGTTGCTTCCAGTACTTGGCTATTGTAAATTGTACTGCTATGAACATTGGGGTGCACAGGTTCTTTTGGATGGGTGTTTCAGGGTTCTTAGGGTATAATCCCAGCAGCGGAATTGCTGGGTCAAAGGGCAGTTCTATTTTTAGTTTTCTGAGGAAATTCCATACTGTTTTCCACAGTGGCCTCACCAGTCTGCATTCCCACCAACAGTGCACTAGGGTTCCCGTTTCTCCGCATCCTCTCCAACATTTGTTTGTTGATGTGTTTATGATGGCCACTCTGATTGGTGTTAGATGGTACCTCATTGTGGTTTTAATTTGCATCTCTCTGATGGCTAGTGATGCTGAGCATCTTTTCATATGTCTCTGGGCCCTCTGTATGTCTTCCTTGGAGAAGTGTTTGTTCAAGTCCTTTGACCATTATTTAATTGGGTTGTTTGTCTTCCTGGAGTGCAGTTGTGTGGGTTCTTTATATATTTTGGAGATCAGGCCCTTGTCTGAGGTATCATTGGCAAATATGTTTTCCCATACTGTTGGTTCTCTTTTCATTTTAATGCTGTTTTCTATAGCCATGCAGAAGCTTTTTATTTTGATGAGGTCCCATTTGTTTATTCTTTCCTTTATGTCCCTTGCTTTAGGGGACATGCCTGTGAGGATGTTGCTTTGTGGAATGTCTGAGATCTTCCTGCCAATGTTTCCCTCTAGGACTTTTATGGTGTTACGACTTATATTTAAGACTTTTACCCACCTTGAATTTATTTTTGTGTATGGTGTAAGTTGGCTATCAAGTCTCATTTTTTTGCACGTAGCTGTCCAGATGTCCCAACACCATTTGTTGAAGAGGCTATTTTTGCTCCATTTTATGCTCCTGCCTCCTTTGTCAAATATTAATTGACCATAAAGACTTGGGTTTATTTCTGGGCTATCTGTTCTGTTCCATTGGTCTATGTGCCTGTTTTTATGCCAGTACCAGGCTGTTTTGATTACAATGGCCTTGTAATACAGTTTGATATCAGGTATTGTGATCCCTCCTGCTTTGTCTTCTTTCTCAAAATTGCTGCAGCTATTCGGGGTCGTTTATGGTTCCATATAAATTTCTGAAATGTTTGTTCTATATCTATGAAATATATCATGGGTACGTTAATAGGGATTGCATTGAATCTATAAATTGCTTTGGGCCATTTTGATGATGTTCATTGTTCCAATCCATGAGCATGGTACATGCTTCCATTTGTTTGTGTCTTCCTTAATTTCTTTCTTCAATGTTGTGTAGTTTTCTGAGTACAGGTCTTTTACCTCCTTGGTTAGGTTGATTCCTAGGTACTTGATTTTTCTTGTTGCTATATCAAATGGGATTTTTTTCCTGATTTCTGTTTCTGCAGTTTCGTTGTTGGTGTACAGGAATGCCTTTGATTTCTGAGTATTGACTTTGTATCCAGCTGTTTTCCCAAATTCATTTATTAGGTCGAGTAGTTTTTTGGTGGAGTCTATAGGATTTTCCATGTACACTATCATGTCATCTGCAAACAGTGACAGTTTCATTTCCTCCTTTCCAATTTGGATGCCTTTTATTGCTTTTCTTGTCTGATTGCTGTGGCTAGGACTTCCAATACTATGTTGAATAGGAGTGGTGAGAAAGGGCATCTTTGTCTTGTTCTTGGTCTTAGTGGGAAAGCTCTAAATTTTTGTCCATTGAGTATGATGTTGGCTGTAGGTCTCTCATATATGGCCTTTATTATGTTGAGGAATGCTCCCTCTATTCCCACTTTGTTGAGGGTTTTTATTGTAAATGGGTGCTGTACCTTATCAAATGCTTTTTCTGCATCTATTGACATGATCAAGTGGTTTTTGTCTTTGCTTTTGTTTATGTGGTGTATTATGTTTATTGATTTGCAAATATTGTACTATCCTTGCATCCCTTGGATGAATCCCACTTGATCATGGTGTATGATCTTTTTAATGTATTCCTGGATGTGGTTTGCCAATATTTTGTTGAGGATTTTAGCATCTATGTTCATCAGTGATATTGGCCTGAAGTTTTCTTTCTTTGGTATGTCTTTATCTGGTTTTGGGATTAGGATGACGTTGGCTTCATAAAATGAGTTTGGAAGTCTTCCATCTTCTTGAATTTTTTGAAATAATCTGTGAAGGATGGTGGTTAGCTCTCCCTTCAATGTTCTGTAGAATTCTCCTGTGAAACCATCTGGTCCAGGGCTTTTGTGTGTCAGAAGCTTTTTGATTACCGTTTCAATTTCATCAGGCATTACTGGTCTGTTCAGGCTTTGTGCTTCTTCTTCATTGAGTTTTGGAAGGTTATATTTTTCTAGAAATTTGTCCATTTCATCTAGGTTTTCAAATTGTTTGGCATACAGTTCTTTGTAGTAATTTCTTACAATCCTTTGTATTTCGGTGGTATCCATTGTAGTCTCTCCTCTTTCATTTCTGATTGTGTTTATTTGGGTCCTCTCTCTTTTTTTCTTCATGAGCCTGCTTAAGGGCTTGTTGATTTTGTTTATCTTTTCAAAGAACCAGCTCCTGGTTTCATTGATCCTTACAATTGTGCTTTTAGTCTCTATGTCATTTAATTCTGCTCTGATATTTGTTATTTCCTTCCTTCTACTTGCTCTGGGTTGTCTTTGTTGTTGTTCCTCGAGTTCTTGTAGGTGTAGGGTTAGGCTGTTTGTTTGAGCTGTTTCTATTCTTTTTAGGTAGGCCTGTATTGCTATGAACTTCCCTCTGAGGACTGCCTTTGCTGTGTCCCATAGGTTTGGGATTGTTGTGAGTTCATTTTTGTTTGTTTCTAGAAACTTTTTGATTTCTTCCCTAATCTCGTATTTCACCCATTCATTGTTTAATAGTATGCTCTTCAATCTCCATGATTTTGAGTGTTTTGGGGTTTTTTCCTTGAGATTTGTTTCTAGTTTCAGTCCCTTATGGTCAGAGAAAATGCTTGATATGATTTCAATTTTCTTGAATTTGTTGAGGCTTGTTTTGTGTCCTATCATGTGGTCTATCTTTGAAAATGTCCCATGTGCATTTGAAAAGAATGTGTATTTTCCTTCTTTGGGATGAAAGGCTCTATATATATCAGTTAAGTCCATTTCATCCCATGCCTTGTTCAATGCCACAATATCTTTGTTGATATTTTGTTTAGAAGATCTGTCCATCTTTGACAGTGGGGTATTAAAATCCCCTACTATAATTGTGTTGCTGTCAATCTTTCTTGAAGTCCTCCAAGATTTTCTTTATGTATTTGGGTGCTCCTATATTGGGAGCATATATATTTACAATGTTTGTGTCTTCTTGGTGGATTCTTCCTTTGAGTATTATGAAGTGGTCTCCCTTTCTGTCCATTTTTTGAAGTCTATTTTGTCTGATATGAGTATTGCTTTTTTTTCTTGTCCATTTGCTTGGAATATTTGTTTCTAGCCCTTCACTTTCAGTCTGTGTAGGTCTTCTGTCCTGAGGTGGGTCTCTTGTAGGCAGCATGTGCGTGGGTCATGCTTTCTTATCCATTCAGCTATTCTATGTCTTTTGATTGGAGCATTTAATCCATTTACGTTTAAGGTTATCATTGATAGGTAGTTATTCATTGCCCATTCTTTGTACCTGTGTTCTTCCCGCTTTCTCTCTTTTCCTTCCTTTCCTTACAGCAGCTCCTTTAACATCTCTTGCAGAGCTGGTTTGGTGGAGGTGTATTCTTTTAGACTTCTTTTGTCTGGGAAACTATTTATTTGGCCTTCTATCTTGATTGAGAGCCTTGCTGGGTAAAGTAGTCTTGGTTGCAGGCCTCTGGTTCTCATTACTTGGAATATTTTTTGCCATTCTCTTGTGGCTTGGAGCGTTTCCACTGAGAAGTCAGTTGCTAACCTTATTGGGGCTCCCTTGTATGTTACTTCCTTTTTCTCCCTTGCTGCCTTTAAGATCCTCTCTTTGTCTTGGAATTTTGCCATTTTAATTATGATGTGTCTTGCAGTGGGCCTCTTTGGGTTCCTCTTGATTGGGAGTCTCTGTGTTTCCTGGATTTGTGTGACTTGTTCTCTCCTCAGATTAGGGAAATTTTCCATCATTACTTTTTCAAACACGTTTTCTATCCCTTACTCTTCCTCTTCTCCTTCTGGTATCCCTATTCTATGGATATTATTGCATTTCATGTTGTCCTGCATTTCCCTTAACCCCTCCTCATTCTTTCTGAGCCTCTTTTCCTTTTCTTGCTCATTCTGGGTGTTTTTTTCTACCTTGTCCTCCAGTTCACTGATCCGGTCCTCTGCTTCATTGAGCCTGCTTTTGATTCCTTCTACTGTATTCTTCAGTTCAGAAATTGTATTCTCCATTTCCTCTTGGCCCTTGTTGATAGTTTCTGTTTCCTTTTTCATGTTGATGTAGTTTTCAGTGAGTTCATTGTAGTTTCCCTGTAGTTTCTGGTAGTTATTTGTGAGGTCAGTAAGCTTCCTGATAACCATTGCTTTGAACTCAGTATCTGATAGTTTACTTGCCTGTTTTTCATTTAGCATTGTTTCTGAGCCTTCCCCCTTTCCTTTCATTTGGGGATTGTTTCTTTGTCTTCCCATTGTTTGTGAGACTCTTCCTGTTAGTCTCTGCTTCTTAAGTTGCTCTGTTCTGACCCCCTGGGTTTTTGGTGTAAACTTCTGTGGTAGAATACCTGTGAGATTCAGTGGTACAGTCTCCTTGATCTCCTGATCTTACTGATCTTGGGCTGTGGTTTATGTTGGCTCTGTGTATGTCTTTGGTTTTTCGTTCTTGTTGGGTCTTTCTTTGGTGGGCCTTTCCCACCAGCTGGTTATCTGAGGGTCAGTCTGTCCCCCACCTCTTGTCTTCTGTTGTGCAGGTGTTGGCAGGTTGTGTTGGAGCTAGTTCTTCTGTGTGTACAAGGTTTGGAGGCTTTTCTCTTGCTCTTGTTCAGTTGTTTGTTCTCACTATTTAGTTTTATCTCCAGATAGGTCCTGGGTTGAGTTAGTGTGACTTCCACTCCCTCCTTCACCTTCTTCTGTTGTTATCTGTTGGTGATTCCTTTGTTGGTGGGTTTCCTCTTCCAGGAGGAATCCTGGTGTTCCCAGGTTCTACCCACTCTTTTTTATGGTAGGCCTCCTCTGGGCTATGGGTGTGTGCGCAGAGCCTTCCTTGATTTGCACTCTCCCTGGTGCCTGTGGTCTCAGTTCCCTCCAAGATGAGGTGCAGACACTCCCCGGTGGGTGGGCACACTCCCGGTCGCTGGGCACACTCCCCGGTTGCTGGGCACACTCCTGGTCATTAGGCACCCTGGCCCAGGTAGTGCCTGTAGTCTCAGCTCCCTCCGAGATGAGGTGCGCATAGTCCCCGGATGGGTGGGGGGGTGGAGAGGAGACTGGAGCTGTTGCTGCAGGGGAATTCCCCAAAGTGCCCCAGAGGGTTGTACTCTTTTGGGGAAAAATCCTCCTGCTCAATCCTGTGGCTCCCTCGGTACAAGGAAGGGCCTGACCTCTCACACAGCCCACCTCTCCAGCTAGGCCGGGGGCTGTCGGGATCAGGATCCCATGCGGCCCAACTTTCAACTCTCCTCGGCCAGCGCCTGCGGTCTCCCTGGGTTTTCCACTTCGTCCTTATTCCCCTCCCTGCGACTTCAGGCAACCATGTCTCTCACAGTGTTGCTCAGGCCTTGTTTGGCAGGGGAGGGGGCCGTTAACCCGGCTCTCTCCCAGAAGTCCTGCGGCAGGCCCAGCAGGGGTGGGCCTGGGGCTGCAGCTGTGCTGGTCCCGAGTTGGTCCCAGGGACCTTTTTGTCCTGAAGCAATCCCCTTACCTCCTGTTTTCTCAGTGTCCTCTGTACTTTTTGGTCTCCTATCTTCATAAACGCAGGGCTGCTTTTGGCTGTTCGCTTTGTTTCTCAGTAGAATGGGTAGGTGATTCACCCAGGTGCAGGGGGAAATTAACTCCACTCCCACCTATCTCGCTGCTATGTTCTCTCTCCTCTAATTTTTATTGTTTTTCAATTACAGTTCTATGCCTTTTCTCCCCATCCCTCCACCCCACCCCAGCCAAACCCCTCTCCCTCCCCCATCTCCACCCTCCCCCTTGATTTTGTCCATGTGTCCTTTATAGTAGTTCCTGTAATCCCCTCTCCTCACTGTCCCCTTTCCACTCGAGAACTTTTTTGAATGTATGGTAAAATTCCCCTGTGAAGCCATCTGGTTTGGAATTTTTGTTTGCCATTATTTAATAACACGCTATATATATCCATGTATTTGAATGTTTTTGACTTTTTTATTGAGGTTAATTTCTAGTTTCATGACATTGTGGTGTGAGAAAGTGCTTGATACGATCTCAATTTTCTTCAATTTGTTAAGGGTTTGTTGTTTTGGGGGTTTTTTTGGCTCCTAACGTGGTCTATTTTTGAGAATGATCCATGTGCACTTGAGAAGAATATGTATTCTGCTGTTATGGGATGAAATGTTCTCTAAATATCAATTAAATTTATTTAATCTAGTGTGTTGTTTAAGGTCACTGTTTCCTTGTTGATTTTTTTTTTTTGGTCTGGAAGATTTATCCATTGGTGACAGAGGAGTGTTAAAATTCTCTACTAAGACTGTATTGCTGTCGATCTCTTTCCTAAAGTCCAAGATTTTCTTATATATTTAGGTGCTCCTATGTTGGGTGCATATATGTTTACAAGGGTTATATCCTTTTGGTGGATTGATTCCTTTAGTGTTATGTAGTGACTGTCTTTGTCCCTTGTTAATGTCCTGTGTTTTGAAGTTTATTTTGTCAGATATAAGTGTTGCTACCCCAGCTTTCTTTTTTGTCTCCATTTGCATGGAATATTTTTTTTCATTCCTTCACTCTCAGCCCATATAAATATTTTGATATGTGGTTGGTCTCTTGTAGACAGCATATATATGGGTCATGTTTTCTTATCCATTCAGTTACCCTGTGTCTTTGTTTAACACATATTTTATTGTTTATGCTATTACAGTTGTCACAATTTTTTCCCATTTCCTCACCTTCCTACTAGCTCCCTCACATCCTCAGGCAATCCCACACCATTGTCTATGTCCATGGATCATGCATATATTCCCTATGTTGTGCTTTACATCCTCATGACTATTCTGTAATGACCAAACTGTACTTCTAATCCCTTCACCTTTTTCACTTGTGCCCTTTAAATCCCTTCCCTTCTGACAACCACCAAAATGTTCTCTGTATCTATAATTCTGTTTCTGTTCTGCTTGTGTTTACTTTGTTTTTTAGATTCAATTGTTGATAGATATGTATTATTGCCATTTTATTTTTCATATATTTGTTTTTCTTCTTCTTCTTCCTCTTCTTCATTTTCTTCTTCAGGAAGATCCTTTAACATTTCATGTAATACTGGTTTGGTGGTGATGAACCATGCTATCCCTCTACAACCTTGGCCTGCCACCCATGGGAGTGGGCTGGACACTTTCATGACTGTGACCTTCCTACAGGTCTCTCAAGGTGGTTTTTGCCTGTCCTTGGTTAAAAGTCTCTTCTTAAGGCAGTCTTCGGTTGGTAATTCCAGGTGACTGTTCCCTTCTTTAGTTTTATTTCCAGTTTGTTTCTGGCAGGAGGTTTGAGGAAGGGCCTCCTACTCTGCCACCATCTTATGACCCCTCATACCTTATTCTTAATCCTCATGATAACCCATGCGAGGAGTGTGGTTATAGCTTTTATTATTAGAATATTACTTCTTATCCAAGTTAAATATATCATAGTAGTGAAAGTCAGAGTTCTATAAGTGAAAACAGGAATCTCTTCTTTTCACATATATATCCAATTTTTGCACTCAAGCAGCAGCCATTTAAAAATCCTTTAGCTTTTTCTTTTAGTATTTGCCCATGTATTTGTTTCCCACAAACATGTTTAAACAGCTAATTCTTATTTTCAGTTTTAGATGTTATCTCTTGACTTTCTACTATAAAAGGTAAATATTTATATCTTTTAAGCAGCTCCCTTTTAACTATGCACATAACTTTCTAAGTTATTACATAACTTTCTATGTAATATTCTATTATAATATTCTAATGTAATATTACATTATTCTATGTAATATTCTATTATAATATTCTATTAATGTCCATGTAAACAATGACTCATAGCTAAGCCATGAGTATTACCTGCCTGGTATAACTTGGGCTTTTTCCTGAAGTTAGTAATTGTCTCTTATTTATCTCTTAGTTTCAACTATCTTATTTTAACCTCACCTGTTCTCTAACTTATGGGGTATGTAGCCCCTCAAATTTCAGCCTTTCTACAGCTCTGTACTATGAAGTAACTTGCTTTTTGTCCTTCCCTATTTCTATGGTTTTACCTCTCTTGGTTCTTCTAAGTCAGTTAAGAATAGCCTGTTTGCTTTTTAGCCTCTAAAGTTTCTTTCCCATTTTTTTTCTCTGTTCTTAGTGGAGTAAAGGTGAAGAAGTATATTCAACTCCCTTTTAAATAAAAACCCTATTGTCAATATTTTAAATTATAAGTTATGTCAATTTTATGAAGATGATATGTTTTGTTTTATAAGGACAAATTTATTTAATTAAAAAAGAAAAAGAGCCTTTAATGTATTTTTGTAACCTTCTCAGAGTTAAGGTCATATTTCTCAGCATATCATAGGAGATCCCTTGTGAATTGGTCCTCTCTCTACAGGATCTCATTCTACCACCTGGGCAGGGCCACTGGAGAAAGGCCAGACCTTTTGGATTACCCATAAAATAAATGATGACTTACTTTACCAATGCTATCATTGCCCCTGACTTCTCTGTGCCTAATTGTCTTCATTTTTTGTAAGACAGGAACTCTGACATTTATCTCACTGAATGTGTTTTATCAGATCAGGCTGGGAAATCTATACTGTATTGTGAAAAGTAGCCTTTTAGAGAAGAACTTCCATAGAAACACTGAAGAAACATTGTCAGTTCAGTAATTTACTTTCTAGAGAGCAGTGTTTCCAGTTCTGCACACTGACATAAGTATTTCATTACTCACTGTGGGTTAAGTTGAATTGCCAATCCCCTACCCACTCTATCAAAACAAAAGTGACTTAAAAGAAGGAATTGGCTGCTGCACCAGTCTTCAAACTATAGAAAGTAGTATGGAGATACCTCAAAAATTTTTAAATGAACCCGCCTTTTAACCCAGCAATCCCACTTCTGGGAATATATCCAAAGGAACCAAAAACACTAATTCAAAAGAACATAACCACCCATAAGTTCATTGCAGTATTATTTACAATCACCAAGATATGGGAGCAGCCCAAATGTCCATCAATAGATGAGTGGATAAAACAGCTATGGGATATTTACACAATGGAACACTACTCAGCCCTAAAAAAAGAAGAAACTTTTACCCTTTGCAATAGTATGGATGGACCTGAAGAACATTATGCTAAGTGAAGTAAGCCAGTCAGAGAAAGACAAACACCATATGATTTCACCCATATGTGGAATCTAATGAACAAACTGAACTAACAAGGAAAATGGGGACAAACTCATAGATGGAGAGCAAATGACAGCTAGTGGCGGGGGGGGGGGAGGTTAGAGGATGGAGGGATTGAGCAAAAAAGAAAAAAGACTCATGGACATGGACAACAGTGTGGTAATTGCCAGGGAGAAGGAAGTATAAAGGGATTAAATGGTAATGGAAAAAAATACAAAAAACCCCCCAAACCCCAAGAATAAAAATAAAGTGATGTTACATTAAAAGGAGGAGGAGGAGGACGACGAGGAAGAATTGGGGAGACCATAGACACGAAAACGCAGAATCTTAAATGTCATTTAAATTTCCGTCTATGTCCTTTCCTGCTTAATGAAAGCAGAGATTCGACAGGTGAGACCTTACTTCTCAAACATTTTAAATGAATCTAAAAGAACCAGTCAAATGACAGCTGCTCAAATCTTAAAGGGTGAAAGTTGTTATTTAACCATAGGATAACTTTATTACTGGTTTGAACATTTTTGTTTGTAATATGATTGAACAGGAAGGACCTGGAAACTGAGCTCTCCCTGGACTTATATGCCAATATAAACCCTGCACCCAGAAAGCATGCTAAACATAGTTGCACTGGTTCTTGGCGAAGTCTGCCTCTCACGATAGTGCCAATTATACTATGGGAACATCTCTAATATACAAACCTCACCTCAAACGCAAAACTTTTTGACAAGAAAATGAACATATATTGGCTTGTTTGCTTGGGACAAGCCTATAGCCACAATGAAAGTGAGCCTGCTCCTAAGAAAAAAATGAGAACAACTGTGAATTAAGAGGGTAAATCTTCCAAGCAGATCTTTCAAACTGGCATTGAATCCTTGGGATCTTGGATATAAGTTTTAAAATGTCACATTTTCATTTCAGTGATAACCCAAAATATAATATAAACATTATAGGGGCAATATTTTTAAGATATTAAGCAGGTTATTTTTTGTTTTCCTTATTAATCATGTTCCCCAATACCCTGCTATTACTCACACTAAACTAGATGGTGCCCCAGGGGAAAAAGTAAAAACTAGAAGAAAATTCCATTAAATGGGGGAAGATAGGATAAAGGGCAACCTACTTCAAGAATAGGAAGGAAAGCAGAAACTCCCTGGAATGGAAAAGAGAGGGAGGAAATGAGGCAAGAGGTCAGAAACCAGTGTCTTCCTTCTCCTGAATTTCCTAACCCTCCCTCCTCCTTGCTCCTTCCTCCTCCATTCAAATTGCTTCTTCTTAGAGTAAGTACTTTCCTAGCCTTTTAGTAAGAAGCTGTGAGTGGTAAATTTCCTCAGATATGTCTTAAAATATATTTATTTTGTCTTATTAAGAGGATTGACAGTGAAGCAATTGGCTTGTTGTAAACCTCCTGCCCTGCCCATTTTATCCAGCTGTACTCTAACTTCTACTCCTCTGCCAGGTTGTAGTCTTAAAGGCCAGGGACCACGACAATTAGCATTACACTGAGTAGAGCTCATGGAATATTTAAGGGGTAGGATGGAATCAGGTTATCCCTAATTGAGTCTCCTGGCTCAGGACACCATCCAGTGCCCTGGAACGTGATCACCCTATTCAAGTGTCATGGTGATGTTGGACCACAGCAAAAGGGAAACAATCTCTCAGGAGAAACCTAGAGGCCTCCTTCCAGTCAACACACAGAAGACAAGGCGATGATTCATATAATCCCAATGAGGCAACCATTAGACAATAGGATTTAAGGTCAAGCAACAATTATGAGTCGTTAGAGTCATGTTTCAAGTTTGAATATCCAAGTTGTTTTGCTCCTCAGTTAAATAATGGGCACCACACATTACATAAAGACAAATACAAAAGGCCCAGATTATTTGATTTTTTATATTTAAACACTCTTTATGCACATATTTTAGTTTTATGACTATGTATATGAATCATATACACTTTCTTTAGTTTCATAAGTCTTGTTTGTATTCCTAGGGTTCATATTTATTTTCAAATTAAATACTCACTCAAATAACACATCCTAAATTATTGTGAATAGATATTTGAAATGAGGACTGGAGAATACAGTTTTTTCCATAGGAAAGCCTCTCCTAACATTATTGGCATAATAGTTGCTCTTGAGAGAACAAGAAATCTGTTATTCCTTAAGTAATATAACTGCTAAAGCCTTTTCACAATGTTAAAAGAGATGCTCAGTAGCAAAAAGGGGAAAAAAGCTTAGGAACCTCATTAATAAGCCACTATGACTGATTAGGCTTTTCTCCTGTCTTTTGGTAAGAAATAAATAGGTCGCTTCTCTTTCTTAAGCCATTTTAACCTCTTTGTGTAGCTCCTGGCACAACTAAACTTTTTCTACCAGTCAACATCCTTAGCAATTTTGACTTCCCACAAAGTGTCTCCCATAGAGTGGGTGTCCAGGATACAGTGGATAAATGACCAAGTGAATGAATTAATACATTTCTCAACTTTGACATGCTAGGCTTATGGTAGGTCCTTGATATAAACTACACTATTGTCAAAACTTCTGTCAGAGCTGCTTCTCCTCATGCCACCTGTTCATTTTGAGAGTCTCCAAATAAACAACACTTGTTTACACATCCCTACAGATGTGACCCAGAATAGATTATTGTGTTGTACCCAGGTCATTTGACTCAAAGCTTCCTGCTTTGTAATGGTCGATGTAGAGTAAGAATAAGCATAAAACATAATTCCTTCCCCCATTATTAGTGGCTGTAATGTCTTTACCAGTTTTATTTCAGTCATCAGAGTGCCTGATTGATATACTTTATAAATGGAAACCAAAAAATCGTAACTCAACAGCACAATTAGCTACATGTGTTATAAGTTAACCAGTTGGGTACTATAGCAATTCACTTGGTATATCTCTCTGAGCATTAGTACAGTAGTAAAATCTGACAGCAACGTCTTAAATTGTACTGGTTATATAATTAAACCATATGATCATCTTAATTTTCTTGTTGTTTAAACTTTTTTGAAAAAGTATTTTTCAAGCCAGAAATATAAAGACTTTTAAGGTTTATTCTGATAATAACATGTACAAGAATTAATAGCCCAAGTTTTTTGAAATTATAGTTCAGAAATTCATATAACTTGTAAACTTTTTAAAAACTTTTGTCGGTATTCTGCTTCAAGTGATAACTAAATAACTCATGTTCCTGGGATGCTCATAAAAAAATGAGGAGTAATCATTTCACAGTATACACTTACATCAAATCGTTATGCTGTTTACCTGAAACTAATACAGTGTTATGTGTTACTTATATCTCAGGAAAACTGGGGAAAGTGTTGAGGCCTCTGATTGCTTCTTCTCTCTCCGACTGCTTCTCCTCTTCCTGCCACTGGAGGATCATCTACCCTTTGTTGAGAACAAAAAGCAAGTCACAGTTGGACACGAAAAGAATGGCATTGAAACAGATTTCCAACTAGCAGTTTGAGGGATTGAGAACGTTTTTAAACATGACAGTATTATACTGAACTGCAAAATGAAATTTGCTGTCTACTGACCACCAAAGGCAGAAACTGGAAAATGTCCTGCACCATATTGGCTGTGTGCTTTCACTTGATAGAACAGAATTTTATATTAAGATCTGGTCATCATCAAGCTGCCTCAGAACATGGCCTTTTTGCTATTGCTCCAGATACCTGTCCTTGTGGCTGCAACATTAGACAAGAAGGCGAGAGCTGGGATGCAGGCACCGGTGCTGTGTTTTATGTGGGTGCCACTGAAGATCCTTGGGAAACTAACTACTGAATGTACTCCTAGGTAACGGAGGAGCTTCCCCAGCTCATAAATGCCAATTTTCCAGTGGACCCCCAAAGGATGTCTGTTTTTGGTCACTCTGTGAAATGCCATGGAGCTCTGGTTTTCGCTTTAAAGAAACCTGGAAAATGAAAATCTGTCTCAGCATTTGCTCCTATTTGCAATTCAGTGCTCTGTCCTTGGGTGGCGGCGGTGGGGAGCCTTTGGTGGATATTTGGGAACTGACCAAAGTAAATGGAAAGTTTATGATGCTACCTATCTTGTGAAGTCCTATCTAGGTTCTCAGCTGAACATACTAATTGCTCAAGGAAAAGATGACCAGTTTTTTTCCAGTTGGACAGGTACTACCTGATAACTTCGTAGCTGCCTATTCAGAAAAGAAAATCCTGTTGTTTTTAGATCACAAGAGGGTTCTTAATCACAACTACTCCTTCACTGCAACCTTTATTATTGATCATGTGAAATACCTAAATGCTTGAAAACTTTTAATAAGAGAATTTCTTTAGGATTATAAAAATGGCAATAAATAGAATTGCAGGGGAAAAGATATCAAAACATTATATTTCATAATGCTAAAAATGTTTCACTCTATGTTGAATCACCTTCTGAATAAAGATATGAAACCTGAAAAAAAAAAGGGGAAAAAATGAGGGTGGAGTGAGTGATTGACCCTGGTTTTCTGTCAATGTCAGAGAATGACAGTCTTGAAGGACTATCAGTGACCTGGAATTTCTGAACATGTTCCTTTAAGGGCTCATTGTCTTGGGCATCTCTAGTACATCTAGTTGGAGCCCAGGGAGAAATCATACTGTTGCCAATGGAAGCAGGGATGCTGAGGAACGTAATGCAATATTAACATATGAACATCACCTAAGGAGTTAGAAATTGTGATAACTTTATGTCTGGCTGAGGTTCTCTGAGAAGCAGCAGCATTTCTATTTAATACCAAACACTACAATATAAAGGTAGTATACATAAGGAATAGATTTTCATTATTTAATTCTTTTCCAGACAAATGTAACTTTAGTTCAATAGTACCTAATAATGAAAAGTTAATACATTTTATTCTTTTTTTGTGTGTGTACAGAGAAGAGAAATCCACACTCATAGTCAAAAGAACTCAAAGCCCCAGCTTTGCCAGTTATTGTCAGTATGTTCTTGGTGTGTCCTTAGATGAGTTACTTAAATTCTGTGAGACTCAGTTTCTTCATCTCTCAAGTGGGGTAATAAAACCTACCTCACAAACACAGTGCCTAGTGTAACTATAGCTCAATAAATGTTCATTCCTCTATTAAATTTAAAAATGTTTTGACAAGCTATAGTAAAAATAGAAACAGAAAGTCAGACTTTGCTTCTGCAAAGTGAGAAGTCAATAAATTTACTGAGTTCATTCATAAATGTGAAAGAACATTGTGAAAGAACTTAGATTTTTTTTTAAAAGTAAACAGGAGGGGAAACCAAGATGGCGGCGTAGGTAGACACACTGCGCCTCCTCGCACAACCACAACTGACAGGGAATCGAACAACAAGGGGGACCAACACCAAGAAAATAGAAAATAAACATTCATCCAGACTGGTAAGAGGGGCGGAGACAGGCACCGGGGTGGAGAGGACTCGCGTGGCTGTGGCGGGACTGAGACTGGCGGAGTGTGGGACAAATGGCGCAGGCAGTCCAAGCACTAGCAGACCCTGCGGCCCCACATTTGCACAGATAAACCCAGAGGGCCGGACTCAGAGTGGCAGAGAGTGGGGCAGGCAGAGTGGCGGGTAGCACCCTGCTGCACCACATTCACCCACAGATAAACCGGACAAACGGCAGGGAGCGAAGCAGACCGCGCAACCCAGGGCTCCAGCTCGGGGAAATAAAGCCTCAAACCTCTGATTGAAAGAGCCCGTGGGGGTTGGGGCGGCAGCAGGAGAGAATCCCAGCCTCACAGGAGAGGTCGTGGGAGAGACCCACAGGGGCCTAGAGTGTGCACAGGCCCACTTACTCGGGAACCAGCACCAGAGTGGCCCAGTTTGATTGTGGGTATCAGAGTGAAAGATTGAAATCCGGAGGAGAGTGAGGCGGGCACCACTGCTCCCTCTCGGCCCCTCCCCCACGTACAGCATCACAGCGCAGCGACCAGCATTACCCCGCCCCAGTGAACACCTAAGGCTCCGCCCCTTAAAGTAACAGATGCGCCAAGACAAACAAACAAACAAAAAAATGGCCCAAATGACAGAACACTTCAAAGCTCCAGAAAAAATACAACTAAGCGACGAAGAGATAGCCAACCTATCGGATGCACAGTTCAAAGCACTGGTTATCAATATGCTCACAGACTTGGTTGAATCTGTTCGAAAAACAGATGAAAAAATGAAGCCTATGCTAAGAGAAAAAAAGGAAAATGTACAGGGAACCAATAGTGATGAGAAGGAAACTGGGACTCAAATCAATGGTATGGACCAGAAGGAAGAAACAAACATCCAACCAGAAAAGAATGAAGAAACAAGAACTTGGAAAAATGAGGAGAGGCTTAGGAACCTCCAGGACACCTTGAAACGTTCCAACATCCGAATTATAGGGGTGCCAGAAGGAGAAGAGGAAGAACAAAAAATTGAAAACTTATTTGAACAAATAATGGAGAACTTCCCCAATCTGGCAAAGGAAATAGACTTCCGGGAAGTCCAGGAAGCTCAGAGAGTCCCAAAGAAGCTGGGCCCAAGGAGGAACACACCAAGGCACATCATAATTACATTACCCAAGATTAAACGCAAGGACCTACATCCAAGATTACTGTATCCAGCAAAGCTATCATTTAGAATGGAAAGGAAGATAAAGTGCTTCTCAGATAAGGTCAAGTTAAAGAAGCTCATCATCACCAAGCCCTTATTATATGAAATGTTAAAGGGAGTTACCTAAGAAAAAGAAGATCAAAAATAGGAACAGTAAAAATGACAGCAAACTCACAGTTATTAACGACCACACATAAAACAAAAACGAGAGCAAACTAGGCAAACAACTAGAACATGAGGGTTGTCAATAAGGGAGTGGGAGGGGGAGAGGGGGGTAAAGGTACAGAGAATAAGTAGCATAGATGATAGGTGGAAAATAGACAGGGGGAGGGTAAAAATAGTGTAGGAAATGTAGAAGCCAAAGAACTTATAAGTATGACCCATGGACATGAACTATGGGGGGGGGGAATGTGGGAGGGAGGGGGGTGGGCAGGATGGAGTGGAGTGGGGGGGAAATGGGACAACTGTAATAGCATAATCAATAAATATATTTAAAAAAAAAGTAAACAGGCGTGCACCCTTTCCCAGGAGCACACCTGCACCTTTCCCTTTCCCTTCTCCACAGGAGTGCACCTCCTAAATTCTAAGGGGCCCCACAACACTTGCAACCAGGGGAGCAATGGGCAGTGGCCGCTTGTCCTGGGCTAACCCCAAGAACCTTTCTCCAAGGCCCCTTTTCTCTGACTTCCCAGTGAGCCAAAGCAGCCCCACCTGAGCTCTCTCCTGTTGCTTCTTCTATCCCAGGAGTGTCAAACTCATTTTCACCAGGGGCCACATCAGCCTCATGGTTGCCTTCAAAGGGCCAAATGTAATTTTAGGACTGTATAAATGTAACTACTCCCTAACAGTTAAGCAAGAGTGCAGGGCTGCCACTGTTTAGAAACGAGGTGCCCAGACAGATAAAACAAGGTGGAGGGCCGGATTCTGCCCGAGGGCCTTGCGTTTGCCACCTGTGTTCTACCCTAAGCCCTTCCTTGTTTCACTGTCCCCAGCTTTAATAAATGTACTCTCAAAATCAATATAGGAAATAAAAGGAAGTAAATGTTCTGGTTCTAGATCCACAAAATGTTAGTGAAAACAGACGAATGAGTTTATGATTTTTAAGAAAGACTCAGTGAAGGAACAATATAGTGCAGTAGGAAATAAGAAAAGGTTTTGAAATTAGAGACAGTTAGGGTCACATCTTAGTTCCTTTATTAGTTGTGTGATCTTAGGCAAGAAACTTAATATCTTTAAGGCTCATTTTTTATTGATAGGAAAAGGAGAATATCATAGTTCATTGAACCTAATATTCTGTATATAGTAAGACTCATTTTTCTTTCACATACAAGAAAACACTGCCAATAAGATGCAATACTTTCTTATAACACAGAGTTTTTATTTTATACTTATTTAAAGAGCTGACTTTAAATATATTTAGATGGATTTTAATCATATACCACCTTGATGCATAGATAAAAAGAAAAAAACTTAGCAAAATAAATTACTTAATATATCCCTCAAATTTTACATAGAGACCCCTCTAAATCACTTTTTGACTCAGTCATCATGTCCCCATTTTTCTACACAATATTGACCTCTATGCCATCAAGGGCATTGGTGATGCTTATTTCTTGAAAGATGCACTCGCTATCGCTTCTAGGATTTTCTTCCGAGTCATACCTTGATGCTGACACTTTATGACACCAGAGTAACAACTGGGTTTGCTCACAAGCAGGCAATGACAACTGGCATCATGAGTGCTGTCTTTCTGGCACTGCGCATAAGACAACATGCATCCTGGGATGTATCCTGATTGCAAAGATGAGCATCTAAGTGTGAAAAAATGAGCATCTTAGAATTGTGAGGTTTGGATACTACTTGATCTTCATAGAATTACTGCGAGGATTAATAAGAAAATACATGAAAAGGATTAATAAGATAATAGCATAAATAAATGGTACCTATTACATTATAGGGAAATGAGAAAACACACTTCTGATCTGTAACTTCTCACCATGTTCCTGGGATGCTCATAAATACTGAATTAGCTTATTCAAATCCTTATGTATTCTAATCTATTTGAGGATTGGCATTTTGCACATGATGGACTTTGAAAGTCTAAAGCAAGTATTGGCAAATAGGAGATTTATTCCAGTCTCCACTCCCTCCCCCCAAAGAAAAAACACCAAAGAGCAAAAAGCCTGTGGTCTCATAAAGGCATGGCAAGATCACCAGAGTATGACCCTCTCTTTCCATTTTTGCTCTTCAATTCCTCTGCCCTCCTGGGTACTCTCATCCACCATCACTGCCATTTGACCTGCAGATCGATTTCTAGTTTATGTTTGGAAAGCCACGTCAGGAAAATGGTGAAGAGTGTATCAATGAAGATATCAAAATGTCTTTCAAGGGGAAATGAAAAATAACTAAGTATTACTTGGAATTTTTAGAAGACAAACAGCAATAGCAATGTGGTGACAGGTTGAACTTCATTCTTGCACTCAGTTCTTCAGTGAGAAGTCTGAAGATCAGGTTACTCTAAAACAGGAAAGGAGGGGAGATGAATGCATCTGGACTTTTCTGCAGAGGATTAAATCAACAGTGCAAGGCTGAGCCTCTCTTACACCCTAGCCACTCGGGAAACCACATGCTGCCTTGTAAGCTCTATAATGTGTCTTAATTGTTCAGACAGGTCCCGCAATAAAGTTGGACCAGAGTGGATTAGTCAAACCAAAAACCTGCTTGGAATGGAAATGTTAAGGGAAAATTCAGCAAAGGGCAGTGGGTTAGGGCGTGGGCCAGGGAAGAATGACCAGGCTCACATCAGCCAGGACAATATCAAATAGGACAAAGCTCACAGGCACCTTAAGGCCAGTTACATTCTTCCACTTCAAACATAGCAGGACACCCAACCCAAATGGGTGTGTGATAATCCAGTTGTATGTGTTGTGTATGAAAGACCTATAGGTCTCAACTACTTTAGGGAAGAGTCTTGTAACAAAAGAATAAAAGTTATTAAGACCGTGGCTACAGTTGAAGTCTCAATGGTTCACACAAATGGCAGGAATCTGTGTATCCATGTCAGAATAACACCATTGTCCAAATAGATTTTCTCGAGGTGGCTTTATAATTTTTAGTTCTTTCCCGGATAATCTTTAGTATATATAGGATTGTGCTACACCTTTGTCAACTCAACCTAACTTACAAATGTATCTTCTTTTTAAAAATTTTTTTTGTTTTCAATTTCAGTCATCCCCATTTCCCCCCATTACTCTCCGCCACCCTACCCACCCCCACCTCCCACATTCAATCCTGCCCCACTCCCATTGCCTTTGTCCATGGGTCCTTTATACATGTTCCTTGACGACCCTTCCCTTTCTTTCTCCATTATCTCCCTCCACCCATCCCTCTGGTTACTGTCAGTTTGTTCCTTTTTTCCATGTCTCTGGTTATATTTTGCTCACTTCTTTGTTTTGTTGATTAGGTTCCACTTATAGGTGAGACCATATAGTATTTGTCTTTCACCACCTGGCTTACTTCACTTAGCATAATGCTCTCCAGTTCCATTCATGCTGTTGTGAAGGGTAGGAGTTCCTTCTTTCTTTCTGCTGTGTAGTATTCCATTGTGTAAATGTACCACAGTTTTTGGATCCACTCACTTACTGATGGGCACTTAGGCTGTTTCCAACACTAGGCTATTGTAAATTGCACAAATGTATCTTCGTATGAAACAAGATTGTAGTCCTGGAAATAAGTACACACTCTGAATACCACTCTCATAAATCTTTGTTGTTCAATAAAATTTTGACTTGGAAAAATAGGACAAAGCTTTTCAATCTTGCTCTACTGACATTTTGGACTGAATAATTCTTTGGGTGGCTATCCTATGCATTGAAGGATGTTTAACATCATCACAGGTTTGTACCCACTAGATACCAGTAGCATCCCCTCCCGTCCCCGATCCCCACCCCTGAGTTGTGATGATCAAAAACATCTCTGGATATTGTCAATGTCCCCTGGGAAGCAAAATTGCCCCTGGTTGAGAACCACTTACATAAAATAATATTAACAAATCAAAGATCATGGATTGTTGTGCGATACCAAGAACTGAAGAGGAGTCTGAGTGTGGAAGACTAATTCAATCAGGAATAATTCTTAAGGACAGTGCTTATGGGTTTCAGCCTTCAGCCCTGGCCTTGCTCTTGCTCATGCTCATTCACATTTTCTCTCTCTCTCTCTCTCTCTCTCTCTCTCTCATTGAGAATAAAACTTTGGCCTGAAGAGAGCAGCCCTCTAAGACAGAAGTCCTTGCAACCTCTGCTTTAGCACTTTCCTCTACCATCACAGATAGGTGGCAGCCCCATTCTCCTAGCTACTGAGAAGGAGCTGCTGAAATGCATAGAGGACCCCCTCCTTCTGGACTCAGCAACCATGCCTTCGCCAGTGTACAAAGGGACATTTAAGAAGAAGTTTAACAGCAGTGTATTTGAAGCTTTCTCTATTTCCAAAGTTTTATTAATTTATTCTTGAATGTCCATTTTCAGAATTCAATAATCACAAAAGCACCTTTCTTCTGCACCACACTGTTATGAGGTGATGAGCAGAACCTTCCAAATCTTTACTTTAGGAAAGTACAATTTGAACACCAAAAAATCTGGTTGTGGCTACAAACCTTATTGTATATTAGTATTACCTAACAGTGCTTATTAAAATGCAGGTTCCTTAAATGCATTTAGTGGAATATTATTCAGTCTTTCAAAAAGAAGGAAATTCTGGCACATATCACAACATGGATAAAACTTGAGATTCTGCTAGTGAAATAAACTAGTCACAAAAACACAAGTGCCGGCACTATATGATTCCATTTATATGAGGTACATAAGGTAATCAAATTCATAGAGACAGAAAGTGAAACGATGGTTGTCAGGACTGAGGTGGGTGGAATGGGGGGAAGTTATTGTTTAATGAATACGGTTTTAGCTTTGCAAAATGAAAACAGTTCTGAAGATAGATGGTGGTGGTGATTGTGCAAAAACATGGATATATTTAATGCCAATGAACTGTACACTTGAAATGGTTACAATGGTAAATTTTATATTGTATGTATTTTACCACAATTAAAAATAAATTAAAAAATACTCAATAAAAAATGCAGATACTTGATTACCACCAGTGCTTCTGATTCAGTTGGTCTGAATGGGCGCAGAAATTTGCATTTTTAATGAGCAGCCCAGCTAATTTTTATCTTTAGATAATCTTTTCAGAAATACTAGTTTATAAAGAAGATAAAATAAATGGATATACTGAGGTCAGCTAGAAATGTGTGATTTTCCAGAAATGCCAAGATACAATTTTGTTCAATGAAGATAAGATTTTAAAACTGGTTCATGGGGAAGAGCTCTGAAAAATAATCAGACAGAGTCCCAGGGCTAAAGAAATGTCCCTAGATCTGGTCTAGGAGAAGGCAATTAGCAGACATGTGATCTTGTTTGAAGTAATTGTGGGTGGAGTCATGAAAGATTAGTGAAGAGGAAGGATTCCTTACTTGTACAAAGCACTGTGTGAGGAAAGTGGGTAATTGCATGGCATTTAGGTAATTATACATGCAAATTAGAAGAGCATATATATGAACCAAACCAAACAAAGACCATTATTAGCACATTCTAGAGCCACCATGCCAGTCATAGCATCGTTTCCAGATGCCCACATGTAAGTACCAACAATGATATGGTTTCCAATTGTTTGATACTCTGTTAGACATGCACAGAGCAAAAATGTTTTGTTTGGAGGGTATTTTGTACATTGAATGAGGAACAATTATAATGGAATCTTTTCCACTTGACTTCATATTCTGTCCACACTAAAAACCATATGACATTTAATAAATATAAATCTAAGTAAGTTTTTTAAATAATTCTATAAATATTCCTTCTATTTCTCAGTTCTTCTAGCTCTTCAAGTCATGTAAGTGACAAGCAGATAATAAAGGGAACAAACAGAAATGAGGCTCTTCCTCCCTTTTTCTAAAAACCTTATGTTGGATAGTGACATTCTCATTAGTAATATTTTACATTTGTGTTGTATCAGTTTATTGTTTGGAACAGCTTCTGTTCATTCTCAAGTTCATATTTCAAAATATTTCCAGAGAACCTCTGTTTTCAGATCTCCTGATCTCTCCTGTTTCTCTTGAGCATCAATCTGGTATCTCTTAGATGATCACAATGAGAAGCCCATCATTTAAGATTTTTGTAGTCTGTGAGGGTAAATGGAAATGCTTTCAATGATTTATAAATTTTTAAAATCCATGTGTTTTTTCTTTTCTCTTTTAAAAGTTTTTAAATATGGGACCTCAAGGAAACCAACTGACTGGGGTTAGTCTGGAGGGACAACAGGGTCAAATGAAGATGGGGTTTTAGAGGCAGGCAGTTTGGGGATTCATGTGGAAGGTGATGCCAGTATCTCATAGATTGCTGATCAGGGAAGCCATATGCCAAAAATAATATTTTAGGAAAACAAGTCTGGTTTCCACTGTGATCATGAATTATAAAGAGCTTAGGGTGGAGGCTGGGAGGTCAGCGCAAAGGCTGCTGCAGCCCTTCAGGAGGAAGGTGCTGTGGGCCTTCGAAGAGGCACACACAACATTGGGTGGGAGGGGACTGTTAGTCACTGTCCATCACTGCCTCTGATGGTGTATTGCATTTGCATTTCTATTCATTCTTTTCAGAATGATTCATTATCACGTATGTCTGCCATAAGATGGTCATGGCAAGCAACTTGGTCTATTTCCATCTGTCAGAGAAATTGAGTAGCTTTTCAAAGGACAGAGTTAGCAATGAGTGGAGTATGTAAGAGGCTGGCCTCTTCATTGTAGGATATCAGAAGCATTTCTGGCCTCTACACTAGATGCCAGGAGCACTCTCTCATGAAGAATGAGTACATTTGCCGAGTTCAAAAGGGAGGAGTCCTTTATGATTTTCCACAGTTCCTTCCCAGCCTCTAGGAGGATTAGGCTGCTACTTATCTTTGACAGAAGAAAGTGCTTGAGTAAAGATTTCAGACTTATGTCTTAGAGGGCTACTCACTTTGCCAAATGTTCTCCTGAGGTAACAAAATCACCCTCAGTTGAGAAAGACTGCTGTAATATATCATACAGTTTAATTTTTATAAGAATAACATCTCCTATGTTTTACCGAGACAGATATTCTTCAGTACTTTCACTGTAAACCTCAGGCTAGTTTGATTCAGACACCGAGTCTTTGAAGGATGAGAAAAATCCAAGCACCAGGGCCACTACTTCTGTGATCAATTCATTTTGGAAATAACAGGTACAATTCATTAGCAGTGGAAGGTTCGATACCTTGAGGCTCCCTTTCAAGGTGCTTCTCCATCACATTCCCGTCCCATCGGGAACTTTGGGGATAATTGGTTTGGTGTTCTTCTCCCAGAGTTTTTCTGCTTCCTGAAACATCACATCAATCTCTGTGACCTGGCTCGTGGATAATGTCCTTCTTGTCCGCTAACCACTTCTTTACTCCCAGTCCCTTCCAAGCTAGTCTAGTCCAACTCAGCTCCATGCAACTTGGCTTTATCACTCTTACTTGTTTACAGTATGATCTCTGAAACCTTTATTTCCTTTACCAAAAATTTCTATACATTTACAGACTTTCTTTAGTGTTCCTTTCCCCTTTGCCCAAAAAACTTTTTGTTCTCATGATCCAGATTTTCTCCTTGAACAGAGGTGGTTGCCTTCTTCCCTTTGACTCTCGGGGCTCAAGGTCCTCAGTCACTGGCACTCTCCTTGGACTGCACATCCACTTCCAGACCAGTTCTCTGGGCACATGCTCCAGTGTCCTCTTCTTTACAAGTCATCTCCTCCACATTCCTGTTGCTGATCTTATCGTCTATAAACTAGGATACTTGCTCATAGAAAAGGGATTAGGGTCCAGACTTCCTCAGTAGGAAAATTTTTCTTTGACTCTTAATTTTCAATAATAATATTCATAAAATAAATACAGAAAATCACAAAGGATGAGAGAGTAATGAGGGATACATGAATTGAAAGGAAAATAGGTTCTTTCTAACCAGCAAAGACATTCAGGCCTTCCCTCAATTAAATAGAGCAAAAATAACTACCTACCTCCAAAAATTAGCCTGAAATAGATCAAGTACCATCAGAACATCTTCTCTGTCCTGGGGCACTGGATACACCTCAAATGTGTATTCGCTTATGAGTAATGGCCTTGTTCTGCTTCCCCAACATCATTCCAGAATCCCAGCCATCTTTTCCTTAAATTTCTGAAATCTGAACTTGCTTCTCCTAGAAGCACCGTTCCTTTCTTCCAAGTCAATCCTTGAGGAAGCCTGGCTCCTCACTGTAATTAGATGTTACTGGGAGGACCTCTCTCCACCCACAGGTGACAGTCATATTTGTTCTAGGACTCAGAGTCATGAGGAACAAACAGGCTATAAATCAGGACAGAGTGACTGTGCCCTGCGTGTGTTTACAACTCTTCCCACTTAATACTGTCCTGCTGGGCTAAACTTAAGCTTTACATCTTAAGAAGATTGAGTTAATAATGACATTATGTTTGATACATTGAGTTTATATTTAGATTATTTCCTAAACTACCGGGGTGAAGATGGGGAGGTTTACAATTTTATTAAAATAAACAAAAACAGTGAAATATAAATGTTAAACATTTTTATTCAAGTGAAATTCACATAAAAATAATCTTTTTAAATAGAAAAATTCAGCAGCATTTATTACACCTACAATGTTGGACAATTCTGTCTAGTTTCAAAATATTTTAGCACCCAAAAAGAAAAATCCTGCCCATTTAAACCGGCCTCAGAAATTATATAAAATTTGCACAATATTTGTAGTAGGCATTGAGTTTGGTTTTGTTTTTCATATCTTACTGATCCCTTATAACCCCCTTTGTGTTAAAGACAGTTTTCGTGAAGTGGGAGTCCAAAGACCATAGTCAGGGAGTTACACAGAAGGAAACTCAGCTAGTGCACATAACCTGTCTTTCCGGAAAGGCGATGAGTAACATGGATCTATATAGAATACACTCTTCAAAAGAGAGGTGTAGCAGATGGGGGCAGATAACTGCTTAAAATGACCACTGTAGGAACTTGGAGGACATTAAACTAAAAATAAGAACTATAAATAGAGGGCTTGACACATGGCAGGTGCTCAAAAAGTGTTTGTTGAGTGAATGAATGAACAAAATATCCCTAAATAAATGAAATAACCCAGAATGGAAGAATGGGTGGATGATGGATGCATGCATGCATTGAAAATGGATCTAGTATGCAAGTAGTGTTTCAGTGGGCAAATTGATAGGCCATGAGAGGAAGCACATTAAATGTTTACTATATCATTGCAGTTAAGCCAGTCTTTTTTTTTCTTAAATAATATATTTTATTGATTATGCTATTAGTTGTCCCATTTTCCCCCCTCTATTCCCCTCTGCCCTGCACACCCCCTCCCACCCACATTCCCCCCCGCTTTAGTTCATGTCCATGGGTCATACATATAAGTTCTTTGGCTTCTACATTTCCTACACTATTCTTACCCTCCCCCTGTCTATTTTCTACCTACCATTTATGCTACTTATTCTCTGTACCTTCCCCCCTCTCTCCCCCTCCTACTCCCCTGCTGATAACCCTCCATGTGATCTCCATTTCTGTGATTCTTTCCTGTTCTAGTTGTTTGCTTAGTTTGCTTTTAAAAACAAACAGGAAAGAGATGTAAAGAGTCTATTATTTTGTATTCAAATATTTACACTTAAGGCAAAAAGATCAAAGTGTCCACAGCTTTGCTATTTATCATAATTAAAGATTTAAAATTATAAAACCATTTTATACCCAGAGTAAATAGCTTTGAGGAATAAGTGTTGATTGAATTTGAGGACTTGCATTTTTTTTAAAAAAAGGCCTGGAAGGAGAAGGGCATCTTTTATTACATAAATTGTTGTTTATATGTTTGGATTGCTCCTTACGAAGTCATAAATTCACATGATCTTTCTTAGTCAGTGTTGGGGATACTGTTTCTGGTTTGCATTTCTTTATATGTTAAGTGCATTTTCTCCCATATGACTATTAGTTGAAGTATGCTGTTAATTTTTAAAAATTGTCCAGTAAACCCTTTGACTAGAAGAAGATCTAATATGATACGTACCATCAACAGAGTTAATTAAAGCACTGGTATATTTTTATCCACATGACAATTTGTTTAACAGGATTTAGCAAGATGTAGAAGTTACTCTATTCCAAGAGGGTATTCGTTTCTGCTCGATTATACTCAGATTCGATATTTTAACTCAGGCACAACAAGCACATATGGCATATTTTTACCTCCAGCAGGGTTATTCTATTAACTGAAGGGAGCCCCTCTATCGCAGACAGTTCTTTCCCATCCACGGGCTTAGCTGGAGGACTTAGCACGCTTCTCAATGCATGGCAACAACTTACAACGTACTGTATTTTCAACTGCTTATATTTAGAAACTTATGTTCTCTCTAAGGTGTTCGTGTGTTAAAACTTCTGTTTAAAGGTGTTTAATAATGTGAATTATGTTGCATATTGAGATTAAAAGTTATGATGGATTTTGTAACAACTTAATTTTGTTTTCATATTTATTGATTGATACTAATTTAAATATTATAAAGACATGGTAAATTTTCATCCGCATTAATATTGAGGTTACAAAATAAATATGGTTTAAAAAAAAAGAAATTTATGTATCATTATCCTGTTTGAAGGCACCTGATAACATTGTACTAATCCAACTTGTCACCTGACAATTGTCTTAGCCCATTTGGGCTGCTATAACAAAATATCATAGACCAGGTGGCTTATAAACAACAGAAATTTATTTCTCACAGTTTTGGAGGCTGGGAAGTCCAAGATCAAAGGGATAGCAGATTCAGTGTCTGGTGAGGATCACTTTCTGATTCAAAGACTACTCTCTGTCCTCACAAGGAAAGGCACTTAGGAGACCTCTTGGTCTCTTCCAGAGCACTAATCCTACTCCTGAGAGCTCCATCCCCATGATGTAATCACCTCCCAAAGGCCCCACCTCCTAATACATCACCTTGGGGTTTAAGTTTCGAAACATGAATTTTTCAAGGCTGAGGGTGGGCCAGGAGGGCACACACATTCAGTCTGTAGCAACAATGAACCCCTCACCATGTGAAACAACAAAAATAACCAGGTGTCCTGGCCCTCCTGGGCCTGACGGGCATGGCTGCCGGTCTGAGGCCCCAGAGGCTGGACTTCTCCTAAAGCAAGATGGAACTGAGCCACCTGGTCATGGATCAGGCAATGAGACAGCCTCTTCAGGGGCATCTCTGCTCTGTGCCACTGCCCCCCTACCCTGCCAATAAATCTTGCCACTATTGCTCAAAAAAAAAGGAAAAAATATATACATATATAACCAGGAAAATTGGGTTTTCCACAGTAAATTGGGTTTCACAATAAAGTCGATGGCTCAACCCTGAAATTTGTGTGGTTTATGTACTGAGTGAAGCATGCTCTATATACCAGAACAAATGACTAGTAAAGGCAATGAAGGTCCAAAAATTAGAATACATCCAAATTAAGTTACTACAGTTAAGCTAAGGAGGCCATAATTAGTATTTACTTAGATCGGTTTAAAGTCTTCCAGCCAGCTAGTACTGGTAATGAATTTCGAAAGAAGAAATGAAATTATCAAATTCTATCTAATGAAAATTTCCCTGCTTAAATCACAATACAACTTTTGAAGAACTATATAACCTTAGAACTGTGCTAGTCACATGGGAGGGATAACAATTTCATCTAGTTTAAAACCCGGGTTTTTTAATCAAAAAGAGAAAAAATCCAAATATGTTAATAACTCTCTTTAAAATACATAGAGGAAGAAAAACTTCCAGTTTAGTTTGAGCCACCATTTGATTTTATGTAAATGCTTGTTAATTTACCATAATGGTTTCGTTAATTAAAGATTGCAAAGAGGCTATTGTACACCAGTGGATGGGGAAAGGAAAATGTAGCTTTCAATCTTTCTCATTTCATTCTGAGTGGACATTTCTTCAAAGCTTGGAAGAAGCTGAGATCAGTCTTCATATTAGAATTTTCCTTGACCCCTTCTGCCCCCTCTCCTCTCCCATCCATGCACTATAGCAGAGGGTGTGTAGGGAAGTGTCTCTTCTCTTCTCTCTCCTACTTTCTAAGTTACCCAGACAGCAATCTCCTGGACTCAAAGAGTAAAATTAAGTTCAATGGATTAGTATTATGGGAGCAAACAAATATAAGCCTTTGATTTTGAAGTGAGTTATGGAGGATTTTTTAGATCTACTGAAAGTAGGGATTGCATTCTGTCTCTCACTTTGGCAGCAGTTATCAAAGTCTCTATTCCAGCCATCATTGTGGGTGCTGCCACTTACCTTGCTTTTTTTTACTGATGAAAAAATTTCCCAATGACAAACAGAAAAATTTATTTTTCAGGTGTCACTTGATGTGCTCACAAGATTATTATTGAAAGGGCACTGTCTTCCAAAGGGAAAAGCAACCACAAGGAAGTAGGCAGAATCACTCTAAGAAAGAATTTCCAAAGAATGACCAGTGTAAAATGGCACAACTGGTTACTGAATTATTATAGCAAACATCAATAATCTTATTTTTGTAAAATACTTTAAAGTTCTTAAAGAACCTTCAAAATCATTTTTTGATACCACTGGATTATAAAATCATCTTCTACAGAGGTCTTTCAGTAACTAGCAAGATCCTTTATCAAACTATGCTCAGTATGATAACTGACTTATGAATATGTGTACATACAGAATTGTTTTTGTAACTATATCTATGTACACACATATGGGCAAGAACTTTAGGATGATATTCAAATATGGAAAAACAGGCTTTGAATTAGGATGATAAGATCATAAATATCCTTTTTTTCTTTTACTGTTTTGATGTCATCATGTTATATTTTTTTCTTTTTTCTTTTGGATATATTTATTGATTATGCTATTACAGTTGTCCCATTTCCACCCCTTCACTCAACTCCATCCTGCCCACCCCCTCCCTCCCACATTCCCCCCCTATAGTTCATGTCCATGGGTCACACTTATAAGTTCTTTGGCTTCTACATTTCCTACACTATTCTTACCCTCCACCTGTCTATTTTCCACCTATTATTTATGCTATTTATTCTCTGTACCTTTCCCCCCTCTCTCCCCCTCCCAATCCCCTGTTGATAACCCTCCATGTGATCTCCATTTCTGTGGTTCCGTTTCTGTTCTAGTTGTTTGCTTAGTTTTCTTTTGTTTTGGTTTTAGGTGTGGTTGTTAATAACTGTGAATTTGCTGTCATTTTTACTGTTCATATTTTTTATCTTCTTTTTCTTAGATAAATCCCTTTAACATTTCATATAATAATGGCTTGGTGATGATGAACTCCTTGAACTTGACCTTATCTGAGAAGCACTTTATCTGCCCTTCCATTCTAAATGATAGCTTTGCTGGATACAGTAATCTTGGATGAGGCCCTTGCCTTTCATGACTTGGAATACTTCTTGCCAGTCCCTTCTTGCCTGGAAGGTCTCTTTTGAGAAAGCAGCTGACAGTCCTATGGGAAGTCCTTTGTAGGTAACTGTGTCCTTTTCTTTTGCTGCTTCTAAGATTCTCTCCTTCTCTTTAATCTTGGGTAATGTAATGATAATGTGCCTTGGGGTGTGTTCCTCCTTGGGTCCAACTTCTTTGGGACTCTCTGAGCTTCCTGGACTTCCTGGAAGTCTATTTCCTTTGCCAGATTGGGGAAGTTCTCCTTCATTATTTGTTCAAATAAGTTTTCAATTTTTTGTTCTTCCTCTTCTCCTTCTGGCACCCCTATAATTCGGATGTTGGAACGTTTCAAGATGTCCTGGAGGTTCCTAAGCTTCTCCTCATTTTTCCGAATTCTTGTTTCTTCATTCTTTTCTGGTTGGATGTTTGTTTCTTCCTTCTGGTCCACACCATTGATTTGAGTCCCAGTTTCCTTCACATCACTATTGGTTCCCTGTACATTCTCCTTTTTTTCTCTTAGCATAGGCTTCATTTTTTCATCTGGTTTTCAAACAAATTCAACCAATTCTGTGAGCTTCCTGATTACCAGTGTTTTGAACTGTGCATCCATTAGATTCACTATCTCTTCCTCGCTTAGTTGTATTTTTTCTGGAGCTTTGAAGTGTTCTGTCATTTGGGCCATTTTTTTTTTTTTTTTTTTTTTTTGTCTTTGCGCGTCTGTTACTTAAAGGAGCGGAGCCTTAGGTGTTCACTGGGGCGGGGTAACGCTGGTCGCTGCCCTGTGATGCTGTACGTGGGGGAGGGGCCAAGAGGGAGCAATGGCGCTTGCTCCACTCTCCACCGGACTTCAGTCTTTCACTCTGCTACCCACAATCAAATTTGGCCCCTCTGGTGCTGGTTCCCGAGTGGGTGGGCTTGTGCACGCTCTAGGCCCCTGTGGGTCTCTCCCACGACCTCTCCTGTGAGGCTGGGAGTCTCTCCTGCTGCCGCCCCAACCCCCACAGGCGCTTTCAATCAGAGGTCTGAGGCTTTATTTCCCCACGCTGGAACCCAGGGTTATGCGGTCTGCTTCGTTCCCCTCTGTTTATCTCCGTTTATCTGTGCGCGAATGTGGGGCCACAGAGTCTGCTAGTGGTTGGACTGCCTGCCCCGTTGGTCCCACACTCCGCCAATCTCACTCCCGCCTGGGCCACGCGAGTCCTCTCCGTCCCGGAGCCCGTCTCTGCCCCTCCTACAGGTCTGGATGTATGTTTCTTTTTTATCTCCTTGCCGTTCAACTTTCTGTCAGTTCTGGTTGTGCGAGGAGGTGCAGTGTGTCTACCTGTGCCGCCATCTTGGTTCTCATGGCAACTGATCCATCATGTAATATTTTTAATTTAAAACTATTTTAATCCTTCTGCCACAAGGGAGTTGAGGCTAGTTCTGCTGACAAGTAAGATTCCCTCCAGTTTGGAATCAGGGAAAAAAGAGATAGCATCTAAAAATCCTTTCTTACCCCAGAAGCCAGTCTGGTGTGAAAAGACTCCAACTTTATGCAGTGGGTACTATTATTATTTCACATGTAAGGAAGTGGTATAACCATCCAAGGATACACATCTACTAAATTGTACAGCCAGGGCTTGAACCAAGGACTCCTGACTCCCAGCCCACTCCCTTAGAATGAGATCTAAACTCCCTTGCCTTGGACTAACTGCCTCACATGGTCAGGCCCATGTCTGTCTCTCCAACCATCTTTTTTGTCCCTCCTCCCCCCACCAGTGCCCCATATTGGTCCAGAGACATCAGCCCAGAGGGCGTCAATGTCTTCCCTGCCTTGGTATCTTTGTACTTGCCTCTGCTTGGAAAGCCCTTCTGGTTCTTACCAAGACTGAATCATCATGCCTCAGCTCTCCACTTAATGTCACTTTAGGGTGGTCCTCTTGGCCACCCCATGGAACGTTGTCTCCTTTCTTCCAAGATCACTCCCTGCCACATCACCCTGTTAATTTTCTTCATGGCACTTGCTATGAGTAGTTAATCTTTTATTTATTTATCTATGTAGGTATTGTCTGTTTCTTCCCTCAGGAATGCAAATTCCATGAGGACAGAGACCTTGTTTGTCATTGTACCTCTGTGTCTCCAGCAGCTGGCACAGGGCCTGACACGTAATAGGCTGAACAAATAAGCCACAACCTGGGGCAGGGAACCCAATGGGTTATAAAGATGATGATGTAAGTTCAGAAGATTTCACAAATAGGATATAAGTCTATTTTTTATCCACATTTTATTCAAATTTAAGCCACTTCGAAGGCATCTGTACATTTATTTTCCCTGTTCTTCACATCTGACTGCTTAGCTGCCAGGTTCCAGCCCCGATGGCCCCTTGCCAGAGCCCTTCCTGATCCTCTCACTGGAGCCATGCTCCCCCCACCCCTCCCAACCACCGCTCTGTCATTTTGGTTCACTTATCGCGCTCTTAATTTTATGTTGATTTCTTTCTCACTTTTTTCCCTTGGCCTAGTCCATGTGATGTTCTGGAGGGCAGGAACATCTTTATGTTAACACTATATATATATACTCCTACATTTCCCTCCACATTTAGACTTTCCATAGTTAATTAAGTGAATCAGTACAATAGTCACTTCTATGTATTGTCTTTTTAATTCTACTAGTTTTTAAATGGATTTCCTTGGGATTTTTTTCTAAGTAGACAATCATCACGTATAGTCAATTCTTTCTTCTCTGAGAGCTACACTCATTACTTTTTCTTTCTTTGTTATAACTAGAACTAACAGAACAGTGTTAGCTAATATAGGTAATACCAGGTATCTTTGATTTGTTTTTACTTAATTCACCATTAATTACGGCACTGGTATTGTCTGGGACAGATATTACTTACAACACAAGGGAAGTAGCATCCTTTTAATCCTAAGAATCAGGGTTTTAAATTTAGTTTAATTTGGAGACAAGATGGCGGCAACATAGGTGGGAGCGGAGTCCACTTCCCCTCAACGCCAGGGAAATACCTAGCTGATCTGAGGAGCAGAGCGAACAGCCAACAGTATTCCAGCATATACGAAGATCAGAGACCAAAGATAGAGGACACTGAAAGATCTGACGGTAAGAAGAGTGCTCAAGGACAATAAGGTCCACGGGACCCAGGACCGCGCGGTACAAGGGCGGCAGAAGCGCCAGCCCTGGCGCAGGGGCTCCTGCAGGAGTCTTGGGAGAGGGCCAGGCTGCGCTGTGAGCAGCCAGGTGCTTGATTAGACCAGAGGGGCTTGAAAAGGAGGAATTTCTCAAAAAGAAAAAGAAAATAGAGACACTCAGGGGCTAATTAGAGAACTCTCGGTAGTAGCCGAGGCCCCTGGCGCCCCTCCCCCTCCACCCCTGGACTGCTACGCTCACCTGAGGTCCAGTCGCGCGCGCGAGCAGATTAGCGAACGGGACCCACACTTGAAACCCCGGAGGGGCGCCCACACCTGAAACCTCCGAGATAATTTGGAGCAGAGACTAGCTGCTCCACCCACAGGCCCAAAACCTCGGAACCCAGTGCCGCGTGATTCAGTCCCAGGGCGGCCCCGCCCGCCCGAGAGACTCAAGCCCCGGGCGGCTGGATCGGGCCCCCAAGCACAGAGCCTGTGGCTAAGCGGGCTGCGCGCGCTCACCAAGCACAGGGCCGGCTGGGTGCCTGTTTTCCAAATACAAAGCTGCTGGCGAGTGTCCTAACCCCAAGGCGGCTGAATCCGCCACCTGCGCGCCAGCGTTCCAAGCCCTGGCGGCTCGATTGGTCCGCCGGCTGCGCGCTCAGGGCACAAAATAACGTCACAGACCCAAAGCAGCTGGATTCCCCTGCTGCGCGCGCACGCGTCACAAGCCAAAGCGGCTGGATTGGCTGATCAACGGACTGATTGACTGCCAGGGACCACACCTACAAAACAGCGAAGAGTGTGACCCAGGAAGAGAGAAAAGTGAAACCAATCCTTCCAACCACACCCTCCCGTTGCACAGACAGGACTCAAGCAGAAATAACCTGACCGGTTTAAAGCCAACAGAAGATTTTTTTTTTTTTTTATCCTTTTTCTTTTTTTTCCTTTCCCCCTGAATTCCTTCTTCCTCTCTCTTTTTTTCTTTTTTTTCATTCCTTCTTCCTCCCATCCTTTACCATTTTTATGTCTTCTTCCTGCCTTCTTTTATCTATTTCTATGTTTTAATTTTTGCTAAAATTCCTTCTTATCTTGCCTCCGATCTTTCTTTATTCCTTCTTCCCTCCTTCCTTCCTTTCCTCCTTTCCTATTTCCTTTTTCCCTCCTTCCCATCTTTGTTTTGGTTTGTTTTGTGTGTGTGTGTGGTTTTTTTTTTTTTCTTTTCTTTTGCCCCCCCTTTCTCTTTTTCCCACAGGTGAGACAACAAAACCTGGAGTGCTGAAAAGACTAGAGTTAGACCGTGTTAAACACATAAACGTCAGCTCAAGACCAGTGAGCACAGGAGAGTAAGGAGACAGCACCACCGAATCCCATTGGCATTCTACCATAGAAGTTCATATCATAAATCCAGGGAGTCAGAACAAAGCAATTTAAGACGCAGAGGCCAACAAGAAGAGCCTCACAAACAATGGGAAGACAAAGAAACAATTCCCAAATGAAAGGAAAGGAGGAAGCCTCAGAAAGAATACTAACCGAAAAAGAGGCAACTCAACTATCAGATACTGAGTTCAAAGCAATGGTCATCAGGAAACTCACTGAGCTCTCTGAGCTCAAAGAGAACTACCAGAAACTACAAGGAAACTACAATGAACTCACTGCAAACTATATCAACATGAAAAAGGAAATAGAAAATATCAACAAGAGCCAAGAGGAAATGAAGAATACAATTTCTGAATTGAAGAACACAGTAGAAGGAATTAAAAGCAGACTTGACGAAGCAGAGGATCGGATCAGCGAGCTGGAGGACAAAGTAGAAAAAAACACCCAGAAAGAGCAAGAAAAGGAAAAGAGGCTCAGAAAGAATGAAGAGGCAATAAGGGAAATGCAGGACAACATGAAACGTAACAATATCCGTATAATAGGAATACCAGAAGGAGAAGAAGAAGAGCAAGGGATAGAAAACCTGTTTGAAAAAGTAATGATGGAAAATTTCCCTAATCTGAGGAGAGAAAAAGTCACCCAAATCCAGGAATCACAGAGAGTCCCAAACAAGAGGAACCCAAAGAGACCCACTGCAAGACACATCATAATTAAAATGGCAAATTTCCAAGACAAAGAGAGGATCTTAAAGGCAGCAAGGGAGAAAAAGGAAGTAACATACAAGGGAGCCCCAATAAGGTTAGCAACTGACTTCTCAATGGAAACGCTCCAAGCCAGAAGAGAATGGCAAAAAATATTCCAAGTACTGAGAACCAGAGGCCTGCAACCAAGACTACTTTACCCAGCAAGGCTCTCAATCAAGATAGAAGACCAAATAAAGAGTTTCCCAGACAAAAGAAGTCTAAAAGAATACAGCTCCACCAAACCAGCTCTGCAAGAGATGCTAAAGGGACTGCTTTAAGGAAAGGAAGGAAAAGAGAAAGACAGAGGAACACAGGTAGGAAATAATGGCAATGAATAACTACCTATCGATAATAACCTTAAACGTAAATGGATTAAATGCTCCAATCAAAAGACATAGAACAGCTGAATGGATAAGAAAACATGACCCACACATATGCTGCCTACAAGAAACCCATCTCAGGACAAAAGACTTACACAGACTGAAAGTGAAGGGCTGGAAACAAATCTTCCAAGCAAATGGACAGGAAAAAAAAGCAGGGGTAGCAATACTCATATCTGACAAAATAGATTTCCAAAGAAGGGCCATAAAGAGAGACCCAGAAGGTCACTTCATAATACTCAAAGGAAGAATCCACCAAGAAGACATAAACATTGTAAATATATATGCACCCAACATAGGAGCACCCAAATACATAAAGAAAATCTTGGAGGATTTCAAGAAAGATATTGACAGCAACACAATTATAGTAGGGGATTTTAACACCCCACTATCAAAAATGGACAGGTCTTCCAAACAAAAGATCAACAAAGATATTGTGTCACTTAACAATACCTTAGAGGAAATGGACTTAACTGATATATACAGAGCTTTTCATCCCAAAGAAGCAAAATACACGTTCTTTTCAAGTGTCCATGGAACTTTTTCAAAGATAGACCACATGATAGGACACAAAGCAAGCCTCAACAAATTCAAGAAAATTGAAATCATATCAAGCATCTTCTCTGACCACAAGGGTCTGAAACTAGAAACCAACCCCAAGGGTAAAAACCCAAAACACTCAAAAGCATGGAGACTGAATAGCATGCTATTAAACAATGAATGGGTCAAGAATGAGATTAGGGAAGAAATCAAAAACTTCCTGGAAACAAATGAAAACGAACTCACAACAACCCAAAACCTATGGGACACAGCAAAGGCAGTCCTGAGAGGGAAGTTCATAGCAATACAGGCCTACCTTAAGAAGTTAGAAACAGTTCACACAAACAACCTAACCCTACGCCTACAAGAACTGGAGGAACAACAACAAAGACAGCCCAGAGCAAGCAGAAGGAAGGAAATAACCAAGATCAGAGCAGAACTAAATGACATAGAGACTAAAAGCACAATTGTAAGGATCAATGAATCCAGGAGCTGGTTCTTTGAAAAGATAAACAAAATCGACAAGCCTTTAAGTAGGCTCATCAAGAAAAAAAGAGAGAGGATCCAAATAAACAGAATTAGAAATGAAAGTGGAGAGATTACAACTGATACCACAGAAATACAAAGGATCGTAAGAAATTACTATGAAGACCTGTATGCTAAGAAATTTGAAAACCTAGATGAAATGGACACATTTCTAGAAAAATATAATCTTCCAAAACTGAATGAAGAAGAAGCAGAAAACCTGAACAGACCAATATCAGCAAAGGAAATTGAAGAAGTCATCAAGAAAATCCCATCACACAAAAGCCCTGGACCAGATGGTTTCACAGGAGATTTCTACAAAGCATTTAAGGAAGAACTAACCCCTATCCTTCACAGACTATTCGAAAAAATCCAAACTGATGGAAGACTCCCAAACTCTTTTTATGAAGCCAACATCATCCTAATCCCAAAACCAGATAAAGACACAACGAAGAAAGAAAACTTCAGGCCAATATCGCTGATGAACATAGACGCTAAAATTCTCAACAAAATATTAGCAAACCGCATCCAGCAATATATTAAAAAGATCATCCACCATGACCAAGTGGGATTCATCCCAGGGATGCAAGGATGGTACAATATTCGCAAATCAATAAACATAATACATCACATCAACAACAGCAAAGACAAAAATCACATGATCATATCAATAGATGCGGAAAAAGCATTTGATAAGATACAGCACCCATTTCTGATAAAAACACTCAGCAAAGTGGGAATAAAGGGAGCAGTCCTCAACATAATTAAGGCCATATATGAGAGACCTACAGCCAACATCACACTCAATGGACAAAAACTTAGAGCTTTCCCACTAAGATCAGGAACTAGACAAGGATGCCCTCTCTCACCACTCCTATTCAACATAGTATTGGAAGTCCTAGCCACAGCAATCAGACAAGAAAAAGCAATAAAAGGCATCCAAATTGGAAAGGAGGAAATGAAACTGTCACTGTTTGCAGACGACATGATAGTGTACATGGAAAACCCTATAGACTCCACTCAAAAACTACTCGACCTAATAAATGAATTTGGCAAAACAGCTGGATACAGAGTCAATACCCAGAAATCAAAGGCATTCCTGTACACCAGCAACGAAACTGCAGAAACAGAAATCAGGAAAAAAATCCCATTCGATATAGCAACAAGAAAAATAAAGTACCTAGGAATAAACCTAACCAAGGAGGTAAAAGACCTGTACTCAGAAAACTACACAACACTGAAGAAAGAAATTAAGGAAGATACAAACAAATGGAAGCATGTACCATGTTCATGGATTGGAAGAATCAACATTATCAAAATGGCCATACTACCCAAAGCAATTTATAGATTCAATGCAATCCCTATTAGAGTACCCATGACATATTTCACAGATATAGAACAAACATTGCAGAAATTCATATGGAACCATAAACGACCTCGAATAGCTGCAGCAATTTTGAGAAAGAAAAACAAAGCAGGAGGGATCACAATACCTGATATCAAACTGTATTACAAGGCCACTGTAATCAAAACAGCCTGGTACTGGCATAAAAACAGGCACATAGACCAATGGAACAGAATAGAGAGCCCAGAAATAAACTCAAGTCTATACGATCAATTAATATTTGACAAAGGAGGCAGGAGCATAAAATGGAGCAAAAACAGCCTCTTCAACAGATGGTGTTGGGAGATCTGGACAGCTACGTGCAAAAAAATGAAACTCGATCACCAACTTACGCCATACACGAAAATAAACTCAAGATGGATAAAAGACTTAAATATAAGCCGTAACACCATAAAAGTCCTTGAGGAAAACATTGGCAGGAAAATCTCAGACATTCCACGCAGCAACATCCTCACAGACACATCCCCTAAAGCAAGGGACATAAAGGAAAGAATAAACAAATGGGACCTCATCAGAATAAAAAGCTTCTGCATGGCTAAAGAAAACAGCACCAAATTACAAAGAGTACCAACAGTATGGGAAAACATATTTGCCAACGATACCTCAGACAAGGGCCTGATCTCCAAAATATATAAAGAACTCACTCGACTCCACTCCAGGAAGACAAACAACCCAATTAAAAAATGGGCAAAGGACTTGAACAGACACTTCTCCAAGGAAGACATACACAGGGCCCAGAGACATATGAAAAGATGCTCAGCATCACTAGCCATCAGAGAGATGCAAATTAAAACCACAATGAGGTATCATCTCACACCAGTCAGAATGGCCAACATAAACAAATCCACAAACAAATGTTGGAGAGGATGTGGAGAAAAGGGAACCCTTGTGCACTGTTGGTGGGAATGCAGACTGGTGAGGCCACTGTGGAAAACAATATGGAATTTCCTCAGAAAACTAAAAATGGAACTGCCCTTTGACCCAGTAATTCCGCTGCTGGGATTATACCCTAAGAAGACTGAAACACCAATCCAAAAGAATCTGTGCACCCCAATGTTCATAGCAGCACAATTTACAATAGCCAAGTACTGGAAGCAACCGAAGTGCCCATCAGCAAACGAGTGGATCCAAAAACTATGGTATATTTACACAATGGAATTCTACGCAGCAGAGAGAAAGAAGGAGCTTATACCCTTTGCAACAGCATGGATGAAACTGGAGAGCATTATGCTAAGTGAAATAAGCCAGGAAGTGAGGGACAAGTACCATATGATCTCACCTTTAACTGGAACATAAGCAATAGAAGAAAAAAGCAAACAAAATATAACCAGAGACATTGAAGTTAAGAACAATCTAACAATAGCCAGGGCGGGGGTGGGGGGTGGGGGCGGGGATAGTGGGAAGAGGGTATTACAGGAACTACTATAAAGGACACATGGACAAAACCAAGGGGGAGGGTGGAGAGGGGGGAGGGAGGTGGGTTCACCTGGGGTGGGGTAGAGGGATGGGGAGAAAAGGCATACAACTGTAATTGCATAACAATAAAAAAAAAAAAAAAAAAAAAAAAAAAAAAAAAGAAATAAGCCAAGCGGTAAGGGATAAATACCATATGATCTCACCTTTAACTGGAATATAATCAACAAAAGAAAAAAGCAATCAAAATAACTAGAGACAGTGAAATTAAGAACAATCTAATAATAGCCAGAGGGGAGTGGGAGGGAATTGTGGGGAGAAGGGTTTTCAGGAACTACTATAAAGGACACATAGAGAAAACCAAGGGGGAGGGTGGAAGCAAGGGAGGGAGGTGGGTTTGGATGGAGTGGGGGTGGAATGGTTGGGAGAAAATGCAGACAATTGTAACTGAACAACAATAAAGTAATGTATGAAACAAACAAAAATAAATAAATGCTCTTGACAGTCATGAAAAAAAAAAAAAAAAAAAAAATTTAGTTTAATTTAATTTAGCTGAGTTCAAATAAAAAGCAATCTTGAATTTTATAATGTCAAAGAACATTTGATCATACAGTATTCTTTCTTTGAAATATTCTTGCATTTTGAGAATAAAATCCACTTAGTCATTTAATATATTTCTATCTTTGAATTTACTAGCCATTTTCTTAGGAATTTTTCCTATATCTATAGTCTCAGGGGAACTGGACTGAGTTGAGTTTTACGGTTTGTGTGTTTGTTTATTGACTTAGCTTTTCCAGGTATTGCTATCAGGATAACAACAGATTCATATAAGGTCCTGGGAAATGTTGTACTTCTTTTGAGTTTTGGAGCAGAGTCTTGGGTGTTGGTGCAAATCTCAGGGTCCACTGCCTTCCTCCTTCATCTTTCAGGGGGAGTAGGGCACTGAAAGCACCTGACAACGAGAGTGTGAGGTGGGGCAGAACTGCATGTTTGGGACTGGGGTGAATAATAAGTAAGTGTGTGTTGCTCAGTTCCTTGATTTAGTAAGGATTGTTGGTTTTTGTCAGGTAGATTTTGGAATCTAGACCTTATGTGTATTGACTCCTGACATGAAAAGAGAGGAGGCTCTGGACCCCTTGCTTTATATGATACTTTGGGTTTCAGATGGGCCCAGTGACCTGTTTAAACACTCCAGGAGTCCTCATGAATCTTTCACACTGTTTCTATTATTCAAAGGGCCTTTATCCTAGGGAGCTCTATGCAGCCATATGAAGGAACCTGATATATTATGTTGAATAATATATTAGATATATAGGAAAATCGGGAATATATAAGGATATCAATGAAAATATTTTTAAAATAGTAGTTGGATTGTAGATAACTGGTACTTTTTTTCTCCTTTCCATAGTCTTACATTTTTATATAATGCCCATTATTTCAGGGAACAACCAGTCCCTCACCTCTCTAGGAGGAGGCTTCCATGACTATAGCAACTTCTCAGCCTCTCTATCTGATCCCTACTCACTCCTCCTCAGGCTAGATGGAGGAGTAAATCATTCGATTGGAGAATGGTAATGGTATGAAATGCCATGATTCATGCTTTTTGACTGACTAGAACTAACTATTAGAAAGCTAGAAGAAGCACTTGGTGGGCATTCTCTCTACCACCTTCCTATCACCAATAATATCTGCTCCCAGATCCAAATCTCCCTCTGGTGGTCGGCGCCAAGGTTTAGACTTGCTAGGGATGATGATAGCGAGCCCATTTGACTGTAGCACTAGGCCACATTCTTCCATTAACTTACCATTAATAAAGCTGAGATTTTTGATCTCCATCTACTTGACTCCTATTTTTTTTTAATTTTTTTTTTTTAGAGAAAGGGGAAGGGAGGGAGGAAGAGAGGGAAATCAAGGGAGGAAGAGGGAGAAACATCAATGCGTGGTTGCCTCTCACATGCCCCCCACTGGGAGCTGGCCTGCAACCCAGGCATATGCTCAGACTGGGAATTGAACTGGTGACCCTTTGGTTCGCAGACCAGCTCTCAATCCACACCAGCCAGGGCAACTCCTATATTTTTCAGTTTTCCCCAAACCCCAGTAAATACATAGTACTTTCGTAGTAAAAAAAAAAAAAAAGTTACTTTTAAAATTGTAGGCTGCTTTGTGTGCAAATAATATTAATAGGTACCATTTATTAAGCATCAACCTTATTAATTGCTTTACTGCATCTTCTCAGTGAATTTTTACAACAAAAATCTTATAAGGTTGGTTCTATTATTATCCTTGCTTTTGTAAAAAACAAAAACTAACAAAAAACTAACATTCAGAGAGTTTAAGATTCTGTTCTTCATGGAATATTTATTCTTTAATTGTGGATTCAGACTTGAAGCCTCAGGAAAACCCAAAGGGGAGTTTTCTGTCTAGATTTGTAAACCTATTCAGGGAGCTATTAGAATAGTGAAAATTGAAATGAACTACTGTGCAAACTCTTTGTGCAAACTCCCTTCTCAGGGTTCTACATCTCTTGTTTACTAATAAAGTCCTGTTGCCAACAGCTTACATTCAAACTGACTTGTATTTACTTGTTTAACTGAAAGCTACCACCCAAACTCACCTCAGAGCCTGCTGCAGGAAGCAAAGATATCCTCTGTGAAAAAAGAAAAAAGATCCCCAATCTGCAGAGATGATTTTTAACGGCCTACTGGGAGGCATAAGTGATTTCGGTGACAAAAATTCAGACATTAAGCAAGTATCTGATCAGCATTTTTCTTGGTTGAGTGAACTCTGTTAAAGATTTGGCCAATAGACTGGAGAAAACAGGGGACTATGGGAGATTTCTAAAGATTATTGCTATCTATCCAGTTGTTACTACCAAAAACAAAATTGATGAGTATCTTTTTAGCTGGGAGGCTGGGCAGGAGGTTGCCAGGGTTACCAGATACTGAGGTGGAAAAAGTCGGGGGGGGGGGGGGACATCTATAATAGTGTCAACAATAAAAAAAAATAGCGGCTTAGACTTGGTTGAGTGAGTCCATCCAACAAATTAAGAATTATTTTTATGCCCCAGCTGACGTGGCTCAGTGGATTGAGTGCCACCCTGCAAACCAAAGGGTCACCAGTTCGATTCCCAGTCAGGGCACATGCTTGGGTTGCTGGCCAGGTCCCCAGTAGGGGGGGTGTGGGAGGCAACTACACATTGATATTTCTCTCCCTCTCTCCTTCCCTTCCCCTCTCTCCAAAAATAAGTAAATACATAAAATCTTTAAAAAGGAATTATTTTTACTTTAAAAGCATGAAGTTTATAGCCCTGCAGAAATTATCCTGTATGTTTATAAAGCAACCTTCAATGCCTTGCAAATTTTTCATTATAAAACCTCAATTTAAAACTTTCTCAATTGGATGCCCTGCTGTGCCCCAACGAGGGCTGAAGCATGCCTTGGTGACAATGTGTGATATGGTCATTCAAGGATCTGAGCTGAGCCTCAGCTCTCTGTGTACCCTTTGCTCTGGCCATTGTACCCAGTCTCAGGGTTTTGGCAGTTATTTGTATGCAGATGAGTTCCAAATCTACTTCTCCATCCCAGTTTAAAGAATTTCCAGTCTCACATTTCTCACTTTTGCTGGGCGCCTCCTTAAATTGTAGGTTCCCCAATCTCTTTATGTCTAAAACTGAACTCCCAATCTTTTTACAAACCACATGCTTCTCGTATCATCAAATAGACTGCTCTCCTTTCAGACACTCTTGAAAACTTGCATCATCTTTGAGACTCCTTCTTTCTTAACACTCATACCGAATGCACTAGTAGTCCAGCCAGCCAATATCTTTGGGATCTGGCCCTCTTTTCTATTCCTACTTCCACTGCTTTAGCTGAGGTCCTCTTTCCCTCTCCTACATCAGCATTCCAACACAGTGGTGCCCTTCCACCATCCTCACTCTCCTCTCCCTTATTTACTGCTGCTACCACACTCATCTTTACACTGTTTCATTTCAACCATATCATGGTCATCCTCAGAACCTGTGCTGACTCCTTATTGCTTACAAATGGAGTCCAGGTTCCTTAGCATAGATTCATAGTTGGGTCTCTGCCTTTTTTGCTATTCATATGCCCTATGCACTAGTCCGGTGTTTCTCAACTTCTTTTTTGTTATTGTCCCCCCTAAGGAGCCTTCTGAGGATTTTTTTCTTAATTACCCCTCTCATAAAATATTGTTGCCACCAATATACTGTATATCTATTTATGTACTGTACATATGTTTATGTTCTGTACTTTATATTTAAAAGTAACATGTTTTTACTCTCCAAGAACCAATTTTTGCTCCATTAGAGGCAACACCTTCCTATTGAGAATGTGTACTCTAGAGAAAACAGATCACTTTCCAATTCCTGAATATGTCCCCATTTTTCCTAGCTTCCTAGTTCTCGCTCACTTTAGCCATTAGTCAGAGGAGTTGAAAAATGACGAGAAGATTACTAGAGCATACTTCAGCTACTCAGTGTACTATTCTCCCTGCCTGGAATTGACTCAACATCTCCTACCACTACCCTCCATTGATTCCTGACCTTTCATGTTGCAACCCAAATACTCTGTCCTCCCCCAATCCACTCTGCTGGAACTAGTTTCTTTCTGTCCTATAATAGAGTTTTCTTTATATCTCCATTATGTTCTTCTTTGTAATGTAGTGATTTTGCTATTTGTGTTATCTCTCCCACTGTACTATAAACTTCCTCAAGACAAGGACTAACTTCTTCACAGTGTTTAAAGCCTTCATACAGTGGGCACCAGTATATGTTAGTTGAAATCAATCCACCGATACACTGGGAACAGGATAAAAGCCTACCAGCACCCACATTAAAAAAGTTTTATATACATGCTGAATAAATGAATACACTAATGAGTGGGAAAAACTGACATAACTCTAGCCAGGTGGCTCAGTTGGTTGGAGTGTCATCCCATACACCAAAAGGTTGTGGGTTCAATTCCCAGTCAAGGCACATACCTAGGTTTCAGGGTCCATCCTGGGTCAGGGAGCATATGGGAAACAACTGATCAATGTTTCTGTCTGACATCAATGCCTCTCTGTCTCTCTCCCCACCCCGCCTCCTCCCTTCCTCTCTCTGTAAAATCAATAAACAGATCCTCAGGTGAGGATGAAAAAAATGGGCATATATAAGACATACCCCTTAAACCATCATAACACAGAGACTACTTATGAAGGAGTGTGTATTGTACATCATTGGTGAACTAAAATTGTTCTTGCTTCATAGAAATAACAGACACCCACTGAAAATTATGTGAGTGGCTACCTGCCTAGACATATCTTAAATAATGATGATAAAGGTGAGTGGAGGACCCAGAGGCCAAAACAAAAAAGATATTTTTGACATTATGTTTTTGTTATATCACCACTACATAAGAAGTGACCAAATTAAGACTATGAAGCATGAAAGTGGATCTGACCAAGTTATTTTTGTGTAGGAAGTGAAGACCAAAGAAACATTTTCTTGAAGAGGCTTGAATATGTAAACATATTCATACAGTATATGAATATGTTTAGAAAGTTCCGTCATATCTTGGAATAACACTTTCTAGGAAAACCTATTTCTGTGGTTTCATAGGATTATATTTTGCTTTAGTCAGAGGATTTAAGTATTTGAAAGTGTCACTTGTATTACTTCTCAGAAACAGCTTAATGATGATCAAATCTTATAGAAAACTACAAACAGGTGCTTTCTATTATTCTTTGCTCCAGGGCTTTCTTCTTATGTTGTTTTTTCTCTAAAGTCTTAGAAAAACTTTTGTGGGATAATCGGATTGGAGGGTGTCTGAAGGATGAAGGATGTTCCAAGGCTGCCTGCGCTAACTTCAGCTCTCCAGCCTGGTCTTCTCACAGAGGCTGCATAACGAGATCAGTCCTTTCAGGTCTTTCAAATAGGGTAACTTTTTTCATTCAGTCAGTTTAAAGCTCTTATAAGCAATTCGACTTCCTAAGGGCCCTTTATTGAAAAGGATTAGTCACGAACCTCTTTTCCTTTGCACTCATGCTAGTCAAGCTGAAGTTCTGAGAGCAAACAGCTAAAACAAATAATTTGGAGCCAACTCTTAAGTCTCAGCCTCAATTAACAGCAGAATTCAGTAGGGTTGTTGGTTTAACAAGCACAATAGGGGGTGGGAGAGAGAAAGGGGGAGGGAGGAGGTAGGGCCCGCCCCTTTGGAATGCGATTGGTTCCCTCTCTCCCTTTAGTCTTGCATCTCAGTGGATTGGTTGAGACAAACTTGTCATTAAGGTGGTGTCAAAATGAGCCCCTTAGGTGTGGGCTGTTCGTTAAGTTTGAGGTTTTAGATATTCAAAGGGGCGGACTTATTGGTTATGGGATCAAGCTTTCTCTATCTTAAAAAAATGGCATCGTAACAGGAGGCGCCAAGAAGCTTAAGTGTAGCTAACAACACAGAGAAAAATGACGAAAGTTCCTCAGGGGTTTGATTTCAGTTTCCTAAACGACGAAGAAGCCAGGAAGATCCTTCAGGTGCTGGAAAGAAATGAAGAGCTACAGAGGGCAGAGAAGGACAGGATCAGGTACAAAACAAATTCTTTCTCTCTTCCCTGGGCCTGCGTCCAGCAGTGTCCGGGGCGTGCTGGGAGGGAGGCGCGGAGCTTTCTCCGGGCACCTGTCCGGAGTCTCCCAAGGAGCAACATCCGTTTGGAGTGCACCTGGCCGGGTGAAATCTGCAATGAGTTTTTTCCTTAAGGACTCTGGGGTGCCTAGTTGGTGCTTTTCCACACACAGCATCTCAGAAGGGCTCGCCTACCTTCGCCCTGCTGGCGCGTTCTTTGGTGTGTTTCCCTAGGAGTGGCTGCCCCACCCCGCTAAGATACTTGGGTGGGAACCCTGAGGGGGTGTCCAAGCTGGGTGCGGACAAGCCACTCTGCCTTGCAGTGTTCAGTTGCCTCCTGATGCTCGATTGCATCCTGGTCTGTCGCAGGGCGTGAGGCAGACAGACAGGTAAAATGGGACGAGGGCGCTGCGTGGAGCCCTGGCCCACGCGCACCCACGTGCTTATACAGTTCCTCCAGATTGTACATCCTCACCCAACATACTCTCCATCCCAGAGACTTTCTCCACCCAACACCGACCGTCAGAGAGGGCCCGGAAAGCTGGCCTCTCGTTGGCAGCAAAATGGACCCCAACCCAAGGGCTGGAGCTCCAGAAACTTGCCAAACTGTGTGGAGTAAACCAGGCTGGGACTGGGATTCTGGGGTTGCTGGCGATGCTGTGGGGAAGTTGTTTGGGAATTTCACCCTTGACCTTACTATGCAGTGGTGTAGTTACCAGGGAGTGGAATCCAAGAACTTACTACTTGGGATGTAAATTAACCAGTATTTTTCTGCTGGGGAAGTGTGGTTAAATCCTGGAATGAATTCAAGGAACTTTCTCACCAGTTCTGGAGTAGACTGTCCAAAGCCTTCTCCGGTCGACTGTGGAAGAGAATTTAGGGCATCACTCTCAGACCAAATGTGGCATCAACTGGGATTTAGAAAGCTATTTTATTTGTGAGTGATGTTTTTGTTGTTGGCCGTGGTGGTGGTGATGTGGGTTGTAGGTTTCTACCTCTTTACAGTGATCTCACTGCCCACCCAGAGATACTCCACATAGGGAAACCCTAGCTGGTCTTCGTAAAAGCAATTTGAATATATCAGACCTTAAGCCCTGTCTTCTCCACTAGATCTGCCTCTTGTGGGGAGAAGTGAATGTGTGAAGTTTGAGGATGCGTAGTTCACACTGTCATATTCTGCTTTTAGAAAAATATACCCCATCATCTCCTCAAACAGTGTTAAAGTGTGCCTCATGAACACAGTTTGTCCACACCCACATGCATGTACCCACAGATATGTACATGCACTATACACAGGCACACCCAACCTGAAAAGAACTTTAGAACTGCATGCAGTTTGTCTTCAACACATTCCAAAAGGAATAAGAAACTGTGGTGGCTCACAGTGTGTGTTCTCAGAAGCATTTCTTGTCTCTGCAGAGGATGGGGCTTCTTAAGTGATCAGGCATATGTTTGGGGAAATTGAGGGGAGAATTAGGAACTATCAGAAGGGAGGGGGAAAGCTTGCATTTTGAATGTTATCAACATGGCTTCTCATGAACTATATAGTCTTAGAAGTAGCGTTTTTTATTTTAATTTTCATTTGAGTGAATTTTGACTTTTTACAGTTGACCTGATGCTTGCCTTGTGCTTCCTCTATGGCAGGGTTTGGTGCACACATCAGCTGACTTTACTGGGAAGTGGAACTACACGTAGGTGGGAAGGGCCATGGGCTGGGCCTTAGCAGAAGGCTACAACACATTTTCTGACTTCAGGGTGCTCATATCCTAATTGGAACACCAATAGAAAAAGCCGCGATGCTAAGACAAAATCAATACTCTTAACGATCAAACTATTAAAAATAATTACTCCCCCAAATTTTAAAAGTGTCACCATTTAAATATAAAAATAATTTAAGGAAAGTAGACACTTGGTCCAAATGTTCAAGACAATTATTTCTAGTATAACACATTCTTTTCCCTGGTTAGTTCCTGGGTCCCACTATCAAATACCTGTACTGGGTAGCAGTCTGCATGGGATGGTTCTGCTTACTGACTCATGTGCATCGTATTAACAGCAGGTAATGGCATGCAGAAAACACCTGAGATAACATGTCACTTGGCTGCCTCTTTTGCTTATTTTCTTGATATCTATGATCATCATATTTTCCAAATCAAAAGTCAGAACACATGACTTATAATTCAAGAGTATTATTGGAGACTCTGGGAGGCCTTTTACTATATTGAGAAACAGCCTCAAGATCTCTTGGTTAGGACCATAAGGGACCGAATGGGGAAGTTTTGAAAGTTTGCTGGATGAGGGACAGCTGATGAGTTCAGTTATATCTATGCTGGGCTTGAGAAGTCTACAGGACAACCAAGAAGAAATATTTTAGAGTTAGAAAAATAGAGCTATACTGTCATGTGGGGCCATATACGTCCAGAGAAGGATGTTTAAACGCATGAGAATAGTTGAGTTCACCATGCAGGAGACTACAGCCCGTTCATAACAGTGCTCCTGAACACACAGAACTTTCCCCTGGTCTTCCCTCACTGTACCGGACCTCATCTGGCTCCAGCTTACTAACAAAGTATTTGCATTGAATATTATAATGTTTCTAATATATAAAGTTTATTCAAATTTTTAAGAAAAACACTAAGATTCAAACTGATAGGCAAAAGATAGAAACAAATCATTCATGCTAGAAGATATCCAAACAGTAAACAAAACATACAGGAAAATAATCACCCTCACAGTAATGCAGAAATGGAAATCGAAGTAACCTCTGGCAGGATACCATGTTGCACCTTTAAAAATAACATAAGAAAAATTATTGTGGAGTGAAATGAATAGATTCAGCATATTGTTAGTGATATTGTAAATGGAATACAATCCTTTTGGTGAATTATACCGCAGCACCTATAAAGATATGCCTTCCCCTTGACCCACTCACCCAATTCCTGTATAGTTTTCATTAGTACTAGACTGAGGTGGAGAGGATGGCCACACCAACATTATGTCCTGCCTTCTTATATAATAATAGTAATTACTATGATAATAATAACAGTATTTATTGGTCCCTTACTGTCCACCAGGGACTGTACTAAACATGTTATATGTATACAGTTAATTAATCCTCCCAATAACCTCATGAGGTACACACTTTAATTTGCATTTCACAGAGAAGGAAACAACTTACAAATATTGAGTGTCTTACCCAAGTTAAATGACAGAGCCAGAACTTAAACCCATTCTATCCCAAAACTATTTTACCGATCAGCATTGAATAATCCTCACAACCATCGGTGGGGATGAGTGTCATTATTGACTTTGTATAAAAGAGAAACCAAAATTAACAAGGTTAAGGGACTGTACCGAGGTCATACAGTTCACAAATGGCAGCACTAGAATTTGAATCTAAATCTATCTGGCTCCAAAGCCTGTATTTTCCTACTATACCATATTTTCTCCTGAGGAAATAATTTAGTAAAGGAAAAACAAGACATATTGTCTCGGATATTTATTGCAGTATTACCTATAATGGCTAAATAGTGGGAAATTTCAAATCTATAGAGCACAGTCATTACAATGGACAATTATGAAGAGATAATTATATCTTACCCAGTGTGATATTTTAGTTCCATATTGCCGACTACCTTGTTGTATAGACACCTCAAGCGTTTCTCGGATACAGCTGTGGGGAAATGCAAGTATGACATTGTTCTGTGAAAAAGCAGAACACAAAATAGTGTCTATGTTATAGTTGTACTTTCTTCAGGACATCTGTGATGTGCACAGCAACTGGAAGAAAAATGGGCAAAAATCTATGCTTCTGCACATGGCGAAGGTTCAATGAATGTTTACGCAGGCGAGATCCTTCCCTGACAGCTGGGAGGGGCAGTTTCCCCGAACACTGCCAAGGTGGAAAGTCAGACCTAGGGGAGAGGACGTGTGGCAGGCCAGGCAGGAATTAATCCTGGGCACATGCCACCTGAGGAGCCTCTGGGAAGGCAGATGAGGGGAAGGGTAAAGGATTTCTTGTCTCAGAGGACAGGGGACAGCAGGGACGGGCAAGGAACTTGCATGTAATTGGCCTCCAATAAATGAAGGAATTAATAACCTAAACTGGCTGAAGTGAGAGACTTCTGCAGTCTGGAGCCTCTCTCCCCATCTCTAACTCTGTTTTCCCTTCCTCTATACTTCAAACATCCTCTGCCCAACCAGACAAGATTTCTCTTTCCTTTGAACTATGTAACACACTGTAATCTCCATGTTATATTTATCTGTTGTGCAAGTGTAAGATTCATGCTATAGAAATATTCTCAGAGTCAGTTAAAGAGGGAGAAATTGGGGGAAAAAAAGAACATGAGGGGAGAGGGAACCAAGATGGCGGCGTAGGTAGACACACTGCGCCTCCTCGCACAACCAGAACTGACAGAATCGAACAGCAAGGGGGACTGACACCAAGGAAACAGAAAATAATCATTCATCCAGACTGGTAGGAGGGGCGGAGACGGGCACAGGGGTGGAGAGGACTCGCGTGGCTGTGGCGGGACTGAGACTGGCGGAGTGTGGGACAAATGGCGCAGGCAGTCCGAGCACTAGCAGACCCTGCGGCCCCACATTCGCACAGATGAACCCAGAGGGCCGGACTCAGAGTGGCAGAGAGTGGGGCAGGCAGAGTGGCGGGTAGCACCTTGCGGCACCACATTCGCCCACAGATAAACTGGACAAACGGCAGGCAGCGCAGCAGACCGCTGAGCAACCCAGGGCTCCAGCTCGGGGAAATAAAGCCTCAAACCTCTGATTGAAAGCGCCCCTGGGGGTTGGGGCGGCAGGAGAGACTCCCAGCCTCACAGGAGAGGTTGTTGGAGAGACCCACAGGGGCCTAGAGTGTGCACAGGCCCACTTACTCGGAACCAGCACCAGAGTGGCCCAGTTTGATTGTGGGTATCAGAGTGAAAGATTGAAATCCTGAGGAGAGTGAGGTGGGCGCCATTGCTCCCACTCAGCCCCTCCCCCACGTACAGCGTCACAGCGCAGGGACCAGCGTTACCCCGCCCTGGTGAACACCTAAGGCTCCGCCCCTTAAAGTAACAGATGCGCCAAGACAGACAAAAAAAAATTGGCCCAAACGACAGAACACTTCAAAGCTCCTGAAAAAATACAACTAAGCGACGAAGAGATAGCCAACCTATCACAGTTCAAAGCACTGGTTATCAATATGCTCACAGACTTGGTTGAATCTGTTCGAAAAACAGATGAAAAAATGAAGCCTATGCTAAGAGAAACAAAGGAAAATGTACAGGGAACCAATAGTGATGAGAAGGAAACTGGGACTCAAATCAATGGTATGGACCAGAAGGAAGAAACAAACATCCAACCAGAAAAGAATGAAGAAACAAGAACTTGGGAAAATGAGGAGAGGCTTAGGAACCTCCAGGACACCTTGAAACGTTCCAACATCCGAATTATAGGGGTGCCAGAAAGAGAAGAGGAAGAACAAAAAATTGAAAACTTATTTGGACAAATAATGGAGAACTTCCCCGATCTGGCAAAGGAAATAGACTTCCAGGAAGTCCAGGAAGCTCAGAGAGTCCCAAAGAAGCTGGACCCAAGGAGGAACACACCAAGGCACATCATAATTACATTACCCAAGATTAAACGCAAGGACCTACATCCAAGATTACTGTATCCAGCAAAGCTATCATTTAGAATGGAAAGGAAGATAAAGTGCTTCTCAGATAAGGTCAAGTTAAAGAAGCTCATCATCACCAAGCCCTTATTATATGAAATGTTAAAGGGAGTTACCTAAGAAAAAGAAGATCAAAAATAGGAACAGTAAAAATGACAGCAAACTCACAGTTATTAACGACCACACATAAAACAAAAACGAGAGCAAACTAGGCAAACAACTAGAACATGAGGGTTGTCAATAAGGGAGTGGTAGGGGGAGAGAGGGATAAAGGTACAGAGAATAAGTAGCATAGATGATAGGTGGAAAATAGACAGGGGGAGGGTAAAAATAGTGTAGGAAATGTAGAAGCCAAAGAACTTATAAGTATGACCCATGGACATGAACTATGGGGGGGGATGTGGGAGGGAGGGGGGTGGGCAGGATGGAGTGGAGTGGAGGGGGAAATGGGACAACTGTAATAGCATAATCAATAAATATATTTAAAAAAATAAAAAAAATAAAAAATAAAAAAGAGGGAGAAATTGCCACTTACAACCCAATCTGACAGTTCTGCTTCTTGCTTGATTGTGGAAAGGATTTTTTCCTGGAAGTGTTCGCTTGGGCATGAATTCTCAAGCCTTGCACAGTCTGTCATTCTAGCCACAGAGAAGAAAGATGCCTGAGGATTTGAATCACAATTTATTGATTCTGAAAACTGTCTTGGGAAAATACAACTACCTACCTATCACCTCCACTTTCACCCCCCACCCTACCCACCTCCATCTCATAAATGTAACTGAAATGGAAAGTACTAAGAGATTATATCCACTAGTCAGCTCACAAAAGAGATGTCAATAAATCAAAAATGTTTACACAGAAGATGTTACAGAGCCGAGGGTAATCAAGTTGAAGAATGGCATGTCTAGACTTGAACTATCTTTGCTCAATGGTAAGTCTGCAGTCCAGAATTCAGTTACTTGTGAATGATTTACACTAGTGTCCTTGAGCTATAACTCATTCCTCAGAGGGACTGTATAAATCAAAGCGGTGAAGTGGTTGGTAGCTAGTGGAAGCTATAGCATCCTGCAGAGATTAAAAGCCAGATACATAAATTTCTTGTCTTTCCTAAGCTTTCTGCCTGCTCCCTCCTCTCCCAGCCTGTGAAATCTGCCTCTGGCTGAGAGATACACTTTCAAGAAACATCAGATGCCAGACACTGTGTTGGCCCTGAGGACATAGCAGAAAATAAAAAATGGATTCTGCCCCAGATGGCTTCAGAAACCGAAATTTTTTGGTTGGTGATAAATCCTGCAAGATGAAAGTGTTCATATAAATGTATATAGCTTGTCCTCAAGGAGCCCTGTGTGGCCTGGAGAAGGGACGAGGAGACCCTCCTGGCCATCACAGGAGTATCCTAGAGACTTGAGTGTTCTGTAGTGATTAGTGTCATGGATCTCTGAGGAGTCTGCACTTCCCAATGATACGCATTTAGTTAATTCCTTTAAACCAAGGGGAGATCTTTCTCTCAGACACATTCTCCTGTCTATTTATTCCTGCGGGTTGGTCTCCATAGGCAACACAGGTGGAACTACTATAATATCTTAAGGTTGGGCAAAGTGTTCTTTTTAGGCTTTGTGACATTATAACTCTTTTAAATATTTTGTTTGTTTTTATCCTCATCCTAACCTGATAAAGCAAGTATTTTTATCTTTTACAAAAGCTAATAATAACAACAGAAATAATAACTAATACTTGTTGAGCACTTGCCTCCGACTGGGGATCAAACCTGCAACCAAGGTATTTACCCTAACAGTGGATGGAACTGGCAAACTTCTGGTGCATAGGACAACGCTCCAACCAGCTGAGTCACCTGGCCAGGGCATCTGTGATAAACTCTTCATGTGCATTATCTCATTCAATTCACAACAACCTAATGAGTTAAGGGATTTTTAAAAATCTCCATTCTGCAGAGGAAGCTTAGAGAGGATAAGTAACTTGATTGAGATAATGCTGCTAGGAAGTATTGGATTTGTGAGCTCCATCACACTTAATCTCTGTACCTCCCACAATGAACCACAAAGAGTCAAAGTGATTATTCTCACTTTGGCCCTCTAGCTTGCAACAGAACCAACACTGACCTCATTTCACTTTAAAACTCTTGCTATTTCCACTGAATATGAAATAATTCAAAATATGATGACCATTTCTTTTGATAATAAAGAAATGCAAAAAATGTTTGTCTTTTTAACCTTTATAAATAAGACTTTTAGAATAAGATGTTCTAAAAAATACCTGAATGTTTGTCTGCCCTTTTCTTTACAATGTTTTATACATTAGTAGTATTAATGTATTTGTGACTCAGTTGATTTCTGTATATCACCTCTGAGTTCCTTATGATCAAATATTGTCTATGGGATGGAGAGAGAGCCTCACATACCTAGTGGGGACTCAAGTCCTAATTTAATGAACCTTAACTTACTTCTGTGAGGAAATACAAAGTAAGGAAAAGGAACATCTGGAGAAACCACATGAAGGACAAAGAAGTTCAGGTTAAGGTTAACCAGAAAATATTTTTCTTCCTGTTACTATACTTGGGTCTCAAAACCAAGAACCAGCTTGCTAAGACCCTAGCTGTGGCAATTCGAGTCTATTTTTCTGCAGTTAGTTATTTGCACAGTCTGTGATATTTGAGAGCCACCGGGCTCACCTTCATGTACTTCTCAGGAATGTTTCCTCATTGGCATTGCCAATGGCCCTATTTAAAGGTCGTACTTAAAATATCACCTTAGCTTACCACAGGTACCAGCTTCCTCATTCCACTGTGTGTTAGACTTTCTAATAATGAAAGAGGGAAATGGGGGCTACAGTGACCAAACTCCCCACTCCCCAAAGAAATGTGTTTTATATTTATATCAAATTTGCCTTGGTTTCAACCTTAAAACAATGCACTTGACAGCAGTTGAGGGAGGAAGAGAGCTGCGGGGAGGTTGGGGTGGATACTGACCTGGCAAGCACTGCTCTGTGCTCTCCAGATCTGCTCTCCAGGTGTCAGCGGGGGCCCTGCTCCCTCTGAAGACACATGGGCATAATCTGCTCTGGGCATCTCTCCTAGCTTCTGGCAGTTCCTTGGCTGTGGCAGTGTACCTCCAGTCTTCACAAAACGCTCTCCCTGTGTGTGTGTCTATGTCCAAACTTCCCTTTTTTATTAGGATACCAGTCCTGTTGGATTAGAACCCATCATGATAACCTCATTTTAAGTTGATTGCTTCTGTAAAGACCCTGTCTCCAAATAAATTCATATTTGGAGGTACTGGGGGGTAGGATTCCAATATATAAATTAAATATTTATCTGGAGGATACAATTTAACCCTTAGGAGTAAGGTTGATTCAATAGTTTAAAATAAATTACTGTAAACCATTACATCAATAGTCTAAAGAAGAAAAACACATGATCACATCAATTGATGCAAAAAAAAAAGCATTTAACAGAATCCAACATGCATTCATAATAAAAATTTTCAGCAAGGAAGAAATGGAACCCAATCAAATGCATCTAAGAAACAACTTACAGCCAACATCACACCAATGGTAAAAGACTGAATGCTTTCCCCCCTAGATCAGGAACAAGGCAACCTCACTCCTACTCATTGAGGTCCTTGCAAGTGTTAGGCAAGGTAAAGAAATAAAAGGTATACATATCAGAAAGGAAGAAGTAAAACTGTTGCTATGACTGTCTGCAAAGAAAATCTACCAAAAAAAAAAAAAAGAATCCCAGAACTAATCAGTGAATTTAACAAGGTGGTAGAATACAAAATCAATACACAAAAATATGTTGTGTTTCCATATACTAGCTATGAACAATTAGAAATCTGAAGGTTTATGGACAACGAACTGAATAGACAAAACAATTTTGAAAAAGAAGAGTAAAATTGGAAGACTCATACTACTTGATCTTAAGAATTCCTATAAAGATAGTATAGTATTTGTGGAGGGAAAAAAATATAGATTAGTGGGACAGATTTAGTCCAGAAATAGATCCCCAAAATGTAGCCAATGGGTTTTATAAAAGGTAGAAAGGCAATTCAAGGAAGGGTAGTCTTTTCAACAAGTGGTGTTAGGATAAAGGGGTACAAGGCTAGAAACATTTTTATTACCCCAAAATAAAACACATTAAATAGTGACTCTCCATTCCTGCCTTCCCCCAATTGCTCGTAACCACCAATCTGCTTTCTGTCTCTATGGATTTACCTATTCTGGATGTTTCATATAAATGGAATCATATGAATGTAACCTTTCTATGTCTGCTTTACTTAGCGTAATGCTTTTTGAGGTTTACCCACCTTGCAGCATGGTTCTGTTCATTTGTTTTTATGACTGAATGATATTCTATTGTATGTAGGTACCACAATTTGTTTATCCATTCTGCTGATGAACGTTTGGGTTGTTTCCATCTTTTGGCTGTTGTGTATAGTGCTGCTGTTAACATTCACTTACGGGATTTGAGTTTCTTTGGGGTATATACCGAGGAGTGGAATTACTGTGACATTTGGTAATTCTGTGTCTCACTCTTTAGGAACCAGTAAACTACTCACATTCACTTTATACATTTGTGGTTATACTGTATAAATTTTTATTTATTTATGTAATATCTAACATAAAATAATCTTTCAAACTGACTTATAGTCAACATTATTTTGTGGCTATGTGCGATATTCTGCTGTATATATTTTATAATTTAGTTAACCATTCCAGTAGTTTAGCTTTGATTTTTTTATGATTTCTTTCTTTTGCTTTTTATTGCTATGCTACATAACCTGTGACAAACCTTTGTGTTTACATCCTTAATTCAACATAATTTATCTCCTTAGGGTAAATTCCACAAAGTAAAATCATTAGTTTATAATGCAAGTATTTTCTAAATTCTTGTTACCAAATTGTTTTCCAAAACATGTTCTACCAAATTGCACCTTAACTGGCCATGTGGGAGGCCTCCTATTTTACCATACCTTTCTCAACACCTGGGGGCTTTATTACTTTTTAAAAATCTTTACTTACTAATTTTGTAGGGAAAAGTTTCTTATACTTTATTTAATTTCTAACAATGGTTATAAGGACCTTGAACTTTTTTCATATGTTTACTCTTCATTTACATTTCATGATTTATGAATTGCCTATTCATATCTTTGCCCATTTATGTTTGAAGATTTGTATTTGGAATGCTTCTTGTCACAAATAACAGATCTAACTATGGCTTTTACAAATTGAGGACAAACTTTTCTGACATAAAAAGACCTCTGGAGGTAGGCAACTGCAAGTTGGTTTAGTGGTTGAGAAATGTCAGCAAGGTATATTTGGCGATGCAAGACATCTGAAGCTCCTCAGAACATCACGTCTATGTTCAAGGCAAGAAGAGAGGGGACGGGGTTGAGCCAACTGCATATGTCTCTCTTATCTCTGAAGTAATAGCTTCCCCATGTGCCATCCCAATAGATTCCCCCTTAAGTTTCATTGACCAGAACCAGGTCATAAGGGTACCTTTGCCTGCAAGGGAATTGAGAAATAAAGGAATGAATTCACATGTTAGGCTTTGACCAACCATGATTCGCCCCCTGGGACTGAACACTTTGGTGCCCAGGACAAAACCAGAAAGGAGGGTGGGCCTGGAGAGAATGGATTCTAGAATGCACCCAACACTGACACAGAGTCTCAGTGTGGGTTTTTTTTCTTATTGATTTATATGTTTCCTTATACATTAAGGAAACTGACTTTTGTCCTATTAACTACAATGTTTTCTAGTTTTCAGTCTGTATATAACTTCTTTTTCTCTGAAAATAGAAGGCTTTCTTCCCCACTTTTTCTGTAATAAAATGTTCCAGGTTTTAAAGATTTGGGGAGGTTTATAAGATTGAAAAGTTTTCCTATCTAGAGATTAGATCAACATTCACCTCTGGTTTTTAAAATCTTTAAACATTTTTTTCTTCCGGCCAAGAAGGAGGCGTAGGTAGACACACTGTGGCTCCTCGCACAAACAAAAGAAGGACAACAACAATTTAAAAACAAAAACAACCAGAACTGACAGAAAATCGAACTCTATGGAAGTCCAACAACCAAAGAGATAAAGAAGAAACATTCATCCAGACCGGTAGGGGGAGTAGAATGGGCAGCCAGGCAGAGAAGACTCTCAGCAAGGTGGCAGCTGGAGGACCCAGTGAGGTGGTGGATTGTGGAGCAGGGTGGGCAAAGCTGCAGCTGGCTGGTGAGGCAGCAGCTGGTGGACCCAGCAACAGACCACACAACCCAGAGTTCCAGCGTGGGGAAATAAAGCCTCAAACCACTGATTGAAAACACCTGTGGGGGTTGAGGCAGCAGTGGGAGAAACTCCAGCCTCACAGAAGAGTTTGTTGGAGAGACCCACAGGGGCCCAGAAGGTACACAAACCCACCCACTTGGGAAGCAGCACCAGAAGGGCCCAATTTGATTGTGCGTGGCAGAGGGAGTGACTGAAAACCAGCAGAGAGCAGAGCAAGCCCATTGCTCCCTATCGGACCCCTCCCCCATATACAGCATCACAGTGCAGTGACAGCATTACCCAGCCCTGGTGAGCACCTACGGCTCTGCCCCTTTATGTAACAGGTGCGCCAAGACAAAAAAAATGGCCAAAATGAAAGAACAGATCAAAGCTGCAGAAAAAAATACAACTAAGCAACAAAAAGATAGCCAACCTATCAGATGCACAGTTCAAAACACTGGTAATCAGGAAGCTCACAGAATTGGTTGAATTTGGTCACAAATTATATGAAAAAATGAAGGCTATGCTAAGAGAAACAAAGGAAAATGTACAGGGAACCAATAGGGATGAGAAGGAAACTGGGACTCAAATCAACAGTGTGGACCAGAAGGAAGAAAGAAACATCCAACCAGAAAAGAATGAAGAAACGAGAATTCGGAAAAATGAGGAGAGGCTTAGGAACCTCCAGGACATCTTGAAACGTTCCAACATCTGAATTATAGGGGTGCCAGAAGGAGAAGAGGAAGAACAAGAAATTGAAAACTTATTTGAACAAATAATGAAGGAGAACTTCCCTCATCTGGCAAAGGAAATAGACTTCCAGGAAGTCCAGGAAGCTCAGAGAATCCCAAAGAAGCTGGACCCAAGGAGGAATACATCAAGGCACATCAAAATTACATTACCCAAGATTAAAGATAAGGAGAGAATCTTACAAGCAGCAAGAGAAAAGGAGACAGTTACCTACAAAGGAGTTCCCATAAGACTATCAGCTGATTTCTCAAAAGAGACCTTACAGGCAAGAAGGGGCTGGAAAGAAATATGCCAAGTCATGAAAGGCAAGGACCTACATCCCAGATTACTGTAGCCAGCAAAGCTTTCACTTAGAATGGAAGGGCAGATAAAGTGCTTCTCAGATAAGGTCAATTTCAAGGAGTTCATCATCACCAAGCCCTTATTATATGAAATGTTAAAGGGACTTATCTAAGAAAAAGAAGATAAAAAATAGGAACAGTAAAAAGGACAGCAAACTCACAGTAATTAACAACCACACCTAAAACCAAAACAAAAGCAAACTAAGCAAACAACTAGAACAGGAACAGAACCACAGAAATGGAGATCACATGGAGGGTTATCAACAGGGGAGTGGGAGGGGGAGAGAGGGGGGAAAGGTACAGAGAATAAGTAGCATAAATGGTAGGTAGAAAATAGACAGGGGAATGTTAAGACTAGTATACGAAATGTAGAATCTAAAGACCTTATATGTATGACCCATGGACATGAACGATAGGGGGCGAATGTGGGAGGGAGGGTGTGTGCAGGATGGAGTGGAGCGAAGGGGGGGAAATGGGACAACTGTAATAGTATAATCAATAAAATATATTTTAAAAAATCTTTAAACATTTTTTTTACTTTTTATTGATCCAGTATATATTTATCTATAATATTTGCAGATAATTTATAAGGTATGGGTAATTACATAAATTGCTTTTTCAAATAGCTAGCAAATTGTCCTGGTACTATTTAATTCGACCTGCTTCTAAGGCCCATAATTATTCCTTTTAGAGAACGACCTTTGAACAACCAAACAATAGCAACAAGAAAGAGCTAATGAGGCAAATGCTACAGCATCAGCTCTCATGATACCTATGAAGGAAACTGTAGAGAAAAGGCTTTTTGTAGAGAAATGTGATTATTTGTTATACACATCTAATTGCACATAGTTAATGGATCGTATTTCCATTTCCTTCCTCTTGCCATTTCCTATGCCAGGTAGCAAACCCAACTGAGGGTAGACCATCCATCTTGAGATCCCCATCAGGGGACTTGGTTGTCATTTAGATCCGGTTCTTTTGCTATTCGAACTAATACCCTGTTGGTGTGGTATAAGTTTTTAACTTATAACAAACTTAATGTGCTTTAAGAATTACTTCGTTACAAGATAAGCAATTAACAAGATTACTAGACAGACATAGAAGCAAACAAAATAAATGTCTCACATGTCAATTTAATGTTTATTGCTCACAGGGGAATTGGGAAAGCTCTTCAGGAGACCATTGTCTGTATATCAATCAGGGTCCCAACAGGAAAACAGAAACTACTCATTATTTAAAAAAAAAAGAATGCATCAGTGAGTCCGTTACATGGTAATAAATAGAGGCAGAGAAACAATTGGGACAGTGAGCAAACCAGAGATTGACAGCAGCAGGAGGCCTGGAGGCAGCGGTGTGCTGGCAGCAGGCTCTGCTGGAGAAAAAGTCTTGATTTGTAGCATGGGCCAATTTGCAGCTAGCAACAGTTTCACAACCAGCTTGCAAAATTCCTAAATATTTAACAACCTGGTCTTGTGAGTCTCTAGCACACCACCGGTTGGAAAGGAAAAGGGAGCAGGTGGTGTTATCCAAGTCCACGGGCTGGGATCCCCTAAAAGAAACTGGCTGGGGATTTGGAGATGTGGGAGAGACAATCACAGCCAAGAAGTTCTACATGAGACAGGGGAGGAGGAGAAACACTCTGGCTTTTCCCTTCTGGCCCTCCAGCCTCCTGGCAGCACCTGGCTACAGCCAGCTGGACGCAGTTGACCAGGACTGCGAGCCTGAGAAATGTGGCTCTAGGGATGCCTCCAAGCAGGGCAGAGCAGAGCAGGGGAAAGGCAATTTCTTGTCCTCTTCTTTTCTCTTCTATCCTGTTGTCCTTTTTTGTCATCCTTTAGATTCTGTATTTTCTCACTGCCTTATATTGCTAAGGCTGTGCTTTCCTGCCAGAAAATTCGCCTGAGTTTTCCTTCCCCTTATCCTGCACTGCTGTTCATGCCTGTTCTGTGCTCTTTTACAGTTTCTCTTTTGCTTCTTCCCTTTTGGGAGTTGTTCTGTTATGTTCTTGCTTTTTCATGCTCAGGTGAATCAGGGTTTTGTGTCACTCAGGGCACCATCGGTGGAGAGAGCTTAGCAGAAAGGATGCACATGGACTGAAACTGGAATTTGAAGGACTTAGGGAATCAAGATGGCTTGAAGGGCCAGCTACTCACTCAGCTTGCATGTCACAGCCCACACCGTCCTTCTCCCAGGGTGCCTTTGATTCCTTCTCATGGTATTGCTGCATTCTTCAACTGGCCAACTCATTCTGCATCGTGTGGTCCAGATTCTGATGCTCATGGCTGTCCATGCCAGGTCACGATGCATCTCTGGCCCACCTGTGGCTGGGCTGCCCTAGAGTCAGGCATCCAATCTGTAGCACTGCATCGGGCTGGGTTTTCTAAGCAGTGGCTAGAGCCTGTCCAACTCATCTAAAAGTGATGTAATGCTGTGGCAGACACTGGGCTTTACCTGTCCGGGACGGGGTTGCACTTGCCTTCACATATGCACTCTGCTTCTCCCCTTTCTGCGCCCACCTGTGCACTAAGACACATTTGCTGTGTTTTCCTGCTTTCAGTGATGACAGGTCTTAGCTCCCAGACTCTGCTAAGACAGAGTTTCTCAAAGCTGGCTGAAATGACCACTGTCTGGGGAACTCTCAAAACTACCAATGCCAGGCCCCACTGTACATTCCAGCTTAATCAAACCTGGCCTGTGATCAGGTTTGGCATGGGTATTTTTTATAAGCTCCCCAGATGATCCTAAGGTGCGGTGAGAGACCCCATCCTGGCTGCCTGAGCACTGGGCACTGACTTTCTGTCACATCTTTCCTACACTCCATGCCTTTCCATGAGTTTAGGGACAGCTGATTTCTCAGGAAACCCTGCGGTTTGGCAGGGGAAAGCTTGGAGTCCTAGCAAAGAACCATCAAGAAGGTTATGCCTCACACAAATATAATAGACCTTGTTTCTAGTACTTTCCCACTTTAAAATTGCTTGGTAGGATCAAAAGGACCTTCTGTCCCTGGAGCTATTTAGTCTGGCAACTGGAAGAATTGCTTTTTACTTTTCATTGTTTTTATTTTGTTTTACTGCCCACTAAGTGTGTGTTACTCATAAACACAAGTGCTGTAACATCCATGAGCTGATTAGATCAGGACTGGTGAACTCACTTCCTTGAACCCAACTATAATCACGGTTGCTTCACACTGGCTGTTGAGTTCAACGTGAGAAAACCAGAAATGGCTCAAGAAAGGCAGCATGGAAGGCCAGAGAGTTTCTGAATGACTAAAGCAGCCTGGTTTCAGTGCAAATTGGCCAAAAGAAAGAAGAATTAGATTTTTCGATCTCTCTCTCTCTCTCTGCTGATTCAGGAACACTTGACTGGTAACTTATTAAATATATGTAATACTTACATATAAGCCTACCACACTCACTTGATCCCCTCCAATATCTTTTAAGGCAGATACTATTATCCTACTCTTTTCAAGGTGAGATATGATCTTTATATTTCTCTTTTCCCAAAAAGCCTCAAGACAATAGTAACACTCAGGTGTGGGAGTAGAACACAGGATTCCAACTGTCCCCTTGTGGCACTTGTGCAGCATGGCCTGTGGCTTTACAGGGGAAGTGATCCAGACCCAGGGCAATGGACTGTGTGCGAACGTGTAGGTTCAAAGGGAAGTTAATATCTTAGCTTTAAGGGAGTTAAATAACAATGAGCGATTGGGCAGAGGTAGTGTTACAGAACCCCGCCAATGCCGTTCTGGAACAGCTGTGGGGTTAGATTGCCCGCCGCCAAGAAGCATGACTCCCAATGCAAGAGTTTGGTGAAAAAGGAAAGGGGTTGTTTGTTTAAAGGTTGTACAGATTTAGAATAATGGCAGATGTCTGCTGTTAGGCCCCAATCCCTTTTAAATACCCCCAAACACATAATCCTGCCCCCAAACCAGGCCAGTTTCAGAATGCACCACTCAGAGGTACCATCTTTCAGAAAAGCATAAGTCTGCAGCTCAGCATTCCTGGTCACCCGTTCAGCTCCAAGCATCCCTCATGAATGCCTGCTTGGCTTGTCGGATCTCTGCATAGCTCCGTCAGCTCTGCCGCCAGCTTCCCCAGGCAGGCTTTTCAGCACCCTCCTCTTTCTTACTCCAGACCATATGGCTTCTTCCTTACACACCAGACCTCGTGGCGGACCCTCCTACACCCTTTCAGTCCATCCTCATTTAAATTCTCAGTCTGGAACTTCCTGTGTGACCTCATATCCAGCCCCTCCTATGGTGCGTTAGCGTCTGCCATTTTTGCCAGTCCCTCTGTGCCTTTTACCTTCTTTCGGCTGCCCTGTTTAGTCAGAGCAGGAGTCCCTGGTGACACAGGGGCATCTGGGGTGGGCATCTGCTGTGTCATGAGTCACTATATGCTCTTAAAGTCATGTACACCTTTCACCCTGGGTGGCAGTCTCTCCCCTTCTGGAAAGGCACAGCTATTAATTTTCCATTGTTATGCAAAGTATCTTAACCGATGTATCATCCACTCTCTTCTTTCCCCAATCAAGAGTTGTGGGGGATATGCTCTGCTATTTTCAGGGGATCCCTGCTCTGTACCCCATTACAGTAGTGTGGGGTCAGATGGAGGCCCTCCATGATCTCCACCAGCCTCACCCCCACCAACACACGAAACAAGCTCATGATCTAAATGAGACCCAAGCGCTGTCCGTTTCACAAGCGTTCGCAGCAACAGCCCCGCCCCGCCGTCAGTGGGCTGGGTGCTCCTCAGCCCCTCAGCGCACAGCCTGGAGGTGCTGCTGTGATACAAGCCCGAGGGACCGTGGGGCAGACGGGCCTTGAAGACAGAATCCTCAGAGGCTCCCAGACAACCTGAGGAAAATTTTGTGGGTTTTAATTAAATCCCCTAAACAGCCAGCATTTTGATTTAAATTGTGTTAGTGTCCAGATGGCAACACAAGTTTTTTGGTTTGCTTGTTTTGTCTTTTATTTTTAGGCCTTTACACAGAACTTTTTACAGCCTATTTTAAAAATGGCTGTCATGTATTTTACGTGTAGCTCTCTTCCTTTCTTCCAGATGCTGTTTAGGTATATAAAATTTACCTTTTGGACTGTGCATATTTGAAGGTAGGTCTAGGTTGTTGGCTGAATCACTTCATTTGCACTTGAGCTTGCACTGTGCAGCTCCCCTTCAGAATCACCAAAGGCCAAGTAAGAACTCTGCTTGCTGAAAATTGTCCCCTAAGCGTATTGGTGCTTCACTTCTCAGAACAGAAAGTGCTGGGGCTCAGCTGCTCAGGGACGTCTGAAAATGGCCTTTCTCATGGGGAGTACGTCAGGGAGCAGCTATCCTCTGGTCTACTTGCTGGTGCCTCTTCCTCCTTAAAGACATGTGTCTCCCCTATTCTCAGCCAGCCCCCAACCCGCACCCCACCAAAATGCATTCTTAGTGATAGGTTACGCTATAGCACCGGCTCCACTGAAGACAACTGGAAGACCAATAAATTAGGTCATGTCTGTCCACAGCTGTTTAATTGCTTTGCCACTGTCATCCAGGCAAAGCTCTTTAAAAGGTTTATGAGTAACATATTCCCTCCAGGGTAGCTATCTCCACCTTCAAAGACACACTGGACCCACCCTCTCCTAGTTCTACCTAGCTCTGTACACACCCAGTTTTACTGAGCTCTGGCTCCAGTTTCTGCCCCAGCTTTGCTTCACTTCCCCCAGGTGTCAACTTACAACACCTCTTCCGGGGTCTCTTAAGGCGACGGGGATCATGGGAACAAAGTGATACATAAATGTCATTTTTTATTATAAACAGCTTGCATGTGCCTAAAAACCACAAAACAAGTGGTGTTAATGCCACAATTTCCAAACAGTGCTCCAAAACAATAAGTATAGTTTGATCATTAAAGTGACTAAAATGCTTTTCTGTTCTCAGTTCATCTCTGAGGGCTATAGGCACACAAGTGACAAGCTCCTAAGGATGGAAACTTCTACACTTCTAGGGGCCTGCGTCTCTTGGGAAGGTAAGCCAGGTCTCTGATACTCCTTGGGCTCGAGTCTGCCTTCCTTCCCAGGAGGCAGGTAGTCATCAGTCAACTGTCAAAATTAAATGTTGGGAGGAGCATTGCCATTCACTTCTTTCTTCCGGAGCTGCCAGATATGACAAGCTTCTCCACTTGCAGCATTACACATTCATCTTTGGACCCTGTCACCGCCTTGGACCCTCCTCACAGCGCCCCACAGCACCAGGGGTCAGAGGTTGGGTGCCTCTGTGTTCCTCTTTAGAGGGAAAGCCCCACAGGATAGCATTTTTGTTTTTCTATATCATAATTTAACATTTCTTTTAAACATCACACACTCATTCATTCAGCAGATATATTGAGATCCTTCTGTGAACCTAGTACCAGAGATACAAAAAAACCGCTCTGTACAATCTCTCAGTGTAGTGAGGGAGATGAATTGAAAAAGAGTACATTCACCAAAATGCAACAGATGGTAAGAGAGTTTCACACAGGGATACAGAGGTCATTTATCCCTATATGAGGTCTTAGGGAAGGCTTGCTGGAGAACATGATGCCTGAACTAAGTCTTGAAGGAGGTGTGGGGTGAATAAAGATGGGAAGGGCACTCCAAATGGAGTGAACAGCATTAGGTAAGGCACAACGATATGAAAGACTAAGGTGGAGCAGTGGGTATCACTAGAAGGCAAAATGAGAGGCAGTGATGGACAGGGGAGAGCCTGATACAAACTGGAGGCTAAGTAGAGCGTTGAAATACTTAGAGCAACAGAGTGACAACATCAACTTTGCTTCTTAGGTGGCTGGCTCTGGGAAAAGGGTTAAGCCTGGATTAAAAGAAAAATATGTTTAGGGACCTTAGCTGGAGATGAAGAGAAGGGAATCGATTCAAGAAGCATATGGAAAGTTAAATTAGCAGGACTTGGTGGCTGATTGGCTGAAGGAGGGAGAAAGGAGCATTCATATGACGTCTGGTTCTGGCTTTGATGTTTTTGGCATTTGACCTACTGTTTACACTGAAACTGGTGGATTCAAGTGAACTATACACTTTGTGAGTCCACAGTGAATGATGTAATATTTCTGAGTATTAAAGGTACCTATTCCTATCAACTTCTGAATATTTAGATACATTATCTCTTGACCAATGTGGTTTCTTAGAAATTAAGTTCAAGTTTTAGGCCTGTGACCAGGATTGGGAGTGAAGAGAACAGTGAGCAGGTTTCAAAGCAGAATTCTGGCAAAGGAGAAACTTGTTCCGAGAAGCTGAAAGTAACAGAGGGACTGATTGGCCCACAGGGGCACCACCTGGGCAAGCTGAGGTGAACAGCCTGCCAGACAGCAGGTGCTCAGCCAGTCAGAGGCAACTGCAGATGGTTTCATTTCCTCCCTTTCAGCTTTGGAATTAGGTAAGAGCTGTATCTCTCTCTTATTCTAAGCAAAAATAATTAGGACCAACTGATCATTGAAACACCCTTTTCCCCCTTAAACGAAAAGAAAAAGAAAAACCAAGACATTTCATTTCAAGTGGCTGCTTCCCTCTGTAAAGGAGCAGCAAGCCAGCTTTTCAGCAGCACCCTCCTCTTGGATCCAGGGTCAGCAGCAGTGTTTCCCCTTCAGCAAGTGACGGATTCTCTCTCTCCGCTGTGCCCTGCTTAGGGCACTGGGGACCTGGGCTTGGAAGCTTGTCCAGTGTCACTGAGGAAAGAGGCAAAGCCATTGTTCTACCCAGCACCCACCAGGTAAGCTGCTGTGCATGGAGATGAAGCCCTTGGCAGATCGTTTGGCTCTGCTACCCCAGAATTTGCTTGAATATGTTGAACGCACACCTCTGGGTTCAAAGCAGCAAGGCTGAGAATCTTATCTTCAGGCATAATGATAAATGAAAAAGTAGCCCTTTCCAAGTTTATCATGATGGGAGTTAAATAAATCCCAGCATCTTTGGGGTATTAACATTAGGGATATTTTCATTTGTATGAAAATAAGAGATACTTGACAAATTCTTTGAAGTCCTACTATTTGTATGGGCTATGCAATCTGCTATGATAAATGCAAAGTGTAGAACTCAAGAAATTGATAATCTATTTGGGTGGACAAGGCATGAAAATTTAATATTGTTATAAGGCTGCACATGAGTGGCATAGACAGTAGGTTTTTGGAGTGAAAAAAGTGGATAGAAAGTGAAATTATTAGGAAAGTCTTCAGAAAGAGGTTGACCTTGAAGGATAATTGGATGTAAATAAGTGGAAAGTGAGTAAGGGGAGAATTGTAAAGGGATGCAGAGCATAAGACCCCTGAAAATAGGGGAACAACCCCACAACCCTTGATTGGGGGAAGGGAGGAATGGATGGTACAGCATGTGATATACATTGTATAACAATGGCAAGTTAGTAGCCCTGCCTTCCTGAAGAGAGGAGGGCTGACGCCCAGGGCGGATTGTGTACGTCACTGAGAGTGAGAATGCTCAGGGACTCGTGACACAGCCTGGGGGAGGGGGTGGCGTTGGGAAAGGCTCATACAGCTCCTGTAGGAGAGGCAAGGGTTAGATGGCCACCCATGTGTCGCTGGGGACTTTTAGGTAAAAGACACTGGGGAACTGGCAAGACTAACACATCATAGAGGGTGCCAGATGTGAAGTCACACAGGAAGTTCCAAGGTGAGCATTTAAATAAGGGTGGGCTGAAAGAAAAGAGGTCTGCCAAGAGGTCTGGAATAAGAGAGGAGGTCAGTGGGGAGGTCTGAAAGCCAGCGAGGGAGAGAGCCACAGGGAGGGCAGTGAGAGGAGATCTGACTGGAGAAGGCAGCAGAGCTGATGGAGCTGCACGGGACCTGGCTTTGTGAGGGATGCTTGGAGCCGAACTGTGACCAGGAATGCTGAGCTGCAGATTTCTGCTTTTCTGAAAGATGGTACCTCTGAGAGGCATATTATGAAACTGGCCTGGTTTAGCAAAGGGAGGCAGGATTATGTGTTTTCAGGTGTTTTTAAAGGGAGTGGGGCTTAATGGCAGAAATTTGCCATTATTCTAAGTTTGTATGACTTTTAAATAAACAACCCCTTTCCCTTTTCACCAAACACTTGCATTGGGACTTTCGCTCCTTGGCGGCAGGCAATCAAACCCCACAGCTGTTCCAGAACAGCATTGGCGGGGTTCAGTAACAGAATGACTTGTAGTTATGGCTTGTTAACACTTCCAATTCTACATAACACAGTTACTGAACTTTAACTAAAGATTAACATTATTCTTTAAAGATTAACATATTTTAAATCTTTAGAAGATTTGTATGGCAATATTGGGAACTAGGGGCCTTTAGAAAGGATTTGTTTGTGTTTGTTTATTGTGCATAACTGCTGGCTTGCTAGAGCATTCCATCACACCTAATTCCTTCCCTCCGCCGCCCAGGGATCTGTTCACCTTCAGTAACTCCACTAAAAGTCCACTAATTTTTAATAACCTTGTACATAGAGAATGAAATTTAGGTTAACTGCCTTTTTTAATTCTGTAAATGATAAGTAGCAGAACAGCAGAAAATCATTTCTAATAAAATAGAAGTTAACTATGTGTTCAAGGGTTATGTGGTACCTTTCTCCACATCTCAGGCTTTTAGGTGAATCTGCTGAATCAGGGAGCAATCTCCCAGTGTGTTGGTGTTTGTGTGGGTGACAGGCATGAAGCCACAAAAAGAAATCAGTAGCTTCTCCCGTCCAAACCCTGTTCTTCACATGAAAGCATAGGAAACCTCCAGAAGACTTGCACGATCTTAGCACCGAGCCTTCTCCTCAGTACTATGTGTGTGTATCTATCAAGGAATTGAGAGGTTTCTGAGTTTTAGGGATTCTTATTTATAGCCCAATGACACAGGTTGGCAATGAAAATATTAGTAGATAATAGTTGCTTTCCATGAGTAAATTTGGATGGTTTCTCCTGATGGAAGGCCAGCAAATAAAAACGTCCTATAACCACTTAAAACAAGCAAAACAAAAACAAGCTGTGGGGAAGGAAAAATAATTTTCCTCCTAAGTTCTTCTGTTTGGTTTAATAATCAAATTGACATGAGACAGATTAACAGGGGGAAATAACCAAATTATTACATATGAACATATACCAGAGGATAAAGTCAAGGAGCTAAGGATGGGGGAAGATTGCGGTTTGTGACTTCGAAGGGCAGGAAGGCAATTCACATGGAGATGAAAACCAAATGTTTGGCGAACATATGTCTTCTGGGCCACCTTTAACAATGGGATCAAAGAGAACTTGGAGTAAAGGGGCCTTGCTAGGTTCTTTCTTACCACTAATTCACATTAAGCCATAGTTATATATCAGGATAGCTCCCTTCCTGGAGTAGGTCCTCTATGTAAATTATTTCAGATAGTTAGGGGAAAGGTCAAAGGTTTTTCCTGAGTCTTTCATTTCTTAAAAATAACCAGCTTCAAATAGTCAATATCCCCCAAAAAGGCATACTCTGCTTCCCCGAAAACAAAACCAAGTCGTTCACTCTCTATTTCTTTTGCTCAGATTACACTCCTGGCCTATGATGGCCTTCACCCATTCTCCCCCCTGCCCCAGTATTTACTTTTCCTTTTTAAAAAATATTTTATTGTTATTCTATTACAGTTTTGCCAATTTTCCCCCTTTTTCCTCTTCTGCCCAGCCCACCCCCACTCCCACAGTTACTCCCGACCCTGTTGTTCATGTCCATGGGTCATTCATACATGTTCCTGGACAAGACCTTTCCCCTTCTTTCCACCCTTATTTCCCTCTGCCACCTCTGGTCGCTGTCAGTCTGTTCCATGGTTCCATGCCTCTGGTTCTATTTTGCACATTAGTTTATTTTGTTCATTAGGTTCCTCTTATAGGTGAGATCATATGGTATTTGTCTTTGACTGACTTATTTCACTTAGCATAATACTCTCCAGCTCCATCCACGCTGTCACAAATGGTAGGAGTTCTGTCTTTCTGCTGCATAGTATTCCATTGTGTGAATGTATCACAGTTTTTTGATCCACACATTTACTAATGGGCACTTAGGCTGTTTTCAGCACTTGGCTATTATAAATAGCACTGCTACGAACATAGGGGTGAGTAATTCTTCTGAATTGGTAGTTCAGGATTCTCAGGATATAATACCAGCCAAAAGACAGTTCCATTTTTAGTTTTTTGAGGAAATTCCATACTGTTTTCCACAGTGGATGCACCAGTCTACATTCCCACCAACACTGCACTAGGGTTCCCTTTTCTCTGCATCCTCGCCAACACTTGTTTGTTGATTTGTTTGTGATGGCCATTCTGACTGGTGTGAAGCGGAATCTCATTGTGGTTTTAATTTGTGTCTCTATGATGGTTAGTGATGTTGAGCATCCTTTCATATGTCTATGGGCGATCCTCCTTGGACAAGTGTCTGTTAAGGTTCTTTGCCCATTTTTTAATTGGATTGTTTGACTTTCTGGTGTTAGGTTGAATAAGTTCTTTTTGTATTTTGGAGATCAAACCCTTGTCCAAGATATCATTGGCAAATATGTTCTCCCATATCATCAGTTTCCTTTTCATTTTGATGATGGTTTCTTTGCCATGCAGAAGCTTTTTAATCTGATGTACTCCCATTTGTTTATTTTTTCCTATACTTCCCTTGCCCTAGGAGATATAATGGCAAAAATATTGCTGCATGGGATATCTGTAATATTACTGCCTATGATTTCCTCTAGGACTTTTATGGTATCACAACTTATAATTCTTTTATCCCTTTTGAGTTTATTCTGGTGTATGGTGTGAGTTGGTGGTCTAGTTTCATTTTTTTGCCGTACCAGTTCAGTTTTCCTAGCACCATTTATTGAAGAGGCTATCTTTACTCCATTGTATCTGCTGTCCCCTTTGTCAAATATTAACTGACCACAGAGACAAGGGTTTATTTCTTGTTTCATTGATCTATGTGTCTGTTCTTATGCCGGGACCAGACTGTCTTGATTGCAGTGGCCTTGTAGTATAGTTTGATACAGGTATTGTGATCCCTCCTACATCATTCTTCTTTCTCAAGATTGCTGTTTTATTCAAGGTCTTTTTTGTTTCCATATGAATTTTTGAAATATTTGTTTTAGATCTATGAAATATACCATTGGTACTTTAATTAGTATTGCATTGAATCTATAGATTGCTTTGGGTAGTGTGGACATTTTAATGATGTTAATTCTTCCAATCCATGAACATGGTATATGCTTCCATTTATGTGTATCTTCCTTAATTTCTTTCTTTAGTGTTCTACAGTTCTCCAAGTACAGATCTTTTACCTCCTTAGTTAAGTTTATTCCTAGGTACTTTATTTCTCCTGTCTCTATAGTAAATGGGATTTTTCCCTAGTTTATGTTTCTGATAGTTCATTGTTGACATTCAGAAATGCCCTCAACTTCTGAATATTTACTTTGTATCCTGCTATTTTGCCAAATTCACTTATTAGGTCAAGTAAGTTTTTGGTGGATAATATAAGGTTTTCTATGCACATTATCATATCATCTGCAAACAATAACAATTTTACTTCCTCCTTTCCAATTTGGATGCCTTTTATTTCTTTTGTTTGTCTGATCACTGTGGCCAGTATTTCCAAAACTATGTTGAATAAGAGTTGTGAAAGCAGACACCCTTGTCTTGTTCCTGATCTTAAGGGAAATGCTTCTAGTTTTTGTCCTTCAAGTATGATGTTGGCTGCAGGTTTGTCATATATGGCCTTGGTTAGGTTGAGGTATGCTCCCTCTATTTCCACTTTACTGAGTGTTTTATCATAAGTGCGTGCTGGACTTTATCAAAAGCTTTTTCAGCATCTATTAATATGATCATGTCATTTTCATCTTTCATTTAGTTTATGTGGTATATTATGTTTAATGATTTGCTAATATTGAACCATCCTTACATCTCTGGGATGAATCCCACTTGATTGTGATATATGACCTTTTTAATGTGTTGCTTGATCTGGATTGCAAATATTTTGTTGAGGATTTTAGCATTTATGTTCATCAGAGATATTGGCCTGTAGTTTTCTTTCTTTGTTGTGTCGGTTTTGGAATTACAATAATACTGGCCTCATAATAAGAATTTGAGAGCCTTCCCTCTTCTTGAATATTTTTGGAATAGTTTGAGAAGGATAGGAGTTAGTTCTTCCTTAAATGCTTGGTAAAATTCGCCAGTGAACCCATCTGGTCCAGGGCTTTTGTGTGCTGGGAGTTTTTTGATTACTGCTTCAATTTGTTAGTTGTTATTGGTCTATTCAAGTTTTCTGCTTCCTCCTGATTCAGTTTTGGAAGATTGTATGATTCTAGAAATTTATCCATTTTGCCCAGCTTGTTAAATTTTTTGACTTATAGTTGTTCATAGTAATTTATTACAATCCTTTATATTTCTTTGGTATTGGTTGTATTTCTCCTCTTTCATTTCTGATTTTATTTATTTGGGTCTTCTTTCTTTTTTTTTATGAGTCTTTTTAAAGGCTTGTCGATTTTGTTTATCTTTTCAAAGAACCAGATCCTGGATTTATTGATCCTTTGAATTATTCTTTTATTCTCTATGCCATTTAATTGTGTTCTTATCTTGATTATTTCCTTCTTTCTGCTTGCTCTGGGCTTTCTTTGTTGTTGTTGTTCATCTAGTTCTGGTAGATGCAGGGTTAGGTTGTTTATTTGAGATTTTTCTTTCTTCTTTAGGTAGGCCTGCTGTGCTATGAACTTTCCTCTCAGGACTGCCTTCTCTGTGTCTCATAGGATTTAGGTTCTTGTGTGTTCATTTCCATTTGTTTCCAGAGAGTCTTTTCATTTCCTCCTAGAAGACAGCTGATAGTCTTATTGGAGCTCCCTTTTATGTTACTAGCTGTTTCTCCCTTGCTGCCTTTAATATTCTCTTTGTCTTTAAGTTTGGCCACTTTAATTATGATGTGTCTTTGAGTGGGCCTCTGGGTTCATCTTGATTGGGACCCTCATACTTCCCGGAATTACATGATTTTTCCCCTCACCATTTAGGGAATTTTTCTGTCATTACTTTTTTCAAACAGATTTTCTATCCCTTGCTCCTCTTCTTCTCCTTCTGGTATCCCTATGATACAAATATTATTATGTTTCATGTTGTCCTGCAGCTTCCTTAAGCTATCTTCATTCTTTTTGAGTCTTTTCTTGTTTAGTTGCTGTGCCTAGGAGTTTTTCTACCTTGTCCTCCAACTCAGTGATTCGATCCTCTTCTTCATCTAGCCTGCTTTTAATTCTTTCCAGTATATTCTTCATTTCAGATATTGTATTCTTCATTTCCTCCTGGTTTTTATTGATAGTTTCTATATCCTTTTCATGCTGATGTAGTTCCCAGTAAGTTCCTCGTAGCTCCCATAAAGTTCCTTGTAGTTCTCAGTGAGCTCCGTGAACATTCTAATAACCATTATTTTGAACTCTATGTCCGATAGATTGTTTGCCTCAATTTAATTTAGCACTCTCTCTGGGGATTCCTCCGTTTTATTTGATTGGGGGTTGTTTCTTTGTTTCCACATTTTAGGTGACTGTTCTTGTTTCTGCATATCAGATTGATCTTCTTTGACTCCCTGTTGTGGGGTGGCCTTCTGTGGGGAGACCTGTGAGACTCAGTGGTGCAGTCTCCTTGATTTCCTGAGCTGGATGCTCTTAGGATGCCCTTTATCCTGTTTATGTGGACACTCTTGTTGTAATTGGGTTTTCGTTGTTGTTGAGTCGTTCTTTGGTGGGTTCTTCTCTCCAAATTCAAATCATTGGATCATGCACTTGGAAATGAGCAACAGTAGTGAAGAACAATGGTGGATTCAGACTTTTCCCTAATGGGGCTTAGACTCAGTAAGTCTACTTCCACTGTTACCAAACCCAAGTTTGTGCACCCAACGCTTGGAAAGGCCAAAACTCAAAATGTCAGTTTGGAGTAAGGAAAGGTTTGTTGATTGAGAAAGTACCAACCAAGAAGATGAGAGACCTAATAGTGCCTCTATTCCATTTTGTTCTCTGGACAAGGTTAAGGTTTTTTAAAGGGTTGGCAGAACAGGTATGTGGAAGTGCTGGTTGGGCAAGTTCTAACTGGAAGATCTTGGAACTTGACCATTTATGATAAAGGGTCACCAACATGTTTTCTGGGTCATCTTCCTATACAAGGGACCCTTGGCTTCTGAAGGCATTCCTGTGTTCAAGTTCGGGTTCTGTCCCAGTCCTTTGGTTCTGTGGGGGGTTGGGAGGATGGGTGAGTGTGGGACTTTGGTTGCCGGTGAAGCTGGAGATCAAAGTTCTCTCCTCTGTACGTGGTTTGGCTGCATGACTTGTGGTTTTGGCCCGTTGTCTCTGAGAATCACCTCACTATCTTGTTAAACAGGGTGGGACCATTTTGAGCTAGTTCTGCAGTTAGTTACACACCTGTCCTTTGAAACACATCTTTGTGAATGGTTTCTCAGCCCTTAGGCAAAATTAATCTTACCCTTCTTTATTATCCCAAAGCAAGAGATTTGGCTTTTTATTATATGATTGTGATATAATAAGATATGTACTTGATCTTTGTCCCTATTCTTGGCACAGAGCTTCTGAAACCCCTGAAATTTACTGAATGGTAGGGGTGAGAGGAGTATCTTTTCATAATAAGCCCCTTAATTTTCATAATAAACCACACCTGAGTTATGCTAATGAGGTGACTCTAGGCTGATGGAGGTTGGTTGCCAGAGAAACCAACCCTGTGATCAGAGGGCTAGAACTTTTGGCTCCATTCCCTAACCTCCAGGGAGGAATGTGGGCGTGGCTACAGATTCACCCAATCAGCTGTGGCCAGTGATTTAATCAACCATGCCTACATAATGAAACCTCCATAAACACCCTAAACAAGGAAGTGCAGAGAGCTTCTGTGTTGGTGAAAAGAATGTGTCTATGTATCAGGAGGGTGGCATACCCCAAATTCCACAGGACAGAGCTCCTGTGCTCGGAACCCTTTCAGACCTTGTTTTATATATTTCTTCATCTGGCTGTTCATTTTTATCCTTAAAAATATCCTTAGTAATATCCTTAGTAATACATTTAAAACCATAAGTAAACTATATATTATATTACTCGGGTTCAGTGAGCTGTTCTAAGAAATTGTTAAACCTGTAGAGGGGGTTGTGGGAACCCTCAATTGATAGTTGGTCAACCAAAAACAGTACTGGAGGCCTGGAGTTGAGATTGGTGTCTGAAGTGGGGTCAGTTTTGTGGGACTGAGCCCTTAACCTATGGTGTCTGCACTGACCCCAGGTGGTTGGTGTCAGTGTGTTGTGAGTAGAGAAACTTTCTCTTTATAATGATTTATCAGGTCCTATTTTATCACACCTATTTTGTACATATCTTTTCCCACTGTTACATCTTACTTTCCTAGTGTCTTCAAATCATTCTTACAAATTTAAATGCTTATTATAGTTGAACTGAATTCATTATCTCTATTTTTACACAACAGTCTTCGATCTTTTAGCTAAATACCAACACTGAGTTAGACCATGGGACAGAGATTGTGTAAGGAAGAGCATTGCAAGCAGAAGAGAAACTTGGAAAAAGACCCAGAGATCATGGCATAGAGTGTGGAATACCTGGGGATTAAATGAGAGGATAATGGAAAATAAGTCCAGATGGGTAAGCATGGGGTCTGGTTATGAAGAATTGAGATTTACAGATGTGGAAAATGAGACACATAGATGGCATTTGATCAGCCCAAGTAACAAAGGGATTAGAACCCATGATCTGATGTTCCCACCATTCAGATCCAGCACCCTCACATAAACGCAGGCTGTGTTATGCAACCATGCCACTCTGGGACAAGTGGCTGGGAAAAGATGAAGATAACATTGGAGAGTGTCTAGGACAATAGTGTCTGTTTAGTTTGGCCACATTATACCTCTCTTTGTACTTAACACTGCAATCTAAACAGAGGCAAGAGCAATAGGGGGCAAACAACCAAGAAAATTAGGTGCACTGAAGACAACATCCCCAGTTTTGAGGCCCTGCTTAGTGACACAGGGACCAGTCTATGTGCTACACTTTCAAGCAAATACCGAGAGTTGCCAACTCTGCCATCCTTTTGGCCCTTTGCCTTGAGCTTCAAAGAAATAATATTTTCAATAACACCTGGGTTAAAATAATAAGCAAGGGTGTTGAGCAGATTAACTCATAAAAATAACACATTCAATAAACATATGAAATAATGTTTAACCTCTTGGTAATAAAATAATTTTTAAAATTAAAATAACCATTTTTGCACATTAGATATCAGATTAGCAAAGACTAATAATATCAAATAGTAATTAATATTGGCAAGGACATGGGAAATTGGCCCTCATGTAGAATCTGTTGGTTAGAGAAAAATTTGGCAAAACCCTTCTACAGAGCAATTTGGCGGTGTAGTACATAAATTATTAAAGCATGTTCATCCTTTGGCCTAGCAATTCTACTTCAAGGAAATTTAAAGAAATTTATTAGAGATGTATACAATGCTAGTTCATTTCAACATTATGGCTATAAAAAAATTAGAAACAACTCTTATCTAATAACAGGACAGTAGGTGCATGCACTATGGCACAAAGATACAATGGAAAAAAATTGATATAACACAGCATCCTTAATATAACGCTAAGTGGGGAATGTTGACTGACTACAAAATAGCATTTATAGTATAAAACATTTTAAAATGCATACATCTATAACTGGTGTGTTGAACAAACAGGACTCATATAATATGACAATAATATAATCATATATATATATAATATGACAAGAATATGATGAGAATATCTTCCACTTTGCCTTAAATGCTACTGAATTAAATGTGGTTGGTGTCATGACTTTTCTGCTCACTCTTATGTAATAAAGCCCTCTGTCACTTGAAGGCATAAAACGCAGTCTTGATTCAGTACAAAAGTTAGATTGTCCAGTCCTGATTAATTCTAACTTCATTCAGAGCAGCAGCCGTTTCCTCACACCGCCACAGCTTGCTGCAGATGTGGGGCAGTTGTTTAAATTTGCTTCTTTTCTAGTGTGCTCATGTGGGGTTGTCAGAGATGTCCCCATAGCCAGACTCTGTGCTTCTGCAGCTCCCCTGATGTGATGACGTGCTCTCCCCTGCTCTCTGCCGACCCCTCCGTGTCCCTAGGAATCTGGTGGTTCACCCACAGACTCTTAGGTCTCTCAACTTCTCAAGCCAGCTCTCATGGATATGAACTGAGAGAAGCCCACAACTCCTCAGCCTCTCCTGTCTGGCCCATGTGTGGTCCTTGGGAAACACACATGCTGGTTCTGCCTGAGAAGCCTTGGAAATGAGGACTGATTGCCAGCTGAGCAATCCCTTCAATCTCCCATCACTCCCTTGACTCTGGGCTGGCCCCAGTTAATCGAACTTTAACTTCTCAGGCAAGAGTCAGACAACAGTCAGCCTTTCTCCAAAATTATAAAGGATATACCCACATTTTGCCATGTATAATGCACACTTTTTTGCCCAAATATTTTAGGGAAAAATAAGCATGCACATGATACATGGGTAGTACTAATTCCATATCTATATAAATGTTTTTAATTCTTTTATTTATGCTTATGCATTAACAGTTTAACTCTAGAAAACAATAATGATATCCATATGCAAAATACAATACAAAAAAAGTATCTAAATATAAATAAATAAATAATTGAATTAAAAATTAAAAGATTCTTTTCCTGAATGTTTGGGACAAAAATGTGGGTGCGCATTATACACGACAAAATACAGTTTATTAAGCTCTTTCAGTGCTACTTTTGAAACCCTATCTCTAAAAAAGACTCCTTTCTTCTTTTCTGACTCAATTTGGGTGAGGGGGCTTGTAACCCTAAAAAAGAGGGCTTTGGCTTTTTTTTCCTAAAAACATTTAACATGAGATCTACCTTCTTAACAGATTTTTCAGTGCACATTACATACGGTATTATTATCTATATGCACAGGTTGTACAGCAGAATTCTAGAACTGGTTCATGTACAACTGAAATTTTATACCTGTGGATTAGCAACTCCCCATTTCCTCCTCCCTCCACCCTCCTCCCTCCTGCCCCTGACAACCACCATTGTATTCCTTGCTTCTATGAGTCTGACTAGTTTAGATAACTCATATCAGTGGAATCATGCAGTATTGGTCCTTTTGTGGCTGGCTTATTTCGCTTAGCATAATGTCCTCAAAGTTCATCCATGATGTAGTATATTGTAGGATTTCCTTCTTTTTAAAGGCTATGTATATACTACATTTTAACTATCCATTCATCTTTTGATGAATTGTTTCTACATCTTGACCATTGTTAATAATGCTGCTATGAACATGAGGGTGCCAATATCTCTTAAACCTGTTGTTTTCATTTCCTCCAGATATATTCCCAGAAATGATATTGTTGGAACATGTGTACTTCTATCTATTTTTAATTTTTTTAGGAAACCCCATACTGTTTTTCACTGTAGCTATGCCATTTTGTACTCCCATCAACAGTGTACAAGGGTTCCAATTTTCTCATCCTGGTTAACACTTGTGAGGTGATATCTCATGTGGCTTTGATTTGAATTGTAGAAGTTCCTACTATATTTTAGAAACTAACCTTTTATCAGAGATTTAGTTTGCACATATTTTTCTCCTATTCCACAGGTTGCCTTTCTACCCTATTAGTTGTTTTTTCTTTTAATGTGCAGAAGCTTTTTAGTTTGATATAGTCCCACATTTCTACTTTTGCTTTTGTTATATTCATGAAATCATCTTAAACTTCCTGGTTTCAAAATATATTACAAATCTACAGTAATTAAAACAGTGATGGTACTGTCATAAAAACAGGTATGTAGACCGATGGAACAGAGTAGAGAGCCTAGAAATGAATCCATGCGTGCATGTCAACTTATCTTTGGATGCGTTGGAGAAATGTAGTTTCTTCAACAAATGGTGTGGGGAAAACTGAAATATCCACATGCAAAAAATAAAATTGAACCCTTATGCCATACACAAAAATCAACCTAAAATGAGTTAAAGCCTTAAACAGAAGACTGTAAATAGTAAAACTGGAAGAAAACATAGGGGAAAAGCTTTGTTTTTTATAAGTCCTACAAAGCAAGTTTTTCTGATTGGTCTTTCAAAATTCTCTTGGACATGTGGAATCTCTTGCTTTTATGCCTCTGCTAAGAATGAGACAGTCTGGTTTCCAGTGTAACCTACTGTTATCCCTGCTTTAAAATGCTGGGTGGACGTACCCAATATCTCTGGTTGTAGGGTGTTCAACAATAAAATTCAACTGACTAAATTTGAACATCTAACTGACTTTATTAGGGAATTCATGAATAGGGCAGCATCTCATCTTGTAGAAGGGCACTCTGAGGGGCTTTACTAAATAAAAGTTTTTTTTTAAGGTGGGTTTTTTTTTTTTTATGTGGAAGGGGAGTTATTAGCAAAAGAAAAGAAAAGATTGTTTTTAAATCAGGACATCTTTTGGCAGGGAGTGGGAATGGGGGAGGGATGTCAAGGGTTTTATCATACAGATTGCCTCTTCTTCCTATGAGGGGAGGGAGAGGACCGGTGTGACAGATTACCTCATTGGTGTTGACCAGAAAATTCCAGGCTGGTTCACTGAGATTACATTACTTGTGAAGGTCAGAACTGCAATTAGGTCAGAAGTTAACTCTAGATTTGGTGTCATGGGCTGTAGCACAAATGATGCCATTTCAGGTCTATGGTTTTCTCTTTAACAGGGGAGTATGAGTGACTTTTTTTTCCTTCAAACTTTTCTGTGTTTTCTAAATTATCTTGATAAGTGTAATTTTACTTCCATAATTAGAAAAAAACCTCAAAATGTTGTAATGATGAATCAGAGTCAGTTTTGTTGACATTTGAAATTTCCTGTCCCAATGCTGAAGATCTCCTAGTGAACAGATTTCTGCACATAATAATGGCTGGATGTTTTAGTTACGCTTTTCAAGTGACAAGGAACATACACTACTTTACTTCGAGTGGTGGGTGTCACTTCACTGTCCATAATGGAAAGTAAAGAAACACATGAAACAGACTCACCCTACACAGCCAATCCTTGGGAACCGGAAAGTTGATCAGAGTACATCAGCATTCGGGTGCCAATCAACCGGGCTGGTAGTCAGCCAGACTTGTGGTTCAAGTACTGGGCTCTGCTTCTCCTTGTTAGCTTCCATTGCCACAGTTGATTTTCTTCTTATAACTTTCCTCTCTGCATGGACAGCAGTGTGGTGATTGCTGGAGGGAGAGGAGTATAAGGAGACTAAATGGTAATGGAAATAAATAAATAAATAAATAAATAAATAAATAAATAAATCCCTTATATACCTATTTTTTTAAAAAAGCTTTCCTCTCTGCCCCATAGCTTCTGCTTCTTCGTGACTGTTGTGTCCTGACTTCTACTCAGGATACTGCCCAATGCCTTCTTGCTGTGTATCTCTCAGATTCTGTGTCACTTTAGTTTGTCCTACTTGTCATCATGATTTCCAGATATGCCAAAGGAAGGATGTGATCATATTGTTAATCACTCTCCAAAGCAGAACACAACAGCTGAGCAGTATTTTGCTCATATTTAGTTTGGGGGTCTAGCACAAATCCCTGGTTCAGTTGACTAGGGCCAGCAATGCAAAAAATTTTGGATCACATGACCAAAGCACAGCAACTACCCATGACTACTTGGCTATACGTGGCACAGGCTCCCAACACAACATGGACTGCTCGTTTGCCAGAAAAGTGGCCCAAGTCTTTCAGACATCTACCACCACACTTAATCCATTCTTTCCGTGGTTCGAGTTCTATTTTTGCATATCAGTAAAGGGAATAGAGATGCCAGAATGATTAAAAAAAAAAAAGATGGGAGGAATCAGCTATTCGGATTTCTTTTCCTTTGTCATACATTACTTTATCCCACCTGAAAGAAAACAAAAAGTGAAGAGATTAAGAAGTACAGATTAGTAGTTACAAAATAGTCGTGGAGATGTAAATTATAGCATAAGTAATATAGTCGATAATATTGTAGTAACAAACATTTTTGCAAACAAGACCAAAGTGACTTAAAGCTAAATCGATGACTTTTAAAATATAAGGCTACTGTTAATAAAGAGTAAACCACACCTATATGCCTATATTAAGTAAACTGTTCTTTTTATTTCCATTTTTCTTTTGTGAAATGCACCTGGTATCACTATTTCATTACATTGACATTTCTTTTCATTTTTTAGAAATGGGTTGATTGTTTACAGATTAACTACAATTATTCTATACCTCTTCTTGATGCACTGAGACATATTCATTTAAATTACATAACAGCCTCCAATGTCACATTATCATTTTTATTGTGTAACAGAGCTTTATTTAGGCCTTTTGTCTAAAGACACGTTGAGATTTTATGACAAAATATTTAATATATTATGAACAATGATCAAAAATTTTGTTTGTTATTGAGAAAGAAGAATTTAGATACTAAAATCTGAAAGTTAACAAGAAAGCAACTAATAACATACAACATGACCAGTAAAATAACATATACATATGTTAAGATTCCATAAATAAGTTGTAGAATTAGGAAAAGACACATGCAGGTGTCCTGCTGGCATTACTTCACTTCACCTCAGGTACTGATTTTGTTACAGAATCATTCTAGGAGGGCTTCATAAAAGTATGCTTGGGTAAATAAGTACATATCAAGATAAAACTTAATAAACTCTTCTAGATGAGATACTACCAAATGAAAACATCGTGTGTGTTTGGAATAACTGCTCAGCAGAGTAATAATTCTAATGACAACTTTTAATACAATTCAGGGGGAAATGTTCAAAGTAAAACCCTTTGATGTGTGATTCTGCAGTAATTTCTGATGAAGTAGGGTGTTGGTTTGTCAGCTCAGTAGATGGAGAAAAGCACTTTAAACCCAAGTGATCACGGTGAGGCAGGTTTGCTAGGGAGGACTTGGAAAAGGCAGCAACCATTTGGATAAGGGTTATTATAAAGGTTAGCTTTTTGGAAAATATACTACAAACTGTGATCCAAACCAATAAGCTTTAACTGATGTCCATACCAAACTTTCTTTGACCCAGTCAGTGAATCCTGCAGTGGACAATGATTTGCAGGTAATGGACTTTCTGAATCTCCACGATCTCTGATGGGAACCTGGGGGCAGTACATTGATGGTGGTGGCATTTAGGAGACTGCAGGGTATTTTCTCAGGATTCTGTGTCCTGAAAGAAAGACTGAATAGCTATTTGAAAACTATCTTTCTTTCCTCCTAGCTTACAGACTTGGTCAGTGTGTGTGCGTAGGCATGGGGGAAAGGAGTCTCATATTGCAACATTAAATTCCTTAGAGTTAAAGCTACTTCAAGAATGTTGAGTTTGAGTTGGTTTTCTAACATCTTCCAGTTTTCATGATACAGGAGTGAATTAATTCGAATATAACAACTGTGCATCTTAATTACAGTGGAGGCAATGTAGTCCTTCAACCTTTCTGCCTGGTCCTGGAACAACACCATGGGGGCATCACTTACTTTCAATCTTGTGGAACTGCCTGTGCTCCTCCCATACTGACCCTCTTTCTACCTTCTCTTCCTGCAGGACATGATATAAGAATTAAGGTTAAATTACCTGAATACAAGAAAAAAACATGCTCTATATTCTTATTCATAAAAATGAAGGAGAAATATTCTAGTTATGCACAGGTACAGTTCTGTCTTGTTACCTGACTCCACAGAACTAGCAGTAGAGCGGTACAGATGGGATGGAGGGCCAGCATTTGGGATTGTAGTCATCTTAGGAAAGAAGCCATGAATGATATGTGATAGGATATGATGTATAAGTTGGGGCAAAAGTAGGTTTACAATTGTTTGTGTGGAGAGTAATACAATAATTAATAAACAATAATAGAAGAATAAACTTTGTGTTTCACATATTCACAACTATAAACCTACTTTTGCCTCACACTGTATAACATAATAACAAATGTATATACATATACAAATATGCATATAAATAAATATATACTATAATGATAAATGCAAGATATTGAGATCATTCACTTTTCTATTCATCAGAACTTATGGCTCCAAGATGCCATGCAGGTGTGCTGGTAACAGCCTTACAACAGGCGTTTACATCGCAGCTTCGAGCAGTGGCCCTACACTTGTAGAACCCTAGCACCCAATTTGTATTACCTTCTTCTTTTCACTGTTACACCTTTTATTTTATTTTATTTTATTTTCAATTACAGTTTATACTTAATATTATTCTGTATTAGTTTCAGGCGTGCAGCATAGTGGTTAGACAGTCATGTACTTTACAAAGTGATTCTCCCAATATTTTGAGTGCCCGCCCAGCAGCACACATAGTTATTACAATATTATTGACTGTATTCCCAACGCTGTACTTTACATCCCTGTGACTATTTTGTAAATGCCAATTTGTACTTATTCCCTTCAGCTTTTTTCATCCCCCTCCCTCTTGGCAACCATCAGTTTGTTCTCTGTATCTATGAGTCTGTTTTGTTCGTTAGTTCTTTTGTTCTTTAGATTCCACATATAAGGGAAGAAAAATCATTATCTTCCTGTCTGACTTATTTCACTCAGCATAATGTCCTCTAGGTCCATTCACGCTGTCACAAAAAGTAAGATTTCATTCCTTTTTATGGCCAAGTACTATTCTATTATGTATATGTACCACAGCTTTTTTTTCCCACTCATCTATCAATGAACACGTGGGTTGCTTCCATGTCTCAACTATTGTACATAATGCTGTCAATTTGCATTAACTCTACCTTACAAATTTCAGTGGAAGATGTCCGAGCATCTGTATAAAGAGGAATAAGTAGGAAGCAAAGGCTAAAAACTCTAGTTTTTAATTCTCTTGTATTGGTTGGTTGGTTTATTCAACAAATATTTGGTCACTGCTTGCTGTGTACTCAGCGGGTGTGGTATTCTTAATGAGCCGACAGTCTAGTGGCAAGAAACTCAGTTGAAAAAAGTGCAGAGACAGGCAAGTGTGGAATAATTCGGGCTCTGGAAAACAATAGCTGTACTCACTCAACACGTGTTATGCTGGTAGTGGGGATCTGAAGCTAGGTAGAAGCCTAGCTCTTTCACTCACCACTTTATAGCCTCTTTTACTGTCAAGTGAGTATAATAACATCAACCTCACTGGACACCCATGGTGATTAAATGAGATAACTTATGTGGAAGCCCCCAGCATCGTGGCTGTCACAAAACATTTAATTATAGGCCCATTTAATTATAATTTCCTCCTCAGGGAGCAAAGTACAGTTACAGTGTGCAGGGTTCTCATAACGTTCGGCAGCATCGTGAAGGTACTAGATAGAACACAAAATATTACCTTTATCTTCCATAAACATACTGTTGTCAGTTTGAATCTGGAGTCATAAATTTTCTTCTAGTTGTTGCTTTTTAATCATGTAATGGATCCAGAGAGAAGCAACTTGCATGATAGTATGATTAGGATGATGAGGCAGCATGATAGGGCAATTGACACCTGAGAACAATATGAAAGATTGGGACTCTTCAGGCCAAAATATAGAGGCACATACAGGTACATGACAAGTAATTCAATGTAATTTGGTAGATACAGAGGTGACACTGGCTGCTTTCCTGTGTGGTTTGAGTAAAAAGAATAAATGGGTATTAAAAAGATAAGAGAAGCCTAGGAAGACAGAAATGCCCTGATAGCTACATGAAGAACTGGGCATTACATGGTAAATTTGAACTTAAAGTGGACAGCTAGTCTTTATTTTTATTTTTTAAATATGTTTATTGATTTTTGAGAGAGAGGAAGGGAGAGAAAAAGAGAGAAACATTGATCAGTTTCCTCATTTACGTACTCTGACTGGGGATTGAACCTGCAAACAAGACACGTGCCCTTACCGGGAATCGAATCCTCCTTCTTTTTGTGTACTGGACAACGCTCTGGCCAACTGAGCCACCTGGCCAGTGCAAGAGCTAGACTTTCTACAGCACCTTTTAGGATGATTTATTGGTAAGACAGCACTTGCTGTGATCTGAACTAGTATGGGAACTAGTATGGGAATTACACATCCTTAGTGTTACTTTGACAACTTATTTTTTTCCTTCTGTTGTGATTGTGTATTATGTGAGCATAAATGTCCAGGAAGGTTACAATTCTCAACTTGAATTGAGAATTGAAATAGAAAAGACTATCTTTTATTCTAGATTGGGCAATCTCAGCCACAGCCATTCAAGGAGTTTAAATAGGCTGTATTATCTAGCTTGACTTGCAGGCAGGGGCCATTACTTTGCTACTACTCTTTGAGTTCTAAAGATTTGTTGTTTTCATTGTTGTTGCTTGCTTTAGTGTATCACTTCCCTTCCCTCAGACTTCCTTTTATGGTTTAACTTTACTACTCTCAAAAGAACACATTTTTTCAAACACCTGCTTGCTTTTTCTAATCCCTGCCCTTCCCTGAGTCTTCGCTGTCAGCTGAACCGAAGAGCAGCTTTGATGTCAGCAGAAAGGCTCTCAAAAAACAATCTTGTCAGAAGATCCACAGGGAGAGGAGCCAAGCCCTGGACTGAAAAGCTGCTGGGGCAGCCATTGACTGGGGGGTTTTACTTTTTTACTCCGCTCCTCCCTGATGGAGAACTCACAATCTTTGTCCTAAAGATTTCCCTAGATGATGAGCCATAAGACATCTGTAGCTGGAAGCATCAGCTTTCTGCAGCAGAAAAACAAAGGGGCAATACTTTCCTGAATTTCTTTGGGGCTTTAAAGTTTTGAAAAGGTCCTTACATGGACAGACTGATCCATCTTCCATTGTGGCATTAACCCAATGTTTAAGCTCTGACTCAGGATCCCGTTTCCACCCTATGCACCCTATTTGTACTTTTCTGTGTGTGTTTGGCTGCTGAGCAACATGAAACAAAAAGGTGTTTGGATTCCTGTATGAGATGAAAACTTTATGCTGCTTTGATCTCTCATAATTCAAGCAACAATCCACTTTTACAGGATTTGATGTAATTGAACAATTTGTTCTAGGGTTCACTGATGACTAAACCTGGAAAACTAGCATAAGGGTGGGGGATTTAGAGAATATTTGGCAAGAGGTCCTTGAAACCAAGAGTAGAGGGTTAATAGTGATCAGGATGCTTAGCTGCCTAGAAGTAAGAATAAGGTGTAATACATGGGTCAGTACAGGAAGGTCAGCTGTGAAAGAAGAACAGTATGTGTACAGAAGCCTAGGAAGTCATAAGAGTGGAGGAAAGGAATGTGAGTGAGGAGACAAAAAAGAGGGTGAGAACATCAAAAAGAGGAATTGATACCCTTGGCAAGAGGAGCTGGAACTATTTTGAGAAATATTGGATATTTTTCTGTCAAGGAAATGAAAGCTATAATTCATGTTTTATGGCTTCAGAGACTTGTTTGCTTTCAAAATTTGTTAATCATTTTTGAATTATCAATCACCTTTTTAATTGGAAAAAGTAACTTTAAGCTTGTATCAATTGCATTGCTTATGAATGGGGTTAATAATACCCAGAGGCAGCGAGATAGAAGATTAGGAGGACATGGGCTTTAGAATTGAAGTGTAATTTCCCATCCCAGTTCAACAAATCCAGTCTGCCAAGTTCAGTGTCATCTCTGTAAATGAGGAGGACATCTGTACTCTACAGTGTTGTGAGGATTAGCAATAAAAACTGCAGAATCCTGGGAGATACTAGGAGCTCCACACAAAGTATCTGCTGCTATTTTTTGTTATTGTTATTATTTCACTGGAAGACAGGGAGTTTGATGTTTTAAGGCCCTTTTCAGTTTTACAAGATTTCTCATTGATTTAAATCTCATGTAGGATTGATGAGTTTTTTTGATCAAGCATTTTAGATCAGAATATGTCTTCAAGATAATCTCATCTTTGTCCATGTTTTTAAACTGTGCATAACAAACCATCCCAAGCTTAAAAGACTCCTGTCCATTGGTTCACAGTTTCTTGGGACAGCCATTTGGGTTGGGCTCAGCTGGGTGGTTCTCCTCCTGGTCTCATCTGCAATCACTCATTTGGCTCCAGCAGTCTGAAGCCTCGACTGCATTTAGTCTAAGATGGCTTCACTCACCTGTCTGGCAGTTGGTGACGTGCCCTACTGGGCCTTTCTCTGAACTTGATCTCAAGGAAGCCAGTCTGGGCTTTTTTATACAGCAGTATTAAGGAAGGAGAGAGCAGGAGCTGCAAGGCCTCAAGTTTCACTTTGTCACTTTCAACTGGCCTAAGCAAGCACAAGGCCAGCCCAGATTTAAAGGGAAGGAAAAGTGACAAAGTCACACTGAAAAAGAGTGTACCTTCAGAGATGAGAGGAATTCTGGAGGCCTGCTTTTATAAACAGTGTTCCACCTCATCTAACCCTCTTTAACAAATAGGAAAAATAAAGCCAAGAAAGTTATATTTTGGCCAAGATCATCCAGTTAGCACCTGACCCTCATCTAGTGCTCTACCACCTGATGGCAATGCAAGAATGGGCTGGGATGTAATCACAGAAAGCAGGGAGGGGCCAATGGCCCCAATGGAGAAAAAGGGACAACTATCATTAGCTAAGCGCATTTTAAATGGGTAGCACATGATTGATTAGTCATGGAAATAAAGATGAGGACAAACATCTACTCAGAATAAAGGTGAACAAAAAAAAGTGAGTAGCAAAGATCAGCAAAGGCACAGTTGGGGAAAATAAAGAGGGGGGGTGGGGATTTGATTCATCACTCAAGGATGGAAAATAAAGGAAAGACAAATTTAACTCAGGAGGAGGAACTTTAAAAGACAGACTCATTCAGGAGATGCTAGAACGTAATCCAAGACAGCACACAACAGACTGATTCCTGTGGATGAAGGAAGACCATTTGGAGTTGGAGCAGGGGGCTGAGACTATATGGCCCAGCAAGAAAAAACTTGATTTAACTTAGTCAAGTTAACCAGCCTGGGGGTAGAACAAATTACAAGTGTAGGCAACAGTCCCTAATGATAATGTTGAGTCAAGCTGAACTAATGAAACAAATAAGTTGTACACTCCCTGCTTTCTGTGATTACATCCCAGCCCATTCTTGCATTGCCATCAGGTGGTAGAGCACTAGATGAAATTTATCTCTATGTATGTCATTGGTAACCCTGAGGTGCTTCTCATTGGCATAAAGTGGATTGTCTGCTCTAAATGGCTGGCTGAGTATATAACAAACTAATACAGATGAGGAAGAATCTGTGCAGGGTAGCAATGAACTTGGTTTATTTCCACTTGCAAGCAAATGTTATCTCTGCCAGACTAAAGACTAAGCCAGCTAAGACTTAAAAATACTGGCTTCTTAAGTTTCACATATTAGGGCACCTTACTTTCTGTTCAGATTTTTTTTTTTTGCTAGTGTTGAACTAATTTGATATTTTATTTCTAAGTAAATGACAGAGTCTAAACCATTGGTTTTATAATTATGCTCCTTTTAGTACAGAAGCTTATTTAACCATTATAAAAGTACAGACTGTTTTGGAGTACATAGGATTCTTGAGTGTATAAGATTAAGCACTTGAGTTATAAGTACGCAAAGAATTTAGATGTTTATTCATTCCTAGTTTCCCTTTCTGGGTTATCCTTACTTTGAAGGCTACAACTATTTATGCTTTGTTTCATTCATACTAGGTAAACTAGTATGGTTTCATTGAAACTAGGTTTCATTTTTTAACTACTGTACCCTTGAATTTTCTGGCTGTACATGTTCCCCACTTTCCTGACAACCATCCCCAGGTTCATCCTTCAAATACTTCTTTAAAATCTGCTGAATTTCTTCAACGTCTTGCCCTTTCAGGTATCTGCACACAACTACTGTCTGAATATCATTTCTCATTATTTTCAGAAGATAAATATTAGCATATGCTTATCTACAGATCAAAATGGTTTACCTACTCTAGTCCTAATCAGAATGAGTTTTCTATGGGCCAACATTCAAATTTAATCAGAATGAAAGTTAGTAACCTGGGAGAAATATTTTGAGCAATGAGTTCACATTTTTATTAAGTATGCCTTATTTCAGTGGAAAAACTCTGGGGCACTGATTCATAAACTGGTAAAATGCACAACTGCCAAAACACAAATTGTAATTGGTAAACAAACATGGGAAAATATTCAAACCTCTCTACTTGTCAAGGAAATGTAGCATATTTTGTTAAACAAAAAAAAATTTAAAGAAAAATATGCACTCGCAATTATAAACATGGTACCTTGAAAGCATTAAATTCAGAAAATAAAAATACTCAATATCCGTCTTCCAAAGGGGCCTAGTGACAGTCTCGTACATTGCTGGCATGGTAAGATCATGGCAGCCATTCTGAGAAGCATTTTTGTAGGGTGTATAAAAGAATCACAAAAAAGAGTTCCTGCCGAGATGGAGGTGTAGGTAGAAATGCTTTGCTTCCTTGCAAACCAAAAGAAGGATAACAACAAATTTAAAAACAATAAACAACCAGAACTGCCAGAAAATCAAAATGCGTAGAACTTGGACAACCAAGGAGTTAAAGAAACATTCATCCAGACCAGTAGGAGGGGCATAGATGGGCAGCTGGTGGAGAAGACCTGCGGCAATGTGGCAGACCTTGTGGGAAAGGCGGGGCTGGCTGACTGAGAAACTAAAGTCTCAAAACCTCTAGCTGTAAAATACTGTGGGGGTTGCGATGTTGAGAGAAACTCCCAGCCTCACAGGAGAGTTTGTTGGAAAGTAGGGCTAGAGCAAAGTGAGCCAACAGCATTGTTGATCCCTCCCCCACAGACAGCACCACAACACAGCTGTGTTGCCCCACCCTGGCAAATACCTAAGGCTCCTCCCCTTACAACATAATAAGTACACCAAGACAAAGAAATATGGCCCAAAAGAAGGAACAGATCAAAATCCCAGAAAAAGAGCTAGGTGACAAGGAGATTATACAACCTATCTGATGCAGAGTTCAAAACACTGGTAATCAAGATGCTCACAGAATTGACTGAGCTCTGTCACAAAATGAAGGCTACACAAAGTGAAATAAAGCAAAATATACAGGGAACCAACAGTGAAGGGAAGGAAACCAGGGCCTATATCAGCTATTTGGAACAGAAGGAAGAAATAAACATTTGACCAGAATAGAATGAAGAAATAGAATTCAAAAAAGCAAGGAGAGGTTAGGAACCTCTGGGACAACTTTAAACATTCCAACATCCGAGTCATATGGGGGCCAGAAGGAGAAGAGGAAGAGCAAGAAATTGAAAACTTATTTGAACAAATAATGAAGGAAAACTTCCCCAATTTGCTAAAGTAAGTAGATTTCCAGGAAGCTCAGAGAGTCCCAAAGAAATTGGACCCAAGGAGGAACACACCAAGGCACATCATAATTAAGTTATCCAAGATTAAAGATAAGGAGAGAATCTTAAAAGCAACAAGAGAAAAGGAGACAGTTACCTACAAAGGAGTTCCCATAAGACTATGAGCTGATTTCTCAAAGAAACCTTGAGAAGGCAAAAAGGGGCTGGAAAGAAGTATTCCATGTCATGAAAGGCAAGGACCTACATCCAAGATGACTCTATCCAGCAAAGCTATCATTTAGAATGGAAGGGCATATAAAGTGCTTCCCAGATAAAGTCAAGTTAAAGGAGTTCATTATCACCAAGTCCTTATTATATGAAATGTTAAAGGGACTTATCTAAGAAATAGAAGATCAAAACTATGAACAGTAAAATGAAAACAAATTCACAACTATCAACAACTGAACCTAAAAAACAAAACCAAGCTAAGCAAACAACGAGAACAGAAACAGAATCACAGAAATGGAGATCACATGGAGGGTTAGCAGTGGGGAGGAGGAGGGGGAGAATGGGGAAAAAAAGCTCAGGGAATAAAAAGCATAAATGATAGGTACAAAATAGACAGGGAGAGGTTAAGAATAGGAAATGGAAAATCCAAAGAACTTTTATGTACAACCCATGGACATGAACTAAAGGTGGGGTGGGGAATGCTGGAGGGTGGGGCATGCAGGGTAGAGGGTGTACAAAGGAGAAAAAAAACTGGGACAACTGTCCTGGCCTAATCAATAAAATATACTTTATTTAAAAAATCACAAAAAATATTTTGACTTTTTGACCCAATACTTTTATTTCAGTATCTGTCAGAGGCACTGTAAAAATAGAATATGCACACTGATATTTGTTATGTCAATATATTTTTTTAAATTTTTATTGTTATTCAATTACAGTTGTATGCCTTTTCTCCCCATCCCTCCACCCCACCCAAGCTGAACCCACCTCCCTCCCCCACCTCCACCCTCTCCCCCAATTTTGTCCATGTGTCCTTTATAATAGTTCCTGCAATCCCCTCTTCCCACTGTCCCCACCCCACTCCCCACTGGCCACTGCTAGAGTGTTCCCAACCTCAATATCTCTGGTTGTATTTTGTTTGCTTTTTTCTTCTATTGATTATGTTCCAGTTAAGGGTGAGATCATATGGTATTTGTCCCTCACAGTGTGGCTTATTTCACTTAACATAATGCTCTCCAGTTCCATCCATGCTGTTGCAAAGGGTATAAGCTCCTTCTTTCTCTCTGCTGCATAGAATTCCATTGTGTAAATATACCACAGATTTTGGATCCACTCGTCTGCTGATGGGCACTTAGGTTGCTTCCAGTACTTGGCTATTGTCAATTGTGCTGCTATGAACATTGGGGTGCACAGGTTCTTTTGGATTGGTGTTTCAGGGTTCTTAGGGTATAATCCCAGCAGCGGAATTGCTGGGTCAAAGGGCAGTTCCATTTTTAGTGTTCTGAGGAAATTCCATACTGTTTTTTCCACAGTGGCCTCACCAGTCTGCATTCCCACCAACAGTGCACTAGGGTTCCCTTTTCTCCGCATCCTCTCCAACATTTGTTTGTGGATTTGTTTATGTTGGTCACTCTGACTGGTGTGAGATGGTACCTCATTGTGGTTTTAATTTGCATCTCTCTGATGGCTAGTGATGCTGAGCATCTTTTCATATGTCTCTGGGCACTCTGTATGTCTTCCTTGGAGAAGTGTCTGTTCAAGTCATTTGCCCATTTTTTAACTGGGTTGTTTGTCTTCCTGGAGTGCAATCGTGTGAGTTCTTTATATATTTTGGAGATCAGGCCCTTGACTGAGGTATCATTGGCAAATATGTTTTCCCATACTGTTGGTTCTCTTTGTAATTTGGTGCTGTTTTCTTTAGCCATGCACAAGCTTTTTATTTTGATGAGGTCCATTTGTTTATTCTTTCCTTTATGTCCCTTGCTTTAGGAGACATGTCTGTGAGGATGTTGCTGCGTGGAATGTCTGAGATTTTCCTGCCAATGTTTTCCTTGAGGACTTTTAGGTTGTGACAACTTATATTTGAGTCTTTTATCCATCTTGAGTTTATTTTTGTGTATGGCATAAGTTGGTGATCGAGTTTCATTTTTTTGCACGTAGCTGTCCAGATGTCCCAACACCATCTATTGAAGAGGCTGGTTTTTGCTCCATTTTATGCTCTTGATTCCTTTGTCAAATATTAATTGACCGTAAAGACTTGAGTTTATTTCTGGGCTCTCTGTTCTGTTCCTTTGGTCTTTATGCCTGTTTTTATGCCAATACCAGGCTGTTTTGATTACAGTGGCCTTGTAATACAGTTTGATATCAGGTATTGTGATCCCTCCTGCTTTGTTCTTCTTTCTGAAAATTGCTGCAGCTATTCGGGGTCGTTTATGGTTCCATATAAATTTCTGAAATGTTCGTTCTATATCTGTGAAATATGTTCTGGGTACTCTAATAGGGATTGCATTGAATCTATAAATTGCTTTGGGTAGTATGGCCATTTTGATGATGTTAATTCTTCCAATCCATGAGCATGGTACATGCTTCCATTTGTTTGTGTCTTCCTTAATTTCTTTCTTCAATGTTGTGTAGTTTTCTGAGTACAGGTCTTTTACCTCCTTGGTTAGGTTGATTCCTAGGTACTTGATTTTTCTTGTTGCTCTATCAAATGGGATTTTTTTCCTGATTTCTGTTTCTGCAGTTTTGTTGTTGGTATAAAGGAATGCCTTTGATTTCTTACTATTGACTTTGTGTCCAGCTGTTTTTCCAAATTCATTTATTAGGTCTAGTAGTTTTTTGGTGGAGTCTATAGGATTTTCCATGTACACTATCATGTCATCTGCAAACAGTGACAGTTTCATTTCCTCCTTTCCAATTTGGATGCCTTTTATTGCTTTTTCTTGTCTGATTGCTGTGGCTAGGACTTCCAGTACTATGCTGAATAGGAGTGGTGAGATAGGGCATCCTTGTCTTGTTCCAGATGTTCCAGTGGGAAAGCTCTAAATTTTTGTCCATTGAGTATGATGTTGGCTGTAGGTCTCTCATATATGGCCTTTATGATGTTGAGGAATGCTCCCTCTATTCCCACTTTGCTGAGTGTTTTTATCAGAAATGGGTGCTGTATCTTATCAAATGCTTTTTCCGCCTCTATTGATATGATCATGTGATTTTTGTCTTTGCTTTTGTTGATGTGATGTATTATGTTTATTGATTTGCGAATATTGTACCATCCTTGCATCCGTGGGATGAATCCCACTTGGTCATGGTGTATGATCTTTTTAATGTATTGCTGGATGCGGTTTGCCAATATTTTGTTGAGAATTTTAGCGTCTATGTTCATCAGCGATATTGGCCTGAAGTTTTCTTTCTTCATTGTGTCTTTATCTGGTTTTGGGATTAGGATGATGCTGGCTTCATAAAACGAGTTTGGGAGTCTTCCATCGGTTTGGATTTTTTCGAATAGTCTGTGAAGTATAGGGGTTAGCTCTTCCTTAAATGCTTTGTAGAATTCTCCTGTGAAACCATCTGGTCCAGGGCTTTTGTGTGTTGGGAGTTTTTTGATGACTGCTTCAATTTCGTCTGCTGTTATTGGTCTGTTCAGGTTTTCTGCTTCTTCATTCAGTTTTGGAAGATTGTATTTTTCTACAAATGTGTCCATTTCACCTGGGTTTTCAAATTTCTTGGCATACAGTTCTTCGTAGTAATTTCTTACAATCCTTTGTATTTCTGTGGTATCAGTTGTAATCTCTCCTCTTTCATTTCCGATTGTGTTTATTTGGGTCCTGTCTCTTTTTTTCTTGATAAGCCTACTTGAAGGCTTGTCAATTTTGTTATCTTTTCAAAGAACCAGCTCCTGGATTCATTGATCCTTAGAATTGTGCTTTTAGTCTCTATGTCATTTAACTGTGCTCTGATCTTGGTTATTTCCTTCCTTCTACTTGCTCTGGGCTGTCTTTGTTGTTGTCCCTCCAGTTCTTGTAGGCGTATGGTTAGGTTGTTTGTTTGAAATGTTTCTATCTTCTTAAGGTAGGCCTGTATTGCTATGAACTTCCCTCTGAGGAGTGCCTTTGCTGTGTCCCATAGGTTTTGGGTTGTTGTGAGTTCATTTTCATTTGTTTCCAGAAAGTTTTTGATTTCTTCCCTAATCTCATTCTTGACCCATTCATTGTTTAATAGCATGCTATTCAGTCTCCATGATTTTGAGTGTTTCAGGTTTTTTCCTTTGGGGTTGGTTTCTAGTTTCAGCCCCTTGTGGTCAGAGAAAATGCTTGATATGATTTCAATTTTCTTGAATTTGTTGAGGCTTGCTTTGTGTCCTATCATGTGGTCTCTCTTTGAAAATGTTCCATGTACATTTGAAAAGAATGTGTATTTTGCTTCTTTGGGATGAATGCTCTATATATATCAGTTAAGTCCATTTCATCTAGGGTATTGTTAAGTGACACAATATCCTTCTTGATATTTTGTTTGGAAGACCTGTCCATTTTTGATAGTGGGGTGTTAAAGTCCCCTACTATAATTGTGCTGCTGTCAATATCTTTCTTGAAGTCCTCCAAGATTTTCTTTATGTATTTGGGTGCTCCTATTGTGGGTGCATATATATTTACAATGTTTATGTCTTCTTGGTGGATTCTTCCTTTGAGTATTATGAAGTGACCTTCTGGGTCTCTCCTTATGGCCCTTCTTTGGAAGTCTATTTTGTCTGATATGAGTATTGCTACCCCTGCTTTTTTTTCCCGTCTGTGTGCATGGAAAATTTGTTTCCAGTCCTTCACTTTCAGTCTGTGTAAGTCTTTTGTCCTGAGGTGGGTCTCTTGTAGGCAGCATATGTGTGGGTCATGTTTTCTTATCCATTCAGCTATTCTATGTCTTTTGATTGGGGCACTTAATCCATTTACGTTTAAGGTTATTATCGATAGGTAGTTATTCATTGCCATTTTTTCATACCTGTGTTCCTCTCTCTTTCTCTTTTCCTTCCTTTCCTTAAAGCAGTCCCTTTAGCATCTCTTGCAGAGCTGGTTTGGTGGAAGTGTATTCTTTTAGACTTCTTTTGTCTGGGAAACTATTTATTTGGCCTTCTATCTTGATTGAGAGCCTTGCTGGGTAAAGTAGTCTTGGTTGCAGGCCTCTGGTTCTCATTACTTGGAATATTTTTTGCCATTCTCTTCTGGCTTGGAGCATTTCCATTGAGAAGTCAGTTCCTAACCTTATTGAGGCTCCCTTGTATATTACTTCCTTTTATTCCCTTGCTGCCTTTAAGATCCTCTCTTTGTCTTGGAATTTTGCCATTTTAATTATGATGTGTCTTGCAGTGGGCCTCTTTGGGTTCCTCTTGCTTGGAACTCTCTGTGTTTCCTGGATTTGTGTGACTTTTTCTCTAATCAGATTGGGGAAGTTTTCCATCATTACTTTTTCAAACACGTTTTCTATCCCTTGCTCTTCTTCTTCTCTTTCTGGTATCCCTATTATACGGATATTGTTACGTTTCATGTTGTCCTGCATTTCCCTTATTGCCTCTTCATTCTTTCTGAGCCTCTTTTCCTTTTCTTGCTCTTTCTTGGTGTTTTTTTCTACTTTGTCCTCCAGCTCGCTGATCCGATCCTCTGCTTCATCAAGTCTGCTTTTCATTCCTTCTACTGTGTTCTTCAATTCAGAAATTGTATTCGTCATTTCCTCTTGGCTCTTGTTGATAGTTTCTATTTCCTTTTTCATGTTGATAATAGTTTGCAGTGAGTTCATTGTAATTTCCCTGTAGTTTCTGGTAGTTCTCTTTGAGCTCAGAGAGCTCAGTGAGCTTCCTGATAACCATTGCTTTGAACTCAGTAGCTGATAGTTGACTTGCCTCTTTTTCAGTTAGCATTCTTTCTGAGGCTTCCTCCTTTCCTTTCATTTGGGGACTGTTTCTTTGTCTTCCCATTGTTTGTGAGACTCTTTTTGTTAGCCTGCTTCTTAAATTGATGTATTCTGACTCCCTGGGTTTATGGTATGAACTTCTATGGTAGAATGCCAATGGGATTCAGTGGTGCTGTCTCCTTAATCTCCTGTGCTCACTGGTCTTGAGCTGATGTTTATGGGTGTAACACGGTCTAACTCTGGTCTTTTCAGCACTCCAGGTTTTGTTGTCTCACCGTCAGATCTTTTAATGTCCCCTATCTTTGGTCTCTGATCTTCATATATGCTGGAATACTGTTGGCTGTTCGCTCTGCTCCTCAGATCAGCTAGGTATTTCACTGGCGTTGAGGGGAAGTGGACTCCGCTCCCACCTATCTCACCGCCATCTTCCCGTCTCTCTGTTATGGCAATATTTATAAGGGAAAAATCTCAATGGTCCATGCCAAAGGAATAATAAATAAATTATGGAAAATATACCAGTTTGAATATTATGCAGATATTTAATGATTGCTCTAAAAATGAGTAATGTTAAAAGTGTTTATATATAATGTTGCGTTTTTTTAAGATTATATAAGCATGTGTCTGTGAATGGCATTTTCTATGCATCCATGTAAATCAGAAATCTAGGAGTCTTCCTTGATATGTCTCTGTCCCTCACCCTGAAAATTCACATCATTGCTTGGTGGACACTTGGGGGTCAATTTTATCCACTTAGTAGTTCTGAACACTTTCTACTTTTCTTCAGCTTCACCAGTACCATCCTGGTTCAAGCAAACCCGTCTTTTACCTAGTCTCTGTAAGTACCCTCACTACTCTCCTGTTCCTCTCTGAAGTTCACTCTCCACCTGAGGCTAAGATGATCTTTTAAAATGCAGATCTGATGTGTCATGCCCTGGCAAGTCATCAGTGCTTTGTCATTGCTCCAGGACCGAGTGCCAAACTGCTTCATTTAACCCCAAACGCTGAATAACTTGGCAGCCAGCTGCCTCCTCCTCTCCCCTTCAGTTTGTATTCTCCATTGCCACTCTGCAGCCAGGTGGGCTTCCTTTCAGTGCCTTGTGTCTTTCACAGAGCACCTGCTCCACAGCTGCTGCTCTTCTGCTTAGAAAACTCTCTCCCCTGCCCATGGCTCCTTTGCCTCATCCCTCATCCTTCAACCTTCAGGCCATTTGTCATCTTCTTAGAGAAATCTCTGCTGCTGCCTCAGACCAGGTCCTCTTGTTATATGCTCTCTTAGCATCTATTTACTTTTTTATTTTTTGCTGTTCCCATTCTACCCCAGCAGAATATAAATTCCATGGGAGCAAGGACTTGACTTGTTCACTGCCCTTTACCCAGAGTTCATCATGTGTTGAATGAGTAAATCATAACTTACCAGTCTCTGTTACCTTACATCCCTAACATTATTGGACTCATGGCTGGCTCTCCCATTAGACTATGATCTCTCTGCCATAGAAACCATATCTGCTCTGCTCACCATTGTATCTCTGTATCCGCACCATAGGAGGCCTTCCACAAGTGTCCATTGAATAAGGTTTATTACAACCATGTGAAAAGCCATGTCCTGGATTGTCACTGTAAGCATTTTGCTGTAAACATCTTTGCTGCAAACATTTTCACCAAACAACTATATGGCTGTAAGGCAATTTTGTGGTAAAAGACAACAAAACATAAAAGAGGGATATTAAAAAAAACATGATGACACATGCAAAATTAATAACAAAATTAAAAAGACTGTATTGTGAAAAGTGAAAGTACATTGTCTTCAACATTTAGGGTGCATATTTATAACTGAGCTTTGTATCAGGTTGTGAAAAGCCACACAGACACAATCTAATGTTGTCCATCTACCATCGCAACAACATGTTCCATCTAAAAGAGCTGCAGAACCGACTTAACGCCCTGGAAGACTGATGTGAAACAGTAACTGTCCCTTTTATACTCGTCATAGCTTGGTTGACTACTGGTTTTGTTGGGTGGGAAGGACTACTGAGCTCAGTAAAGGATTTGCAAACTGAGATGTTATCATTTTCTAGTACATTGTGCAGTCTGGCTTTACTATAGTTTTACAATCTGACTTTATTCATAGATGTTATCATCCACTATTTTAAGACTACCATGTCTACTTCTCACTGTGGAGACCATTATGAAGTTTAAGATTTATATCTAATATACTCTGAAAATGGGGGTACTGTAAGAGCTGTCAATGGACAAAAGAAACCCAATTGACAACTAGCTTAAAAATATTAAGTCTACCAAACTGTCAACCAGTTCTTTCTTTTTTCTTTTTACTTTTCTTTATTGATGTTCAAATACAATTGTCTCCATTTTCCCACCACCACTTTCCCCCACCCTACCCACGCCCCCTTGGCTCCGTCCATGGGTCCTGAATGTGAGGGTCTGATAATTTGGGAGGGCTTCAGGAAGTCCTAGATGTGTACAAATGTGGGACATTGAAAAATGAGGTGGTAATTAGTTGGAGGCATCTGCTGGTTTCTTAGTGTGTTAGTAAGGGAAGTGGCAATCGAGTCCGGAGTGACGGGGTGTCAGAGCTGCGGCAGTGGCACAATGGGAAGCACTACTGCAAATTATGTGGGCTGGACATACGATTGTTGCCTGATGCTTTTCAAAATGCAAGTCTGGGCAGGATGGCCTCTGGCTTCCTTCTCAATTATTTTATAAAATGACAGTATCATAGCCCCGAGCAGGAGCCTGAGTTGCAACCCTCTCAGTTCATTGCCTTTAACTCCAAATTTGCCAGTCTGCAGCTGTTTTGCTCACCACCGTCTTAGTAATACAAAGTCCCTAAAACTTGTGCTTCACAGAGGACATGGATAAAGGGCAACCACTGCAGAGTCACATGAAATCCTTTCCAAAACAGCAGAACTTCCCAGGTTTGAACCCGACAACAAGCCAGGTGTTTTCACCAGTGCTGTGCCAAACTGATGGCTTTTTGAGGACTGTCATCATGTTCTTTCTTCACACCCCCCTTTGTGCTCTGTGTGCCTCAGACCAGGGCTGTCTCCCTCTGCATTGAGTACCTCCCCTTTCTATGCAGTTCTGGGGGCCTCCTGAAATAGGACAAAATGATCTGCTTTCTGAAAACAATCATGAGGTTCCACTAAGATGGTGGCATAGGTAAATGGGGTATGCAGAACCTCTCACAACATCAAAATTACAACTAAATTACGGAACAACCATCATTCAGAACACCTGAAATCCAGCTGAACAGAAGTCCTACAACAAAGAATCTAAAGAAGAAGCCCCATTGATTCTGGTGGGGGAGGGGGGGCAGAGACAGGGGATGCTGGTCCACACCCACTTGTGGTGGTTAAAAGTCAGTTGGGATAACTCAGCTGAAGAGGTCCCCCCCAAAGGAGTGAGGGGTCCCAGCCCCACACCAGGCCCCCTATCACAAGGTTCTAGTACCAGGAAGTGAAGTCCCCATAACTTCTCGCTGCAAAAACCAGTGAAGAATGTGGCTGAATGAGATGGAAGGCTTCTAGAGTCCCAGACAGTTCCTCTTAAAGGATCCGTACACACAGACTTCCTCAGACTCACATGCTCTGAACTCCAGCTGCTGGAGCAGCACCTGGAAAGGCACCAGAGACATAAAGGGAAGAGCTGAATTGTCTGGCATCAGGGTGAGGGCTGGAGGGGAAGCTGGCAGAGGACACTGTTCTTTTCCTGAAATGGCCCCCACCAACACACAGAGCTGGCAAGTGACCACCATATCTGAGTATCCATCAACATGGCTCACACCATTCACCCTGCTCTGGTGATTCCCTAAGACCCTGCCCCAACCAAATTTCAGATCCACCCAAGCCATTTCCAGTGGCTTTTCCATACAAAGGACCTGTCTTGGTTCATGTCTCTTACTCTCCTAAAATTCTTCAAGCATACAGCATCTGTCCTCAGTGAGCCCTATACCTCTCACTACTTGGCACCAGACCTGATACTAGTGGCACCTGGCCTTGGTTTGCAGCTTGGCCTCTCCCAGGCAACTTCAAGTCCAGCACAAGTAGCAGCCATCTGCAGGTCACTTTGTAGTTCATGTCAGGTAGCCTGGGGCAGGGCACAGGCAGCAGCTGACCTAGGACTGCACCTCAAGGTAGGCCCCAGAGCCAGTACAGTCAATGGGCAGCTTCAGACCACACTGGATTACAAGTCAACCTCTCCATGAGTAACACACTCAAGGGGCAGATTCAGTGGGCACCAAAGCCCCATTGAAGCAAGTCCTGCTCCATGGGGTTGGCCCCTACATAGCAGATTCTCTTCTGTAGTGATGGGTGGTCCTCAAAAACAATCAGTCTTTGGGGGGTCAATCCCTCCCATTGAAGTGCCAACAGCAATCGAGGCTCAACTAAAACAGGACCGTGCACACAGCTCACGTGGGGCACACCTGGAGTACCCAGCTCAGGTGACTAGGTAGGCTATGCCACTGGGCTGTACAGGATACCTACTATATAAGGCCACTCCACCAAGTTCTGGAGATGTAGCAGCTCTACCTAATACATAGAAACAAACACAGGGGAGCAGCCAATATAAAGAGACAAAGAAACAATTCCTAAATGAAATAACAGGAGAAATCTTTAGAACAAGAAGCAAATGAAATGAAGGCAAGCAATCTACCAGATACAGAGTTCAAAACAATGGTTACAAGGATGCTCAAGGAACTTAGTGAGAACTTCAGCAGCATAAAAAAGGACATGGAAACCACAAATAAGAACTAGTCAGAAAGTAAGGCTATATTAACTGATATGAAGAATACATTATAGGGAATCAATAGTAGACTGGATGAAGCAGAGAATCGAATCAGCAATTTGGCATATAAGGAAGAAAGAATCCAAAAAAATGAGGATGATATAAAGAGTCTGTGGACAATATCAAGCATACCAAGCTTCATATAATGGAGGTACCAGAAGGAGAAGAGTGAGAGCAAGAAATTGAAAAGCTATTTAAAAAAATGAAAGAATACTTCCCTCACCTGGTGAAGGAAATAGACATACAAGTCCAGGAAGCACAGAGAGTCCGAAACAAGATGAACCCAAAGAGGCCCACACCAAGACACATCATAATTAAAATGCCAAAGGTTAAAGATAAAGAGAGAATCTTAAAAGCAGCAAGAAGAAAAGCAGTCAGTTACCTATAAGGGAGCTCCCATAAGACTGTCAGCTGATTTCTCATCAGAAACTTGGGAAGCCAGAATGGATTGGCAGAAAATATTCAAAGTGATGAAAATCAAGGACCTGCACCAAAATTACTCTATCCTTCAAAGCTATCATTTAGAATCGAAGAACAGATAAAGAGCTTCCCAGACAAGAAAAAGCTAAAAAAATCATCACCACCACCAAACCAGTTACAAGAAATATTAAAGGGTCTTCTTTAAGAAAAGGAAGAAGAAACAAGATAAATATGAATAATAAAATGGCAGTAAATACATATTTATCAACAATTACTTTAAAGGCAAATGGATAAATGCTCAAATAAAAATAGATATGGTGGCTGAATGGATAACAAAACAAGATCCTTACATGTGCCGTCTACTCATTTCAGATTGAAAGACAAAGAAATCTAAAAGTAAAGGGATGGAAAATGATATTTCATGAAAATAAAAACAAAACAAAACAAAAAAGCAGGGAAAGCAATACTTACACCAGTCAAAAGAAACTTAAGACAAAGGCTCTAACGAGACAGAGAAGGACTCAGCAATTCTGGGTATTTATCCCCAAAAACCCAAAACACTAAATCAAAAAGACATATACATCCATATGTTCATTGCAGCATTATTTACAATAGCCAAGATTTGGAAGCAACCTCAGTGTCTGTCAGAAAATGAATGGATAAAGAGGTGGTACACATATACATGGAATATGACCCAGCCATAAAAAAGTAGGAAATCTAGCCTTCTGCAACAACATGGATAGACCTACAGTGTACTATGCTAAGTGAAATAAGTCAGACAGAGAAAGACAAATGCCAGATGATGTCTGGGGTGTATATTTCACTTACATGTGGAATCTAAGAAACAAAATAAACAAGCAGAATAGAAAAAGACTTACAGATACAGAGAACATTTTGATGGTTGCCAGATGGGTGAGGGGTTAGGGGGATGGGTGAAAAAGGTGAAGGGATTTAGAAGTACAAACTGGTAGTTACAGAACAGTCATGGGCATGTAAAGTACAGCATGGGAAATATAGTCAATAATATTGTAGTAACTATGGGTACCAGACTTATTGAGGTGACCACTTCATAAGTTATATAAATGTCTAATCACGAGGTGGTATGCCTGAAACTAATATAATATTGCATGACAACTAGTAATTTAAAAACAAAAAATTAAAAATAAACAAAAAATCCATCACAATCAATGCTTTAATTAAGGACTTAGAGCTATATTTTCATTAGAAAGAGGACTAAGCAGGACACTGTAGGGGAGAAGGAAGAAGTAAGGATGGAATTTCAGTTCTGGTACTCTGAAAGTGGGGATCAGACGCATTTATGCTCAGGTTTCCTTTTCTATTTATCTCAAATTACACTGCTTCTTACTACCTGAGTATTAGCCCTATGCTCATTCATAGGCTTTTGTGTTTCTTTTGTTTAAAGAATTCCCTTATGTAAGACCACTGCATTCAATAATTTATTTTCTGCATATAAGCTTTTATCTCTGACCACTGGATGGGCTAGTGAAGACCCTATATGTTTTATTCTTGTTGAATCCCATGGCCTACACAAACACTGGTACATGGATATTGCTCAATGAACACATCTGAATAAACGAATGTGTAATCAGAACTAGAACATTCTAGTTTTAGCTTGTCACTAATACATCTATGAATCAGTTGCATCATTAGGTAGATTTGCACAATGGTCAACTCATGTCCTCACAGACTAGATTATTTTCAATACTAGCAAAAGTTTTAGATTGTTATTATATTTGAAAAATATACAGTTGCAGACAACTGTAATGGAATGACAATAAAAAATTTTTTTTTTTAAAAAGAAAATATACAGCCAATATATATACAAGTAGTGAAAAGGAAATTCTGAGTAGGACCAATTTTTTCTCCTAGACTTGTAGTTTAAGGAGTTTCTCCATTAGGTAAAATTTAGCCTGTCACATAAGTTTATACTTGATGTGAAGAATTTAAAGGGTATATTAATATTTTTCTTTATTTCAGCAAACTCCAGAAGACAAAGAGGGATATCAGATGGCTTCAGGGAGTGACTGGTGAATGGTTTGAAGAAATTCAAAGAAAAAAGTTTTGCAATGAAACAGATGTTAACCAAATGTTAAAACAACCCCTTACATACAGGCTAAGGAAGGGGATGGCAGAAAATGGTGAGAAAAAATTTACACCTATTTTTTTCTTATGGCACAGTATTGCAGACAATGGCTCAGTGGCTCTCCAATTTAACCAATCTATGTTTAGGATTATTCTTCAATAACACGGTATAAAAGTTTCATAATACACAATAAAAAGAGTGAATTGAAAATGTACTATAATGTCTAGGGTGTATATTTTTAAAGTCAGGCAAGATGATATAATGGTTAAGAACACAAATATCAATATTTTTAAAAGTCCTGGATTCAAATCTCTACTTGTCTATTCCATCAGAATCCATGTGAATATTCAAGTTGCTTGTTGTCTACAAGTCTCACTTATTTCACCTTTAAATGGGTATGATAATACCTACCTCATAGGGTGGTTGTGAGAATTAAATAAAATTATATGTATAAAGTACTGAGCTAGAACACAGTAAGCACTTAAGTGTGGTGCCGATGCAGAAGGCGGGGGAGGGGTGGGGAAGGGGAAGACTAGTGAGAAGGGAAGCGGGCGGGGGGAGTGGTCGAGGAGCAGCCACCCTTCTGGTACTTTAGAAACTTAAACCATGTGAGCTCTAATAAATGCCTTCTTTGGAATCTAAGCATGTTGCTTACCTTCACCAATCACTTATTTTTGTTGCCTGTAAATGAGTACAATAAAACCTGTCACAGGACTGTAATGAGAATAACAAAGCACATTAGAAATTATAAAATACTGTAACAGTATAGTCTCTTTCTGCTGATGGTCACATTGACTGCTTTTGCTTACATGTTACTAACATCAGTAGAGTCAAGAAACATGTAGTGATATTTCTAAACTCACATATTGACAATATTTTGCAACTCCCATAATAAACAGATCTATCTAAAAAGACTCACATTTCAGATATTTAGATTAACCCCATATATGCTATGGTGACTTTCCCTTTACCTGGAATTCCTCTAATATTTATAAATTCAGCATGTCCAAAAGTATTATAGTATTATGGACTTTGTACGTGTTGCTATTACCTTAGAATTTTTCATACTTATATATAAAACTATATACTATGTACACATATTTATATTACATGCTTATATACATGTAAACATATGTAGTAAATATATATACATATAGATTTTTGACAGTAATAAGAAACACTCTAAACGGCTTATTTCCGTTTCTTTTATTCTCTTTGGTATGAAAGTTACATCGTATCTATCACTATGTTTTAAAATACTAAAATAAAAATTTCTGAAGGACAAGGTGGTTAAGAGCAACATAAGAACTGAATGAGGCCCCTCACCTCATCTCGGGTTTTAGCTAGCTCCGGGGAAGACACGTTGAATAGAATTCACACAGCTGGTGTAGGGGAGGGTCCCAGGGAAGTGCAGTCCACCGTGCTATTGAAAGACTCCCTCCGGTTTTTGTGAGGATTTTCTCTACTCAGCAGAACCGTCAGAGGCACAGGACTCCCCTGAGTTCCCGAGGTCTTCACGCGGAGATGCCTGCTGCTAGACTTCCCACGAGTACAGAGAGGAGGGAAGCGGGGGTGAAGCTTTAGTTCTCTGAGATTTATTTACCTGGAAATATTTTAATGATACAGAACTTTTACAATTTTCTTTTAGATCCTATGGAATTACAAACATCACGATCTAAAAATACACCTACTCAAAGAAACCCAACACCCCTTCCTTCTCGGCTGAGCTTCAGATCATCATTTGCTTCCCTGTTCTCCTTCGGAAAACCCAGAAAGGAGACTTTAAAGCCTCCGTGGCTGGGACCGAAAGGGTGAGTCAAATTCAGATCACGTGATAAATAGCTCCTTAGCTACCTGATCCCGGAGGTCGGCAGCCTGTTTTCTGTTCAGAATGTTTAATAATTGTTCTTAGAACTTAAATTCAGATCCTGACAAAGGAAACAGGACTTTTCTTGCAGAGGAACAAAGTCCTTATGAAACCATGAAACCTGGCTCGCTTGAAATCTACCTCTAACCAGCTGCACAGGTCGCAGGTAATAATTACTGACAATTTCCCCCCTGCTCCGCATGCCTGGTCCAAGCCTTGGTCAGGCAGATATTTAAATCAGAAGTACTTCCTTAAGGGTATGTGTATCTGTGGTCACAAGGAAGGGTGGGGTACTAAATCAGCATAGCTGAGATGACCAAAGAGACTGGAGAAAAATCAGGACCATTCTGATGTCATTGCCCAGAATTTAAATTTAAGATAAAGGAGGAGAAGCTTTAGAGCAAGGGAGGCATAGTTCCAGATGGTTCCTAGTTTAGATCTGTATAAATCAGTGCACCTCAACTCATTATATTCCTGGATCGTCTTGTGAAAAACAAGCAACGCTTTACTTCCGTTCAGTTGAGCTGACTGCTAAATATTCTCAGCATGCCTTCCTGGTTGAAAAGCTTCCCACCCTCTTAAGGTGTTGGCGTGGCATGTGCTGTGTTCCGCGTGTGCCGTCAGACCAGTACGAGTGCGTCGCGGTGCTTCAACGAAAGGTGTTAGAGGTCACTGTTGCTGAAAAGCAACAAGCAGCAAGCAGCTGGTGGGGCATGTGCGGAAGCTCCTGGCCGTAGAAAACAGTTCTGTCCTCCCCTCTTGAGTGGCTGGAAGGATTTTTGCTTCTAGCTTTGACCAGAGGCTCTTTTGTCTTTGATGAAATAATGAACGAAATGTAGACTTTTGTGACTGTCTCTACCAGAGTCACTTACAAGCAAATACTCTTCAAATAGGTGAGTTTCTTTTCTTTCTTTCTTTCTTTTTTTTTTTGGTAAAATGTTTGAAACATTAGTAATTCTCTCATTTGGGAAATTAAAAGTGGAGCATTTTCCACTTTTAATTTGGGAGTTATTTTCTTTCTTTTGAATACTCTCAAAAGTGGAGTATTTTCTCATTGGATTTTCTTTGTAGCTAAAATGTCTTTTAAGGAGAAAAGAAATAATCCTAATGTGTGGTGTAGCTGGGACTCATGATGTAATCTGTGTTTTAGGTGATTTTCTTTAAAGCAGGGTTTTATATCACTGAACAATCTAACAGTAGTAAACTGGGAAAGGTTGAAAAACCTGTTAACTCTATTGACAAGTTATTTCCAAGCTCATATTGCAAGTTAGTGCAAAAGTGGGTCAAAGAAGATAAAAGATCTATAATCGTCATTCTGGGTTGCATGAGTCTTAGTTATGGGCCAAACTGAAAAAAAATTGAAACTCTTGCAAAACTCTGTTTAGCAACCACCCTTCTTATGTACTGAAATGACTTGTAGCTCCGTTTCGTCCAGATGAACTGAGGCATTCAGCACAGCATGCAGAAATTAAACAAATTTTATCATTTTAAGTGTACATGTGTGCTTAGCAGTTTTCAAAATGTGTTGCCTTTAGATACATTTTATTTTCAAAATATAATCGGGAATATATATTTATTAGTTATGCTGATGCAAGTATCATGAAGACACTAGTTTTTTGCTCCTAAGAGATTTCAGAAGATAAAATGTAAAAATATATCCTTTTTATTTTTAAATATCAGTTTTACCTAAATATTTGGTTATAAATCCTGAATGTATGTGGTTAAGGAAGTGTTATACCATGGTAGGAATATATTCCTACCAATAAATTCCAAGGTGCTCTTTTCTCTTGAGTAGAACTAAACTTTCTTTGGCAGTTCTGATCTTTCAAAATACAATATCATCCTTAAAATACAGACTCTGGTTCAGGAGCTCCTCCTTGCCTGTGAGTGCACTGGAGGAGCACAAAAGGCCCCAGGGGAAGTACAGTCATTCTCTGCCAGGTTTCCACTCGCTGAAGTCATCAAGGTTTGACTTTGTCACACTTGTTGCTCTGGAGAACAAGTCAGCAAAGCAGTTTATAGGATTTTTTGTAAATCACAGAAAGAGATCCAACCTCTCTAGGCAAAGCACAGCCAGCCTTCCATTCAGCCCTAAAAGACTGAGTATCAGAGAATTTTCTTTTCCTCTTTTATGCTAAGCTATGGCTTAACTGGGAAATGACACTGGATAATGGATAACTATCTCCAGGGGGGACAAAAATGGACTTCATCATTTCACCAGATACACTTGTTCATTTTAGAAAGGCCCGGGCAATAAAAAATATATGGCATATTGAAGCTTTGATTTCCTATTATCAGTGGATAAAAAGTCATGGGAACACAGTGACCTCATGAATTAAGAAGGCGAAAAGTTCTGCAGTTACTGCTTCAAATACGACTAGTTTCTCCTCCCAAAATTATGCAGTTCCCATACTATCTATTATTATTATTTTAAGCCTATTTATAAATGGCTATACCGTACCCTGTGTGACCCCCCCACCCCCAGGAAAAAAGAAAAATAGTTTCCATTCATGTTTTAATTTATTTATTGCAAGCCAATAAATTTGAGAAAAGTATTCATGTTTTACACGTACCTTTCCCCCAACATTTCCTTGCAAGTCCTATGTCCTCAGGTCTTGCTATGGGGAATCTAGTGCATCCCCCACCACAAAATTTCAATACCTCCACTGCCCCACAAATTCCTTCCACATAGTTCGGCAAGTAACCGACAGTGTATGGCATGAGCTTACAAATGCAGTCTTCCTGGTTGCCAGGTAGCGTGTACAGTTGTTCTTTTCTTATTGCAGACCCCAGGCCATTACGTGATGACCCCACCCCAAGGTAGGGGGTATGCATGCTACTCTGTTTCATGCCCCGACACACTCCACAATAAAGTCACCCCTTCAGGGGGCCACACACTCCTGTCCACACACATTCTCAAAGCTGTGCAGCCATGTGTCACCAGGTCATTATGACGATTTTAGGGATGTGGACCTTTGCCCCCCTACTCTTCCCTCTGTTATAATTCCAAGCACTAGGCGAAGTGCAAATACAAGGGAACTAGTTAATAGGCTCAAGAGCAACATGTACAATTAGATCTAAGATTGCTTCTTTCCTTTGGGGACCACCACAGTGCTTAGCATTGAGTAAGTACTCTCTCCGTAGGTGTGATTACAGAGTGATAACTGCAGGAGTGAGTGTATGCATGCTGATCACCATGTTCCTTTAGGGTAATTTTTTTCCCCTTGAGATGCAAAGGGCTTTAGTGGATCCACTAGCCGCTCTTCAGAAATCCCCAAATTTGCCTCATCTATAGGGTGTACTCAGCTTAGGCAGTCCAACTGCAACCTCAGTGTACATTAACAAAAAGTTCAAATACTATTTTGGAAAATTAAAAAGGCAGCTATTCTTTTCCTAGGTTCTGGTTGGTGGTTATTTTTGCTCTCGTGCACTACAAACGTCCTGCTGTGCTGTCTTCCCCTTTCCCAGCTGAGTGCCTTTGCTTACCCTGGAACCGGAAAAAACCTAAGACACCTAGATTGAAGAAGTCAGAGTAAGCCTTCTTTGGAAATCCTCTACACCAGGTGTGGTGTCCACAGATAAACAGCAGGGTTGTGGTTACAGGCGGGAGAAGCAGGACAAGGGGAGTGGCCAAGGTTCCCAGTTGATTTGGTTGGTCATTATTATAATCTCATCAGCAATTTAAAAATAATGACAGATAACCAGGCCCCAACCTCCAGATTCTGCTTCAGAAGGTCTGAAGTAGGGCACAGGGACGTTTACTTATTTTTAATTCTCTGGGATATTAGGAAGCTCATTCAGGTTTGGAAACCACTGCAGCATAGCTCCCTATTCCCTCCACGCTAAAGGCTGTCAGAGTTCCTGGTATGGGTGCCAGTAGCCCAGGTGAACGTTTCTCTTTCATTTATTTATCAAGCTTTTATCAAAGCCTTACTTTTGATCAGGTGCTATGTTTAGTGTTAGAGATAAAATCGTGAAAACAAAGTTCACCTCTGTCTGGAGGACTTCATAATCTAGCAGGGGACAATAGGTTGCTGCACAGAGTTGGGCAGGAGGTACCCCACAGATCTCCAGGAAGTACTGGTGATATCACAATCTTTGTGGGTTTGTATATTTATTACGGCAGTTTTCTGGCAAGTGACAGTAAGGATCTTCAGGAAGGGATGCCCTTTAAAATTCACACAGGGGCCCTGGCTGGTGTGGCTCAGTGGATCGAGTGCCAGCCTACGAACCGAAAGGTCGCCAGTTTGATTTCCAGTCAGGGTACATGTCTAGGCTGTGGGCCGGCCCCCCAGTTGGGGGCACGTGAGAGGCAACTGATCACTGTATCTCTCACACATCGATATCTCTCTCCCTCTCTTTCTCCCTCCATTCCCCTCTCTCTAAAAATAAATAAATAAAATCCTTTAAAAATAAATAAAATCCACACAGGGATATCATCTTGCCTTGCTGCAACCTGGGTGCAGCCAGATGCACTGATGATTACAGCATAATCTGGTGGGTGCTGTGGCGGACGCATGGCATCTCTGCCGTGAGAGCATGTAGGAGAAGCACTTAGCTCAGACTGGAGGATCCAGGAGACTTCCAGGAAGAAGAGAGCCAATTTTTGAAAGACACATAGGACTGAGCTGAGCGATTAAGAGTTGGGATGTTGCACAAGGCAGAAAGAATGACACAGCAAAGGTACAGAGACTGGAAAAAGCAGTCATCTAGGTCACTGAGGTTCAGCGACCCAGTACAAGGTGAAACTGGTAAGAGATGGGATGGGAGAGGCCGGCCGAGTCCAGAACGCAGGGACCTGACCCATGCAGTGCTGATGAGCTTGGAGGTGATTGCTCCTGTAGACAGCAGGGAGCCACGAATCACTTTTTTTAAATAACACCATGCCTTTTCTTATTATTATGTATAATACAGGTTTATTTTATGTACATATGCATGTATATCAGATAAAAATCACTCACAACTCACTGGACAAACACTAATATTTTGGTGTATTTCATGCATGCATGCATGTGCACATGTATGTATTTTTTTCCATTGATGGTCTTTAAACAGAGAAGTGACATAATGAGATTTTCATTTTAGAAAGATCACCTTAGTTCTGTGGTTCTCAACCTGGGGCAAATTCCCCCAAAAAGACATTTGGCAATGTCTGAAGGCGTTACTGGTTTTCAGCGAAGGTAAGTGCTATTGGCATCTAGTGGGGAAGGTTCAGAGCAGTTGCTGGACATCCTACAACAGGCGACAGCCCACCACACCTGAGAGACGCCAACAGTGCGCAGGCTGTGAAACTGCTCCAGCTGTAGCTCAAAGAACAAATACAAGGGGCAAAATTCAAGTCAGAGAGACCACGTAAGAGACTGTGGAGATGGTAGTGGCTTAAACTAAGATAGTGGCAACAAGGAAGACAGAAGTGGACACATTTGTGCATGGTTTAGAATGTAGAATCATGAGAGCCTGGTAATTGGATGGGGTGAATGCGGAAGAAAGAGTGGAGGGGAACTCTCCACTCTGACTTAGGAAACTAAATGGATGATGGTGAAGAATATAGGAAGAGCAGATGAGATGAGAATAAAAATGAACACATTTGCTCATTTCTTCAACAAATACTGTTCGAGGAATTCCATGTGCAGCACTATGGAATGAAACAATAGGCCTTGGCTTTACAGGCCTTAATCCTGCGAGGACAACAAAAAGGAAACAGGGAAACATGGATTCGTGCTAAGAAGGGGAAGAAGTCCTGTGTGCTCTGGGAGCCCAATGGAGTGGGTGAACCTTAGAGTAAGAATCTAAGTCTAGGTACCTAGAGTCTGGGCAGGTCTCCCAGGGCAAATGACATTTATAATGATTCTTTAAGGATGAGATAGTTATCCAGGCAAACAATTGGTAGAAAACTGTTTCAGGCAAAGGAACAATGAATGCGTCGGTTCCAGAGTGTGGCAAATTTCCTATGGCAGAAGGGATAAAGGAAGGTGAGATATGAAGCTGGAAAGTATTCAGGGACTAGATAATATAGGGTCTTCTAACTGCGGAGAAGAATTTGAACTTTCACCCGAGTGCAAATGGGAATCATTAAAATGTAAAGCAGGGAACTGGCATGATTCAATTTATAGTGGTCACTCTGGCAAGAGGGTAGAGCATCGATTTTCAACCAGTGTGCCATAAGAATTTTTAAAACATGCAATATCTGACTATTTAGTCAGGGACACTGACCTCCTTTCCTTTAAACTGTCAAATTAAAAAATGACAACAGCCAACACAATAGTAGCTGTCTGGTGAGAATGAATCAAAATACCTATTTTTCTCTCAGATCAGCAAGGAAATATAATACATTTTTGGTGTGCTGCAGAATTTTAGTAATTAGTTTACATGTGCCATGAGATGAAAAAGGTTGAAGATCACTGGTATCTAGCTTGAGTAGTGTCTTCTAACTTCTCTGTACCTCTATCTGCTGGTCTGTAAGATGGCAGTAGACACGGTATCCACTTCATGAGAATGATGTATTTAAATGAGTTAACATCAGCACAGAGTGTAAGAACGCTGCCTGCACTCATAATAAGCACTCAGCAGATGTGACCATTTTGCTGTTATATCTCAGGCTGTATTCAAACACAAGCCCACTATTATGTAATTTCTTCTTGGCTACCTGAGTGACAAAGATGTAAAAACATCGTTAGCAATCATAGGAAAGTTTTCTGAAATTTTTATCAACAATGCACTAACCAAGAAACATCTTCCTATAGAACATTAGAAATATATGTGTATCTTCTCAAGATATCAAGGTACAATGGCAGATGGCTGTTGATTCTTCTCCTGGTAAAAGTTAGGCACTCTTCAAAGAACTTTTTTCAAATTCTCTCCACAGATGTGACAGGCATGCAGGACCGGCTGCGTCTGTGAGGGAAACTGCTGTGGTAAGTGGAAACTAAAGCTTACTCTAAGGAATTCATAATTAATGTAATCCCGGTTGGCTACCTATGTAAACAGGTTTCTCTTTGGCTCAGCTTTAAATTTACTTAAGAAACTTAGATTTCTCCTAGAGAGTTCAAAGTTTTCCACTCATGGTTGGTTTCCAGTTGGCTCTGGTACTGAAATGCTCAATCAGCAAGCAGGCTGTGCCAGGAAGGAGTGAGGCCACTGTGTGTCCACTCACATACACCATCACTGGCATCTCTGATATTTTTCCACATGTCACTCTGTACAGCACTAAAGCTCTGGACAGAGGAAGTGGCAGAAAGCCACTTTTCCAAGCCCATGTGGGTCTGGGCTGGATCTTTTCTGGGTAAGATTGTCGTTTGTATTCGAAGTGGAAGCCACTGATACGTGAGATGCATTGGGCCAGAACAGGTTCACATGAGGGTACTGACCAACAGGATTCTCCACCCAGGACTTAGACTTAAATATATTCTCTGTGTTCACATGCTTAGAGAAGCTAGAGAAGATATAGAGAAGGCTGAGAAGCTATAAGTTTTCTATTTTTTTCATCGTCTTAACTTTTGATCTACACATGCCTATGCCTTTCTGTGTGACTCATGTGGTTCGGAGATGAAAGAATGAGACTAAGAGTGCAGAAGGAGGGTAGAGGTATTCTTCGATTCATTGTGGTCTTAGTACTCGTACCTACCTTTCTCTGTCTCTGTCTGTCTCTCTCATTTTTGTTGTTTTCCTTTTTGCAAAAAGCATGGGGTAGAATTCTGGTGAAGAATGCATATAAGAGAGGTCCTCTAAAGACAGAGCCCCCTTTCTCCTTCAGAGTAATGCCGCTTCTCTCCTCCGCTCTGATGACATTGAACCCTTGGAACCAGTACCAACTGGCACTTGACATAGATAATTTCATTTAATCCTCAGAGGAAATCTGTGAAGTACTATTATTGTCCTCATTTTAAAGATGAAGAAACTGAGGTTAGAAAATTTAAAGATCACGCTCAAGGAGGTTACTGGTCACTGGTAGAGTCAGGATTAGGAAATCTGGGTCTCTACATCTCCACAGCCAGAAGTTAACGCATAATCCCTACAGTGCGTCAGCCCCAAAGCCCTGTTTGCGCGTGGGCCCCAGCCGCTCACTACCTGCAGCCTCTCCTTTAACTGAGCGGTGGGCTGAAATGGCACGCACAGACCTTTGCTCTCTAAGAGGGCAGAGACCTGCTCCAGATGCTTCTTCACTCTCCTTTTCCTTGGAGAAGTACTCAGAGCTCACTGGCCTCTACCATGTGAGAGCCATGGCATATGAAGCCGATGAGGAATGTAAAAAGAAATAAAAATGCTTGGAAGTTATAAAGGAATAGAGCTAATTTGGAATTCTTGGGATTCAAAAATCCAATCTGAATATGAATAGATTTCTTTCTTTGGCACTCTTGATTGCTGCTCATAGCCTGTCAATGTAAAAGGCATGAGCTGGGATGCAACTTGAGCCAGTGATTATTGATTCCAATTAATAACTTTTATGAAAAGTAGGAGGGAGAAAATAATGAAACTACTGTCTAAACCAAAGGTTTTGTATGATACATAGATTTCCATTATTTATTAACGGAAGTCCTCTCCCCTTAAGCCTGCAGAAAGCTGGAAGTTGATGCTACGGGGATTCTTGCTAAGATTGAAGGAAATGAACTTCCTAAACTTGGTGGGCAGCCAGGCAGGAATGGCACACTTTAAAGGAGACTGCACCGCATTATCAGATAACTTCCCACCAAAAGAGAGAAAGCTGCCATTTAAATATTTGCTTTGGTTTAAAAGAAACAAAAGGCTTGAGAAAACACAGAGAGAAACATAGAGACAAGTAGCTAAGAGTTTCTCTCAACCTCAGCACTATTGCCTTTTGGGGGTTGAATGATTCTCTGTTGTGAGGCTGTCTCGGGTTTTGTAGGATGTCTAGTGGCATCCCTGGCCTCTACCTACTAGATGTCAGTAGTTCTTCACTCAATTGTAACAATTAAAAATATCTCCAGAAATTGCCAAATGTTCCTTAGGGAGCCAATTGCAGCCAATTAAGAACCATCTCGTTACTGGTGAGGAGTCCAAGGTCAAAGTGTTCACCATCAGTAAGAATAGAAACAAAACATATGTCCTTGGCCCCTTGAACACTCCTCATCTCTGAACAAATTTTGGTGGGCCCTACTGTTAGGTGATGTGGCAGTTCTGGACCCCTACAAACATACCTCCAATGTACTTAGCACACTGGGTCAGCGTGGGCTCCTTGAGGCCAGGACTGTGCCCACCTGTGTATGTCCCCACTGCCTGGCACAACCTGAACACTCAGAAATTGAAAGAAGAACTGAGTGAGTGGTTTTAAGCCATAAAGTGTATTGGCAAATTTGTCCTTTGCAGGAAAGCAGACACAGGACAAATTCAGGAACACCTTGAAAAATTACTTTACCAGGGCATTTGATAACATCAGTGCTATGCTAGGTGCTCAGGCCGAGGCTTCTGCTCCAACAGCTGTTCTGCAGGTTTGGCTGCCCCAGGAAGTTCTCAAAGAGCCTAGGGTTACTCTGCGGCGTGGTTGTTTGTCAGAATTGCAAACAATATCAGTAGAGTGAATCGGAGTTGGTGAAAAGTTTTATTCAACCTACTATATGTACCATGTTTGAGAATGTAACTGAGATCCTGAAAGCCAGCATTTTGAGACTCTGGCTTCTCACCCTGTGGGACATTTTTCTAGCTCATCAGACTGCACCATCCTCAGGGGTCCTCCAGGAAACCCTCTTGAGCCATCTAAGAAGAGCAGTAACTAATAGACTTACTACGGCTGACACCATTCTGAAGTGTTTTACAATTATTAATTCACTTAATCTTATGAGTGGTGTGTTTCGTTGATGCTGTTATTATAATTTTTTTTCATTTTACCAAAAAAGAAGCTAAGGTACAGAAAAGTTAAGTAACTTGCCCTAAGTGTATAGCTATTCAGGGGCAGAACCAGGATCTGGACCTCAGTAGAACTTAATGTGTTTGATCATTATACTTCCCCACCTCAGGCATGCTGTTCTGAGCCCTAATATTGTAAATATTCAGTGTCTCAATTTCTGTAATAATCTCTACTAGAAATTTTATATATGTAATTTTCTACCTTGGTGGCAATCCATACCTGTGTGCATGGAGGACATGAAAGTTTACAGCAAGGTTCCTGTCTCAGAGGGTTTACCGTTCACTTGAAGATATGTACATTAGTGAAACAACAGTAGAAAGCAACATAGTGGAAAGAACAGGGTTAGAGATCAGATCATATGAGCGTGAGTAGTCGTTGCTACCATTTATTATTGATATCACTTACCCAAGGCTCAGTTTTTTCACCTGCAAAATGGGAACGATGATCCTCACCTAATTCACAAATTTATCCTAAGGATCAAATGAGATAGGATATTTTGAAAGTGTATTGAAAACTGAATAAATGAGTAATGTTATCACACATAAGATAGTGGATACCAAATGAGTGTACAAAAATGTGTTAGAGCAAAGGACCTGGACTGACATTCTCCAAGGAGGACTTACAGAGAGTCCATAGACACATGAAAAAATGCTCAGCATCACTAGCATCAGAGAGATGCAAATTAAAACCACAATGAGATACCACTTCACACCTGTCAGAATGTCCATCATTAATAAATGAACAAACTACAAGTACTGGCGGGGTTGTGGAGAAAGAGGAACCCCAGTACACTTTGGTGGGAATGCAGACTAGTGCAGCCACTGTGGAAAACAGTATGGAATTTTCTCAAAAAACTAAAGATGGAACTACCTTTCAATCCAGTGATCCCACTGCTGGGACTATACCCTAAGAATCCTGAATCACCAATTCAAAAGAACCTATGCACCCCAATGTTCATAGCAGCATTATTTATAATAGTCAAGTACTGGAAACAGCCTAAGTGCCCATCAGTAAATGAGTGGATTAAAAAATGGTGTTAGATTTACACAATGGAATACTATGCAGCAGAAAGAAAGAAGGAGCTCCTACCCTTCAGGACTGCATGGATGGAACTGGACAGCATTATGCTAAGTGAAATAAGCCAGGGAATGAAAGGCAAATACCATATGATCTCACCTATAAGTGGAACCTAATCAACAAAACAAACAAAGGAGAAAAATAGAACCAGAGACCTGGAAATAAAAAACAAACTGACAGTGACCAGAAGGGAGGGGAATAATGGGAGAAAGAAGGGGAAGGGGCAAGCAAAGGAACAAGAATAGAGGACTCATGGGCACAGACAACGTGGAGGGGATTGCTTATGGGAGTGGGGGAGGACGGGGCAGGGGAGAGCAATGCAGAAAAGGGCAGGACAGCTGTAACCCACCAGTAAATAAATAAATAAATAAAATGTGTTAGAGAAGTGTAGAAGTGGAAAATAGTGCTGTAGTCTTAGAATTCGATTCAGTAAATATTAGTCAATCTCCTACTTGCTGATGCTATGCTAGGTGCTCAGGACACAGAGGAGAATACTGTGCTTTCTTAGTTATTTTAGAGGTTGGGCCAATTCCAGGGTCCTGACACATTTGTTTTCAAATCCCTGTTTTGTTTAGATCATGGTGAAGACTGAAATGCGTGGTAGGGAGGAAGAGGAGAAGCCTAGTGGCAAAATAAAAGTGCAGAGAATGTAAACAACTTTGGTATGACATAACAGGCATCACACCAGAGGTGCATATAAGTATACTATGGTAATTCATTCTTCCTGGAGAATTGGAGAAGGGCTCATAGAGACCATGATATATGAACTACACTCTGAAAGGTCAGCTGATACTTTCCAAGAGAAGAGGAGAAGGAGCAAAGGTCAGGAGCAGAAGCATGGAGGTCTAGAAGAAGTGCACAGCATTTTGGAGAACTGCGTGTAGTGAGCTCAGAGCGCAGGGCTCTTGAAGAGACCTGGGGAGGAAAGGCTTAAACCAAAAGCTGGAAAATGATTTTGATATGATTTTGCTGTACAGGGTGTTTGAACATCATCTCATACACCAGGAATTGGAAATACGCTTCATTCTTATGGCAACCTGATGGCACAGAACATTATTTTGAGGGGGATTCTTAGTCCAAATCTGAGCCTGGACTGAGGATCCACGTGCTGCTGGCCCTGAGGACTTTACCTCCTCTCTAGGTATCAGGAAATTTCAGGTGCTTTTCAGCAGCTCTAAGACCCCTGTGTGGCCTCAGAAGATATCTACCACTGGGAAGTAGTACACTGATAAACTAACAACAAAAAGTAGGGAGAGGTGATTTAGCATGGGCTCTGTAACCCAACAGATGGAAGTGATCCCCTCCCTCCACCATTGAAGCAAATGACCTGACCTCTTGACCCCTCACTTTTCTCAAGTACAGTCTTCTCAAAGTGGGAATAATAAGTCCCAGCCTCACAGTGTCGGTAAAATAATGAAATGCAGTAATCCCTATGAAGCCCTAAGCACAATGCCTAGAATAATTAACGTATAGTTGCTGTTGCTGCTACTACTACTACTAATATCTCACATAGAGCTTCAATAAAAGGGATCTTTAGGGCTGTGACACTGTTCACTCTTCTCTGTGTCTGATGCAGACCACTGTCTAGCAGTTACTTTTTAAAATTTTATCCCTGGGGAAAAAATTCTTGCAGAGTTCAACTTGAGTATAAATAAATTCTCCATATTTTCTCTTAGTCATATAATTTAGATCTCTGTGCATTGGAGGCATTCTTAACATATTGGGTGAGTGAGTACAGTTGGTCTTGAAGTAGAGCGTCTGGCAGACATATCGCCACAGACATATTCGGGGTAGTCGTCCTTCCCCACTTGAAGAGGTGCATCTCTTCACCTGAGCCCTCAGGCCCTGTTTTTTTCATTTCAGTATACATTTTTATTATAAAGCATTTGATACAGGAGACCAAAAGAATGTACTCTGGTCTATATAGAGGACATTTGAAGTTTGTTGGGTGTTAAAATGGTGGAGAGAAAATGATGCTTCCTGTTCTCTTAGCTGTATCTAGTCTGTACCAACTACCAACACGGCAGATGTGGGAAGAATGGATTTATAAGAAGCATAACTAATTGTTATTAGCACAAATAAAACTTAGAGAGACAGTAGGAAGGGCACAGAAGAGAATAATATCTTGATGCATTTTAGAAAGAGAAGAATTTAGTTATAAGTAATCTGATTTCTCAAATGATTAGTTTCTGGTTTTACTGCCTACAGTGGGCATCTCACTGGAGTTATGTGTTGCTTCTAGCTTTTGTTTACTTCTGAATTTTATAATAGTGTGTTAAATTATATACAATGACCAACAAATTATCATTGGATTGTTTCTTTCTTATTAAGGAATCGCCTTTGTGTGCATTCAATTACAGCTTGCCCATTGAACTGAAAGCCACAAGTCAGTGAAATTTGGGCAGGGCTTCTGTCAGAACTAACTGACCTAGATCTTGAGAAAGAAAACAGATAGCGGTGAAAATACCTGATTGTGAGGAATGTAGAGACTAAGGGAACCTGAACTTTAGAACTGGGTGGAGTTGTGCTGCAGAAAGAGAAAAGTTAGGGTTCTGGAAAGATTAGAGATTTGGTTTTAGGCGTTCGGGGGAGAGATGAAATGTAATGGTGAACATCAAATGGAAAGGGAACACTTGGGAAAGAAAGGAGTTCAAGTTAGGTAGCGAGTGGACTAAAAATCAAAGACACCAGAACAGGATTTGCTAGCCTGGTGCAGGGATGGGTGCAGGATTAGCTAAAGTGGAGTCAGGAGTGACAGAGCCAGTTTGGCAGGGGAAATGCAAATGGAGTTTTGGCAAAAGAAAGTGAAGGCGTGGGAGTGGATAATTCCCCCAAGGTTATGAGGACAAATTAAATCCAGAGCAGTGATGGATTGATGAAATCAAAATAAACATTTGCTAGTAAAGAAAACAATCTTAACTCTACATCATTCTCCAAGATCCATAAAACAAGCAGTGATTTTTGAAAAAAATGTATAAGGTCATACTTTTCAGCTCCTTTGTTTCAGAACCACTAATCAGCATCTTGTATCTGTCTGGTAGTTTCTACCATTCTATGTGAACTCTGTGGATAGAAATACTTTTTTCCCCGAATTCCATTGAGTTCACAAATCCTAAGGTCCACTACAAGCTTCAGCTAACCAGCTCTTACTAGAATAGGAACAGAGTTAAGAAATCTAAAATTCTAGTGATTAGGGCCATGGAGACAACACTCCTAACTTAAGAAAGATCAATTTCTTTCCTATTTTCCAGGAATCTGCATGGATGGAACTGGACAGCATTATGCTAAGTGAAATAAGCCAGGGAATGAAAGGCAAATACCATATGATCAGCCTAAGATTTGTGTAGTGCTGTTTAAGTTTGTAGGAATATTTGGCAGGGAAAGACTCAGTGTGTTTCCTGAAGACTCATAATAAAAAGAAGTAATGGAGGTATGGAGAAGTTTGTGATTACTTGCAAGTGACAGAAACAAAACATTTTAAGTTAGGAACAAATGTTTCGAAAATTGATTGCAGTCTTTAGACTAGTACTTTTAAGCTTGGGGCATTTTCTTGGGAACATGTGAGTATTCTAGCTACAGAAGGTCCAGTAATAATATTGCATTTTCTATTTTAAAATTAGCAGGCACAATTATACAATTCACCTCTGGAAAACCAACCGGTGGAGAGTGTATTTGTCCCCAAGCCAGCAGGCATGAGGGAGGGAAGCAGCGTGCCTCCGTGGGATGCTTCCGTGCTGGAGAGCGAGTTTTTCCGAGGTAAGTTTATGCATTAAATTGCCTTTGCAACTCCTAGTACTAAAGCAAATAACAGTTATAGTTTGTATGGAAATGTTCAAAACATATCAAACTCTGTTCTTTATTTTTGAAGTCCTCTTGTTTATCTTATTTAAAGAGGATGCTGTTATATACTATTAACACAAATATTAAAGAATCTTATATTTGAATATAATCTAAACAAATATTCTCAGACCAAGGCTGATAAATCTATGGAATGGTAACAATGGTTAATATTAATCTCAGGTGAAAAGGAAATGCACCTTTAGAGAATATATCTATAAAGTCTACTGCTCTTAATAAACTTTTATTGTACTGACTACCTAAATGCACATGACGAAATCTAATTGTTGCTAAACAATTAACCTTGTGCAATAGATGACAGTAAAGGGATAGATTCCCAGAGCATGACATGCAGTGAATGTTATTATTGTATTTCTTTCCTGTATGCCCTGTTATAGCCATGTATTGTTTTTGTAGTCAGCAAAAGACTTTATTTCAGGAAAGAAAAGCTATGAACAGCTTGAAAGGGAGAACAAAAATCAAAGAGATTTTATTATAATTAGTTTTAAAGGCAGATATTATTACTCATTACACAGGTTTTTTTTTTGTTTTTTTGTTTGTTTTTATCTTTGCTCCACCTTATAGTTGGCATTGCTTGAGTATTTTATTTGTGGATATGTGGGATAAATTATTTCAGAGATGAGATTTTTTTGTTGTTGTTAAAGCATTAACAGGATGATTTCCTGGAGAATTCCTTACTTACACATCCTTAATGATCAAGATTAGTTCGTCTGCTGGCTCTTCAAACTTAATAGCACCAACTTACAAATAATATGGGGATAATATAGGGACCATCCAGAACAGATGCAAAGCCCCTTCAGCACCTGCCCTGACATAATCGACATGTCGCAAGTGCAGCTCACTTACGTTCATTTAGGGCTGATATGCCTTACTTTCCCTTTCATTGAAGAGTTGAAATAAAAAAATTTGATGATAAATAATTTTAAATAGCCTAGAAAAGTACACCATTTTATGTAACTCAGTATGACAGATTTCTGTAAACCAAGAACTTCTTCAGCAATTTAAATAATCCCATAATTTATTTCTCATGTCAGATTTGATTTGGTTTAATGACATTTATTCAATAAATACAAATTCTGCTTATATTCATTGTAACGTGAATATGGTAAAACTGTATCTACTACAATGTGGGCTTTAGGGAATCTTAAAACCTTAAAAGGCTATGATTCTATTTAAATTCCAACAGGCTTTTATTGAGGAAAAGATGTCAAATTTGATTAAATAAACATAATTCAAAGAAATACCAAACAACTTAAAATGTCCTGTGACTTGCCTGAGCCCACAGAGACAGTGGACCTAGTAAGCATGTGCCCTGGGCCTTGGGTTGGCCTAGGTCTTTGGTATTCTAAGGTCACTGGGCCCTAACTTGGATGCCGTTCTCTGACCTTGCTACCAAGAGAAAAGTAAACATTGTTTGACCATGGCAATTTCACAGCCTTGGAACATTGTGAGCTCATAGTGAAATTATCTTCATAATTCATTTCTTTTAAAGTGAAAAGCGACCTTCTGCGGCACAGAGGTGGTGTGGCACAGTGGTTGTGTGCGTGGCCCCAGCGGGCAGGCCGCCTGGATCCACTTACTGGCTGTGTGACCTCAGCCACTCACTGCATCTCTTTGTGCCTCAGTGTCCTCATTTTTAAAACGAGACTGGTAATAACACCAATCTTACAAAGTTATGTGAGGGTTTAATGAGTTAATAAATTAAGTGCTTAGAATTGTGCCCGACACACAGAAAGTGCTGTATTAAAGGAGTGTTATTGGATCTTTTTACAGGAAAAACAATCTACCCTTAGCATATCATTTAACAATATTATGTAGAACTTTAAATTTTGTGTATTGCTCAAGTCCATCGAAATCGAAGTAAGTGTGTTTATAAATTAGGTGCTAAACTATTGGTGGTAATGCTGTTTTTTTGACAGTAGAACTGAGAAATCACATGTTGTTTACGGACTTTCATTTCTATCATAATCTTCTGACATATTTGGAAATATTTTAACTACCTAGTGATACAAAAGACATACTAAGAGGAACCACGAAATCTTAAAATCTTAAAATCTGTTGTTTGTAAAAAGCAAAAAAAAAAAAGTAGTTTTTTTGTCCTTTATGTCCTGTAAGGCATTATGGAAGATTAACTTCGAAAAAGTATGATTTGAAAAGCATGAAAAAGAAACTTCATTACAGCTTTGTAAAAGTCATACTATATTAAAAATATAATCAAAACTAATGTCACCACATCTGTGATGATATGATAAATATAATATTCATAAATGATTATGTTTCTTGAAGAGGAGCCTCACCAACTGAAATTATTATTAGACTATAAAATGTTTTACATAAAAAGTCACTCATATTCCCCTTTCAGTTCTAGATGACTTGGATAGCGCACTGGCTCGGGAGCAGTCCCCAGGCTCAGTGAATACACGATCACCTCTCAACTATGGATCAAGAACGCAGTTCAGCCATTTTCACTCCCGTGGGAACAGACATGGTAACACCACAGGAAGACACAAAAATTACTATAATGAAACTTCTAATATGTCTATCTATGACATCCTAAGGCCAGGAGCCCCTAGAGAAGGTTTTAAAACCTTTTCTTCTAGAATAAGAACAATTTATGATATGTATAGGACAAGGGAGCCCAGAGTCTTAAAAGAAGATCATGTGCAAAAGAATACTTTTGGTAGTAGTTCCCTGTGTTTTGACAGCAGGCGATTAGCCTCGCCAGCTACAGGGCACTTCACAGCAAGAAGCATACATTTTCCAGCCACAACTCAGAACAAGAATGGATTTATGCCACCAAGCCACCAGCAGAGCCCTAAGAGAACTCCTTTATCATCCATCATATGGAATAGATCAGATTCTTCTGGAGATAGGCCAACCCAGGAAGAGTTCCTGAGGGCACCTTCGCCGATGGAAGTTGACCCTGCTGACCAGGTGTATCCCAGGTATTTTCAGGAGAATAGGACCTATGAATTTTATCATTCACAGAGTGCTTACCAAAGTGTCAGTTTAAATTCCCCCATGGATAGTGCAGTGAGTCCTGACACATTTGAAAACTCAGAGAATATGCCATTCTACCACCAAGACAACCCATTTGCTAGGTCTTTCTTTAGCAATACCTTTGGACGAAGCAGGGAACAGAGATTTGGGCGTAGTTCTTTCTGGGGCCAACAGGAAGAACATTCTTCCTGGTCTGACTTTCATCAAAGCAGGAAACCATTCACTTCTTCTGACAGAGACTTTGAAATGATTTCCACTGAAGCAAATAGTGCATCACCTAGTCATGGCTGTAATGTTTCTTCTCAATACTGGGGATCATTTTCCCCTAATTACAGAACTACTATTCCTAGAGACCAAAAAGAGACACATCCCTTGCAGTTTGATTCTCAGACATCCACAGTGGAGAGCATGGAGGTGTCACAAGGTAATGGGAACCTGATGACTCATTTTGGCACACCAAATATTTGTTCCACAATTGGTTCAAGCTATCACATCAGATCTGGTGGGTTAGAATGTCAACGGGACAATTCTCCTAAAGAAGTACCTATAAACCAAGATCCTTACTCATTTGGAACTGGTCAGACTCTAGCATCCTCATTCAAAACTTCCTTCCCTCAGATTCCCTATGACAAAAGGAATCGTCAGGGTCCAAACTTTCAGAATCCCACAGTCACTTTGCAGAAAATTAAACCTGCCTCTCTTCCAATAAGAAGCTACACAGAAGCCACTGTGACCAAAAGCAATTCAGTCAATTCTCCACCTCTTACTCAAAGCCAACCCAGTATCTTGCTCACAGAAGTGAATAATGAGAAAGACTTGAGCGAATCTATTTTGGAAAAAGACAAACAACTAAATAAGATGAACCAGACAAACTCAACAAGTGAAATGCCCCAACCTGTTTCAGAGATGGTAATCTCTAACCCTTTAGCTGGTTTTCAAAGTTCCCTCTCCCAAGACTCAGGCAAAACCAACAGATTTGTTTCTAATGCATCTACCACCATAATTTCAAAAAGGTCTCCCAAAGTCATTTCCAGGAAAGATAGCTCCAAAATTCATATATCACAAAGAGATAAAGCCAATGAACTAAAAGAAGATATGGGTTATACTGAAAAACAAAAATTTGGCCCAGCAACTTCTTTTCCTTTTATTCAGGAAAGCAGAACACCATCATCTTTTCCCAGCCCAAATCAAAGTGGTCATCAGGAATTAAGAGTAAGTAATGAATACAAGTCAAGCATTATTGAAAGTAACTCCCAGAACTCTGAACCTACTGGTAATCAAAATGCACAATCTCCAGAAAAGTCTGCTAATTTAGACACCAAGGAAGAACAATGTACCAAAACTCATTCTACCAAGCGTAGCAAGTCAACTGCTGGCCACAGTATCCCATGTGACTCTGTAGGTCTGTCATCAGGTACACTACCAGATTCTTCACCATCGAATGATTTTTTCCTTGGTGCTCTGGTGGTTCCTTCTGCTACAGTGTTCTCCAGGAAAAGTCTTTCAGACCAAGATCCATCTCTGGGAGAAAGAGAAAAAGAAGACAATAATAGCCAGTATCAAAATAATCAGTTTACCTTGAGCCCCTCAAAAACTGAAAAGAGTGATGATGGTTGTGTATGTATAAATAATGAACTGGTTGATGTCAAATGCCATTTACATACTCCTTTGAGGGCTGAAAAGGGAAAAGCAAAAATAAGAGGGCGTATATCCTATATTGAAAAGCTGAGCAAAACAGAAAGTAAATCAACACCCACAAGTGGCAGCAGTAGTCTCGTTGAGGTAGATCAAAGTGATTCCAAGGCTCCTGAGCTTCACACAATTCATTGTACCTTACCAAGAAAATCAGCCAGTTTTCTCACTAATAGCAGGAAGTCAGAAAGTAAGATAACGGCTCTTTCATTTAGGCACGTGCCACTTCCGCTCCAACTTGAAAATAATTTGGAAGATCCAATAGGGAAAGACACATCAAATAAATTTAATCCCAGTTCTTCTGAGTCAGAAAGCAGATGTTCCAAAGTAGTTTCAGACGCAGCCTCAGTAGCACCTGAAGCAACAGAGAATATGACAACTATGACAAACATCGGATCTACTTCCATTAGAAAAGGACCATTCCCATTCCTCACCAAGAGGGCTGTGTCATGGCCTTCGGAGGTACCACATGCCTCATTTGGAAGAAATGAAAGAGAAGAATGCTTGGTCTCAAACATGGATGCTTCCGCTAGAACACTAAGACCTTGGGAGAAAACTATTAACCCTCTGGAAAGTGACTCATCTGTTAGGGATTGTTCTTTAACCAAAAAATACCACCGAAAGGAGCCCTTTCAAGAATGCACTGAAAAGAATGGTAAAAATGCTGCCTCCAAGACATTCTCCCTCTCAAATGAAGACCCTTTACCTTTTTCTTCAGATATGTCAGGGGAAAAAAGTGGGAAAACATTACATAAATTTAAGACTACTAGTATGTTTTCTGTTTTTGGTGATGAAGATAATGTAAAGTGTCTTGAGGTAGTTTCAATATATTACACTCTACCAAGGAAACACGGCAAAAAACTATGTGACCTTCTTCAAAAGCATACTCAAAATACTGATGCACTTCCAGAATCAACTAAAGGGACTGTAGCATTTTCCAATGCTTTAGAAAAAGAGAAACTAAATTATTCCACACAAGAACAGTCAGGAACACCTTCATCTGCACATCTGAAGATGCTGAAGAACAGCAGTTGCCGTTCTCCCAACACTGAAGAGGCGACTGTTTTACAGTTATCAAGTACTAGCCCCTCGGAACCTACACTACCGGAGAGGGCTTCTGTCAGGGCAGATGTTTCTCTTCATAAAGGAGAATCTAAAACTAGAGAGATTTCCCCAGGTAACGTAGCTAAAACACCTCTAGGTGATTTACAAAACAGGAAAAAAAGAGGGGAAAAGTTGCAAAGTAAAACACTGCATACTTCATTAATTCTTCAGGAAAAAAAAGTCACAGAAGAGAAATCTGAAAATTGTCAGCACTCCATTAAATCACCTGACAGTGGCCCTAATCCTCCAGCCCATGTAGACGGGATTGCTGAACATCACCAAACCAGAAGTTTTGGGGAGTGTGCAGGTGGTGGTACAGCCACCACAGCTATTGGAAGTGCAGAGTGTCTTCAGAAAGCTATCACGGGCACAGCTGAAGATGATAGCACCAATGGATTGCAGCCTAGGAAAGTCAGAGGAGCAGATTTCCAAAAAAAGACTCATAACGCACTTTCTAACTCAGAAAGCCAAGTCTTTGCTCTTACTCCAGCTTTGCCTACACTACCTCTGGATGAGGAGACTTGCTCAGGTGAACAAGATTTCGATGGTTTGCAGTCTAAACCCAGAGAACTACCTCAAAGAAGTCAGGGGGTAAATCTGACAAAGAAGGGCAAGACTAAAGATGAAATGCAGAGGTTGGCATGGGATCAACCCTTACTTCCTGAAGGAAGTAATAAAAATAAACCGAGCTTGGATGACCTAGAAAAAGGGAAAAACAGATCCTCAGCTAAACGCAGATTGGCAGCCATGTCCAAAGCAGGCAGAAAAATTCCTGCTAAAGATTTAAGCCCCAGAAGACATGTAGCTACTATTTTCCCCCAAAGTGGGAACAGTTCTGGCTTCAGTGGTTTATCTTTTGGCACACCAGAGTGCAACCCACTGTCCTCTGAGCCTACTCCAAAGTCCACAGAATCCACTGACGAAAGCAGGTTGAATAATGATGGAATGGATGTGAAGAAATCTGAGAACCTTCTCCAGGTTACAGTAAAATCCAACGGAGAAGCTGCTACGCACTTAAGCAGTCAGAAGTCTAACAGCTTTTCACAACCACATCAGAATGAGTTTAAAAATAGCTCAGAATCACCACCCAAGTATGAGAATTCTAAAGAAGTAACAGCTCAGATTTTGGGAAGAGAGTCAGGTACCCAGAGCCAACCCACATTCACCAGCCTCAGGGAGGCCGACTTCTCTGACCATCAGAGGAGGCTGAACCCTCATCTTCCAGTGGAGCCTACAGAGAAATCTGCAACAAGCACCCCACTGGCCCGTTGTCAGCAACAACAAAGGAGTGCTGCTTCTCTGGAGCGGGAACCTGAGCGACACTCCTACCGTTCAAAGAGTTTAAAAAGCATCAACATGCATGGTGATCTGCTACGCAAAAGTCATCCTCCAAAAACCAGGGAGCGCCATTTTTCTGAAAGCAATTCTATTGACAATGCCCTGAGCCACCTGAGCCTTGGGGATGAATTCTCTAACAACAATGGATACAGTCGAAAATTCAAATCTTCTTCTGAACTGCCCTCTTATGATGAAAATGAAAATTGGGCTTTGTATAGCAACAGGATGAAAATGGGTCCCAAGTCTGCAACATCTATATCCAGACCTATTGACTATGGGATATTTGGGAAAGAACAACAGTTGGCTTTCTTGGAGAATGTAAAGAGGTCACTCACACAAGGAAGGTTATGGAAACCAAGTTTTCTGAAGAACCCTGGCTTCCTGAAAGATGATGTAATTCACCCTCCTAACCCAGCAGAGTCATCGAGCCCAGGTTCTCCTAGCAATCAGGTGCCAGAGGGTGGCTTATCTCCACAGGTACCACTTAACATCTATGAAGAGGATCCAGTGGACTCGGACTGTGACACAGACACAACCACAGATGATGAGTACTACCTGGATGAACGTGACAAAGAGTCGGAACTGTGAGGCCTCTTCAATGAAATGCATAATCTTTTCTCCAAAAGCTTGTAATGGAAAGAAAATGTAAATGTGTGTGTCCATGGGAAGGACAGATTAAAAAAATATATCTATTTCTAAGGCAACCTGAATTCTTCCCCCCTCCATAGCCTATGTGTGCACGCACACACTTCCTGAGTTCCAGAGCAATACCTTCTTGTTTGGGGGGATTCTCTGCTATTTTCTGACTATATATCCTTGGCTTTCCTTCCCATACCCAAGTGAGTCTCTAATTCACTGTTCAATTTTGGCTTTCTGCTTTACTTCCCCCTGACTTTTTTTTTACACCTTTCATGTGATTTGCAACCCCAATATCCCAGACACATGTACAAAACCTGTTACTCGGTACAACTGAAAAACTCTGTACTGCGTCCTCTGGTCCACACCCCATACTCATGGCATTAAAATATAGAGATGATGACAATGGAGTAAATATTATCATCCTGTTTGACTCATCAGCATTTAGGAGGTCTAGGGTTTGGTCATTCTTTTTTTTTTTTTCCAAACAAAGATAAAGGAATTTTCATAAGCACATCCTGTTATATCCACAGTGGAGCCCGAGAGGCACCTGTCTGAAGTGCTTGTTTAGATAATAGAGGAGGAGCAGAATTCCTCATAAGCCGAGCTGCACTTGTACTCCTGGGAATTCCTTTGAAATTGTTTGTAGGAATTGGCTGATGTTTGTAGGAATTGGCTGAATTGTTAAGAGCTGAATTTTAATCAAGTCAAGGACTGGGGCCAGGCGACCTGGGGGTGCAGAAGGTGGGTTGGCCACAAAATTTCTGCCTAGGAAAGAAAAATAGCTGAGGGGTGGAGATAAATGGACACACCTTCATGAGACTAAGGTCCTTACAGCAGCTCCCTAAGAAACTGGTTTTCCCATATCTCCAGACTACGTTTTTGTATTTTCTTCATTGCAAAATAGGACACTTTTTTCCATCTGTGGCATTTTAGTCATAAGTATCAAATGGTAGCCTTGGGCAGCTCCCTAGACTGCTGCCGAGTCAGACCTGACATACTGACATTCACAGGCTTCTTTGTGGGATCATTTACCACCACCCTGGGAAATTAGAAAGCAGAGCTTCTAAGGGCTTGTCACTGTGATTCAAGAATTTGTCTAGACTAAATAACGTCCCATACACCCTGAGAACTTGACTTTCCTAACTCTTTAGTTGCCATGCAGAACAACTGGGGATTTCTCTCTTCCTAATCAGAGTAAAGACAATTCACGAAAACTACAGAGAGCATGACATCCTGGATCTCAGTGCTGTGAAGGTCAACACGAGTGGATTTCATCTTGTTTGGTTTTTATTTGCTTCCTGACCTAATTTAATTTTCCGTTTTTCTCACCTGTCTGCTTCATCCATATGAATTAAGGATAATGACAGGTGTTGGTGACGTGTATGGAGATCTGGAACAGATAACATTCAGGAAAGTGCTATGTTACCTTCTAAATCGTTGCCTTGTGTAGAAGAATGCCAGGGCAGGTTTACCTTGTTCCCATGCAGCTCAAAACTAATGAACATGTGGTCACTAACATGAAAGCTAATCCCTAAATCTGAAAACTGTTTTTAAACTTCCGGTTCTGAGAAATCTTGATCTTAAAGAGACTGATAATAGAATTCTAAATTAACTCTTCTGAGTTTTTCAATTTAAATTTATCTGGTAAAAAAATAACTTTTTTTTCTTTTTTGTATGTTTGTAAATTCTACCTTTTCCTTTTATTATTTATCTGATTATTTAAGTAAAATTTTTATAAGCCATCACCTATATTTTCTACATAATTTAAAGATATTCAGTTAATATTTTAATAATAAAATTTCTTGACTGTTTTTAATGATCAGCTTATGGGTCCTAGTTCAGTGAATCCCCGAGTGTGCATGTGTGCGACAAAAGGTGAAACGAAGATAGCTTATTTGTCGCTGAGTGTAGGCGGTATCAACGTTGTAACTGAACATTCCTCACATAGGTAAGCTAAGGCGAAGATAAGCTACTTTGGGGCCCTGAGTTTTTGCACTAGAATCTGCTATATGTGAATTCAAACGTAATTGATGGTCGTCACTCACTTGCACTGTTTGTAATGTTTTGCTTGTTGTCTGGCTTAAGAATCAAGAAAACAGAAAATTCTTTAAAATAGCACCCTCTATAGTTTTATACTTGTATAAAACACTTCGTTAAAGAAGTATAGCAAATTTCTATGTATTTTAACATACAAACTGCTGCTTTTTAATATTCATTTTTGGTATAGCTATAGTAATTTCTAATAGTAATTTTTATATTTATAACTTGTTTTCTAAAAGATGTAATCATTACAATAAATATTCACATAAATGGAATAAACCAGGATATAAATTATTAATTTGTTTAAATCATGGACTTCTGTAACCATAAATTTTTACATGTTACGTCCATTTAAGATAGGGCTTAATGAGATTATTTTGATTTTTAGAGACATTCCCCTAAATAATTTACTCCCTTACATTGTAAATACATTGATGTCAATAAAACTCCAGTTGCTACTAACAAAGCTTTGGTTGATGATAAGCTAATAAAAGCTACTTTGTGTAGGAGGTAACTTCGTGCCTGTACTGGAGGTGATGAAACAAAGTCCACTTGGATTAGGGTGAAGATGGAAATCAAATTGGAAAATCCACACCTCCATAAAAGTAATATACTCCACTGAATGCCAGAGGGTTAAAGAGGCCTTATTGCTAAGAGTTTATTGTTAGTAATAGTAATCATGCTTCAGAATATCCCATTTAAATGTACAGAGTATATATATATAAATATTTTATTTTCAAAGCAAGTTTGTGATGTATCACCACTTAGGGGCTCTTTGTGATGGGCACTTCTGTGTTCTGAAACAAACAAGCCTTCAGCACTTTTGTTAAAATGTTGTCAAATAATCCTTTTATATATTTGTTCTCAAACATGTTATCTAGGCATGAAATGTGTTATAAGACAATGCGCAAATTTAAAACAATGCCTGTGTTGAATAAATGATTTAAGTAAAGGCACTGCTTGACTTAGTTTTTATTCCTATCCTCAAATGATGACTTTTAATTGTGGAAGATTCAGGAAAACTACAAAGAGGAGAGGCAGAGTACGAAAGCTTTGAAACAAATCTTTTTGGTGGCTATTGAATGAGATCAGCCATATAAGTGGTTTTAAAACACAGTGACCTCTCTCATTTTCTATTTGTGCCCCAAAGCAGCCAACCAACAAATGGAGATCTTTGTAGCTGGTTGCCTAATGAGGAGGGGTGCATCAAGTCTGGCATTTCTCTGAGAGCTCCCGCATTTACAGAGGAAGAGGGAGCTACACGGAGTTGGGTCATCTACTGCCCAGTAGCACTGATGGAAGATAAGGAGGCCTTTCCAACTGGAATATAAGACATGCAGCATTAATTCCTGCTAAACAAATTAATAGATTTATCTTTTCTAAGACAGCAACTCAAAACTTTTTCTCTACCTAGGACAAGAGAATGTCATCAACATGAATATAGGTAGTACTTTATTCAAAATATTTTTGCTGTCCTTTGTTAAAATTTAAAAGACATTGCGTCAGCTAGGATTTTTAGTCATGAACAATATAATCCTCCCTAGGTGGTTCAAGTGAAAAAGGGCATGTTAAAGGGTACGTGCTTTGCTGACAACCACATTCGTAGGGCTGAGGAAACAGACAGTAAGCCGAAATTTCAGGACCAATTCCTAAAACCATGCCACGGAATTGGATTTCCATGGGAGCTGCTATCTCTGTGATGACCAGGCAGATGCGGAATCAGGAAGCTGAGTGAGCCAACGCAATGGAACACCATATTCATTTTTCCCAGAAATCAATAAAAATAAAAGCAATAGCATATATAAACTTACACATAAAAATGTCTGCATCCAAAACTGGAAACAAAGTGAATACCTAATAAAAAATGATGGAGTGAATATATTACGGAACATACACATGTAATATGAAATCATTAAGAATAAATTAAAACTATATAAATGGACTTGGAAGAATTTACATGAGTATTGTTGAGAGAAAAAAAAGCAAAATCTCACTTTTGTAAATATTAACCAAAAACCCTGCATTTGCATGTGTACATATGGAGAGATACATGCTAGGCTATTCATGTCAGTTGCTTTGTGGCAGGGGGTGGGGGTGGGTGGAGGTGGGGGCTGTTGGAGGGTATGTTCAAGAGCAGCAGGAAACAGGAGGGGTAGCAAGATGATCTCAGAAAAAACTGTAAATACACCCATATGTATATATACGCGTGTGTGTGATTATGTTATGCACTTATAATGTATCAGTGAGTATACAGATAAAAAAATAAAGATGATCTTTTAAAAGGTCTACTATAGGGGGAATATTTAGTGTTATTTTCTTTTTAAAAAAACTAAAATTTGTTTTTGATTTTGTGAAACATTGTTTTTTTTCAGTTTTATTAAGATATGATTGACATAAAACACTATCAGTTAAGGTGTACAGCATAATAACATGACTTACATATGTTGCAAAATGGTTACCTCAATAAATTTAGTTAGCATCCATCATTTCACAGTTACAAAAAAAGAAGAAAATGTTTTCCCTTGTGATGAAAACTTTTAGGAAACATGTGTTAATGAAATACTAGCATTAATTTTCCCTCTAAGCATCCTTCCCCAACCATCCTTTCGAGATTACGTTGTCATTACAGTCTGGAGTAACCTCCCAGTACTTCGAGAGATGTTGTTGGGTGTGTGTAGTGGATACTGATTTAATTATCAACCCAGGAGATGCTTTTTTCTTTTCTCTGGAAACTCCATTCCCTGACTGGCGCCCCTCCCCCAACACCGCCACCACACGATCACTGCAGAAGCATCAAGGTTCTTCCATGGCCTTAAGAGTCTTGAGTACAGCTGACTGGTTCAAGGATGAATGCCTGACGAATGAGCAGGTGGGTTTCAGGAGGGAATACCCCTATACTATGAGATTCTGAAGGCGAGTTACTACTTAAACCAATTGCCTCACAATCTAAAATTCACCCTGGGAACTGTAATAAGAGGACGTTTATATCCCCAGTACTTGCAGAATGCATGACAAATATGGTGCTGAATAAACATTATTGAAATTAATTAGATATTTATGCATTTTATGGGATCTAAGCTCACCTAAGTCCATGTAAGATTTTTTATTAATTAATGACATTGAAAATGAGACAGTTCTCTAATATCAAAAGAGGAATTAATCATGATGCTACATGGATATCCCTGAAACCAAGGGCAGAGATGCCACTATGAACTGTACCAAGCCTGTATAGTGCATTATATAGAAAACTCCATTTCATCTACAAAGCAATAAATGATAAAGTTTACATTGCTCTGTTTAAGAGAACAGTCAGTTACAAATTGCAATCACTTAACTTTGGTTTTTAACTCTCAAAGAGAAGATTCTGTTTAGTTCAGCATGAGACAGTTTCCAAATTTGGGCCAGGCAACTGTGGCCGTGGGTTAAGGTGATGTTTTACAAAGCCTCGTTGTTAACTGTGGGCTGTGAAGGGAAGAAAAAGGGGGAAGCAGTTACTAGAAAGGCTTAGAAATGTTATGAACCTAGTGAACAGTTAATAGCTGTGAAGTTTACATATCTTTACCGTGAGGATTCCAGGGGTCAGTGCAAGTCATAAAAGTATATTGGATGTAGACATTCCAGAGTCACACACAGGCCATAGTCCTGTGTGTCTGAGATTGGAACTCAGTATAGAGATGAATGTGAAAGGGAACAGAAACTTTTGAAGTGGGTCATTTACTTCGTTTTGTGTGTGACTTTTCTGTTCTGGAAAGACCTTCTTCCCCTCTTCCTGCAGCAGATTCCTATTTGACTATCAGGTTTGAGTACAGACGTCATGTCTTTCAGAAAGACTCTCTAAATTCTGCCAAGATTAGGTTAATTGGCCTCCATATGACGTACTTATGTTGGGACAGGCAGTTTGCCATGGGCCCTGAACATCCCTGAAGTTTTTGTGGGTATGCCAAGAATGTAAGTCCCTGACCACTCTTTACCCCTGCCATTTCTCTTGTGTCTGCAGCAAGCAACCTGGAAGGATGAGATAAGCTCTCCTCACCAACACAGGGCAGTAATTCACTTTACTCTAAAAGCAGTAGTCCCCTAATTTCCATGTGCTTCTCTTGCAGTGCAGGCATCCATGACAGTCCTTTTGCATGGTTCTCACTGGATCTAGGGGGTATATTAGTTTGCTAGGGCCACCATAACAAAATGCTATAGACTGGGTGGCTGAAACAACAGAATTGATTTTCTCATAATTCTGGAGGCTGGAAGACCAAAATCAAGTCATGTACAGGACTGGCTCCTTCTGAGGCATCTCTCCTTGGATTGCAGATAGCTGCCTTCTCACTGCATGCTCACATGTCTTTCTTCTGTGCTCAAACTATCCCAGTGTCTCTGTGTGTGCCCAACTTTCCTATTCTTACTAGGACACCAATTCGATTGGATTAGGGCCTGCCCCAATGGCTTTTTTTAAACTTAATCATCTCTTTAGAGCCCTGTCTTCAAATACAGTCAAATTCTGAGGTCTGGGGTTAGTGCTTCAACATACAAGTTATAGAGGAACACATTTCAACCCATGACGGGATCACGGGATCCAACACAAACCGACGTGCAGCCCTGGGAACTGCTCGTGCAGAGACTAACAAAGCTCCCAGTCTCTGACCCAGGAGTCGGCGTCTTCTGACAGCATCCGTGAAACAGCAAACACTAACTTGTTAGCTTGTAAGTAGGATAAAATCCCAGACCCCACACAATTCCTGACACCCATATTTTAGCACCTACTACTATGTAGACTGCCTCTCTTTCTTGTCCACTAAACCACAGGAGACACTATACTTTAATGTCAAAGTATACACTATAGTGTATATACTATACACTATAGTATACACTATAGTAGACACTATAATGTCAAAGTATAATGTCTAAAACATAGTAAACATTGAATTAATGTTAAGTAAATCAAATTTGATTTTTGATAAAGAATCTGGTCAGGCATTTGTTGATCTAAAGAGATACGCTTTATAAGATACGGATTAAGATGAGAAAGAAAACAGGTTGGGACAGATTCAGTATTGCTTAAGGAGTGTTCACATACAATTATGTCTTCTTTGATGTGTTTTCAAAACAACTGGGTGTTGCCACAACTGTTATAAAATTTATTAGGACATATTTTATTATCCAGTACCAGCTAACCCTCAGATTATTTCTCTGGAAACTTTTTAAAGTTTGCCTTTAGAAGAATGTGAACAAAGTGTTCCAAATAATTTTTTTAACGTGATAGCTAGAGCTGAGCAAAGCTTTCAACATGCAGGCACCCCTACAAAATAAAATTTAGCAATGAAATTAATACCAAGTAATGCCACACTTTAGCCTGCAGTTTTCCTGATTTACTATGAGTTCCTGAAAATCTTTCCAAAGTATGAAGAACACTGTGAACAACCAGTGAAACTCCTGTCTAAAGGCATTTCCCTAAACTATATTAAAGTTCTTCCGTGCTGGGTTCTTTCATCCCAAGGAAGTCACTACCGAGTTTGCCTCTTTTAAAGTACAGTATAGGAAATGGAGTAGTAGCCAAGGAACTTAAACGCACGACCCGTGAACAAGAACAATGAATGGTGCGGGGATTGCCTAAGGGAGTGGGGGTTGCTGGGTAGAGGGCGGCAAAGGGGAAAAAATTGGGACAACTTTAATAGCATAATCAATAAAATATAATTTAAAATAAAAATAAATTTAAAAAAGAAAAAACTGTTTCTTATAAGCAGTTGACAAATTCAAGCAACCCGAGGTGAAGGCCAGGCCTGCCAAGGCCTTGGCGATCAGCGGTGCGGGTCTCACCCTTGGTTTCTCTTTGCTAGACCTACGATTCCCGTTCTCAATGGGGTCCATGAGGTTGAGGAAGGAGTGGACCGGGAGGTCGCCGACCCCCAGGCAGAGCGCCAGGCCAATTACTACCCTGAACCAGGGCTTAGCTACCTCGCGAGGGGGGCGGGTCGACGGACCGCGGAGCTCAGACCCGCCCCGGGTGTGCCCCCGCCCCCTCCCGCGGCGCTGCCCACCCCTTCTGGCCCCCGCGGAGCTGTACCGCAGCGGCCCGGGACCATGGGCCGCCTCCCTCGGGCCCTGCTGCTGTTGCTGCCGCACGCCCTGCTTGTGGCCCTTGGGGCCCCCGAAGCGCAAGTTAGTGCTCCGCAGAGCCTGGCTTGGGGCCCCGGGCTACAGGCCGGCGTCGTTCTGCCGGTCCGCTATTTCTACGTGCAGGCTGTCAACTCGGAAGGCCAAAACCTCACTCGCTCGCCCCCAGGTAGCGTTCAGCCGCGGGCCTCCCTTGTCCCGCTGCCCGCTCCCGTGCCCCTGCCGCGCGCCCCCGGGGGACCGCGCATTCCGGGAAGCCGCTGGCCGCCTGCGTGGTGCCCCTCCCCTGGCGTGTTGTGTCGCCCTTCCTCGGTTCGGTCACCTCCTCTTCCCTTCTTCTTCCCGACACAAAGGGCTGGGACTACTCGCAACAAAATGCACGATTGTATGAATGAATGTTTGAATGAACTGCGAGGGCCCTTCCTCAGGTGACTTGCACGGGCTGGTTCCCAACGCTTGGCACCCAAAGTGTTAATGAACGCAATGAGTCACGTGGCAGACGGTCTCTCCACCTCTGACTCTGAACCATTCCAGCAGTCAGGGAGTGCCTTCACGTACTGAGTCTTCAAGAACAAGAATCCTGTTGGGTTACATTGCTGGGGCCTGCTGGGTTTGAAACAGCTAACTCCTACACAAAGGAAATGTCAGCGCCGTAGGCCGAAGGGAAGCAGTTTTTGCACGCTGGAATTTTCAAGTTTTGAGCTCTTGAAAGCAGATTGAAGGAATTAGTGAAACTCAGTAGAATGTCCAGAATCCCTCTGCCCAGTTGTCTTCCCACGTTCTTTTTCATATCTTACCTTTGCAACTTCTTAAAACTTGTCCTCCTGGTTTCAAATTGTTGCCAGTCAAGATTTGCTAATTTATGTCCAATTTATGTCCAGCCAGCTGGCACGCTGTTTTAGCAACAAAGAATCTATCAGAAGTACCCAGTGCCTCCTCTTCCACTGCTAAATAAAAAACTATGACTACTTATTTTAGTTTTAGAAAGACCTTCCAGGGCCCTAAGAATCAGAAAAAAAGATTCTTAAACCCAGATTGAAAGTCTTTCACTATGGGGTGTACTTTCTTCTTTATAGTTTATTTTCTAAAAGTAGTTTTATTTTTTAATATATTTTATTGATTATGCTATTACAGTTGTTCATTTTCGCCCCTTTATTCCGCTCTGCCCTGCACACCCTCTCCTACCCACATTCCCTGCCCCTTAGTTCATGTCCATGGGTCATACATACAAGTTCTTTGGCTTCTACATGTCCTATACTATTCTTAACCTCCCCCTATTTTTACCTACCATTTATGCTACTTATTCCCTGTACTGTTTCCCCCATGCCCTTCTTCCCTTCCCCACTGATAACTCTCCATGTGATCTCCATTTCTGTGATTCTGTTCCTGTTCTAGTTGTTTGCTTAGTTTGTTTTTGTTTTTCTTTTCTTTTTTTTAAGGTTTGGTTGTTGATAGCTGAGTTTGTTCTCATTTTACTGTTCATATTTTTTTTAGATAAGTCCTTTTAACATTTCATATAATAAGGACTTGGTGATGATGAACTCCTTTAGCTTTACCTTATCTGAGAAGCACTTTCTTTGCCTTTCCATTCTAAATGAAAGCTTTGCTAGATAGAGTAATCTTGGATATAGGCCCTTGCCTTTCTTGACTTGGAACACTTCTTTCCAGCCCCTTTTTGTCTGCAAGGTTTCTTTGGAGAGATCAGCTGACAGTCTTATGGGAACTCCTTTGTAGGTAACTGTCTCCTTTTCTCTTGCTGCTGTTAAGATTCTCTCCTTATCTTTCATCTTGGGTCATGTAATTATGATGTGGCTTGGTGTGTGCTTCCCTGGGTCCATCTTCTTTGGGACTTTCTAAGCTTCCTGGACTTCCTGGAAGTCAATTTCCTTTGCCAGATTGGGGAAGTTCTCCTTCATTATTTGTTCAGAGTTTTCAGTTTCTTGCTCTTTCTCTTCTCCTTCTGGCACCCCTATGATTCAGAATGTTTGAAGTTGTCCTGGAGGTTCCTAAGCCTCTCCTCATTTTTTTTGAATTCTTGTTTCTTCATTTTGTTCTGGTTGAATGTTTATTTCTTCCCTCTGCTCCAAACTGTTGATTTGAGTCCCAGTTTCCTTCCCTTCACTGTTGGTTCCTGTACGTTTTCCTTTATTTCACTTTTCATAGCCTTCACTTCTTTCTGTATTTTGCAGCCATACTCAACTATTTCTGTGAGCATCCTGATTACCAGTGTTTTGAACTGTGCATCTGATAGATTAGCTGTCTCTTTGTTGCTTAGTTGTAATTTTTCTGGAGCTTTGATCTGTTCTTTCATTTGGGCTTTTTTTTTTTCCCCCCTTGCCTCAGTGTGCCTGTTACATAGTAAGAGGCAGAGCCTTAGGTATTCTCCAGGGCGGGGCAACTCATATCCCTGCGTTGTGATGCTGTATGTGGGGGAGGGATCCGAGAGAGAACAATGCCACTTGTTCAGCTCAATGCCTGCTTTCAGTCACCTCCCCCTCTACCCACAAGCAAACTGGGCCCTCCTGGTGCTGATTCCCAGGTGGGTGGGCTTGTGTGTATTCTAGGACTCTGTGGGTCTCTCCAAGGAACTCTCCTGTGAGGCTGGGAGTTTCTCCTCCCACCTCAACCCCCACAGTTTTTTCAGTCACAGGTTTTGAGGCTTTATTTCCCTGCACTGGAACCCTGTGTTTCATGGCCTGCCTCATTCCCCAGTTGTTCCTCTCTGTTTATCTGCACACAACTGTGGGACCGCACACTCCACCAGCCACTGCCTCCCCCAGTCCTCCAGCTGCCACCTTGCTGTGATATCTTCCAGCTGCCCATCTCTGCGCCTCCTACCAGTGTGGATGAATGTATCTTCTTGAACTCCTTGGTTGTCAGACTTCCACACAGTTCGATCTTCTGGGAGTTCTGGTTGTTTCTTGTTTTTAAATTTGTTACTGTCCTATTGATTGTGCGAAAAGGCAGTGTATCTACCTACCCCTCCATCTTGGCTGGAAGTTAGAAGTAGTTTTATAATGTTGTAATGGGGGCACTTTAGAAAGAAAAGAAGATGTAAAAGTAAGAAATTTAATTTCTACATGAAAAAAGAAAATTACGTGATCCAAAATGAAATCCTGATAATCTTACTGTTAATGAACTATAAATCAAAATAAAATTTCAGTTTTTATCCAAAAAGTATCTCTAATTTTTTTAAAGTAGTAATACTCAAAGCTGTTAAGGGAACAATGAGTTACTCCCAGACAGTCCTCTGCTGGGAACCTCTGCTAATGGAACACAAATTGGTCAAGTGTTTCTGGGAAGTATAATTGTCCAATGTAGCAAGAGTTTTAAACATATACAAGCCTAGTGTACAAAAAAAGTGAATCTCAACAGTTAGGAAAATCTCATTTGTAAATGTCATTCTAAACAAGTGTCTTTGCCCTTTAATCTGGTAAGCTGATTTCTAGGTATCTGTTCTGAGATAATGGTCAGAATGTAGTGAAAGAACTTCATGTACGAGGATATTCTTGCAGCATTATAATCGTGCATTACAGTAAATCTAAATAAACAACTATAATGTAATTGCTAAATAAAATATGATACATCCATGTGATGGAATATTTGACAGCCATTAGAAGTTATGTTTTACCAAAGGACTGATGGAAGAGGAAAATGGAAAGTTGTTAAAAGGGTATATAATGTCAATTTTGCAAAATGAAAAAAGTATAGAGATTTGTTGCACAAAGTGTGAATATGTTTAACACTACTGAACTGTATACTTAAAATGGTTAAGATGGTTAAATTTATGTTATGTTTTTTTACAATTTTTTAAAAATTGTGAAGTAACTTAAAAAGATTACTTAATAATGCTTAGATTAAGAATGGAATAAACAGGAAACTATATAGTTTCATTCTAATTCTGTTATCAGTAACACATTAGTGTCATCAGTGGTTATAGCAAGAGAGTAAGGAAATGTTTTTCACTCTTCTTTTTTCCCAAGAAGATTTATCCGAGAAAAAAGTTTTAAGAAAAAAGAAAAAGATTTCACCAAGTCTTTATAGACAACCTCACTTTCATTCCCTTAAACTCTACGTGTTTCATTTCGGGCCACTTGATTTCTAGCTTCCATTCAAAAGGCTGTCCTATAGTTCTGAAAAACAAACCCAACCACTAGCACAATAGAATATCCATGTATAACTTTTGACTCCCCCCAAATTTAACTACAGTGTTTCTCCATATCACAAAGTGATTGGTTCCATGACACCCACGGATACCCAAAGTCACAGATGCTTAAGTTGCTTATATGAAATGGCATATCATGCATCAAGTTAACCTTCTGCATCCACAAATTCCCAACCATGGATCGAAATAGTTTTAAATCTGTGGCTGTTTGAATTCCAGATATAAAACCCAGGAAAATGGAGGGCCAATTGCATATTAATTGAAAAAAATCCACATAAATGGCCCCAAGCAGTTCAAACTCAGGTTGTTCAAAGGTCAGCTGTGTTCGTTTTTGCCTCATTCCTTGCCTTCCTTCATCAGTAATGATATTTTCAGAAAATAGTCTTACCTTCTGGTTGTATACTTTTTTTTTAATCTTGCTTTATTTAACTTGTTCTTTTAAATTGCCTTGTAATATAGGAAGGACGGATCTTCTTCTTTTCACTTTACAAACAAGAAACTGAGGCTCAGTGAAGCTAAAATGCCTTGCCCATGGCCCTGTAGCTATTAAATGTCATCGCTAACTGTGGACTATCTAGTTCAGTGTTCTCCACCTTTCATCAGCTCACCAGTCATGCAATGGTCGTGCAGGGTCAACAGGGAAGCAGACATTTTTGGAAGGTTCCATTTAGTCCCAAGACAAAACCAGTTGGCTTTCTGGGACTCTTTCCCTTAGTCATGTAGGGTCAACACTTTGGTGGCAGCCTCAGAGAGCCTTAATGAAGTTCTTAAACAATGGAGCGGGAGACAATAACTCCATTCAACAGAGAGTGCCAGGGGTTATTCCTCCAACTCTGAATTCTGCCAACCTGCATGCTAACCTTACTTGATGTGACCCAGCAGATTCAGGATGGGCTTTGAAAGAGGATTCAAGCTATCCTTAAATGTTCAAATATTAGCTCAGCTACCCTTTTTTAAAAATACTTAATCTTTATTGTATTTTTTCCATTATCATTTAGTCCCATTATACCCCCTCCTCCCAGCAATCACCACACCGTTGTCCATGTCCATGAGTCCTTTTTCCTTTTTGTTCAATCCCTCCACCCCTCACCTCCCCACCCATGTGTCATCCTGCTCTCTATCTATGAGTCTGTCCCCATTTTCCTTGTTAATTCAGTTTCTTCATTAGATTCCACATATGAGTGAAATCGTACAGTATTTGTCTATCTCTGATGGGCTTATTTCACTTACCATAATGTTCTCCAGGTCCATCCATACTGTCGCAAAGGATAAAATTTTCTTCTTTTTTTCAGCCGAGTAGTATTCCATTGTATAAATGTCCCATAGTGTTTTATCCACCCATCTACTAATGGACACTTGGACTGATTCCATATCTTGGTGATTTTAAATAATGCTGCAGTGAACATAGGGGTGCTTATCTTCTTTTGAATTGGTGTTTTGGGTTCCTTCAGATATATTCCCAGAAGTGAGATCACTGGGTCAAAAGGCAGATCCATTTTTAATTTTTTGAGGTATGTCCATACTGTTTTCCACAGTGGCTGCACCAATCTGCATTTTCACCAACGGTGCAAAACGGTTCCCCTTTCCCACATCCTCACCAGCACTTATTGTTTGTTGATTTATTGGTAATAGCCATTCTGATAGGTGTGAGATGATATCTCACTGTGGTTTTAATTTGCATTTCTCTGATGATTAGTGACATGGAGCATCTTTTTACTTTGGTTCTTTGTTTTTTCAGTGTTGAGTTTTGTAAGTTCATCATAAATGTTGGATATTATCCCCTTATCAGATGTATCAGAGAATATTTTCTCCCATTCTGTGGGTTGTCTTTTTATTTTTTTGATGGTTTCCTTTGCTGTGCAGAAACTTTTTTAGTTTGATTTAGCCCCATTTGTTTACTTTTTCTTTTGTTTCCCTTTCCTGGAGAGATATATCCAATAAAATATTGCTATGAGCAATGTCCGAGATTTTGCTGCCTATGTTTTCTTTATGATTTTTATGGTTTAGGATCTAACATTTAAGTCTTTGATCCATTTTGAATTTATTTTTGTGTGTGGTATAAGCAGGTGGTCTAGTTTCATTTTCCTGATTGTATCTATCCAATTTTTCCAACACCATTTATTGAATAAACTATCTTTAGCCCATTGTATGTATTTGCTTCCTTTCTTGAATATTAATTGACTATAAAGTGTGGGTTTATTTCTGGGCTCTTCTATTCTGTTCTATTGATCTATGTATCTGTTTTTATGGAAGTACCATGCTGTTTTGATTACTATGGCCTTATAGTATTTTTTGATATTAGGTAGTGTGATTCCTCCAACTTTGTTCTTCTTTGTCAGGATCACTGTTGCTATGTGAGGCCTTTTGTGGTTCCATATAAATTTTTGAAATATTTGTTCTAGTTCTGTGAAATACATCATTGGAATTTTGATAGGAATTTCATTGAATCTGTAGATTGCTTTGGGTAGCATGGACATTTTAATGATGTTAATTCTTCCTATCCATGAACACAGTCTGTTTCCACTTATTTGTATCCTCTTCAGTTTTTTTCTTCAGTGTCCTATAATTTTTGGAGTAAAAGTCTTTTACACCCTTGGTTAGGTTTATCCCTAGGTATGTGATTCTTTTTGTAGCAGTTGTGAATGGGATTATTTTCTTAATTTTCCTTTCTGTTAGTTTGTTATTAGCACATAAAAATGCACCTGATTTCTGGATAAAATCCAGCACCCATTTATGATAAAAACTCTCAACAAAATGGGATTAAACGGAACATACCTAAACATAATAGAGGCCATATATGACAAACCCACTGCCAGCATCATACTCAATGGGCAAAAACTACAAGCTTTCCCTTTAAGATCAGGAACAAGACAAGGATGTCTGCTTTCACCTGTCTTATTCAACATAGTATTGCAAATCCTAGCCACAGCAATCAGACAAGAAGAAGAAATACAATGCATCCAAATTGGAAAGGGAATACTCTGGTTTCTGTTCAGATCGTATAAATCTTTCACCTTTTACCAAATTGGAGAGGAAGAAGTGACACTGTCATTGCCTATAGATGACATGATTCTGTACATAGAGAACCCCAAAGATTCCACCAAGAAACTACTGGAACTGATAAATTCAGCAAAGTAGCAGGATACAAAGTTAATTCAGCTACTCAGCTATGTATATGACCTTAGTATGTGATGAGTTACTTAACTGCTTCAAGGGAGAGTTGGTTTCCTGATCTGTCAAATGGGGGTGACAACACCTACCTTACAAGTTCTTTTTTTTTTTAGAGAGAGACAAACATCAATTTGTTGTTTCACTTATACATGCATTCATTGGTTGATGCTTGTATGTGCCCTGACAGGGATATCGAACCCACAGTTTTGGTATGTGGATGATGTTCTAAGCAACTGAGCTCCCCAGCCAGGGCCCTACCTTCCAAGTTCTTGTAGGAAATAAAATACATGTGAAAACTTAAAAGCTTATAGACTGGATAGACTGGCACATAAGTGCTAAGTGAATTTTTAAACAATGTTTTTGATTTCTTTCCAAATCAAAAGTCTTCAAAATTTCTGCTTCTAATGATGTAATAAGACTTTACTATGGCCAGCCTCCTTTTGTCTACATAGTGACTGCATTCTCGTTCAGTTAGCTTTTCAATTTGGGGAGTGCAAATACTCAAGCTGAGCTTCAATCTGTTCCATTATATTAGCCCCCAGGGCAAATGAGAACTCGAATTACTTCATTTTGAAGAAATCTGCAATTGCATTGTTCTCATTTTCTCTTTTATGAGGTTAGAATTGCTTGTTTACATTTAAGTCCTGATCATTTTTATTTTGCATTGATTTTAACAATAACTTCGTGCCAACAATGACACAACCATGAAAGATTACTACAAAAATAACCATTTAAAATATGTATTTCCAATGGTTATATTTTTATACATTTATTTTGACATATACCTTTTAAATGCTATTTCAGAGTAAAAGAAAAAAAATATTAGAACTGGAAGAGACCATAGAGACCTAGTCCAATACTTTCAATTTAAAAATAACGAAGCATTTTGGAGCTAGTTTTCTTCTGTAAATCCAGCTCCTTCCAAAAGTAATCAGTCATTACAATGCTTGTCTTCTATTTGTTTTGTTTATTAAAATTAGAAGTTTATGGAGAGCAGAACTATCTAGTCAGAAGACATGAGAACTCGTTTGTCCTGTTTGTAGTCTGAGAGGGAATAATGGAAATGACTGCCTAGTCTCCGGACTCTGCCTTTCTGTTTTTCACTCTGCTACACCTCACTGCTTTACCGGAACCAAGTGGGAAATAACATGAATCAGTAACTTATGTGTTTCATTAAGCATTTCAGGTAATTGGCCTACATTTTAAGTAAGTTCACATTATATTATTATCTTTTTTTTACAACCACCTCCTATATTTATTTATTATAGGTCATTTATTTCAGCAGATTTCTTTAATAATTTTGTCACATTTATTTCAAGTATCCCAAAATATATATTTGTTACTTCATTATTTAATAGCAAGATGTCAGATACTACATTACTGTTATGAAATTGAAGGGAGTGAGAAACATTTCTCCTGACCTATGAGAAAAAATAAAATCTTTGAACACCAAAAGAAAGTACAAATTTTACTCACTACACTTAGGAACTAAAAATAGGAGATAGAAACTTTGTCAATAATTTCAAAAATACGTACAGGAATGAGCAAAAGTTGATTCACGGTTGTAAGTACGGGAAACACAAGAGTTCATTCTCGTATTATTATTTGTTTATTCATTATTATTTTATGTATTACAAACAACTATACACCTGCTTTTTCCCAGCCCTGTATTAAATATGCTTAATTTCATAATATGAGGTCTATGAGATGAAGGAGTACTTTGGTCACAGCTTATTGTTTGTTAAGCTGTGGATTTCAGAGGACTCAATACTTTTTGAAAAGTGATTAATTGTGGTTAGGGGATTAACTGATCTTTATTCTTAAAGCTCCTAAGGATCAGCTCTGCACTGAGTACGCAAATATCATTTGCACTCTCAGGAAAAAGGCCTCAACATTTATACCTGGGCCACAGTGACATGTATTGTTCACAACAGTATTGCAACGCCTACCTGTGTTGGCTGTCTCCTGCCAGAAGAGAAGGGAAAGTTTCTAAGCAGGTATTATTTACCCTGGAACAGAAAACCCACAGAATTTTGGAGTTAAAAGAGATGTAGATCATCCTATATAACTGTTTCATTTCAAGCTGAGGAAACACGCTTAGAGAAGTAAACTCTAGTGATTACAAAGGTGTGTGAATGTGTATTTGTGTGTGGTCTGGTAACTAGCTGTAACCTCTCTCTGCTTAAGGAAGTAGGCTTAGACGTATAACTTGAAATTGGGTTAAAGGAAAATTTTTTCAGAAATGAGGGCCATTTGATATTAGAATGGTTTTCAGAGAAAGCTTGTGTATGTCTTACAAGGAGAAAGTTAGATTGTTTTAGAGCTCTGTTATTCTAAGATTCACGGATTTTTAACTCCTAGGGCTTTCAACCCCCCTAAAAGAGAAAAGATCAAATAAGCAAAAGGTAATTGTCATCCTTGCCTTTTTATGAATTAATTTCGTTCATTCAATAAACCCTTATTGAATGACTAATGAATCAATGTTGAGTCAGATCCTTGGTTTGAAGACATAAACCAGAATAGTTTCTGGCCTCAAGGATCTTCCAAACTAAAATGATTTTTGTTTACCACTGATACTAGAAAAATAAGTAACTTCTGTGGAGAGATAGCTATCCAGTAATTGTTACAACAAAGTAAGTGTGAACTAGTAATTTATATATATTTTTCTTACAGGTCAAACACAATTCAAAGTAGTAATCAAATCTCTTTCACCTAAAGAGGTAGTCCGGATTCATGTCCCTAAACCTTTGGACAGGAATGATGGTACGTTTTTGATGAGGTATAGGATGTATGAAACTGTCAACGAAGGGCTGAAGATAGAGGTCCTTTACGGTGATGAACATGTAGCCCAGTCTCCCTATATTTTGAAAGGTAAGTGATTATTACATAATCCAGAGCCAGCCTCATGTGTAGATCCCATGCCTTTCAGATTGGGTCATGATGACCTTGAAGTCATATGTAACAAAGTAAACATGGTATATGTATCTCCTAAAGCTCAATTTAACTTAAAATTTTAAGGGAAAGAAAACTATGTAATTTAAACAGATTTAAATGCTAAGAAAAAGATCTTGGATATTTAGCCATTACACAGTCCCCATTTCCAGTATTCCTCATTCTCTGTATAAGGTAAGTTGCATTATGTTCATCAGCCATTTATAACTCACCAGAAACAAATTTATCAGCTAATTTACCAAGAATAGGTTATATTGGGAGAGAGAGCATGTACTGTATACTAGGTTGTCTAGCGGGTGTGAAAGGGAGACAGAAAATAGAAGCACAGGGCTCTGATGTAACTACTCTTGCCACTGATGTAGTTAGGGCAGATTTTCCCTGTCTGGACAATCTTAGAATTCATCCCGTGTTCACATCAGGGGCGGAAACAGCTCCCTGCCTTGTGTTGGTTAATGAAGTGCGGCATTGCGTGTGTTTTGCCTTCCCTAGGACCGGTGTACCACGAGTACTGTGAATGTCCAGAAGAGGATCCTCAGGCCTGGCAGACAACTCTTTCTTGTCCAACCAAAGAACCACAGATTGCAGAAGATTTTGCTTCTTTCCCCAGCATTAATCTCCAGCAGATGCTAAATGAAGTTCCTAAAAGGTTTGGGGAAGAGAGGGGTGCCATTGTTCATTACACGATTCTCAATAACCACGTCTACCGGAGACCTTTAGGGAAATACACAGACTTCAAAATGTTCTCAGATGAGATTTTGCTATCACTGGCAAGAAAGGTATGAGAATGAATTCACTGATTTTAAAAACAATATGATTGAATTATTTAGTTGTAACATTTAAATGCTTAGGAGAATAATGGCAAAGGATGGAAATGGATTCCAGGCTTGGAAATGTGTGGGTAAGAGGCCTACCTCCTGAGTGTTTGTAAGTTCTCCACTTGCATGGATCTCCCTTTCCTTTAATATCTACATTAAATGGCCTTAGCCTTTATCCCAGATAAGCAGGACACGGGGCACTCCCAAGGTTTCTGTGCACTCCCAGATATTTACAGCCTCAAGGTCACTTCCAAAGGTTTTCCATTCCTGCTGAATATTCCTTCCATTCCGATTTTACTTTCTGCATCTGTTTTCTTCTTGTCACCTCAAAATGACTTGAATTTTGAACACATCTTTCTTGTTTTACTGTAAGCACCTCTAAAAGATACTGTGTACAGAAGGTGAAGGTTCGAGTAACAGAGAAAAGTTATTTTGTACCAGTTCATAGTAAAATCAATCAATCAATCAATATACAAAACCCCTGACATTTAAAAATAGATATTGCTGTGTTAATCAGACCCTCAGTCATACTCCTCCCCATTCTTCTATTCAGCCCTTCTTTCTCCATTTGCAAAACTCTTAAGCAGAGTAATTCAAAATGAATTTTGTTCTTCTCTCTTCTTGACCGTACAGAGTTAGGGGTGAAGATGGGCAATATTTACATTTCTTACCCAGAAAGACCATCAGGGTAGTTTTTCACACCAAAAGCCAACTTTGCTGGTAGAGGCTGTGCAAGCATTCCCAACATGCTGGATTTCTGGCTGCAATCATTTCTGATTTTAAATAGTTGCCCCCCCCAACCCTGGCCAACCCACAGTATGAGCGATTGTGGGCACCTGACCCTAAAGGTGGTGCTTTCTTCTTGGGCTGCCACCCGTCCATCCTGTCCTATACCCCTCTATCTTGTACTCATGTGGTTTTCAACTAGGGATAAATTTGTCCCTCAGAGAACATTTGACAATGTCTAGAGACATTTTTGGTTGTCACCACTGGGGGATGGCTAGTAGCATCTAGTGGGGAGAGGCCAGGGATGCTGCTAAACATCCTACAATACACAGGATATCCCCCCGCAGCAAAGAATTGCCCACAACAAAATGTCAATAGTGCTGAGTTTGAGAAACCCTGCTCTATGGTCAGAACTACTAATGTGGAATTTACTAATGAGCTTATAAATGATATTAGGGAAGCAATAGTGTGAATAGCCACATCCCTTGCCCTTCCCTTTTGTTCTAGGCTCTTTGCCCAGGGACTGGGAAGAAATCTAAGATAAATGAGACTCACCTCTGGCCTTAGAGCCCCTCGCTCTAGTAGGACTTGTTTTTGTTATTTGGATGTGAGAGTGGGATGTGAATACAAACAAATAATTGTGCCACAACGTGATAGGCCTGAGAGAAAAGTAGGTACCTAGGTTAAACTGTGAGTGAGTCATACAGGTGAGTCGTACAGGAGGTAACATTAGATCTGTGTTGAGGATGAAAAAGGAGAGTGCCAAGTAAGTAAGTGGGAGAACATTCCAACTGGAGAGAATGGCGTATTAAAGTGGGTAGCATTTTCAGAGAATAGCCTGAAGTTTACTGGCAATAAGCAGATGGAAGATGGGGTCAAAGGTAAGCTGGAGCAAGCTAGTAGGGCCTTGAGTTCTAGCCAGAGAGTTCAGACCTTGTCCTAAAGGCTTACAGTTCTGTTAAGCCTGATAGTGACATGAACTTGGGTTTTAGAAATATGGGCAGCAATGTGGAGAGCAGATTAGAGTGGGGAGAATCTAGCATCAGAATACCTAGTAATAAGTAAGCTATTACAATCTAGGCAGGAGATGATAAAGGCCCAAGCTGGCATTGACCATGGAGATGGAATGGAGTAGCAGATTCCAGAATCAAGGATAGATGTGATAGAGAGGTTTGATAGAGAAGGAAAACAAGGGTTTGAGCCTAACTTTGTAGATACTCACTTAAGCAGCTGCCAGAAAGGAAGCCACTTGTTTATACTTGTCTACACAATCTCCACTTTTGTCATATGAAACAATTTGAAATGTTTAGCATACTCCTGGTTAAGGGAATTGACCTCGTATCATCCTCATCCTTGATGTGTGACGCTGCTGATGACTGACAGGCATGCTTCTCTCTTTTGCTGCTATTTTCGAGTGTTCACTTTTATCTGAAATATTTAAGAAAGCTGAAGAATGAAAGCATTTAGTACCAAAGACTGAGTGAGGTCTTCCCAGCACTGATGTTTATATTTTTGTTTATTTAGGTTCTTCTCCCAGATTTAGAATTTTATATTAATCTTGGGGATTGGCCCTTGGAACATCGAAAAGTCAATGAAACCCCTGGCCCTTTACCTATCATTTCATGGTGTGGCTCTCAGGATTCACGAGATATTATCCTCCCCACATATGACATCACCCACTCCACACTTGAAGCCATGAGGGGTGTTACAAATGATCTTCTCTCTATTCAGGGAAATACAGGTAAATTCAAGTTCATTACCTAAGAAAAAGCTTAGAGGTAAAAAACAATGAAGGGGATGTTTAGTCAGGTGAAGTATATATATTATATATATTTAAATAACCATTTTTCATATCTTCTAACCAAGAAAAAACACCCAGCACCCTAAACGCTAAAGAGGTTTGTTTAGGATCCTTCTACTACAAAATTAAAGATGGGTGAGCTGGAGTAGTAATGCCCAAATCTACCACAACTGGTCTCTTTTGAGTTCATTACTAGTAAATATGATTTGAACATATATATTTGGTAAAATTGTCACTTGACTTAATTCTGACTTCCATGCCTTCACATTGCTAGATGAAGTGAGAGAGAGTTTTGAAAAGTATGAAATTATATGCATATCTAAGAGAACATGATAGCAGCATAATTTGGATATTACTATCTCCAATACTTCGTAAGAAATTCTCCCCTTTCTTTTTTTTTGCCCCTCTCAATTCCTTAAAATCTGAATTCCTCTCTCCCTGCTTGAGGGCCTTTGGTTTATGGCACAACACACATTTTATTAAACTGAGCTCCCTGAGTACAAGAAACCCTGCCCTCTCTCTGTAGCCTCTTTCTGTTTATTGTGCTTTGGTGGGCTCCTTATAAATTATCTAAAGATAATGTGAAATGAAAACCGACCTATTTTTTATTTGATGACAACTAATTTCTGAAAAGTGCGCTAGCATAACAAAGAATTTGATCCTTTCCAGGTTCTATGTTTTGAGATTTATTCCTTAGAATACTGACAGGTGTTAACTGATGACCTCTCTATAGAATAATAAAAATAGATTTATATTATTTCTTCCAGAACATTTCCCTATGAGGAAAGAGAGAACATAAATCATTGGGTGGGTGTGTGTATATATATTTGTATTTAAGAGCATGTTAGAAGAAGCTTTTCCTGTATTCAGAGTGATGTGCTCAAAATTCTGAGCATCCTAAGGATTAAAGATGTGTGGGTGTTACTTAACTATACAGTTTGTTCTGGTCACTCTCTTTATGAGCAAAAGCCTAGTTCATTTTTATTATGAAGCACAAAAGATGGAAGAAGCTAATACCTCTGTGAGTAGGCCAAGTCATTGAGTCTCTTTCTGTTTTGAACTTTATCTAATATTATTTTGGATATTTTCTAATGTTGTACCACAGAAACTCCAACATTTGAGTGAGCTCTCCCTAATAGAAAAGTGAATGAAATTAGAGCCTTGTAATGCCATAATTTTTGGAGAGAGCATTTACTTTAGAAGATGTATTACTGATAAAAGAGCTTTAACATCTTCAGTGACAATGATAGATTAAAGATGGTTCTATTCACCATATAAAAGTTTCAAAACCATTTTTTTTATGGTCTCGAACTTCTAGGGCCTTCCTGGATCAATAAAACAGAGAAAGCTTTCTTCAGAGGTAGAGACAGCCGAGAGGAGAGGCTCCAGTTGGTGCAGCTCTCCAAAGAAAATCCACAGCTACTGGATGCAGGAATTACGGGGTATTTCTTTTTCCAAGAGAAAGAAAAGGAGCTTGGAAAAGCTAAATTGATAGGTTTTTTTGATTTCTTTAAGGTATGCATCTAAGCCATCCTGGGTGGATATGGAGCGATAAATTTGTAAATAGCTGGGCTCGGGCCAGTTTCTTCATCTTGTGAGCTGACGCACTTTCTTATCAGGCATGCGGAATTGCAAAACTCCCTGTGGTTCACTGTTGTTGTTGTTGATGATCGTGTCTCCCAAATAGCTCAGAACTATATTTAATACTCAAAATATGGTACAAGGATTAACCTGGAGTTTGGGTGCATTTCTTTGTGTTTCTCTTGTATTTGCTTTGAATAAACTTGGTATATAAATGCCTTTTACATAAAATGATCTCAAATGCCTTTTGTAAATTGATAAAGTATGAATTCCGTGTAAGTAAAACAGGAGCCGGCATTGAGGTTAAGTCCTGCCTCCAGTCCGGCCTCTGCCGCTAACTGTGGCGCCTCATCTCCCCACTGCCTCTGCCCTCCAGGCACACGAGCTGCTGCCGGCCTGGCTCCTCCGGACCAAGGCCGTGAGGTTCCAAGGAGTCAGAGGGGTGAACCATGTGACAAAACCTGACTTGGTTTCAATTATTTAAGAAAAGTTTGATTACTAAATTTCAAAGTAAATCCTGTTCATCTCAGTGTGGTATAATGAAGAGAACAAGGGATTTGAACTCAGAGAATAGAGGTTTATAAATTTCTCTGAACGCTAGTTTTCTCATTTGTTAAAAAAAGGGGGAGGAAGAACAATAACACCTGCTTTACATGATTATAATTGAATGAGCTTTCATGGCCATGAAAAGTGATTTTGAAATGTAAATCTAAGTTTATTAGTCCAACAAATATGTACACAGAGTATGTGCTGTGTTGCCAATCTCACACTCGTCCTTAAGCTTCTACAGGTTTCTGTCTCCTCAGCCCTAAAACTGAACTTTGAGATACTGCCTTCCTTTTTCGTATTATTGTGGACATAAGGAACAAAAAGAGATAATGTACAAGTAAATTTTTAAATTATTATCAATATTCAGTTTAATAAATATAAAATCTTTGAAAATAGTTTTCCTACCATGTTACAGAAATCTGAATTCCCCATTGCATAGATATAGTTGAAATAGGTCTTCCCATTTTCTAAAATTATTTGTCATCTTATCTTTAAATGCATTGTATTTCTTAAAATTGACCTGTTAATGCCTGCTTATAATTTTAATACAAAGAGAAAATATGAGTTACAAAATAAAATGTAAAAGTGTAAAACAATAAGTTTAGAAAGTAGAAATTAATTCCTTTATACTTAGTATTACAGCGTTGATGAGAAGCAAAGGTGAAGCAAATGACTGTTAAAATTTTTGTTTATGTGGCTTTAATCTTTTAGTACAAGTACCAAGTGAATGTGGATGGGACCGTGGCTGCGTACAGATATCCGTACCTCATGCTGGGTGACAGCTTGGTTCTGAAGCAGGACTCACCATATTATGAGCATTTTTATATGGCACTAAAGGCTTGGAAACATTATGTACCAATTAAAAGAAATCTTGCTGATTTACTAGAGAAAGTTAAATGGGCCAAGGTAGGCTTTCTGAATTTTAGTTTCTTTAGGCAATAACAAATTCACCAGTATTAATTACATGAATTCCATCACAGCACAATTTAATTTGACATAATTTAGTCAAAAGAAATGTTTTCTGAAATCTTTATCCCCTTGAAATATCTAAAGAACCAATATCAGTATCATTTTGTATACCCTCTATCAACATTTTTGAGGATTTTTAGATTTGAAGACCAGCATTCTATTATGTAGAATGTAGATTTTTTCTAAAGGAATCACCATTCATGCATATTCACACATGAGCAAAAACACTCCAAATGCAGGTTACAGATTGAAAAGACCAGTGTTGAGGTGTTTTATGCACTAAGTCAGTACATTGCTCTTCTTTTCTCCACTTAGAGAGACACAAGTTCATAATGAAGGCATTACATACAACATCCCAAGAATCACAGCTTTCCCATGAAATAAGAATTCTTTTTCAAAGGAAAAGTTTTAAAAAGCTATTGTGTTTTATTGTGAAAATATAAAAGTTTACCCTTCCATTATAAGACTTTATCTTGTTTCTGAGTTTCTAAGAAGTAATATTTGGTTATGGGAATAACTGGGTGCCTGAGGCAGAATAATTTTTGTGACCCTTTGTAAAGAGTCAGAGTTGCTTGCAAGTGGCTTTTCCTATGGGCAGCATCGTAGAATATTAGCTATTTTCCCAAAATATAATTAGGAAAGCTGACTATTCCTGGAACTGAAGGAACAGCTTGTGGGTACTAATGACTAAATTTTTATTGTAACAACAATATAGTCTTTCATCAGTAACATTTTGTAACCAATTTGGGTCTCTGACTGCATATTTACATAGAGCTTTTAAGAGATGTTATAACATGAAAACTGATTCATTCTCTTCTAGCTTGCATTTTAATATCAAACAGAGGAGGTTAAAATGGGGAAGCAGATGATGAGCCCCAAGATTCCTGGGTATCTAGGAAAGTACCAAGATAGTCACAACAGAGGCTGCATGTGGGTTGTTGCATTTTGTGGGGTGCTGGGGCGGGGTGGGGGCTGTCGTGGGCCTGTGGAATAAGGTACAAACATGCATGAGCATTGCCGTGTAACAGAGATGTCGAGGAGACTACTTTGTCTATTTCCATACCCTTGTTCTTAAGTTATATTTTCATTGTGTTTCATCTCTCCCATGCTGTTCATATTCAACCCCTCATGACTCTTGTCTCACACTCACCTTTAGTTTATGGGTCACAAGAGTAATTTTCATTCACTGTTTCTTTTTAAACCTTTCAGGAAAACGATGAAGAAGCCAAGAAGATTGCAAAAGAAGGGCAGTTAACTGCTAGGGACTTGCTACAGCCGCATAGGCTTTACTGCTATTATTACAGAGTACTGCAGGTCAGTGCGGAGTGCCCTTCCTGCTGGGTTGCTGGTCCTCAACCTACGCGTGTGGCCTGAGTGCCTCGCTTCCAGGGGGCTTCAGAGAGTCAGCCTGTGGGACTCTGGTTAGGCTGAGGCACCAACCTGGGGAAAGTAGGAGTAGTGCTAAGTCCCTTTGTAGCCAACATATTTTTATCTTTATTCAGTATTACAAAAACAATACTTAGAGCCTTACAAAAACAGACAAACAGCTCTTGCTATCTCATCAGTGCTGTCTTTTATTAAATGTCTTATGGAATTCCTCATCTGGAAAATTAGATGGTTAGACCATAGGTCGTTACAACACTTTCTGCTCAAAATGTCTACCTCTTTGTACTCCCTGCTACTTAAGATTCATGCATTTGCTCTCACAGTTCAGGATGGAAAGCAGGTATTTAAATTGCTACATAATACAAACAAATGAAAAATATTTACAGTAGTTCTAACACCTTCAGGCTAAATAATGACATACTGTACAAATGTTTATTGGGAATCCAAGGATTGGTTCTTTGAGTAACTACCTGTGTGTTACTCATTAAAATCAAATCAGGAAGAAAATAAATAAGAAAGTATGTCCTTGTTTTTAACCTAAACTTATTTTTCTTTGGGCAGAAAAAAAAGTAAGTTTCCTCAGATGCTTGTGGATACTAACCTTTCAAAGAAAAATTTAAATGATAAATTATACCATTTACTAGAAGTGACCTTTCCCTTAGATGAGTCCTGTTCCCTCTGCTGGGCTGGTAGGAGGTTCCCTCCCGACAATATTAATTAGACTCATGTACTCATGTCAGTATTTTGTTGGGTTTGGCCCTGCATAAGAAGTGCACAGCTAAATGTACATGAAATCACTGAACCGAAATATCCAATTTATAGGAATATTGGTCAGTGGCCAAAGTGAAGGAACATTTCCCAGGCCTGTAACCATTTACAAAATGTGTGTGACTACAGGCCTAAAAGGAGGGATGTGTGAGACCACCAACTTTGTTTTGAGATGCTTGTCATCTGATTTGAATATTCAGTAAAGTCAATTATTCGTTAACAAGGGAGAATAAATGCTAGGCGGCACTGCAGTTTCAAAGACACTTCGCTGGACATCTTTTTGTAGAGGCTTCCTACCAACACATAAACCTGGATCAGGGTTCCTTGTTAGATTATGAAATATCACACTAGTCACTATAATAACTAGAGTTAAAATGTAACTTTAGGACTGGAATAACCAGTCCAAACCAGACCTTTGGTATGCAGCAACTAGAAATGACAGCATAAGTGGGAAGGAATCAGTGGAATGAAGTGTGGACTAATCTTTTTGTTGCTTTCAAAACACATTTCAGAAATATGCTGAGCGCCAGTCCAGCAAACCCGAAATACGTGATGGAATGGAACTTGTTCCTCAGCCAAGTGATAGCACATCCATCTGCCAGTGCCACAGGAAAGGACCTTTAAAAGAAGAGCTTTAAGTCAGCCCAGATATACACCCTTGTGTATGCCGGCTACATCTTGGATGGAAGCATTCGGATAGAATCTAAGCTGTGAAGAACACAGCTTAGAAGCCTTTACCCAGAGAATTAGTTCTCTGGCTGGCTTTATGTCATGTGGGGGGATAGAACAATTTAGAGCAAGTATTACCAAATATTTTCAGATACTAATCTCTTTTGATAAAAGCTTCTATTATCAGTATCACAGTTTCCCTAAAAAACAACAAGAACAAAAAACACTTGGGAATCATAGTAGAGAGGCTTGCCAAAATATAAATTGTTCCCCAGGAAATCATATACATAATATCTTTTTTCATGGAAGTTAATGATTGGGTAATTTATTTTTAAGTATATTTTATTGGTTATGCTATTACAGTTCCATTTTTCTCCCTTTGCCCTCCTCCATACAGTATCCCCCTTCCCTCCAGCAATCTTCCCCCTTAGTTCATGTCCATGGGTTGTGTATGTAAGTTCTTTGGCTTCTCCATTTCCCGTACTGTTCTTCAACTCCCCCTGTCTATTTTGTACCTACCATTTATGCTTCTTATTTCCTGTACCTTTCCCCCCATTCTTCCCCTTCCCCCTCCCAGCTGATAACTCTCCATGTGATCTCCATTTCTATGATTCTGTTCCCCCTCTGGTTGCTTGCTTAGTTTGTTTTTTCTTTTGTTTTTGTTTTTTAGATTCAGTTGTTGATAGTTGTGAGTTTGTTGTCATTTTAATGCTCACAGTTTTGATCTTCTTTTTCTTAGACAAGTCCCTCTAACATTTCATATAATAAGGACTTGCTGATGATGAACTCCTTTAACTTTACTTTGTAAGGGAAGCACTTAATCCGCCCTTCCATTCTAAATGATAGAATAATCATTTGCTGGATAGAGTAATCTAGGTTGTAGGTCCTTTCTTTTCATCACTTGGAATACTTCTTGCCAATCCCTTCCAGCCTGCAAAGTTTCTTTTGAGAAATCAGCTGACAGTTTTATGGGAACTCCTTTGTAAGTAACTCTCTGCTATTCTCTAGCTGCTTTTAAGATTGTCTGGTTGTCTTTAAACTTTGGCATTTTATTTATGATGTGTCTTGGTGTGGTCCTCTTTGTGTCCAACTTGTTTGGGACTGTCTGTGCTTCCTCGACTTATATGTCTATTTCCTTCACCAAAGTAGGGAAGTTTTCTTTCATTATTTTTTCAAATAAGTTTTCAGTTTCTTATTCTTCCTCTTCTTCTGGTGTCCCAATGGTTCAGATGCTGGCATTTTGGGAGATGTCCCAGAGTCTTCTTAAACTCTCCTCTTTTTTAAATTCTTTTTTCTTATTCCTGTTTGGGTTGAATGTTTATTTTTTCCTTGTGTTCCAAATCATTGATTTGAATCTAGGCTTCCTTCCCTTCACTGTTGGTTCCCTATGGTTTTTTCTTATTTCACTTAATGTAACCTTCATTTCTTCCCTTATGTTTTTGCCATACTCAGTGAGTTCTCTGAACATCCCAATCACCATCATTTTGAACTCAGCATCTGATAGGTTGGCTACCTCTGTTTTGTTTAGTTCTTTTTCTGGGGTTTTGTTCTGTTCTTTCATTTGAGCCATATTTCTTTTTCTCCTCAACTTGGCAGCCTCCCTGTGTTGGTTTCTGTGTATTAGGTAGAGCTGCTTTGACTCCCTGTCTTAGCGCACCTGTTAAGTTGTATGGGGCAGAGCCTTAGGTATTTGCCAGGGATGTGCAACCCACTACACCACTTTGTGGCTCCATATGATGGGAGGGGTTGGAGAGGGGGCAATGCCACTACCTGGCTTCTGGAGGTTTGCCTGGCACTTGCCCAGTTTCCAGTCACTTCACCCACTTCCAGTATGCAACTGGCACCCTTCTAGCTGTTGCCGTGATGGTGAATCCCAGAGTGGGTGGGTTTGTGTACATTCTAAGTCCATGCAGGCCCTTTAAACAGACTCTTCTGAGAAACCAGCAGTTTCTCTCACCACCCCACTCCCCACTGGGTTTTACAACCAGAAGTTATGAGGCTTTACCTTCTGGGTTCTGGAACCCTGGGCTCTGAGGTCTGGCCTGGGGCTGGGATCGCTCACTCCCATGGCATCCCTCCTGATTTTTATCCATCACACTTGAATGTGGGACCACGCATTTCACCACCACTGCTGTCACCTCTCCCACCCCAGCCCCACAACTCCACCCCTCCTATCCTTCTGGATGAATATGGCTTCTTTAAATCCTTAGTTGTCGACACCCATACAGTTCAATTTTCTAGCAGTTCCGGTTGTTTTTTGTTTTAAGGTTAGTTGTAATTATTCCTTTGGTTGAATAAGGAGGCAAAGAGTGTCTACCTATGCCTCCATCTTGACCAAAAGTCTCTACATCATATTTATTAATTCATTTTTATCCCTTGTTCACTTTCCCTCTCCCCTCTCCAGTTACGAAGAAAAAATATTTGTGCAGTGTATTTCTCCCCCTCTCACTGCACCATTTCTCCTCCTACAAGCTGCTTTTGACATTCAGTAATAACGAGCCTCTTCTTGGACAGCCTGATAAGAATAAAGAAGAGGATGACTGTTACTAACAGTAGCTTGGATTCTATGCAGGGAATATTTTTTAAAACCCACTCATATATTTTTTAGCTAAGCTTTACCAACACCTGAGACAAAAGTAAGGAGAAATTGTGCCTTAAGCTAGTAATTTCCAATCTATCTGGGTTGTGCATTCATCAAGGACAGCACAATTATTAAAATAGATGAGAGCATCTTATAGACACCATTCATTATCTATTTATTGAATAGATAAAGGTAACTATAGTCAGGTGGGAATCTGTAATTCTTTTTAATCTTTTGAAGGGATACTTGAAAACCTCTGCGACAAGCTGCAGAAACCAGGAAGCCTGGTTTCTTGGTATTCCCTAGTAAGCTGACAACAGAGGCAGGCATCCATTCCTCACTGCACCCCTCCTGTTTCACTGGGTTGCATTTTTAAGATAAAAATTTGGAAATTTCCTTTTTTGGGAAGGGGGGTATCTTCTTTTTTTTTTTGGAAATTTCCTTTTAAGACAGGGTCCAGATTTAAGATTTATAGCCCAGAAATTCGTTACACACTCCTTGTAATACCACCAATTCAAGATTCAGTTAACTGAAGAACCACACTCCAAAAAACAACTGTCCACACTCCCAATCTTAAAACATTTACCCTACTAATTAAGATATTTACCTAATCTGGAAAATGATGTAACCAACTTAAAGTAGTCATATCTATTCTTTTTTGAACATCAATAAGAATTTTCTTAATTAGACAACAGCAAAATCCTATTTAGGAAAATGTAATCAAAGCCAAGTGTCCATGGAAAACTCTAATACCCAAGTTTCTCAAATGCACAATTGCATAGGTATAAAATAAAGGGCAAGCTGTCCTGATACCAGACCTTAATGAATTTGTGTCCCACATACATTGTACATACTGTTTGGGGTTCATCGAAGCTGAGATATAGAAAGTTTGCTCTCCCTCGTATCTCCCTGCCCTCCAACCCAGGGTCCTTCCTGATGGCATTTTGTTAAAAACATCTTAAATTTTGTAACTTATATCACCTGCTGCCAAACAGCTAAAAGTGAGTTGAGACAAACCAGGCAACTTCTGGGTGTGGAACCAAAATGATGTGCTTAACAAGTTAAGTGGAGCACTTCAGGAAAGTCCACTGGGAGGGAGAACCCTTCATCTAAATAATCCTCCATTGTACCCACTCAGTCAGAGCCTTTAAAAAGAGGAAGTTTTACATGGCTTTCTGGTTTGTTGACATGACAAAAATGCGATTACTAAAACCATGATTCTTTCCTTTTTAGTTCAAATGTTACCCATGATTTCCATTAGTCATTCTTAATGCTTCAACTTTCATGAAAAAATATCAGATTTTTGAAAGGAGGAGAGGGATGTAAGGATATGCAAATAAATATAATAACTGCATTTGTCTAAATAAACTATGAACATTTTTTGTGGCATTGTTTTTATTAGTAAATGTTGGAAACAACTTAAATAGCCATCATTAGGGAATTGGCTAAATAGATAGGAATATATTAAGGACCACGCTACAACCATTGAAAAGAATGAAGTAGCTCTAAATGTACCATCATGAACGATTTCCATCACAGTGTTCAGTGAAAAAATCAAGTGTTTTCAGAAAAATATGTGTTATGTGCAACCATTTATGTAAAAAACACTTATCCATGTGGTTGAAAGTTTGAAAGGATATTCACCAATATCTGAGGAGGGGCTGGAGAAAGGGAATTTATACTTTATGTGTTATACCTGCCTCTGATATTTAAAATTTGTTTTACTATAAGTGTGAATCAGATTATAAAACAAAGAAATGCAAACCTAGCAGAAGACAATAAATGGAAAAGATATGGATAGGAAAACAAAATGAATATTTGTATTGTCCATTATGCTGTTTTTAAATTTACTAGGTCTAGAATTTTATATCATGGAATGTATTATTACACTTTATAAATAAAGTAAATTTTTTAAATAACATTTTGAAAAAGGTAAATTTTATTTTATTTTTTAAAGAGATTGTAGCCACATATATCCCTGGTATTTTTGTAATTGAGTTGGTCTAATTTTAATTCCATTAGGTCTTCATGAATAAAAGAACCAAAATGTCTATCACCACCACTCAATCCTTAAAGAGTAGAAATCTAACGTTAGAGGAAAAGATATTTTGACTTGACACCATCACTTTTTGTTTTTTCAAGTGAAAATACAATTTGTGCAGTGTCTTATTCAGGTTGCCATTGTAACAGACATACCATAGACTGGGCAGCTTAAACAGCAAGTATTAATTTTGCACAGTTCTGGAGGCTGAAAGTCTAAGATCGGAGTGCTGATAGATCCAGGGTCTGATGAAAGCCTGCTTCCTGGTTTGCAGACTGACACCTTCCCTTCCTATTCTCACATGGCAGAGAGAGAAGAGCAAGCTTGTCTCTTCTTATAAGGGCCTTAAATCATCATAAGGACTCCACCCTTATGACCTAATTACCTCCCAAAGGCCCTGTCTTCAAATACCATCATATTAGGGATTAGGGTTTTAATACATTAGTTAGGGGGAGGTTGGGTACAAACTTTCTATCCATAGCAGGCAGGGAGAGGAAAATGCTCCCCTGGCATAAGAAGGCCAAGGTAGAAGAAATATAAATTTCTTGTTTGTAGGGAAAGGAACTCATCCTTTTGGTGGTGAGGTATGTTTGACTTCAAACAGTTGAGGACAAAATTGCCAGAGTAAAAATCCCTTTGTTATGCACAAAATCACAACTTACCCTTTCCCAACCACCGCTGCTGGAAATTCACCGCTGCTGTATCTTCCGGATACCAAAATCAAAGTTAAGTCTTTTCTAAGCCAAGTTCTCTCTGTAGAGCTGTGTGGAAAAGGAAGCCACTAAACTTTACTCTGAGAATCAACACTGCAACATTTCTTAGACACAAGGGCAGTAAGAGACTGGGGTTTGTTTATTCTATAGGAAGAAATAACAAATCCAGGCAATGCAGAGGCATATGTAGAGGGAGATAGGACAGCCAGAAGTTAGGTGAGAAGGTGAAGACAATTAGAAAAAAAAGGAATATGTTTGTGAGCTACCTGTTCTATTTCACCCCCAGTTGCATATACTTCAATACAATTTTGACGTTAAGCACCTGAAAATAGCATCAGACTCTCCAAGTTTCAGAGCTCAGTGTTCCATACAATTGCCCTCAGAGACACCAGCCACAAATGAGGTCCCCAGCCCACCCACAGTTCTACCCCACTGGCTACAAATTCAGGGGTTCCTGTGATCCTTTCTCAGGTTTGATAATCCATTAGAACAACTCACAGAACCTAGGAAAATGCCACACTTAATTATTACAGTTTTATTTTTAAAGGATACACTCAGGGCACGGTCTGGGGAGTCAGGGCATGTCACCTCCCTGGACATCATCGTGTTCGCCAATCAGGAAGCTTCACGGAGCTCTAGGATCCAGAGTGTTTTTTGGATCTTATTATGCAGGCATGATTGATTTACTCATTGGCCATGTGATTGAACTCAGCCTCTAGCCTTTCTACTCTGCCAAGAGTTTGGACAGCTGAAAGTCCCAACCTCTAACCATGCGCTTGGTGTTTCTAGTGGCCAGTTCCCATCTGAAGCTATCTAGGGGCCTGCCATGAGTACCTCATTCACTTTAAGAAACTTTTATCATTTAAGAAATTCTAAGGGTTTCTGAAACTCTATATGAGGAATGAGAGATAAAGACCAGATATATTCATAATATCACAGCACCTCTGAGGGCCTGGGGGCTCACGACAACCTGCATCATGAAGCTCAATGCAAGGGAATCAGGTAGCAAGACTGCCCTCACTCCAGAAGTTTTGGGACAAATAACTGAGCCTTAGAGTTAGGATATGCATTAACCAAACCCCATCTAATTTAGTTCAGATGTGGTAGAGGATATTTATAAATAGGCAGAGAATATGTCTCTCATTATGATTTCTAGGGGTTATTATCCGTAACTTTAATGTAAATTAGTGAACAGCAAGAAGTACCATACTTCGAATGACAATGAATCAGCTAGAGAAAAATGAAGGCTGTTACCCCTTCACACCCTACCCTCTTAACTTTCTCTTCCCCAAAGAGTAACAAGAACCCCCTGTCACCACCAGTATCGTTAGCACCACTAGCACTGCAGCTATGAAACAGGGACCTGCCCCCTGGGTGGGAGCTACATGAGTCCTCCATGGAAAATTGCTTTATCTTCTGCCCCATGTTCTTATTTAAAATCAAAGTGATTCACTAAGTGATTCCCATTTTGGAACACCTTGGCGTGACAGAAAGACTTGTAAGGGGGAGAATATTAGAACAACGTTCTGTTCCGGTTACCACAATGAAAGTTTTCTATTCCCTCTGAATAACTGTAGAATGTATGTTAAGTGTAAGATACAGTATAGATTTACATAGCTAAACCCTCCAACCTCTCATCATTTTTGTTCACTCATTCATTGCTACTAACAGTGTCAGTTGATAAGCCCCTTTTAAGAAAGGGCAATCCTTAACAAGAGTCATGGGGGTGAGGAAGACAGATTTGTGTGCAAAGAATTAGCTCTTCGAACTGCTAAACCTCATGACATGAATGCCGATATCTGCTTGGAGGCCCTTCCAGCTTCCTCCAGGCCACTGCAAGACTTGCACATTTGACCCACACCCATGCGTGGTACCCATACATGACCCACGCTCATGAATGACAGTGTTTTTCTACTACATGAAAAATTGATAAAAAAAGATCCCATGCTCACATCCAAGGGCAGTCTTGTCCATCACTGGGGCTTGTTCCAGTGCCAAAGCAGTAGAGGAGAGAAATGGTATGGACCTGTAGTTCCTCTACATCTGCATGAAATATGTCCTCTTCTTGTTTACTAATTCATTTTGTCTCCTCATCTCTTGTCTTTGCCTTCTAACTGGAAAGCAAGAAAATTAATCTTATAAATATAATACTACAAGTTGTATAATAAGAAAAAATAAAAGAGAAGGAAAAAATGAGGAGTAGATTAAGGGTATGCAGAACAGAGAGAAGGCAGAGAGGAAGGACAAATTTCTATAAAACCACCAAGAATTTTCTCTGAGTTGAATTTCCTCGTAAGGTGTTCCTAGATTTAAACAGATGTATATAAATGTTTATATAGAAAACCTGATGGTTTGAGTGCTAATGATCCTTTGTGGCTACTTTAAAGAAATATTTTCTTTTAAAAGAACTGAAAAATGTTTACATGTAGTAGAGCAATAAAAAGAGGTCTGAGCCCATTGCTAAGAAATTACTGATTTCTTCTGGATCATATTAGAGGCAAAATAATACATGTTTGAATAGTAACCATTATAATTACTTTTTTAGTAATTCAAATAGGTATGTCACTAAAAATATGTAGGGCCTACTCTAAAGTAATATATAAACAAGGTAGTGTCCCTTAAATGTCCCTTAAATTTTTCTACTTCATTTTCTACATTTAAAAAGTAATTACTTTTTTTCTGAATAGCTTACTGGCTTAGTTTTGTAGTTTTATAATTTCAATTTTTAAAATTTTGGTGAAATACACATAAGTTTACCATTTTAACCATATTTAAGAGTATAATTCAGTGACATAAGTATATTTAACAATGTTGCTCAGTTTTGTAGTTTTGAATTTAAAATTTTAGGTCTAGTTCCTACTAAATTAAAATATTAAGTACAAGTGTACATAATGTGTCCATGATTATATTGTACAGTTTATTATTCATAGCTACCGTGTATTTATGCATCAAAGTAACATGAAAGGGAACTAAAGCTCATCCCTCCTTCTAATTATGATTGTGATAATGATTTTAAAGAACTCTGGAGGCTCAGTGAATCACTGAATTAGCCTACAGGGAATTTCTTCAGAACAAATGTTTTTATTGTACAGGGAAATTTTTCTTCTGGTGTTTTTTTATACCGTAGACCTTCATCTTTCTTACAAACTAATTGTATTACATGCACAAGCATAGGAAGGAAATAGAGCTGGGCAGTTTCCGAACAAGATTATTCGACATTGCAGTAATCCATGACAAACTAAAGCATTGACAAAGTGTGAGATACGCAAATTTCAAGAGAATCAAACTTGCTTTAGATCTGCAGTAGTTGTATAATTTAAGGTTATCTGGATATTCATTTAAGACGTCATCTGTTTTCACTTAAAAATTGGTTTAGGGTTAACCGGCTAAAGAGCTTCAATTTAGAAGCAGCACTGAACTGCAGTCACGTGTCACTTTATTCTTGGATCCTGAGCAAGACCTGTCAAATCACTGGTAAGATCTGTTTTCTTATTTACAAATGAATAAATTAATTAAATAGAAAACATTTCACTGTATTTCTCCAACATCTTTAAAATCTTGGTTGAAGTGACTGGAATTTATAATATACTGAGTCCAATTTTGCAGAAAATCACTTCGCTTTCCCTTCTAAAAACCTTTGCCCGGGGGCCTGTAACAAATCACAAGGGCGGCACTCAAGGGTGGAGAAAACGTCAGAGTCGAGGGGCGGGGCTGAAAACGTCAGAGTCGAGGGGCGGGGCTTGGAGGCGGGGCTAAGAGGGTCAGACCCGGAAGAACATACGGAACAAGAAAACGTCATTTCCGCCTGCGTTTTTTTTTTTTTTACGGAGTACTGAGGCGACCCCAGGCTACTGGCTAATGGCAGGTGAAGGGAATGGTGTCCCCTCCTTATCAGCCCGTACCGTTCGTCTTTTGGGAGACTGCTTTCAGCCTACTCTGTTTCAGAGCCGTAAAGGCCCCGAGTCGCTGAGGTCCCGCACCCTATACAACCCCTTAAGGAAGTTTCGTTTCTCTGTAGCCCCCACTAGGCCTCAGCCTCTCCTGTATTCTTGCCCAGGATTAACCCCTTCACCCGCGCTTGCTCTCCTCGCCCTGGGTGAACGGGCATCGCTCTGGGTGGAAAGCGCTCCCTGCCTATCTGCCCGCCCGCAGTTCCTCACTCTCCCACCTGTGTAAAGGTACGATTGCGTCCACCTTCAGGCCGAGGGGGAAAACTTAACCTACCTCACATATTTTCTGGACTTATTTTCTGTTCCATCCATGAAATGGTTTTCTGTTTTTCCATGTAGCTATTTAGAGATGGAAAAGGGAAAGGCGTTTTTAAGGAGTAGGATTAGTAGTTGTTTTCCTTTATCTGCTGTTAGTAAAAAATAAATAACAGGAAAAAAGGAAAAGCGAAGCTACAAAACCGAAAAAAAATCACAAAACAATTCTTTATTCAATAAAGCAGGGGAAAGGAAATGGGAAGTATATTAATTTTAATACTATTTTCCAAGTTATGAAGTAAGTGGAATGGAGAATCTAAAGATTTGTAGGCTTTTTCATGAGTGGAGCTATGTGTTACAAGTTACTAATTTGGGATAGACAAAACTCACCTCAAAATCTGCAAGTAAAATATTTTATTACCTGAACAGTGGTTTGACACCACTTTTTAGTATCTTAGGGTTTATGAAGCGATCTCACATTGGTTATTTATTGGGAGCCTCGTAATAACCATATGACATCAGTATTGTTTTTAATCTAAGGCCATCAACTGCCCTGACCTCTCTTTTCATCCTTGGACCTTTTCCTCTTCAACGTACTCAGAAGACTTCTACCCTTCAAGTTATCCCTCTTTTACGTTTAATTTCTCCCCCACTACTGGATCATACCCAACAACACCTTAACATGTGTTAATATCTCCCATATTAAAAAACTAATCCCCTGAATACATTCCCACCACCTAGCAACCACCCCTTACTCTGCTCCCTAACAGAGGTCCAAAGAATTGTTACTATTCTCAATTTTTTCAACTGTCCCACTTCCTCAACCATCCCAGGCTTTCTTCCTTTCTACCCCACTGAGACAGTACTTATCAAGGTCACCATCAATTTCATCCGGCCAAATCTAACTTACTCTCAATCCACTTGACCTTCCAGCAGCATTTGACAACTGAACATGTTCTTTCTTGAAATATGTGGAAATTAATTATTCCTCAATAATGTGAATGACTCATTTCTGACTCAGATAATTTTGAATACTGGAAGATATTTCATCAATATTTTGAGCTATTCATACCATACTCGTGACATGCATACTAGTGTGCATTAACATTTTCTTCACTTTCTTAAGTCTAGACAACCATCAAAACAATAAATCGAGCCTGACTTGTGGTATTTCCAGATTCCTGAGGTGTAAATTGCCCCACCCTGGCCAATTCTAAGCTACAGTCCTGGCCTCAGGAACTGGGAAGAGATGTGCAGATGTGCAGCGTCAGACAGTGTTTCCAGCACGCAGAGACCAGTGGTTCTCAGCTGTGGCTGATTTTGCTCCCCAGAGGACATTTGGCGATGTCTGGAGATAACTTTGGTGGGTTGTCACAACTCTGCTATTGGCATCTGTTGGGTAGAGGCCAGAAATTCTGCCAAACCTCCTACTGTGCATAGGACAACCCACACAACAAAGAATCCAGCTCAAACCATCAATAGTGCCACTGCTGGAACACCTTGCGATAAATATAAATAACCTCAAGAAAATAAATAGAAGTAAAATACGGTGAAGGGGAGGAAAAAACTGTACTCTCTTAGGTTCTATGATTGAAGTCTGCAAATGAAACTGACAAAGACAGATTAACAGGAGAAAAGGGATAAAAATTTTATTTGATGTTAATATTTTAATTTTACATGCACACAGAAAGGGAAATGAAAACCCAAAGGGGCTGTTAGTATTGTGTACCATTTGAACAAATGGGCATAAGTTTGTGAAGTGAGGAGACACAGGAGAGAGGATTGGGAGTAAACTACTGGAAGATAAGGGTTATGTAAGTAAGGTTTGTTTGTGCAGGCCCACCTCAGTGCCAGTGATAAGTCGTTTTCCTCCTCCTGGTATGGGAAAGGAAAGGGGGACCACCTTCACAAAGGGAAATTACTGATGCAGACCCAGCCAGCAGTGTCTGCAGTGTTGTGGGTGCAGCGAACAAAATCACTGTGGACTGCAGAAGTCCTGTGGAGAAAAGGGACAGCAAGTCCACTCCCTGAGTGAGAGAGCACTCACGGTGCCTGGACAGGCTTTTATTGCTTTCTGGGAGTATTATATCAAGGAAGGTCTTAATTCATCATTGTCAGACAGTAATGATCAAACAGTAAATAACATTCCAAGAACTATGAGGGCTTATTCTGAGTCAGGGTCCATTAGCTAAAGGGCCATAAAACTTTGGGAAACAAACTCATTTCATGCTGGGACCCTTATCAGAAAATTGAGGGCATTCTTAGCAAAGCAGGATTCACAGGATTTTATGCATTCTTTCTTAGGCCTGATTGCCCCAGGGAACTGCCTGTTCCTGCCCAAGGCTGCAACTACATCCCGGCATTGTTTCAGGCTTAAGTCAGATAGGGGAAGTAAGGCAGCCAAGCGATTGGGAGACTTCTTACAGACAGAATGAGGACTCAGGCTAGTCAAAGCCGAGAGGCAAAGGTCCATCACCCCCTTATTCTATAGCCCCCCAAGTCCTTCCCTGATGGCCCCATTGTGACCATTCCTGTCTTAGGTCATCCCTCCCTTGAAGAATCTTACCTATCATTGGCTAACCAGTCATCCGCCTGGGGCCAGACAGAGTGAAGTAAAGTGGGCAGAGGTGGTACTCCCGCCAGGGAGATAAGCTTTGTCTCCTTAGTGGCTTAGGGTCCCAAGGTTTGTTACTCAGCCTTAGCCATGTGGGGTTATAGCTTCTGAAACCAGGCACGGTGGTTCCCAACAAATTACCTCCTTTTTGGGTGGGGTGGGAAGACACAGGGTAGAGAGCTTTTCCTACATCTGCTGTTTCTCAGTTGTCTTCAACTCAAAATAATTTGTATGTCAAAGTGGCAAATTTTGGGGTGGAATGTTCTGATCCCCTTTAATAGTAAAAAAGTGATGAGTTTTCAGTATTCCTTTTATTTTATTTAATTGTAAGTTTAAATAATTTAATTTTTAATAATGACTGTTTAAAAACCAGCTCACAAAATTTTTGAAAATTTAAAATTTGGTTTAACTGACCCAGTACAAGCCAGCTCCAGCTTACCACCCAAACCATGCCAATCAATTTCTCATACAGTTATAGCCTGGCTCCTGCCTACATTTTTGATCTTCTACTCCTCTGCCTTTTCTCTAAGCTCCAAAGACAGTTTTCTTTCTTTCAACCACTTTGCTGTCATTGTCTGTTTGCATCATGCAAAGTAAAGTCTCATTAGACAGGCCTTCCCTGACTACTTGTGCTGAAATACTATCGTTCTTTATCCCACTGCTCTGTTTTATCTTCTTCCTTGCACGTGCACTTCTCTGGGCTTGTACCTCCATATTTTAAATAATGTGTTATTTTACTTACTCTTGATTTCTCTTAGATTTAGCTATTTCTGGTAACCTCCTACAATATAAAATGAGAATTTAGCCCTCACACCAAACTACTACAACACACACATATGAGTACACACACACGTACACACACTCATTCTCCACCCTCATCTTCCTAGTTTAAGAAAAAAAAAAACCCTGCCATAACACCAAATAAATTCCAAAAATTTAACTTCATACAGTGTAAGATTGAGTTATTCAAAAATAATAAATATCCAGGGTAAGTGTGCTTTGGAGACAGGAGCCAGTCACCAATCATGTTACATCCAAATTCATATTATCACGGGTGCTGTTACAGGGTATGTTAGGGTGGCTGTTGCTGCAGGCTGTGAAAGAATTCACAGAGAAGAAAAGACAGAGAGCAAAGTTTTAATTCACTTTCTGTGAGGGAAAGGGGCTAGTGTGAAGAGATACAACAGCCATGAAAAGTTGGGGCTCTGAGTTTTTACTGGGCAATAAAGGGGGAGGGGAAGAGGGATGGAGCTGGGTAGACACGGCAATTAGTGGTAAGTTAGGAGGTTTCTGGCTGATTGTGCAGGCTTCAGTTTGTTCTGATGCCATCTTTGAGGACAGGGTCCGGATGCTCTGGTCTGGCCTGTCTTATTTGTATACATTCTGAAACACCTGCTTGGGGATCTCGAGTGAGGAATGCTTTTCAGCAGTCGCTCCAGTCCTGAGAATAGAGGCTCAGAGTAGTGACAGTTAATCATGCCTGACAGGCTCAAGGGGAGATAGACAGCTAGCTCTGGTAAAGAGTGCCTGAAACAGACCTTTTTTGTTCTTTCAGGGTATGTAATTATGGTGTGTTGCTGTCATTGTATCGTATATTTTGATATTGTATAATTATTCCTGGCTGAGCCATAGTAATAGTTTAGCTTTATTTTGTCATCTTTTGCCCGCTCTCAGAGTGATACTTAAACACTAGTCAGGTACAACTCCTCTAGTCTAACCCTCCAGTAGCTTCCTATCACTTAAAATAGACTTAAAATAGAATTCTAACTTTTTACAATGGAAGACAGCGGTGTAATCTGTTATCCCACTGCATCTCTGCTGTTATCCCGCACCACTCTTCTCTCCAGTCTATAAGCCACGCAGGCCTTCTTCCTGTTCCAGCTTCCCATTTCATTGCCTTCATGTTTGCTATCCTGTCTGCCCAGGAAGCTCTCCAGATGTGTAAATGGCTCACTCCATTCTGGTTTCTTAAACAATAATGAAGTCACATAATATGTAGATTTTTAGCCTCCTTTATCACTTATTGTATTAGTCCCCAATAAATATTTATTTAAAATGCTTTTTGGTTGCTGCATGATATTAATGAAATGTTAAAATTTGACTCTGACCCCCAACACTTATCATAGTAAGCCAGGTCTAAACAAGGAGATGGGAACAACAGTAAAAACAAGATCCTTAAGCAAGATTAAGACCTTTCCAAGTGGTGCCTGATATACAGGGTGTCAGGTATTGGTGTACAGATTTCAGTTTCTATAAGGTTTAGCAGATGTTCCCGACATTACAGGAAACCAGCTGAATGAAATACCTGGGCCTAATCCCAAGACTACACTTTAGACCAATTTTCAGTTGTAGAGATAACCTTTTAAAAGTTTATTTCCAATGTGTCAGAGACCTTTTGTAAAATAAAATAAGAATGAATTATTAGAGAAAGAAAAAAGTAAAATCACACAAACTACAAGCCCACTGATGATGTGTTTGTGCCCCCACAGCAATGTCAAATTGCTGTAAAAGTTTCCAGCTGCTCTCAGTTGCTTTCTTTTTTTTTTTTTTTATTGTTATGCAATTACAGATGTATGCCTTTTCTCCCCATCCCTCTACCCCACCCCAGGTGAACCCACCTCCCTCCCCCCTCTCCACCCTCCCCCTTGGTTTTGTCCATGTGTCCTTTATAGTAGTTCCTGTAATACCCTCTTCCCACTATCCCCGCCCCCACCCCCTACCCCCGCCCTGGCTATTGTTAGATTGTTCTTAACTTCAATGTCTCTGGTTATATTTTGTTTGCTTTTTTCTTCTATTGCTTATGTTCCAGTTAAAGGTGAGATCATATGGTACTTGTCCCTCACTTCCTGGCTTATTTCACTTAGCATAATGCTCTCCAGTTTCATCCATGCTGTTGCAAAGGGTATAAGCTCCTTCTTTCTCTCTGCTGCGTAGAATTCCATTGTGTAAATATACCATAGTTTTTGGATCCACTCATTTGCTGATGGGCACTTCGGTTGCTTCCAGTACTTGGCTATTGTAAATTGTGCTGCTATGAACATTGGGGTGCACAGATTCTTTTGGATGGGTGTTTCAGTGTTCTTAGGGTATAATCCCAGCAGCGGAATTACTGGGTCAAAGGGCAGTTCCATTTTTAGTTTTCTGCTTTCTTTATCTCATCAGGAAACAAGCAGTTAGGGATTAGCGAGGGTCTGTGGACCGCACTCCCAGCAGCACAGTCTTAGAGATCCACCTCCAGGGGATCCACCCCAAGCCTTTACCCCCTGTCCCTCCCCACTTAAGGTTTCAGGTGAAACCTGCAATGAATTGTTCTCTTGGTGACAAAACCATTTATAGAAATTATTACTCTCGTAGTAAATGTTCATTATAGCAGTAATAAAAATAAACATTTTAAATTCCTAGATTCTATCACCATTGTATACATTGATATTCATACTCATACATACATAGTTACACACACACATATTTGAATAGGGGAGGGAGACCCTAACAAATAGGTTATTACAGAAAACTGTTTAACAAACTGCTCTTTAAAAGTTGTATGGTGTGATATGAAACATTTTACATATCAATGTGTACATTTGCAGCATCACTTTTAATATTTTCATAGGATTCTATTGTATGACGCATCATTTACTTAACCAATCTCCTATTCAGTCAGCCAGAAAATATTTACTGATCACTTACTCTTTGCTAGAAATGAGACATGCAGCAATAAGCAAAAAATGAGTCTGCCTTTAGCAAACTTATATTGTAGGGGCTGAGATATATAGTAAAGATGTTCAATACACATGAAAAGGATACTGATTTGTCAGCATCTAACAACCTTTAGTCTTCATTTCATGAGAAGTGGGAAGCAGGTGTGTGCAGGAAGCCTGTGTGAAATTATTTAGGTCAAAGTGCCCAATAAAACTGATTCAGACATGTTTATATAATTAAAATGGATTTTTAAAACCTAGTTTTAAATTTTTACCTACAAAATTGAGGGTGTTTGGGGGAAAATTATATAATCTGCATGAATTACACAGATGCTATCTTGTGCTCTCACACATGTCCACCGCTTTATACCTTAAATCACTAAGCATAACAAGAATAAAATTCACGACTCCATTATTGCAAAGGATATTAAAAGAATCACACTAGTCCTAATATCCCATTTATGTTTAATTTTTCACTTTTGTAAAATCTAGAAATTAAACACTCTCATAGGATGTTTATAAGTGTAAATCAACATTTTTGAGGACAGTGTGGCCGTGTCAAAATTTTAATGTGCATACTCTTTCTATGTAATTACATGTCTTAACTACATGTATATTGTAAAAACAAAATCACACAATATAATAGAGCATATTGGGTAAAAAGTCTCCTTTTCACTCCTAAACCCAATCCTCTTAGTCGCCCTGGTCCCTCCCCAGAGATGATCACTCTTAGTTTCTGGTATCACTTTCCAGAAAGAGTCGATGCAAAATACATATGTCATAGTGATTCCACTTCTAAAACTCCATCCAACAAAAACAGTTGCACATATACACAAACAGATGTATAAGGATATTCCTTTTGTAAGTGTAACAGCAAAATGTAGAAACAACCTGCACGTCCAATGATGAAGTATTAATAAATTATGACATGCCCATACTTAGGAATACTGTGCACCTATAAAAATAATGAGGGAGATGTATATTAACTAGGAAAAACCTCTGACACATTGTTAGGTAAAAAAATGCAGAAAATAAGTATAATTTCATCACATCAGTGCCACCAATCCTGTATGATGGGTGTGTTTATCTGTGTATACAACATTCAGGGTCCTGCAGAAGTAAAGCCCGGCTGAGTGTGGTTGGTAGGGTAATCATACTGCTGTAATAATGTAGAGGTTTAATTTGAGCAGTTCGCCTAAAATGTCATTTGATGTGCTTGCATGTGATATTGTTGTTACATAGTTACATGCTTATGATTTTGTAATAAAAGATTTTGTAACAAAAAGGGGAATTGTGCCAGACTCTGTATATATAACCATGGGCATGTATATGCCTTTCAAGAAAGTACTGGGCTAGAAGAAATGGAGGATTTCTTACTCTGTTCTATATTGTTCAAAATGTTTACTATAAGAATGGATTTATTATTATTTATATAATAAATTTTTAAGGTATTTTTATTGACTATGCTATTACAGTTTTCCCAATTTTTTCTCCCTTTATCCCCTCTCCACCTGCCCCCCCAACCCCCCAGCATTCCCCCCACCCTTAGTTCATGTCCATGGGTTGTACATACAAGTTCTTTGAGTCCTCTGTTTCCTATACCATTTTTATCTCCCCCTATCTATTGTATACTTACTAATTATGCTTCTTCTTCCCTGTACATTTTCCCCTGTTTTCCTCCCTTCCCCTTCCCCTCTGAAATCCTTCCATGTGACCTCCATTTCTCTGATTCTGTTCCTGTTCTATTTGTTTGCTTAGTTTTTGTTTTTTTCCTTTTCTGTTAGGTTCATTTGTTAATTGTGAGTTTGTTGTCATTTTACTGTTCATAGTTTTTGTCTTCTTTTTCTTAGATAAGTCACTTCAACATTCCATATAATAATAGCTGGTGATGATGAACTCCTTTAACTTGACCTTATCTGGGAAGCACTTTATCTGCCCTTCCATTATAAATGATAGCTCTGCTGGATAGAGTAATCTTGGATATAGGTCCTTGCCTTTCATGTCATGGAATACTTCTTTCCAGCCCCTTTTTTTGCCTTCTCAAGGTTTCTTTGAGAAATCAGCTGATAGTCTTATGGGCACTCCTTTATAAGTAACTTTTCTTTTCTCTTGCTGCTTTAAGATTCTCTCCTTATCTTTCATCTTGGGTAATGTAATTATTATGTGCCTTGGTGTGTTCCTCCCTGGGTTCAATTTCTTTGGGACTCTCTGAGCTTCCTGGAAATCTATTTCCTTCACCAAATTGGGGAAGTTTTCCTTCATTATTTGTTCAAATAAGTTTTGCTCTCTTCTTTCATTTGGGCCCTATTTCTTTGTCTTGGCACAGCTGATAAGTTGTAAGGGGGCAGGGCCTGAGGTACCCACCCAGGCAGGGCAACCCTCTTCGCTGTGCTGCAGTGGTACTGCTTTTGGGGGAGACGCCTGAGAGGGAACAATGCAGCTGGCCTGCTTGTCCATAGAGTACTTTCCATCAGACTCTACTGTGAGACTGAGAGTTTCTCCGAACGTAGCAACCGCTGTATCAACTCTGAGTTTCGGTTATCCCTTAAGTCAGCCCCACTCTCACAGCCCTCGCAGCCAGTTACCACACCGCAGCCAGTTACCACACTGCAGCCAGCCACCACACTGCAGCCAGCCCGGCCCCCAAGGTCCACTGACTTACCTCAGTTTTTCTCCGCCAGTGAGCCCTCTTGGTCTGCAGCCCTACCAGTCTGGTGGTTCTGATTAATTTTTTCTTTAATTCCTTGGTTGTCAGGGTTCCATGCAGTTTGGTTTTCTGGCACTTCTGGTTGTTTATTGATTTTAGATTGGTTGTTATCCTCCTTTTGGTTGTGTAAGGAAGTGAAGGATTTCTACCTATGCCTCCATCTTGGCCAGAACCTATATAATAATTTTTAAAGTAAATAAATCTAAGTGATAGTATGAATAATTTTGGATTTTAAACAGTAATGAGATTTAAGTAGGAAATGATATTTACATATTTTTCTGATATTTAAATATTACCCTGATTCTATGATTATTTGTGAATACCAAATACCTGTATCCTGTATCTTGGCCAGAGAAAAAGAACTTGGACAGGAAAATAATATAAGAGTAATAATCTATCTCAGAAAGGCCACATTACAAACCAACAGAGCAAAAAAAAATGACAAGATTTGGCTGCAATTGATTAATCAAAAGATGAGTAATAAATTTAGAACTTTATCACAAACAAGTAATAAATCAAGGTAACCACCATGTTTCAAAATTGAGTATAATTTTTCTATTTTTTCTCATATTTTAAAATTAAAATTTTGATGTGATTTTTAAGTTATGATAAATTTCAAATGGCAAAGGCATCTTCTGTATTTATCTTTTTTTTAAGATTTTATTTATTTACTTTTAGAGAGAGAGGAAGGGAGGGAGAAAAGGTGGGAGAGAAAAATCAATGTGCCAGAGATACATCACTAGGTTGACTCTCACATGCCGCCCACTGGGGACCTGGCCTGCAACCCAGCTGTGTGCCCTGACTGGGAATCCAATTTGGGACCTTTTGGTTTGCAGGCTGGCGCTCAGTGGACTAAGCCACACCAGTCAGGGCTATATTTATCTCTTTTAATGATAGAAACAGTGAGTGTCCTTAAAAATTATTAAAACTGATTTTCACACTATTCAGCAAAAGACGTTTTTTCCTGAAGTGTTCTGAAATACACAGATAAACTACACTTTGTTCATTCTCCACCTGCTGGCTAGAAAGAGTATATCTTAAAATACTCTGATCAAAACTGGCAATCTTTTAAGCCCCATATATCATTCCTTACTATTATTTGCACTAATAATGAATAGTAAATTATGAGGATAATTGTGTTTAAAAATGTTCATTATATTAAATTTTTTATCCAAAATAATGCACGTGCATAACTCTTATTTTTGAAAGTAGTTTGTATAATAATCGGTACAATTTATTGAATGGTTAAAAATGGTCCAGAAAGTATACTAAATGCTTTACCTGTGTTATCTGATTTATTTCTCACAATTCTATGCGGTAGGTACTACGATCTCCCATATTTTACAGAGGAGAAAACTGAAGTTGGAAAAGGTTGAATAACATACAAGATCACACAATTAAGTGTAAGGTAGAATAAGTTAATATTTAAACTCCAATCATACTTCAGACCCAAAGATTCAATCCCTCCTAGGATCCCTTGGCACATGCCTCCTATATTACTAAAGCTATTTGAAGGGGGAAAAGTCAGACTGTTTTCTTTGTCTTTTTCCTAATTGTTTTATTTTCTTTAATTATATTTTATTGATTATGCTATTGCAATTGTCCCATTTTCCCCCTCTTAATTCCCCTCCACCCTGCACCACCCCTCCCACCAGCATTCCCCCTGCCCCTTAGTTCATGTCCATGGGTTGTACATATAAGTTCTTTGGCTTTTCCATTTCCCATACTATTCTTAACCTCCCCCTGTGTATTTTCTACCTACCATTTATACTTCTTATTCCCTGTAACTTTTCCCCCATTCTCCCACCTCCTCCCCCTCCCCGCTAATAACCCACCATGTTATCTCCATTTCTGTGGTTGTGTTCCTGTTCTAGTTGTTTCCTTGTTTGTTTCTGTTTTTGTTTTTTTAGGTTCCGTTGTTGATAATTGTGAGTCTGTTGTCATTTTACTGTTCATAGTTTTTGATCTTCTTTTTCTTAGATAAGTCCCTTTAACATTTCATATAATAAGGGCTTAGTGATGATGAATGCCTTCAACTTGACCTTATCTGGGAAGCACTTCATCTGCCCTTCCTTTTTAAATGATAGTTTTGCTGGATAGAGTAATCTTGGATGTAGGTCCTTGCCTTTCATGACTCTCAATACTTCTTTCCAGCCCCTTCTTGCCTGCAAGGTTTCTTTGGAGAAATCAGCTGATAATCTTATGGGAACTCCTTTGTAGGTAACTGTCTCCTTTTCTCTTGCTGCTAAGATTCTCTCCTTATCTTTAATCTTGGGTGATGTAATTATGATGTGCCTTGGTGTTTTCCTCTTTGGGTCCAGCTTGTTTGGGACTCTCTGAGCTCCCTGGACTTCCTGGCAGTCTATTTCCTTCACCAGATTGGGGAAGTTCTCCTTTATTGTTTTTTTAAATAAGTTTTCAATTTCGTGCTCTTCCTCTTCTTCTTCTGGCACCCCTATGATTTGGATGTTGGAACATTTAAAGTTGTCCTGGATGTTGCTGAGCCTCTCCTCATTTTTTTGAATTCTTGTTTCTTCATGCTATTCTGGTTGAATGTTTATTTCTTCCCTCTGCTCCAAACTGTTGATTTGAGTCCCAGTTTCCTTCCTGTCACTGTTGGTTCCCTGTGTGTTTTCCTTTATTTCACTTTGCATAGCCTTCACTTTTTCATCCATTTTTCAGCCATACTCAACTATTTCTGTGAGCATCCTGGTAACTAGTGTTTTAAACTGTGCATCTGATAGGTTGGCTATCTCTTCATCGCTTAGGTGTATTTTTTTTGGAGCTTTGATCTATTCTTTCATTTGGGCCATATTTTTTTGTCTGGGTGCACCTACATAGTAAGGGGCAGAGCCTTAAGTATTTGCCAGGGTGGGGCAACCCAAATGCCTGCATTGTGGCGCCATCTGTGGGAGAGGGGGCCAAAAGGGAACAATGCTGCTTGCTTGGCTTGTGGCAGGCTTTCAGTCACTTCCTCAGCTACCCACAAGCAAATTGGGCCCTTCTGGTGCTGATTCCCAGATGGGTGGATTTGTGTATCTTCTAGGACCCTGTGGGTCTCTCCAACAAACTCTCCTGTGAGGATGAGAGATTCTTCTGCTACATTAACCCCATAGGTTTTTTCAGTCACAAGTTTTGAGGCTTTAGTTCCCTGAGGTGGAACCCTGGGTTGCACTGTCACTCTTGCTCCCCATTTGTTCTTCCTGGTTTATCCACATGCAAATGTGGGGCCGCTGGTTTACTAGCCACCACCTCACCCACCCCAGTCCTCCAGCCACCACCTTGCTGTGAGTCCTCTCCACCGGGCTGCCCATCTCCACCCCTCCTACTAGTCTGGATGAATGTTTCTTCTTTACCTCCTTGGTTGTCAGACTTCCACACAATTCAATTTTCTGGCAGTTCTGGTTGTTTTTGTTTTTACATTTGTTGTTGTCCTTCTTTTGGTTGTGCGAGGAGGCACAGTGTGACTACCTAAGCCTCCATCTTGGTCAGAAAGACTTTTTTTCATAGAACACTTTCTTTCTATTCTTAAACATGTCAGTTTTAAAACTAAGCAATATCCAGTTGGAAGAAAATATCTAGTTCTAAGTTTCCAAATAATTTTAGCATCAAAAGAGAAAAAAATTAAAGATTATATATATGTATAGGTTTTACTTTTATTTTTCATAATAAATGGTATATCTTCTAGACAGCACCTCTGGTGTCTGTCTTTCTAAATATGCACATATTAGTAGATGTATGTTACATGTATAAATATTCAGTTGGGATTTATAAATCTTTTTACATTTAGCATTTTACAAGTAGCAGTTCAGAATTTAAAAATTTTAAGCAATGTTTACTTACTTTGTTTGGACTATGATGAAGCATCTCAAAACCATATTGCTACTGTAAATTTAATATGTGACATTTATACATTTTTTTCATTCATACAACTTTCTATTTAATTTTCATTGAGTTCTAGTGACAGTTTCATAATGGAGTATATCAAATAATTTCAAATACATCCATTTTTCTTATTTTCTTTCAGGACTTTAAATGTCTTGGAAAGAAGAAGTAGAATTTACAAAGGGTGATAAAGCCGCCAGAGTCATTCAGAAGGCCTGGAAAAGGTTCCTTGTAAGGATTTTTCCTTTTGCAACTTTACTGAGATATAATTTAGATATCATATGATTCCCCTCTTTGAAGTGTATATTACAGTAGTTTTTAGTATATTTACAGAGTTATATATAACACTTTGCTTTAAAAGCACACATTTTTTTTTAAATTTCAAAAAGTTAACATTAATTAATATTCTCATTATATTACAAATATATTACAAAAAAAATTTGTCTCACAAATATTTTATGCTGTTCCTGATCTGGGCCAGGGACTTTGCTAATAGCTGTTACCAATGAAAATATCAGCTATTGCCCTGGCTGATGTAGCTCAGTGGCTCGAGCATGGGCCTGTAAACCAAAAGGTTGCCATTTTGATTCCCAGTCAGGGCACATGCCTGGGTTGCAGGCCAGATCCCCAGTAGGGGGTGTGCAAGAGGCAACCACACACTGGTGTTTCTCTCCCTTTCTTTCTCCTTCCCTTCCCCTCTCTCTAAAAGTAAATAAATAAAATTTATTTTTAAAGAAATATCAGTAATTGGATCATTTGGGTGTCACCCCTAAAAACTTTATTTCTTGACTCTGGAATCAGGTTTGTGAGCAGGTGTTTAGGGATACATTCACTCATTAAATATTAATTGAGTACCTACTCTTGAGGAATTAAAGTTCAATAATGTACCACATCTGGGTTAATGTAGTAGTTTCTTATCATGCTATATGGGTAGAGCTTGTCTTTTCCTCCAATAAGGAATATTCCAAGTAGATTTACCTGGTTAGGTGACAGCCAAGAGTAAAATGACTTCACTCTTCTCTCTCTCATAGCAGCAGCTCTCCGTCTGCTGATAATTTTGTGTGAAGTGGTATGGCTCTGTTTCTAGCACATAAGAAACCTTTGTACCAGTTAATCAAGTCTTGCAAAATACCTTCCATTATTTGCCTCTACTGCCTCTACCAAAGCCTTAAAACCTATTCTGGGAGGTAACTATTGATTTTCAACACTGAAATAACTTTTTTCCTTAAAATCTACTATTCCTTTGATGGTTTCAGTGGGCATACTTGTCATCTAGGCTTAAGCTTTTCTGTCATTTGTAGCTTCTCTTACATCCAAGTCCAATGAGCCACTTGCCTTTATTTTCCTGGCACTGGGCTAGCACTTTACAGTAGTTCTTTGCCATTAAGGAGCTTCAGTAGAGAAAGCATATATATAAACAAACAAGTTGTGTGTGTGTATTTTAACCAGACGGTAGACTGAGCACACATTTTCACTTTTTGTTCCTCCAAAACCCCATTGAAATAACAATATACAGAAACTTAATACATAAAAAAGGATGTTTGTGAGCAAATAAGAAATTTTACCTCATTTACAGAAAACCAAAACAGACTGTAGCATCCAGTTAAACAAAACTGTAAAAGACTTGCCCAGATACACTTCAAAGGGGCTCCAGTGAGAGAGCTGGTTTGCCACTGGAACCCTAGAACGAATATCAATTAGGAGTTAGCAATTTAAAAGGCCTGGAAGACAGTGAGTGGAGAAAAGGGGGCTGATTGAAGGTCTATACATGGAACAGCTATCTGTATGATTTGTCTCCCCTGTCACTTTAATATCTAAAGCTTCAGATAGATGGATATTTAACATTAGTAAAAAATCTGTTGGTGGATGGATATTTATTTACTATTGGGAGAAAAAAAACCCTGAAGGCTTATTTCTAAAAAAGTTAAATGAACTATCTGGGAAAGCTCACTCTAGCATAGACTTGGTACTCAACATAAAAACCCTCTTAATTTTAGTATACAAGAGTCACCCTGGTTAATTGCTGGCTATCTGACCATCCCCTATAAGAAAACCTATTGATTAGTTTAATCCATCCACATCACAAAGCTCCCAGGCAATCTTCCCACTCATGAGTGTGAACAGTCAGAAAACAGGAGACAACACAGAAACACAGGATATACTTGCTCCCTAGAAGAACTGACACACACTTTCACTGCTAATTACAGTCCTGTAACATATAAGGCACTGACATACTGCATATGTGACAGTGGTTTCCCACATAGCCTGCACGTACAGTGCACTCTGCACTAGGTTTGTGCAAGTATACATTATGTTTGCATAATGATGAAACTGCCTAATGATGCATTTTTCAAACAGTATTTCTGTCATTACGTGGCACATGACTGTACTAATGGACAACCAAGGATCATCTGACATTTAAGAAAAAATGATATAAAAACAAAAGGAAACAGAAAGAAAAATAACAAACCTGAAGGATTACCATAAAAGTGGCAATTAATTCAGGTTAGACCAGTATGGTGAATGGCTGTAAGGGGGATATATCTGGTGATAAAATGATACCTCACACAATAGAAGGCATGTCTGAGAAGTTGGACTTAAAAATTGGTTAGAAACTCTGAAAAAGGGCTAACCATGAAAGCCTTGCTTCAAGTATAGTGCAAATTAAAATAGTTCTAATATAATGATCAAGTGGGATTCATCCCAGGGATTCAAGGATGGTACAATATTCGCAAATCAATAAACATAATACACCACATAAACAAAAGCAAAGACAAAAACCACTTGATCATATCAATAGATGCAGAAAAAGCATTTGATAAGATACAGCACCCATTCATGATAAAAACCCTCAACAAAGTGGGAATAGAGGGAGCATTCCTCAACATAATAAAGGCCATATATGAGAGACCTACAGCCAATATCATACTCAATGGACAAAAACTTAGAGTTTTCCCACTAAGATCAGGAACAAGACAAGGATGCCCTATCTCACCACTCCTATTCAACATAGTACTGGAAGTCCTAGCCACAGCAATCAGACAAGAAAAAGAAATAAAAGGCATCCAAATTGGAAAGGAGGAAATGAAACTGTCACTGTTTGCAGATGACATGATAGTGTACATGAAAAATCCTATAGAAAACCACCAAAAAACTACTCAACCTAATAAATGAATTTGACAAAACAGTTGGATACAAAGTCAGTACTCAGAAATCAAAGGCATTCCTGTACACCAACAAGGAAACTGCAGAAACAGAAATCAGGAAAAAAATCCCATTTGATATAGCAACAAGAAAAATAAAATACCTAGGAATCAACCTAACCAAGGAGGTAAAAGACCTGTACTCAGAAAACTACACAACACTGAGGAAAGAAATTAAGGAAGACACAAACAAATGGAAGCATGTACCATGCTCATGGATTGGAAGAATTAACATCATCAAAATGGCCAAACTACCCAAAGTGACTTATAGATTCAGTGCAATCCCTATTAAAGTACCTATGACATATTTCACAGATATAGAACAAACATTTCAGAAATTTATATGAAACCATAAACAACCCCAAATAGCTGCAGCAATTTTGAGAAAGAAGAACAAAGCAGGAGGGATCACAATACCTGATATCAAGCTGTATTACAAGGCCAATGTCATCAAAACAGCCTGGTACTGGCATAAAAACAGGCACATAGACCGATGGAACAGAACAGAGAGCCCAGAAATAAACCCAAGTCTTTATGGTCAATTAATATTTGACAAAGGAGGCAGGAGCATAAAATGGAGCAAAAATAGCCTCTTCAACAAATGGTTTTGGGAGATCTGGACAGCTACATGCAAAAAAATGAGACTTGATCACCAACTTACGCCATACACAAAAATAAATTCAAGATGGAGAAAAGACTTTAAGTCATAACACCATAAAAGTCCTAGAGAAAAACATTGGCAGGAAGATCTCAGACATTCCACACAGCACCATGCTCATAGACATGTCCCCGAAAGCAAGGGACATAAAGGAAAGAATAAACAAATGGGACCTCATCAAAATAAAAACCTTCTGCAGGGCTACAGTGTTAAAATACAAAGAGAACCAACAGTATGGTAAAACATATTTGCCAATGACACCTCAGACAAAGGCCTGATCTCCAAAATATATAAAGAACTCACACGACTCTACTCCAGGAAGACAAACAACCCAATTAAAAAATGGGCAAAGGACTTGAACAGACACTTCTCCCAGGAAGACATACAGAGGGCCCAGAGACATATGAAAAGATGCTCAGCATCACTAGCCATCAGAGAGATGCAAATTAAAACCACAATGAGGTACCATCTCATACCAGTTAGAGTGGCCAACATAAACAAATCAAGAAACAAATGTTGGAGAGCATGCGGAGAAAAGGGAACCCTAGTGCACTGTTGGTGGGAATGCAGACTGGTGAGGCCACTGTGGAAAACAGTATGGAATTTCCTCAGAAAACTAAAAATGGAACTGCCCTTTGACCCAGCAATTCCACTGCTGGGATTATACCCGAAGAACCCTGAAACACCCATCCAAAAGAACCTATGCACCCCAATGTTCATAGCAGCACAATTTACAATAGCCAAGTACTGGAAGCAACCTAAGTGCCCATCAGCAAATGAGTGGATCAAAAAATTATGGTACATTTACACAATGGAATTCTACACAGCAGAGAGAAAGAAGGAGCTTATACCCTTTGCAATGGCATGGATGGAACTGGAGAGCATTATGCAAAGTGAAATAAGCCAGGTGGTGAAAGACAAATACCATATGATCTCACCTTTAACTGGAACATAATCAACAAAAGAAAAAAGCAAACAAAATATAACCAGAGACATTGAAATTAAGAACATTGTAACAATAACCACAGGGGAGTGGGGAGGGGGTCATGGGGAGAGGGGTCTATAGGAGCTACTATAAAGGACACAAGGACAAAATCAAGGGGGAGGGTAGAGGTGGGGGAGGGAGGTGGGACTGGCTGGGGTGGGCTGGAGGGAAGGGGAGAAAATGCTGACAATTGTAACTGAATAAAAATAAATTAATTAATTTAAAAAATATTCTTAAAAAGTAAAAAAAATAAATAAAAAATAAAATAAAATAGTTCTAATATATAAAGAGAATATATTTGATCTTCAAATTGTGGTATTGGTGCTAATTTGACTTCAGATAAGCAAGCTGGAGAGATAGAGTTTACCAAGAGTTATTAAGGATGTTTTCATGAAAAAGGGTATGAGGAGAGGGTTACAAAAAATTAGCTTTCCAAGACTGAAGAATTTTTAGGAGTTGCTTAACTAAATTTGCACTAACATGAAAAGCAGATAGGGTTTGTAAATCACTGGAATTACTTACAGGAATGAAGAGGATTCTGTATTGATAATTATAGATAATATTTATTGAGTGCTTTCTTATACCAGAAGTTGTTCTAAGTGCTTTACAAATATTAACACATTCATTCTTCACCATAGCTGGATGAGATAGCTACTATCATCCCCGTATTTTAGATAAGAAGCTGAGCAGATAGGTTAAGTAACTTATCTAGGGTCATACAGTTAGTAAGAACTAACAGTTGAACCAGACAATATTATGCCATAGTCAATGTTCTTACTCACCTGACTATATTTTGTCTTTCTCCTAGATTACTCTGGAGTATACAGAAGTGACCCAACCAAAGTTCTGGATACTCTGTTCATAGTTGTTAGTGATACAATTACAAATTTAAGGGTAACACTCTTTGTGAAAATAATACCAACATTGCTTGGCTTGTCAAAGGAAACCCTGAGTGGATAATATTCTAAAATCTAGTTTACATATATAAAATCTATTTTATGGGTTTTACTCATTTGCCCACTTTTAACCATAAAATTTTATGTGTTTGAACCTTTAGAATGTTACTGTATTCCAACACTTTAAAAGTCTGATTAATATAAGAAGACAAGGGGAACCACGTCAGATAGTAAGATATATTAATCCTAAAGAGGTAAGAACATTATTTATTTTTTAATTTTCTTTTAGATTTTATTTATTTATTTTTAGAGAGAGAGAAAGAGAGGGAGGAAAGGGAGAGAAACATCAATGTAGGAGAGAAACATCAATCAGTTTCCTCTTGCACGCGCAGCAACCAGGGACCAGGCCCGCAACTGAGGCCTGTGCCCTGACCTGGAATGGAACCAGTGACCTTCTACTTGCAGGATGATGCCCAACCAACTGAGCCATGCCAGCCAGGGCGAGAACACTATTTATTGATACACCATCTTTTTTTCTTTCATAAAATTGGGTAGCTGCTTTATAAATGTAATGTGATTGTAGTTGTTCCTTTTAAAAACTTTTTACTGAAGTATTAAGCACACATAAAAATTCATTATACATACATGTATAACTCAGTGAGTCATTATAAGCAAACCCTTGCGTAACCATCATCCAGATTCTTAGTCTAGCCAGAAGTTTATTGATTTTACTGATCTTTTCAAAGAGCCAGCTTTTAATTTCTTGGATTTTCTCTATTGATTTTCTGTTTTTAACTTCACTGATTTCTGTTCTGTTTTTCATCTCATTTCTTCTCCCTACTTTTGACTTAATTTGTTTTCTTTTTCTAGTTTTTTAAGGTGGAATCTTAGATTACTGATTTCAAATCTTTGTTGTTTTTTAATATATGCATTCAACACTATAAATTGTCATCAAAGCACTATATTTACTGCATCTCACAAAATTGATCAGTTGTAGCTTCTTCTCATTTATTTAAAAATATTAAAAAATTTAAAATCCTGAGACTTCTTATTTGACCCTTTGATATTTAGAAGTGTGTTGTTTAATTTCCAAGTTTTGGGGCTTTCCATCTGTGCTTCTGCTATTGATTTCTAGTTTAATTCCATTAGGACCTCAGAGCATGCTTTTGTATGATTTCTATTCTTTTACATTTGTTAAGTTGCATTTTATGGTCCAGACAGTGTTCCCTCTTGGTAAATGTTCCCTGTAGGCTTGAGAAGAATTCATATTCTGCTATTGTTGGATGAAGTGTTCAATAAATGTCAGTTAGATCCAGTTATTGAGGGTGCTGTTTATGTCTAATTGTGGCCTTCTGATAGTGATCTTCTAGTTGTCCTTGCAGTTCTTTAGTTCCTGTCTTACATATTTGATGCCCTGTTGTTAGGCATATGCACATTAGGGATTGTCGCTATGCCTTCTTAGACAATTGACCACTTTATCACCAAGTAACGTTCCTCTTTTTTCCTGAAAATTTTCCTTCCTCTGAACTCTAAAATTAATATAGCTGCCCAGCTTTCATTTAATTAGTTAAAGTGCTATATCTTTCTCCATCCCTTTGCTTTCAACAAGTCTGTCTTTATATTGAAAGTGGGTTTTTGTAAAAATATAGTTGGGTCTTATTTTTTAATCTCCTCTGACAGTCTCTGCCTTTTAATTGGCACATTTAGACCATTGATATTTAAAGTGATTATTGATACAGCTTGATCTACCTTATCTGTTACCATTTCCTAACAGCATTGCCAAAGAGTATTTGTTGTCCTTTCTTTTCTCTCTCTCTCTTTCTCTCTACTTATTTTGTCTTGCACTCTTTCTGTGCCTTCTCTGTTTTAATTGAGCATTTTCTCTTGTATCTTAGTATATAAATTATACTTCTTTTTAACTTTTTTTTGGTTGCCTTAGAGTTTGCAGTGAACCAATTTACAGATAATCTAAGTCCACTTTCTTTTACAGTTTATTTATTTATTTTTCTAGATAGGGGGAAGAGAAAGAGAAAGAGAGGGAGAGAGACATTGATGTCAATTGGTTGCCTCCCACAGGCCCCAACTGGAGACCTGGCCTGCAACCCAGGCATGTGTCCTGAACACGAATCAAACTGACGAGTTTTCAGTTTGTGTGACAATCCCTAACCCACTGAGCCACACCAGCCACGGCTTTAAATCCACTTTAAATAATAGTAAATGAAATCTCTCATAAACTTAAGAGACAAAGTCATATTAGAGGGAATGGAACTACCTCAAATACACAGCCACCACCACCTTTGAGTCTGTAGATGGTAGAAGAATAAATAATGAATCTCAAATCTTCCAAAGAATATAATTGAGTTTCCCATAGTCTATGATGGTTGAGGAGCTGACATCTGAGAAACAGGGAAAAAGTAGAAGTGGATAAACCAGATATGGATTACTAAAGCAGCAATTCAGACTTTACCAAGCTCAGTCTCTGAAGAGCATTGATGTGATCAGCCCCTCACACTAACTGACTAAAACAGGAGGCATAAAACTTCATGGAGCTGTACATTTAAGATTTTCCTACTTTAGTGAGAAAAGGGTATTTAAATATGCACACACATATATACACATATACACATGTGTGTATGGACTGTCCAGAAAGTATCCAGCCACACACTGAAAAAATAGAGGCTTTTAAAAAAATTTTAACATTTTATTGATTGTGCTATTATAGTTGTCCCATTTTTTTTTATTCCAAAGGGAAATTTTTCTCCTCTGCCCTGTACCCCACTTCCCACCATCATTCTCCCAACTTAGTTCATGTCCATGGGTCATACATATAAGTTCTTTAAGTTCTTTGGCTTCTCCATTTCCCATACTATTCTTAACCTCCCGCTGTCTCTTTTGTACCTACCAATTATGCTTCTTATTCCCTGTATCTTACTCCTATTCTACCCCTTTTCCCCTCCCCACTGCTAACCCTTCATGTGATCTCTATTTCTCTAAATCTGTTCTGTTGCAGTTGTTTGCTTAGTTTGTTTTTGTTTTTTAGGTTCACTTGTTGATAGTAGTCAGTTTGTTGTTATTTTACTGTTCATAGTTTTGATCTTCTTTTTCTTAGATAAGTCCCTTCAACATTTCATATAATAAGGGCTTGGTGATGATGAACTCCTTTAACTTGACTTTATCTGGGAAGCACTTTATCTGCCCTTCCATTCTAAATGATAGCTTTGCTGGATAGAGTAATCTTGGATGTTGGTCCTTTCCTTTCATGACTTCAAATACTTCTTTCCAGCCCCTTATTGCCTGCAAGGTTTCTTTGGAGAAATCAGCTGACAGTCTTATGGGAACTCCTTTGTAGGTAACTGTCTCCTTTTCTCTTGTTGCTGTTAAGATTCTCTCTTTATCTTTCATCTTGGGTGATGTAATTATGATGTGCCTTGTTGTGTTCCTCCTTGGGTCTAACTTCTTTGAGACTCTTTGAGCTTCCTGGACTTCCTGGAAGCCTATTTCCTTTACCAGAGTATGGAAGTTCTCCTTCATTATTTGTTCAAATAACTTTTCAATTTCTTGCTCTTCCTCTTCTCCTTCTGGCACCCCTATGATTCAGATGTTGGAACGTTAAAAGTTGTCCTGGATGTTCGCAAGCCTCTCCTCATTTTTTTGAATTCTTGTTTCTTCATTCTGCTCTGGTTGAATGTTTATTCCTTCCTTCTCTTCCAAATCTTTGATTTGAGTCCCAGTTGCCTTCTGTCATTGTTGGTTCCCTGTACATTTTCCTTTATTTCACTTTTCATAGCCTTCACTTTTTATTCTATTTTGCGGCCATACTCAACCATTTCTGTGAGCATCCTGATTACCAGTGTTTTGAACTCTGTATATGATAGTTTGGCTATCTCTTCATCACATAAGTTGTATTCTTTTGAAGCTTTGATATGTTCTTTTATTTGGGCCATATTTAATTTGTCTTGTCGGGCCTGTTATGTAGTAAGGGGCAGCGCTTTAGGTAATCACCAGGATGGGGCAACCCACATGGCTGCATTGTGGCACTGTATGTGAGGGAGGGGTCTGAGAGGGAACAATGCCACTTGCTCAGCTCTCAGTGGGCTTTCAGTCACTTCCTCCACTACCCACAAGCAAATTGGACCTTTCAGTTTCTGATTCCTGTGTGGTGGGTTTGTGTACATTGTAGGACCCTGTGGGTCTCTCCAATGAACTCTCCTGTGAGGCTTGGTGTTTCTCCCACTACCACAACCCCCACAGATTTTCCAGTCAGCAGTTTTGAGGCTTTATTTCCCTGAGCTGGAACCCTGGGTTGTACTGCCTGTCTCACTCCTCAGTTGTTCCTCCTGGTTTATCTGCATGCAAATGTGGAATCACCTGTTCTGCCAGCCACCGCCTCCCCTGGTCCACCAGCCACCACCTTACCGAGAGTTGTCTCCACCCTGGCTGCCCATCTCCACCCCTCCTACTGGTCTGGATGAATGTTTCTTTAACTCCTTGGTTGTCGGACTTCCATACAGTTTGATTTTCTGGAAGTTCTGGGTCTTTTTAAAAATATATATTTTATTGATTATGCTATTACAGTTATCCCATTTTCCCCCTGTTGTTCCCTCCTCCCTGAACACCCCCTCCCGCCCACATTCCCCCCTTTAGTTCATGCCCAAGGGTCATACATATAAGTTCTTTGGCTCCTACATTTCCTATACTATTCTTACCTTCCCCCTGTCTATTTTCTACCTACCATTTATGCTACTTATTCTCTGTACCTTTCCCCCTCCCTCCCCCTCCCACTCCCCTGTTGATAACCCTCCTTATGATCTCTGTGATCATTTCTGTGGTTCTGTTCCTGTTCTAGTTGTTTGCTTAGTTTACTTTTGTTTTTGTTTGAGGTGTGGTTGTTATTAACTGTGAGTTTGCTGTCATTTTACTGTTCATATTTTTTATCTTCTTTTTCTTAGATAAGTCACTTCAACATTCCATATAATAAGGGCTTGGTGATGATGAACTCCTTTAACCTGGCCTTATCTGAGAAGCACTTTATCTGCCCTTCCATTCTAAATGATAGCTTTGCTGGTTAGAGCAATCTTGGGTGTAGGTCCTTGCCTTTCATGACTTGGAATACTTTTTTCTAGTCTCTTCTTACCTGTAAGGTCTCTTTTGAGAAATCAGCTGACAGTCTTATGGGAATTTCTTTGTAGGTAACTGTGTCCTCTTCTCTTGCTGCTTCTAAGATTCTCTCCTTATCTTTCATCTTGGGTAATGTAATTACGGTGTACCTTGGTGTATACTTCCTTGGGTCCAACTTCTTTGGGACTCTCTGAGTTTCCTGGACTTCCTGGAAGTCTACTTCCTTTGCCAGATTAGGGAACTTGTCCTTCATTATTTTCTCAAATAAAATTTCAATTTCTTGTTCTTCCTCTTCTTCTGGTGCCTCTATAATTTGGATGTTGAACCATTTAAAGATGTCCTGGAGGTTCCTAAGCCTCTCCTCATTTTTTTGAATTCTTGTTTCTTCATTCTTTTCTGGTTGAATGTTTCTTTCTTCCTTCTGGTCCACACCATTGATTTCAGTCCCAGTTTCCTGCCCGTCACTGTTGGTTCCCTGTACATTTTCCTTTGTTTCTCTTAGCTTAGCCTTCATTTTTCATCTAATTTGTGACCAAATTCAACCAATTCTGTGAGCTTCCCAATTACCAGTGTTTTGAACTGTGCATCTAAATGGCTGGCTATCTCTTTGTCTCTTAGTTATATTTTTTCTGGAGCTTCGATCTGTTCTTTCCTTTGGGCCTTTTTTTTTTCTTTTTTTTTTTTGTCTTGGAGCACCTGTTACACAAAGGGGCTGAGCCTTAGGTGTTCACCAGGGTGGGGCAACCCACGGTGCTGGGCTGTGACACTGTATGTGGGGGAGGGGTCTGAGAGGAAACAATGGCACTTGCTCTGCTCTCTGCCAGTTTTCAGTCACTCCCCCACTACTCACAAGCAAAGTGGGCCCTTCTGGTGCTGCTTCCTGTGTGGGTGGGTTTGTGTACATTCTGGGACTGTGTGGGTCTCTCCAACAAACTCTCCTGTGAAGTTGGGAGTTTCTCCCACTGCTGCCTCACCCCAAGGGCTTTTCAATCAGTGCTTTGGGGCTTTATTTCCCTGCACTGGAACCCTGGGGTTGCGTGGTCTGTTTAGCTCCCCCTTTGTTCCTCCTGGTGTATCTGCACGCAAATGTGGGCCCGCAGGGTCTGCCAGCCACCATTTTGTGGGGTCCACAAGCTGCCCCTTGCTGGTCAGCTGCAGCCTGGACCAACCCACTCCACAACAAGCCACCTAGCTGGGTCCACCAGCCACCATTTTGCCACCACTCCTCTCTGCCCAGCTGCGTGTCTCTGCCTCTCCTACCGGTCTGGATGAATGTGTCTTCTTTAACTCCTTGGTTGTTGGACTTCCATACATTTCGATTTTCTGTCAGTTCAGGTTGTTTTTTGTTTTTAAATTGTTGTTGTCCTTGTTTTGGTTGTGTGAGGAGGCACAGTGTGTCTACCTATGCCTCCATCTTGGCCAGAAGTTGGCAAAATAGAGACATTTATTGGAGAAGATACAAGATGCAAGAAACATTGTATGTAGGACAATGCGCCTCAGTCCCCTTCAAAGTAGGCTCTTTGGGACCTCACACAGTTCTCCCAACTGCAGCACGATATTCCTTCTGCTCTGGTAGCAGAAGCTGCAGAATGAATTTTGCCACAACATGATTCATGCCAAGATCCTACTTCAAAATCTCAGACACAGTGTTTTTGAGATCCTCAGATAAGCTTCCAGTTCTCACACTTTCAGTTGCCGATATTTGTTGATTGCAGCTTATACACATTCAACATTCTCAGGTGCTCTGCTTGTTGTGGGCATTCCAGGACATCATTCACTTTCAATAGATTCTTGACCATCTTTGAAGCATTTGTACCACACTTCTATTTGTGCTGCACTCATTACATCATCCCAAAGCCTTCTGCTTCATCCAAATAGTTTGTACAGAGGAATGTTCAAGCTTAACGCAAAATTTGATACAGATTCATTACTCTACTCAGTCATTTGAATGCAATAGCAACACAGTACACATGCTCACTCAACAGTGTCTACTGCCCCCACTGACTGGTATAGTGAAGTCATCATTGTTCATGCATGTGCATTGTAGTCCACTCTCTTTGGCTGCCAGGTTACATTGATGTTGTGCAAACTGTTCTCATTATATTAACAGTGGCTAGACTTTTTCTGGACGGACTCATATATGAAAGTATATATTTTATGAACTTTATAAATATATACTTTAAAATCTTATTATAAAACATCTTTTTCATATTTGAATTATGACCCTATATATTATGTATGTATGTGTAATTTTTACTCAGGAGAAAATTATGTAAAACTAGTGTTGTTTTTAGGGCTTTATGGACTGAACAAGATAACATCTATTTTCTCATCTAATTTAATGTTGTCAGGAGACAATATTGAACTGTCTTCTAAAACAGTACCAAATTTTTTTTCCTATTTTCCATTTTGTCTAGGGCACTAACATTTAGAAAATCAATTATATATAATTCTTAAGAAATTTGCTCTGGCTGGCGTGGCTCAGTGGATTGAGTGCCAGCCTGTGAACCAAAGGGTCCCCGGTTTAATTCTCAGTCAGGGCACATGCCTGGGTTGCAGGCCAGGTCCCCAGTAGGGGACCCTCAAAAGGTGACCACACATTGATGTTTCTCTCCCTCTCTCCTCCCCATTTTCCCTCCTCTAAAATTAAAATAAATAAACTCTTTAAAAGGAAAAAGTTTTAAATAAAAGAAATTTAAACATGGATTTAAAAAAATTTAATAAAAGGCTGTTAGGATAGGTCATCTGGTGTAAAACTCTGATTGACCAATACAAGATTTTTCTGCTGAATTTACATGTAAGATAATATTTAATATGCAAACTATGTATTTGAGCACTTATTTAAAACTTTTGTTTTATGAATAACAAATCATTTGACTTTTATACTTATATAGAAAGGAAACATAATTTTATATTATTTTGCCACTTATCATGTAAGTTGTTTTACTTATTAGATATCTATAAGAAATTAAATCTTAAAACATTTTCTAATTAAAAATAATTATTTGAAGTTTAGTCACTTGATCTATTTCATAAATAATCAATATTCAGCAATTATTTTAACATGATGGAATGAGAATTAGTGAATTGGTATATACATAATGCTGAAAAGTAATTTTTTTTTATAGGCAGAGCTTCTAGATGCTGCTGCTGGTGTTCATGTACGGTTCAGATTAGGTGGTGTAAGTACGGGTGAATTATTAGTTGCAATTTTAAAGCTTATTTATATGACATTTGTAAGATGTAATTTTTAAAATGTAAATTATTTTGTAATTGGGATACAATGGTTCTTTGAACTTTTCCATCTATAGGTTAAATTTCCACCTGAAATATACTATAAAATTTTTACTGAGAGACATATTGAAGATCTGTGTGCTAATAGCCCTAGAGATTACACAAAACTTTCAGCGAAATATGCATCTCATATTAAAAGTGATAATGTTCAGGAAGAGGATCACAGTGGATGGTATCGTCGTATAGAGAACAATGGCTGGAGACCTGTTTCAGATAGAGTAAGAAAAAATATTAACAATTTTGAATCATATATTTATAAAGCAATTTGTCTTTTTGAAAATTAATTTTAAAATTACTTTTTTAAATAGTAAATCCTAGTAATTTAGTTGATAAAAATTGCCTAAGTTAACTACTCTGGGGTTACTAATAATACTTCAAAACACAAGAACAGCTCTGGCCTGGTAGCTCGGTTGGTTGGAATGTCATCCTTTAGTAGATCAGGAAGTAGTGGTTTAGATTCCAGTTGGGCCGCATTCCTGGGTTGCAGGTTTGGTGTCTGTCCAGCAGGGGGCACATGTGAGAGGCAACCGATCCTTGTTACTCTTTCACTTTGATGTTTTTCTCCCTGTTTCTCCCACCCTTTCCCTCTCTCATATCAATAAGTATATCCTCACGTGAGGATAAAGGAAAAAAAGAAAAAATAATACAGGAATATATCTCTTTTTTACTCACAGTTATTTCTACTTTTAGTAATTAGCTTTGAATGAAGCCATTTTAGATACTCCCTGGTACTCAGCAGTGTACCATCTTTGTATAAAAGCAAATTTGAAGATGTTGTTGACTCTATATTATCCTTAGACTAGAGGTGGGCATTCTTGAGAATAATATGACTTTCTCTCTTGCAGAGCTTATAACAGCAGAGACTGGTGGAAAATTATTTGAATTTTTATGGTGTTGGGGAATTTACCATGTATTCATATTAATTGAACAGAATGATTTAAAATATACATAGTTCCTAATGCATATATGTGATTCAGGAACTTTTCTATAGACGCTCATGTTTATTCTCCTTTTTGTGGAAATAATTTCTACCTAAGGATATTTGTAAACTTACATTTTATAAGTTAACATGATCTGGTTCTATAGATGTCTGTTTATACAAGTATCCTCACATATCTTCATCAAACCCTTAATTGCTGATAGACAGTTTGTAGAATGTGGTATGTTGAATATACTAAGTGTGAAAAGTGAAAATGATCAAGGAATGCATTCATTCAGCAAACTTTATTTCATACCAGCCATGCGTCAGGCATTGTAGCAAATGCTAGGTATACAATAATAAATAAGAATAATTTATTTCCTCAAGTCGTTTGCCTTGTAGTTAAGAAGGCATTTAGTAAACAGGATATTTCAGTATAATGCAGTAAATATGTGCTTTAATAGTGAAAAATACAAAGTGCTGTGGGGAATAGCAAACTCTCCTCCTTGTGAGTTCAGGTGTGTGTGGTGGGGGAAGGGGAATGAATCAGAAGTAGGAAAATAGACGACCATTTAGGATAAAGTATCATACACGGGAAACCACAAACTCAGGACATAGTGGAAACTTATTTGTTCTTGTGGGGTGCCTATACTCCTTTAGGATTACAGTCTTCAAAAGGCACCAACCCTAAGAGTAGGTCAGGTCTGTTCTTAGGAGAAACTAAAACACTCTTGGAATATGTCTCTTTATTCATTCATTCATTCATTCATTCATTTGTTCAAATGCTTATTAAGTATCTCAGTACACTAGAACTTTGTCAGTCTTTCTGAGGCATGTGCCTCCGAAGGCTCAATGTGCTGTTCACCCATCACTGAAATTAGAAATACCTCTAAAAGGTCTATCTTAACCTTTTTCTATTTTGGCATATTCCTACTGAGCACATGGAAGTTCTGTCTATAGTCAGATAACCTCATAATCAATATTTCAACATTTTACATATTCATTTTTTATTTCTCAATAGTTTTGGATGTCCACTGAAGACGTAATGCTGGGAGACAAAAAGGAATGCAAATTTCATTTCTCTAAACTGAAGAGGAGACAAGATATGGAAAAGAAAAGAAAAATTAGAAAAATAGAATGGATGAGGCAAATGTAGGTTGATGAAAACTTACTAAAGAAGTATATAGTATTTTATTTTTTTAAATGTTATATTACTACTAATATAGCTATATGCTATTTTTTAAAGAAAATGTAAGGTTACAGTTATATTTTTAAAAATACATAGAAAGCAAACACTTAATAAATGCCTACTATGTGCCAGACACAGTCCAGCTTCAGGAAGTAAATGTGAAAAGACACACTGTCTTGGACCTCGAGGAAATAACATTCCATTGGAACATCAGATATGGAAATAAGCATTTACTCTTATACATCTGATAACTAATTTGGCCGTTCAGACCCATGCAACCCTTCTTTCTGCCCTAAGATCCTGACTGTGTGGACTTTACTAAAAGTCATTCTGGAACTATCTAACAAATGTGAAAAGCAAGTGTCAAAAAATCAAATTGTTTTCAAGTTTACTTGACTGCATACCAGAACAGATCCCCAAAATATTTAAAGGACTACAAAAAACTTCAGTACCTAAAATCATATAAAATTTACAATGTCTACCATATGGTAATCAATTACCAGACATGCAAAGAAACGGGAAGAAAATGATCTAAATAAAAATCTGGATCCTTACAAAAATGAAGAATACCCAAAATGGTAACATAAGTAAATATTAAGCACTTTTCTTCTTATAATTTAAATCTTTAAAAAGGTAATTAATAACTACTAAACTGTATACATAAAAATAATTAACATGATAAATTTTGTTAAACATTTTTACCACAATTTTTAAAAAGGTAGATATTAAAATTTTTATGTAAAGAATAAGTTAATGTTGATATTGCCAATCAAGTTCCAGTTAAATTCTTGATTCCACAATTGTACTTCATTTCTCTTTTATTGAAAATCTTCATTTCAAAAAATATATAATTGTCTATTTTTCTGACATTACAAGTAGATAGTTACAAAAATAACTATAATGTGAACATATGGTACAATTACTAAAGTTCAAAATATTTAAAGGTACTTGGTTATTTAAAGCAGAAAGAATTATATATTGTGGTATTTATTAATTTATAACAGAGCAGAAGTAAAATGTATGATAACAACATTACAAAGGTTGAGAGAGGTGAAACGAAAATATACTATTAGAAGTGTCTTATTCTACATATAAACTGGTATAATATTGGTTAAAGATGAACCATAATAATTAAATATGTATACTACAAACCCTAAAGCAACCATAAAATCAACAATAACAGCAAAGATGACAGCTTAATAAGCTCATAATGGAGATACAATAGAATCATAAAAAAAATCACTTAATCCAAAGGAAGCCTGAAAGAAGAGGAAAGGAAATAAAAAACAGAGAGGCAGGTGAAGGGAAGGATAATGGGAACTTTTCTAATAGTGTCAATAAATTAAAAAAAAAACCAATATAGATGTATTACAAACAACTTAATGCCATAAATTTGAAAAATTAAATGAAACAATAATTTATTGAAAGACATTAACCAAAGTGCACTCAAAGGCAAAGATAATATGAATAGTCTTATATCTATTAAAGAATTTGAACTTAGAGTTTTAAAAATTCCTACAAAGAAGACTGAAGGACCAGGTAGATTTGCTGGTGAATTCTAGCAAGCATTTAAGAAAGACATAATACAAATTCTACACAAATATTTTCAGAAAAAGAAGGGAACACATCCCAACAATTTTCTCCTTTAAAAAAAAAATTTCACCCAAGGATATATTTGTTGATTTTAGAGAGAGAAGAAGGGAGAGAGAAAAACATTAATGTGAGAGAGAAACACTCATCGGTTGCCTCCCATAAGCATCCTATCCTGATCAGGAAGCAAACCCACAACCTTAGGTATATACCCTGACTGGGGATCGATCCCGAAACCTTTTGGTATCGGGATGCTGCTCCAACCAACTGAGCCACCTGGCCAGGGCCACATTGCAACAATTTCTATAAGGTATTACCAGATACAAAAACCACTTGAGGCTTATAAGAATTAAAAAATAACAAACAATATGTCTCATGAACATAGATACAGGATAATAAATAACATATGGAGTTTACCCTAGGAATACAGAGTTGGCTTAACTTTTGGAAATCAGTGCAATTTACCATGTTAGCAGACTTAAAAAGAAATTTAGTTATGATCATCTTAGTAGATGAAGAAAAATACTTACAAAAATCCAACAATCATTCATGATAAAAACTCTTGGCAAACTAGGAATAAGAGAGAGAACCTCTTCTTGATAAAGGGCGTCTATAGAAAACCTACAGCTAACACACTTAATGGTGAAAGACTGTCTCCTTTGTATCTGAGATGGGAAAACAAGGCAAGGATGTTTCCTCTCACTACTTCTTTACAACGTTGCACTGAAGGTCCCAGCCAGTGAAATAAGGCAAGAGAGGGAAGAAAGAGACACTGAAAATGGAAAGAAAGAACTAAAACAGTCTTTATTGACAGTTGACATGATTGTCTAGGTATAAATCTTAAGAAATCTACAAAAAGAAAAAGCTACTGGAACTAATAAGTGAGTTTATCAAGGTTGTGAAATACAGAAATTGTACTGCCACGTTCCAGCAACAAACAATTGGAAATTTTAAGTATTATTTCATTTTTATTGTATTTTTTCCCATTACCATTTAGTCCCCTTATATACCCCACCCCCAACAATCACACATTGTTGTCCATGTCCATGAGTCCTTTTTTCTTTTTTCTCAATTCCTCCACTCCCTCACCTTCCTCCCCCCTTAGCTGTCATCCTGCTCTCCATCTATGAGTTTGTCTTTATTTTGCTTGTTACTTCAGTTTGTTCATTAGATTCCGCATATGAGTGAAATCATATGGTATTTGTCTTTCTCTGCCTGGCTTATTTCACTTAGCATAGTGTTCTCAAGGTCCATCCATACTGTGGCAAAGGGTAAAATTTTCTTTTTTATGGCCAAATGGTATTCCATTGTGTAAATTCTCCATAGTTGTTTTGTTTACTCATCTGCTGATGGGCACTTGGGCTGCTTCCATATCTTGGTGATTATAAATACCGCTGCAATGAACACAGGGGTGCTTATGTTCTTTTGAATTAGTGTTTTGGGTTCCTTCAGATATATTCTCAGAAGTGGGATCACTGGGTCAAAAGGTAGATCTATTTTTAATTTTTTGAGGTATCTCCATACCACTTTCCAAGTGACTGTACCAATCTGCATTCCCACCAACAGTACAAAAGGGTTCCCCCTTCTCCACATCCTGGCCAGTGCTTGTTTTTTTATATATTGATGACAGCCATTCTGACAGGTGGGGGATGGTATCTCATTGTGGTTTTAATGTGCAATTCTCTGATGATTAGTGACACTGAGCATCTTTTCATATGTCTACTGGCCATCTGTGGGTCCTCTTTGTAGAACTGTCTATTCAGGTCCTTTGCCTATTTTTTAATTGGGTAGTTTGCTTTATTTGGTGTTGAGTTTTGTGAGTTCTTCATAAATTTTGGATATTATCCCCTTATGAGATGTATCAGCAAATACATTCTCCCATTCTGTGGGTTGTCTTTTTATTTTCTTGATGATTTCCTTTGCTGTACAAAAACTTTTTAGTTTGATGTCATCTTGTTTGTTTATTTTTTCTTTCGTTTCCCTTGCCTGAGGAGATATATCACAAAAAATACTGCAAATGTGAAAAAATACATAAAAATCAAAACACAAGCCACAGTCAGGAAGAAAACATTTGCAAAATATATATGATAAAAGACTTGTATAGAATATTTTTTAAACTCAAAACTCAATAATAAGAATACAGCCTAATTTTAAAATGGCAAAGATTTAAACAAATACTCTGACAATGAAGACATGTGGATAGCAAATAAGCACAAGTGTACTAATAGCTATCATCATCAGTCATTAGAAAGTGCAAGCCAAAACTATAATGAGATATTGTCAGGGGGCTTTAACGCAGCCCCCCGGTCCGCCACGGATGAAGAATAAGTCTACCAAGACATGATCTGCTTGGGGAGGAGAGGTGGCCGATCTCTCAAAGGAGAAGGGCCCAGAGCCTTTCTCTCCATGGGCTTTTATTAGGTTCATTTGCACAGGAATACAGATAAAGCTCATCAATCATTGTCAGCCAGTAAGGGTTAAACAATACATGATTTACAGAGAACTTTGAGGGCTTATTCTGAGTTACAGCCAATTAGTTAGAGGGCCATAAAACTTTAGGCGCCAGACTCATCTCAGGTCTGGACCCTTATCCTTTAAACTGAGGGTACAAATTAAGTAGGTTTCACAGGAATGTATGTATTTTTGTTAGGCCTGATTCCCCAGGGAATCCGCCCCTCCCAGCACAGGACTGCACTGCCCTCTGTCCTTGTTTCAGGCTTAAGTCAGGCAAGGGAAGTAAGGCAGCCAAGAGATTAGGAGACTTCTTGCAGACAGAATGAGGACTCAGGCCATTTCAAAGCCAAGGGGCGAGGGTCCATCACCCCCTTTTTCCACAGCCCCCTGAGTCCTTCCCTGCGAGCTTATTCCTGGTGACCAGAGCCTGTCTTAGGTTGATCCTCCCTTGAGGATTCTTACCCGTCATTGGCTAACTGGCCAAGCTCAGGGCCAAGCAGGGTGAAGTGGGCAGAGGTGGCGCACCTGCCAGGGAGATAAGCTTTGTCTCCTTAGTGGCTTATGGTCCCAACTCTGACTCAGCCTTAACCATGGGGGGTTACAGCCTCTGAAACCAGGCAGGGCAGTTCCCAACAAGATATTACATTACCACTAGAATGGAAGAAATTGTCTGCACACACATAGAGCAAATGCAAATGGTACATCCACTTTGGAAAACACTTTGGCAGTTTTCTTACAAGTTAGTATTATCTTACAAGTTAAATGGTAGGGTATACCTACCATTCAACTCAGCCATTTCACTCTTAGGTATTTATCCAAGAGAAATAAAACATATGCCCACAGAAAGACTATATATGAATTTTTATAACAGCTTTATTTGAAGTAGCCAAAAACCAGAAACAACCCAAATGTCCCTGGATAAGTAATTGTGAGGTACCTGCACAAGGGAATACTACTCAGCAGTACAAAGGAATAAACTATTGACACCCACAGCAACATGGATGAATCTCAAAATAATGGTGCTGAATGAATAAAACCTGTCAAAAGAGAGAACACACTGTATGATTTCATTTATACAAAATTCTAGAAAATACAAACAAGTCTAGAGTGACACAAAGCAGATCAATGGCTGTCTGGAGATAAGGGTGGGAGGAAGGAGGGGGAGAAGGATTACTAAGGCACACAGGGAACTTTGGGGGATGTGATGTGTTCATTCATTATTGTAGTGATAGATTTACAGGTGTATAAGTATGAGGGGGAACCCTGAGCACAGAATTTATTTATTACAAAATTGTGTATTTATTCTTACATGTTTAAACTTTAGTTACCTTCAAAGTGCTCCCCATTGTATGCAGTAAATCTAGCGAGACATTTTTTTCCAGTGCTCTAAACAGTTTTCGAACTCATCAATTTTGATGTCTTTTAGTGCTTCTGCCATTTTTTGTTTCACCTCTGCCACATTGGCAAAACATTTCCCAATGAGGGCTTTTTTCATCCAGGGAAACAAAAAAAAAGTCACTCAAACAAGGAAAATGGGGACAGACTCATAGATGGAGAGCAGGATGCTAGCTGGGGCAGGGAGAGGGTAGAGGGTGGAGGGACTGAGCAAAAAGGAAAAAGGACTCATGGACATGGACAACAGAGGAGAGTATAAGGAGACTAAAAGGTAATATAAAAAATAATACAATAAAGATTAAATTTCAAAAATAAATAAAGTCTGAGAACAAAAAGTAGATATATGAATTGCTGTATATCAGTGCTGTAGAAGGGAAAATGAGTATCATCCCAGTTCACAAATCTAATCTTAAGTGTCTGTATCTTTGGGAAGATAAACATGGGGGAACTCATAAAAAATACATTCAACCTCAGCCTTTCAGAAGTTTCTGATTTCTAAATTCATTTTTGTTGTGTCATGAGCATTAGTTAATAATTCTGGGCCAAAGGGTACCATCATTCATGTATTTTTTTTATTTAGTACGTGTCTGCTAAGTGCCTATTGTTTAGGGAGGAGAGTATAGAAGTGGAAGACTGCATGTTCCATGAAGGCATTTCACCACTGGACAGATGGCTTTGAAAACATTGGACACTGAAGTAAATGTTCATTAAATGAATAAGTGAGTGAAGAACTCTAGAAAAATTGTAAAATCAGGTGCTTCATGAGTCTTCTTCCTGACCTGCTTCTTTTGGTATTTGTGTCTCAGAGCTGCTGATAGCAAGATGTCTTCAGGAAATGCTAACATTGGGCAACCTGCCCCCATCTTCAAAGCTACAGCTCTTATGCCAGATGGTCAGTTCAAAGATACCAGCCTATCTGAGTACAGGGGAAAATATGTGGTGTTCTTCTTTTACCCTCTTGACTTTACCTTTCTTTGTTTGCCCCATGGAGATCATTGCTTTCAGTGGTAGGGCAGAAGAATTTAAGAAACTCAACTGCCAAGTGATTGGTGCTCCTGTGGATTCTCACTTCTGTCACCTGGCATGGATCAACACACCCAAGAAACAGGGAGGACTGCGATCCATGAACATTCCTTGGTGTCAGACCCCAAGCGCACCATTGCTCAGGACTATGGGGTCTTACAGGCTGATGAAGGCATCTTACTCAGGGGCCTCTTTATCATTGACGAAAAAGGTATCCTTCCACAGATCACCACAAACGACCTTCCTGTTGGCCACTCTTTGGATGAAAACAGACTAGTTCAGGCTTTCCAGTTCACTAACAACCATGGGGAAGTGTGCCCAGCTGGCTGGAAACCTGGCGGTGATGCCATCAAGCCTGATGTCCGGAAGAGCAAAGAATGTTTCTCTAAGCAGAAGTGAGCAACGGGCCGTTATAGGATCATGTGAGCAGTGTACAGGCACGAGAACAAAACCTCTCTTTACTATTGTCATGCTTAAAACAAGATCTTAGATTTAGGCCAGTTGTGGTGTGGGACAAAACAGGCCTTTGCTGCAGGGTTTGGGGAGGCCAGCCTTTCTTTTTCTGGAGAAAATGGCCTGAATTTATGGAGCAGGCCAACTGACACGTACAGGACTGGGCCAACACCTTTTATTTTGTGTAGCTTCTGTTAAACTTGAACTGAGAAAAAAAAGGAAAATTGTGAAATCATACTTTCTTACAGTTTGTGCACTCCCTAACAATATAAATCAAGAGGCATGTTCCTGCTATACAATTCATTAGCTCACACAGGTCATTGTGCATTTAAAGTCTGACAAAGCAGAAACTTGATGAGGGCAGGGATACATCTTGTCACCATCACATCTTTGCCATCCAGGGTTACGGAAGCTTTCTTTCATTGCATGTTTACCAAGTGCCAATAGTTGTAAATGCTTTAATTGTATTTATACTTCTAAACCTCGTAAGGATGCTAGCAGGAGGTAGTATAATGATTATCGTTTTAAGGAAGAGGACACTAAGTCCCAGAAAGGCTAGATCCTTTGCCAAAGATTATATAGCTATAAATCACAGAAGCAAGATTCAAAGTCAGACAGTTCAATACCAAATTCTAGCTGTACACCTCCATCATGCCACCTCCTAATAAATGAGTGTCAAATTAAATAGTGTCAGAATAGGTTAACCTTTAAAATAGAACACCAATGTAGATCTTAAAATAAAAAACAAAAAAAAGCAGTTTTAAATAGCATTAAAATATAGCAATTTTAATATTCTTGGTAAACACAACTTCTGTCTCCTCGCTCAGCTTGTTTGGAGGATGCATTAATTTACGTGCTCAGACGAACGTAGGAGAATAGTGCTACCGAAGTCTGTGCTTACAGTCAGATTTGAATACTGGCTTTCACATACATATTTACTGCATTCATGATCTCAAACAATTTCTTAATTTCTCTAAGTCTCAATTTCCTCATTCATAAAATGGGAATAAAAATAGTTGTCAAAATGGCTGTGTCTTTTTAAAAAGAATCAAAATGATGAACGAAAAGTGCCTGGCACATACAAAATGCCAGTATCTTTCTTCCATTTATCTTTTCCTCCCTCTCTCTTTTCTTCTTTCTTCATAGTTGTCATCAGCTGCATGGCCTTCTAAAAGTTATTCAACTCTTCCAGAATTTCCTCATCTGTAAAACAAGTGGGCTAGTTATTTGGTCTCCGAGGCCCTTTGATTCTGTAATTCTATGATTTGGTGATATAATTTAGTTTTTCTTTGTATCATAAAAATCCAACTTGCTGAGTGGGAATCTTGAAATGAGGCTTCTCTCTGTTTAATGTGCTTGATTAAGTTGCTTTGTTTTTTCCAAAAGATCCCATCCCATAGACTTGGTTTAGAGGTATTTGTGTTAAATAGGATAAAGAACTTGCTTTATATTTAAATACTATTACAACAACAATATGTATTAACTGAATCTACTAGTAATCACATGTTCCAGAGGATTTATGTCTCTCTTCCTTTCCTCTATTTAGGTACTATGCAGGAAGCCTGGAGGCTAAGTCAACAAACAATAAAACTCTAGGTTTAATTCACACAGCAACAAAAGGGCTAATAAGATCTATTGAAGATGGTGGGATAGATTCTGTGATGGAATGGGAAGTGGATGAAGTGCTGAACTGGACAAATACACTGAACTTTGATGAGTAAATACATTTTGCTGTTCTTGGGGAACAAGGGCAGGCATCAGATTTTTCTTTCCAATATTTCTCATTCCCGTGTTGAATGTAGGAGTCACAAACATAATTTCCACCACTCCCCACAAAACAAGTATTTATACTTGTCTAGAAAGAAAGAAGAGGAAATGAGGGAGAAAGATATAAGAGGGATGATCTAAAAGTAGAAAAAAGAAAATTAGAGAGGTGTTCTTTATTGTCAGACTTCATACTTATGCCTTAGCCTAAATTTGCTTTCTTTCTTTCTTACTTTGGGATTTAGAAACAAGGCTAAGAACATGAAATCAATAATACAAAGCATTTTGTTAGCTTACCAACCCTGATCTTCCCATATGAGACACTAAAAAGTTATAATTTTTAGTGGCATACTATAGCCCTTGGAAAACATTTTTAGAATTTTTGTGTGTGTGTGATGGAAATTTTTAAATATTTAATATAACCGTCAGGGAAATTCAAGTTAAAACCACAATGAGATCTGACCTCAGACAAACTAGGAGGGCTATAATTAAGAAGACAAGGAAGTAGAGGAATCGGAACCGTTATGTACTGTCAGTGGAAATGTACAATGGTGCAGCCATTTTGGAAAATAATCTGGCAGTTTCTCAAATGGTTAAACATGAAGTTGCCATATGATTGAACAACTCCATTCCTCAGTATGGATGCACAAGAGAAATGAAAACACACGTCCATGCAAAAACTTGTACATAAATGTTCATGGCAGCATTATTCATAATATAACCAAAAAGTAGAAATAACCCCAATATTCATCAACTGATGAATGGATAAATAAAAATGTGATATATTTATACAATGGAATATTATTCTTCAATAAAAAATAATGCTGATGCATGTTACAATATTGATGATTCTACTGAGTGAAAGGACCCAGTAAAAAAAAAGACCATGTATTATGATTCCATTTATATGAAATGTCCAGAATAGGCAAATCTATAGAGACAGGAAGTAGATTAGTGGTTGTCTAGGACTGGAAGACTTATGAGGGTTGGGAGGTGAGGCTAAGAGGTACAGTTTTTTTTTTTTTGAGAAATAAAAATGTTCTAAAATTGATCATGATGATGGATGTACAACTCTGTGAGTACACAGAAAGTCACTGAATTAAACACTTCAAATGGGTGGACAGTATGGTATGTGAATTGTATCTCAAACAGCTTTTAAATATATTGAATATTTGCCAGCTACAATAATGAATGTGACTATTGTGTGGATGAAAAGGCAGAAAAATTAAAATGAAGATAGTGTAAGTAAAGAAACATAAGAAAAAGGAAGAAATCAGGAAGAGAGATAAGAATATGGGATAGGAAAAATCAACATGTCATTGAACAATAGAACAGGAAGAAAAGCATCCAAGAGGAATCAGAGAAGAGAATAATGAGAAAAGACAAGAAAAGAAAAAGAATGACTAAAAATAGAAAAATAAGACATTGGTGGGAAAGATATATTAGAAAATAAAAAGGGAAAGACAAGAAAAAATAACTAGTTATGCATTGTAGGTAGATGCTCTAAAATATATTGTAGTAAGTAAATAGTAAAAAAAGATTGTTAAGATTCTTTAACCCAATATCTTGTCCTGACCATAGTATTTGGATTCCCTATAGACAGGATGTCTGTGATATTGGGGGACACTGAATAAATACAGATAGTAATAATGATGCAGGAAATGACATTCAAAGAAACACACTGTAATGCAGTACCTTTTTAAAAATTACAAGTATATTTATATATTTTTACATTCAATATTTTGCATTAGTTTTAGGTGTACAGATTAGCAATTAGAAAAGTATATACTTTATGTAGTGCTGTACTTCTACCTTTTTTCCCAAGAGTAAAAATTGCTGGGTAAAGAATGGAGGAAAAAAAGGGAGAGGTCGGTGAGGTTCATTTTGAATGATCTTCAGAGAGCAGGAGAGAGAATTTTCTCAGGTGAGCTTTTGAAATCCGGATTTACCTTTCCCTTATACAGTTGGCTAATTCAAGCAAAGGACCAGCACGCTTTAGTGAAAGATTAACCAGAAATCAACACCTAATATTCTGTATTTCATCACTGCTGGAATACAAAAAGAACAATACAATTAAGTTCAAAGGGAGGAAATAAACAGACATCTCAGTCCACTGTCATCCACCATACCTTTCTCTGGTAGGGGATTCAATTTGTGGAAGAAAGGATGAAAACAATAAACCAGTAAGACTCGAAGTGGTTTTTGTAGCATATACGTAGGTGGGCGGGATGAATACTCCTAGGTTTGACCTGGTAGGATTAACTGACAGTGTCCAGTTTTTAAAATGGAGATACTTCATGTTTCCAAATTATGTACAATATCTATCAGTTTATTCTCTCACTTAGGCCCTGGATAACAAAAATTTCAAATAGAATCCAGTGTGATTATTTGGAAATATTTTAGTAGCATTACTAATTCGAAGCTACTGATTATCTCAGTAGCTTACCTAGTAGAGTAGATTATCTCTAAACTACTGAGTATCTCAGTAGCTTAAACTTTGCAAAGATCTTCCCCAGCTGAGGTACAAGCAAGCACCTTCTTCCCAGCGCATTTGTGGTTTCCACAGTCTTTCCGGTAGATGTTTGTAGCTGGATTGATGCCACCTTGTTTGATGAGAATTTCAGAGTCTGACATTTTTCTTTAGAAGAATTGGTGGCCACTAATTCTTTGTAGAGTGTCCTTCAAAATCTGTGGACAGTTTTCAATAATCAGACCAACAGAACGACATTAATGTGTTGAACACTGATACAAACCAGGTTTTTCCCCAACAGCTTCTGTGCTAGTCCCTTGTCACGACAGATGGCTGTTCTCCTGAGGAGAAGCCATGTGCATCCTCTATCAACTGAATACAATATTATTATTATTATTTTGAAGAAATGGATAGAGCCAACTTCACTCTTGGCCTCAAAGACACTGAAGAGCTCCATCATAAATTCTGCAGTGTTGAGAGATACATTGCTGCAGGCACTTAGAATACGGAGCACCCCCGCATCACCGTCACTGAGTCTCCCACAATGCCATGTGACCGCTACTGTCTTGTTGGATCTTTAGGGGCATATTCTCTATAAGATGTTCCTCTTACAGAATTTCATCATTTTCAAACCGCAAGTGAATTTTGAAATAACTTGTTAAGTGACCAGCAGCTGGGATATCTTAAATAATTTCCTGATATTCTATCAATTGTGTTGCTATGAGATCTTTGCCTATGTGTGTGGGGTGTAGTTCTATATCTGAAGCCGTTCCGTTGATTTCTAGGACATATAGTTAAGTGGCTTCTCAGGCTAGGCACCTTCCCAGATGATCAAAATGTTACATTTATAATCCTGAGGAATTTATTATAGATTTCACATACATACTATTCTGCAATTATTACCTTAAAATTACAAAAACTTCTTAGTGAGAAAGACACATTAGTTCCATGATATGAGCAGTATAGTAATGCTATCACTCTTTCTTCTATTTGTAAAACTTAGATATTTGTATCAGTTACTGTTGGTATGTCTTTTATGAGAAGTTCTTTTAAAATAATTGTCCTAGTATCAGGTAAAGCTGGGTCAGTGATCAGCCTTAATTAAATATGGCATATGTTTATCCTCCAGACTCTCAGGTGTCCTTGAAAGTAGAATGAAAACCTTTCAGTATATAAATCAAATATGTAAATCAGTATATAAATCAAGGTGTTCTTGAAGGTGGAATGCAAACCTTTGAATATATAGATCCAAGAAAGCAGGATGACAGACATGCAACTCTTCACAGTGATCCTGGACAACCACTGCAAGTCTGCTAAATGTACAGTCAGTCCAGACCGCACCGTCTACTAGGAGATCCTGGGAAGGGGTTTACATTGCCTGCTCTTATCCTGCATCTTTTAACAGTGACCCAGTAATATCGTATTTAAGGTCATAGAATAAAGTTTTTGGAGTAATAAGAGGTAGGAGTAACAAAAAAAAACCCAACAACTATACACACAGTACTTTAAATATTTAAATATTGTTGGATAAAGTATACCTTCCTAAACCAAAAAAAAAAACAAACACAAAAACCCCCTTCAGGAACACTAAGTTAACCAGAGTAATTCAATGGAATAAATGAGTACTTAGAAAATCATTTTTTACACGATAATTCTAATCCTCCTCAGCTCCCTTTCGGCACCTGCTGTGACCAATTCCTTACCTGACTTCTTGGGTGCAGTTGGAAGAAGCGAGGCTTGGGAAAGACGACACAGAGCCTAAAATGAAATGGAATAAGTTACAGGAAACCTGCCTCTTGGAGCATCCCCTCGTCTTCATAGCTCATCACATCTTGTTCTTCCCTGTTATTCTACCTCTTCTCAGGCTACCCTGGTGTCCCTATTTCAGTCTCTGTTTGGGAAACAGGTGGCAGCTGCACTTGTCCTACTTGGATGACGTGTTGACTGCACACTGCAAAGGTAGCACCATAGCTCTACTAACATCATAAACCACATGCTTTACATTTCTGTTAACGTGTCAGAGACAGTAGGTGTGGCAATCTGGAACCGAGGAGAAAGTTTGTCATAATTGTTTACCTCTTTTTTCCTTGAGTTTTCTGTCCATACTTTTAATTTAGAAGTTAACTAACATCTTAGCAGGCATTCAACTGAGGGCATGATCTGGAAGGAATGGAACATAGGATGAGGAAAGGTGTGCTGAGGAAGATCACAGGGCACTAACATGGTAGATGTGAGCACAATTTTTATACATCTTCCAACTCCTTGTCCTAGGGTTTGTCTTGGAAGCATGAGAGCTACGTGGAGGTGGGAAAGTCATGAAAATTAAACATTTTGACTAGAGAATTTGTTGCCATTAATGTAAGATTTTACAGAGAAAGTGGAATTGTGGAAGTAGCCTAATCATGCACTAATGAATTCATTCACTACTTACTAACAAACTAGTTTAATTTAATTTAATGAGTGTCTATATAATGTGCTTAGGTATATTGCCAACTGGAAGGAAATTGCTACAAGCAACTCTTCAGCTAACTTCAAAAGTAGGTGATTTTTAGCAATACTTTGTGGGAAATTCTTGTGAATAAATGATACATTCTACACATGTACACACTTCTTAGCACCTAACATTTCAGAACCCTGCAAAGTATATAGACAGATGAATTTGCCAAGTCATTCTTACCTTATAGCAGTGATTTCAACTGGTGTGCCACAGGAAGTTTTAAAACATGCTATACCTGACTATTCAGTAAGGGGCACTGACCTCTTTTCCCTTAGACTGTCAAAAAAAAAAAAAAAAAAGCCCAACATCCAACACAATAGTTGTCCAGTATGAATGAATAAAAATTATACCTATTTTTCATCAGATCAGCAAAAAAATATTTTTTTAATGTGCCTCAGAATTTTAGTAATTAGTTTGTGTGCTATTAGATGAAAAAAGGTTGAAAATCTCTGCTTTAGATAAGACTGTTATTTGGAAATAGAATTTTTTCGTTTTATATAAGGTTGAATTAAAAAAAAATTAATGAATCCTTTTCTTTAGAAGTTGCATCTTATGGTTTCAGTAATAATTTTTAATCAGCAAACTTCACTTGGCTAAGTAAATGCCTCAAAATGTTAAAAATATTTTTTAAGTTCTGTGCCACTGTTGTCCCTCCTATGATCCACAACACTGAGAAACTGACAATGATGGCATGTTAAAGCAGATCATCATATCCCAGAAATATCAATAACTCTAACATAGCCAGAATTAATTATGGTGACTGTATAGTCTGAGTGTGTGAGTTCTGTCCTGCCGTCATCCCTGCGAGGCAGTAAAGCAGAGAGGTTACGTTGTGGAGTGTACATGCACACTGCCTGGTTTTGATTTTTGGCTCTTCTGTTTACTGGCTGTGTGATCTTGGGCAAGTTACTACCTCAGTGTCCTCCTCTGTAAAGTGAGAATAACAATAGTACCAAGCTCCTAGGTTGTGGTGAAGTACTAAGAGGTAAAATGTGTAAAGAGCTTAGGCTAGTCCTTGGTACATAACTCATTCTCTACAAATGTTAGCTATCACTAGCCGGAACCTATCCCCTTAGGTCCAGCTCATTGCTACCACAGTCCAGGCTGCCACAGCCCCCAAACTGATGCTCCTCCAGCCCATTCCCCACACAACACATAGTGATCTTTTACTAATTTAAGCCAATGCATTAGAACACTTAAACTCCTCTTTAGCAATTACCATGCAGAAGTGCTATTTTAAAGTGCTTTATATTAAATAGTAACTCATTTGAGTCAGGTTCTATTGTCTGCATTTTACAGATGAGCAAGCAAAGAGATGGATTACTTGCTCGAGGTCTCACAGGAACTTACTGTGAGGTCCAAGACTTGAATTCAGTCATGCTAGCTCCAGAACCTACATGCTTAACAATGACTGCTCCTGCTGCCTCTCAAAGATTTCCACTGTGCCTGGAATAAAATCTTAACTTCAGGATAGCTTTCCACCCTTATCATGTCCACTCTCCCCCTCACTCACAACCCCACCATCATTGAACTCTTAGCCATTCCTCAAACACTCTGCATTTTCAACCTGAGGGTTCAGTGGAGTTGATGGCCTTCTACAGAACGGTTTTAGGTAACTATCTCCACTTAAGGGCAGGGAGTTGTCTGTTGTTTGCTACTGAATCACCAATGTGTAGCATATATTAAGTTTGACAGGTAAAAGAATATAAAGGAATGACAAGTACAAAGATGGAAGCATAGGATATAAAACACTGAGTTAAGAGATCACAGGCGTACACCTTGGAGATATGGCAGGTTTAATTCCCAACCACCTCAATTAAAGTATTGCAATAAAGTGAGTCATAACCTTTTTGCCAGTGGGTAGTTTTGACTTCCACTTGTAAAACAACAACAAAAAAAGCAACATCTGTGAAGCACAGTATGATGAAGTGTGAGAAAACAAGGTCTGCCTGTACTGCAAAACGATGGAAAGATACAGCGTGAGAATTGAAAGGAGCATAAGAGCAAGTTAAGCAGTGAGGGTTTGCACTACAGCTGCAGTCAGTGAAGGTGATACACCGAAGGTGCTGGCGTTGAAGAGAGAATGTGTGTCATGTCTTCAAAAAGCACAAAATCTGATTGAGATTTGGAAACTAGCTCTAGAGAGAACAGGCTTCTAACTAAATGCCAAACTAAATGCTAAGTCCTCTTCATATTCATCGCTACACTTAATTCTCACCGAGGACACTGAGACTTGGAAGGCAAGTAACTTACTCCAAATTGCACAGCTAATTAGTAATAGATCAAACCTGAAACCCAAGTCCTGCAGAGCCTTTTGTAGAGATGGACAACAAAATATAGTGCATACAATGAAATTAAAAATGTTGGATATTTATGGCTTCAGTTAAATAGGATATAAAGATAGGTGCTCTAAGAGGAATGTAGAACCAGGCATATTGAACAAGTCTGTATCTTAACACATCTGGCATCTTTGTAAACATCTGTCATTCTTCTCTAGGTTTCAGGTTTGAACAAGAACAGAAAAGAAAATATGACTATGCATCTATGTCAGAGAACATGGGAATATCAGAAAATAATTCTTACGAAAAACCAAATGTTACTAGACTAACACCTGATTCCACGTTCGGAATATAAATAAAGTCCTCGTTTATTTTGTGAGCTATAGCCCTTCAAACCCTGAGTCCATCAGTTATAATCATGAGATAGTTTATTCTGACTGGAATGGCTTGTGTTCTTGGCACAGAGTCTACTCAAGTAAAAATTAAACAAAAATAAAACATTGGGCTGAATATAGTGGTCAGAGAAAATGTAGAAATTATTCCTGGTATTCTGAGAAATTGTAATATTCTAAAAATTACACTTAAATAAAGGTATTATACTTAGGTGCAAAAAAAAATCTTTAGCTTGTTTTTTTGAAGTATCTTTTATTTGGGCATTCATGTCAGGTAGAAATCCCTTTCCATTAAAAAAGGAAAAGGAGCAAAAAAAAAAAAGGGAATTGGGCAGTATAGCAAATTCTTTTTTTTATTGGGAGAGCAATAGGCTTACTGGAAGCCCCTGCCCCAGTCAGCTTAGACATCCTTGAACAAAACTGGGTCAGTGGGCGCCCTTTGCTAAAGAAGCTAGAAAACGAAAATCTGTCTTTCAGCTTCCACAGTGGGAGGAACGGGGGACTGGAGATGACAGTGGGTCAAGAACAGAGTCTATCACACCCTCCAAGTCTAAGCACCCTCTACTGCTACCTGTCATCACACTATCTTGAAAAATCTGTCTATAATCCTAATGGACCAGAATCTATTTCTGGGTTCTTTACCCTGGTCCATTGATGTTTGTGTCTTGTCTTTATGGCAATTCCATCTTCTATGTGTTACTGTCGATTTAGCCCAAGTCTTCCAAACTTTTCTTTCATTTCAAAATAAATTGTTTTGTCTTATTTTAGTCCTTTACATTTCCATACAAACCTTACAATCATATTGTCAAGTTCTTAAAACAAACAAACAAACAAATAAATGCTGCTGGAAATGGATTCGATTGCATTGATTATATATATGAATTTAAGGGAGAAGTGCTCTTAATTAGTATCTCAATGCATGAACATGGTACATTTTCCCATATATTTAGGCCTTTGGTTTCTCAGTAATATTTTAGTGAACGGGCATTTCATATATTTTATTAAAATTATGCCCAACTAACCCTCACTGGTGTGGCTCAGTGGGTTGAGCACCAACCTGCAAGATGAAAGGTCAGTAGTTCAATTCTTAGGGTACATGCCTGGGTTGTGGGCTAGGTCCCCAGCTGGGGGCTCACAAGAGGAAACTAATGGATATTTCTCTCCCTCTCTTCCTCCCTTCCTCTCTTTCTAAAAATAAAATCTTTAAAAAAATTATGCCCAACTATTTTATGTTAAATTTCAACTTCAATCCATTCGAAAGAAAATTTCAGACCTTAATTTCCTGACCCAAATGGCTTTTATTTAGAAATTCATGAATTGAAAAGCATCGAGTGTAGAAAACAGAAAGTAGCTTCCAAGAGTTGCACAAAGTGAGTGTTTCATAGATAAAAGTGAGCAGGAACAAGAAAGTTATATTGGGCATTGCTAATTGGTTAAAACAGTGTAACCTTCCATATATGGAGCAAAGGGAAGTGGAGTTGAGCTAGGTAACTTGTACTAAGCAGGCAATTGCTGATAGGTTGGGCTAGGCCTACATTTTCTGGGAGAGCTGAGCATGGAAGCTCAGATAAGCTTCCATTTGCAGACATGGGGCTTAGCATAAGCAACTCCATCCTGGGACTAGTCAAGATCCTTTAACATTAATACATAGAAAAATTATTGATATTTGGTACTTCTGGCCAAGATGGAGGCATAGGTAGACACACTGTGCCTCCTCACACAACCAAAAGAAGGACAACAATTTAAAAACAAAAAACAACCAGAACTGACAGAAAATTGAACTGTATGGAAGTCCAACAACCAAGGTATTAAAGAAAAAACATTCATCCAAACCAGTAGGAGGGGCGGAGCTGGGCAGCCGGGCAGAGAGGACTTGCGGCAAGGCGGTGGCTGGTGGACCTGGCAAAGCAGCAGACCGGGCGGACCCACATTTGAGGGCAGATAAATCAGGAGGAACAACTGGTTGTTCTACACAACACAGAGTTGCAGTGTGGGGAAACAAAAGCTCAAACTCTGATTGAAAACAAGTGTGGGGCTTGAGGCAGCAACAAGAGAAACTCCCAGACTCACAGGAGAGTTCACCTGAGAGACCCACAGGGCCCTAGAATGTACACAAGCCCACCCACCTTGGAATCAGCACCAGAAGGGCCCAATTTGCTTGTGAGTAGTGGAGGAAGTGACTGAAAACTGGCAGAGAGTGGAGCAAGCGCCATTGTTTCCTCTCGGACCCCTGCCCCACAGACAGCACCACAACACAGCTGTGTTGCCCCACCCTGAAGAAGTTTTGCAAATTGAAAAGAGTGCTGGAGATTGTACAAAACTTAATACTACCAAACTGTGAACTTAAAAATGCTTAAGATGGTAAAATTTATATTATGTGTATTTTACCATAATTTTACAAAATAGTGGTTCACACATTAGCAGACCATCTATGGTAACACATTTGTAACAGAAAAATCATGCCCATTTCTTTTCTACATGTTTCTGTTCCAGTTTGGAAATGCTGACCTTTCGTTGACACTACAAGTCAATGTTCCATGCTCTTACCATGCCAGTGACAACACAAATGTCTTCAGACATTGCCAAATATTCTCTGTGGGGGCAAATGGGGAGGAAGCAAAAATGCACTGTATATTAGTGTAGAAAGTATACATTTGTACATATAGCTGTACATTTAAAAATATGCATGCTTAATGGACAAAAGATGGGGTTATTTAGGGAATAACTTTTATTATATGAGATTTTCACCTTACCAAATTCTGAATCTAATCTTTATTAAAATTTGTCTCTACTGTCTACTGTCAAATTTGTGCAAAATTAATTTTTTCAGAAACTAGACAAAGAGCCTGAAATTATTAAGAGGACTGATTTTTTTTAAAAAGATTTTATTCCCTAGCTGGTGTAGCTCAGTGGATTGAGCATGGGCTGAGAACTGAAAGGTCACGGGCCAAGCCCCCCCCCCCCAATGAGGGGATGCACAAGAGGCAAACACACATTGATGTTTCCCTCCTCCTCTCCTTCCCTTCCCCTCTAAAACTGAAATAAAATCTTTAAAAAATAATTTAAAAGATTTTATTTATTTTTAGAGAGAGGGAAGGGAGGGAGAAAGAAAGGGAAACATCAGTGTGTGCTTGCCCTTTGCACACCCCCTACTGAGGACCTGGCCCACAACCCAGGAATGTGCCCTGGTTGAGAATTGAACCATTGACCCTTCGGTTCACAGTCCATGCTCAATCCACTGAGCTACACCAGCCAGGCTGATTTTTTTTTTTTAATTAAAAGAAATAAACATGTCTTCAAAAAATATTAGTAAACTGAATCCAGCAATACATTAAAGAGATCACAAACCATGATCAAGTGGGATTTATTCTAGGGATGCAAGGTTGGTACAATATTCACAAATCAATATACATAATACACCACATAAACAAAAATGAAGGATATAAATAACATGATAATATCAACAGATACAGAAAAGGCATTTGATAAAATCCAGCACCCATTTACAAGAAAAACTCTCAGCCAAGTGGGAATAGAGGGAACATACTTCAACATAATAAAGGTCATATATGACAAACCTTACAGACAACATCATACTCAATGCGCAAAAACTAAAAGTGTTTCCTTTAAGATCAAAAACAAGAAAAGGATGTCTGCTTTCACCAATCTTATTGAACATAGTACTGGAAGTTCTAACCTAAGCAATTAGACAAGAAGAAATAAAAGGCATCCAAATTGGAAAGGAAGAAGTAATACCGCCATTATTCACAGATGACATGACACTATATATAAAAATCTTAAAGACTCCACTAAAAAACTACAAGGACTGATAAGTGAATGCAGTAAATAGGCTACAAACTTAATTTTGAGAAATTAGTGGCATTTTTATACACCAATAATGAACTGTCAGAAAGAGAAAGTAAGAAAATAATTCTGTTTACAATTGCAACAACAAAAACAACAAAAAAGAATAAGGTACCTAGGAATAAATTTAACCAGGATGTAAAAAAATCTGTACTTGGAAAATTATAGGCTACTGAAGAAAGAAACTGAGGAAACATATATCATGCTTATGGATAGGAAGAATTAACATCATTAAAATGTTCATACTACCCAAAGCAAGCTATAGATTCAACATAATTCCTATGAAAATACAAATGGCATATTTCACAGAATTAGAATATTCAAAAATTTATATGGAACCATGAAAGACCTCAAATAGCCTCACCAGTCTTGAGAAAAGAACAGATGGAGATATAATGTTATCTGATATTAAACTATACTACAAGGCCATAATAATCAAAACAGCACGGAATTGGAATAAAAACAGGCATATTGACCAATAGAACAGAATAGAGAGCCCAGATAAAAAACCCATGCCTATATGGTCAATTAATATTTGACAAAGGAGGCAAGGATATACAATGGGATAAAGGCAATCTATTTAATAAATGATGTTGGGACAATTGGGCAGATATGTGCAAAAAAGAAAGGAAGAAAAAAAAAGGAAGAAAGAAAAAAAGAAAGAAAGAAACTAGACCACCTTCTTACACCACACACAAGAATAAACTCAAAATGGATTAAATGCTTAAATATAAGTCTTGAAAAGGTAAAAATCCTAGAAGAAAACATAGGCAGTAAAATCTCATACATCTCTCATAGCAGTATTTTTTTCTGATATAACTCTGAGGGCAAGGGAAACAAAGGAAAAAATAAACAAATGGAACTACATCAAATTAAAGTTTTTGCACAGCAAAGGAAAACATCAACAAAATGAAAAGGCTACCTACTGAATGGGAGGACATATTCACAAATTATACATCTGAGGAGGGGTATATTCCCAAAATTTATCAATACTTGTACAAGGGAAATAAGAAGGAGAGTTACAACGTCTAAAATAAGCTCTTATACCAAGCTTCCTAATTAACCAAGTCCTAATTCCAATAATTAAAATGGAAACTACATTTAAAAGCTATGTAAAGACCTTTGAATCTACAGGCGTTAGCTTGCTTAAGACTGATTTTTTAAAGGAGTTTAATGAGCTCTCCTTAAGCATGAGTCTGTTTCTATTTTGTTTCTTAGTTTATTTTGTTCATTAGATTCTACATATAAGTGAAATCATTGGATATTTTTCTTTCTCTGATTGGCTTCTCTCACTTAGCATAATTCTCTCTAGGTCCATCCATGTTGGTCTTACAAAAGGTAAGAAAGCAGGGTGCAGCCAAGAGGAGGGCCCCAAGAAGGGACTTGTAATGGGGTCCAGAACTCAAGGTGTCCGGGAAATATTAGAAAAATATATATAGGATGTCCTCAAAGCATCCTAGCAGTATTCAACAATCATCTTGCTTTGTATTAAAAAAGCAAAAAAAAAAAAAAAAAGTAGAAAAAATCAAACATAGCCTATTGTGATTTATTTCTACGGCATCTGAAACATCATAGAGTACAAAGACAATATACAAATTGTCTAATTACATTTAGAGTAAAATTATTTATCCCTTAAAACAGTAGTAACAATTAACATTTATTTTATAGACATAGAGGATTGGAGTTGTTGGCACAATATGTGCTTATCTTCCATTTTAGAGCACAGAACCGATGTATAATAAAACTTCCTCATTGTTAGCATAAGTGAGCTGAAGGGTTAAAAGCTCCTGGGATGTAAGAACATACTGTCTTTAGATTCTTTAAATTCAGAGTATTTACCGAGGACTTAGAATGTGAATTGAGCACACAATTTCAGTTAAAGCTCTCTCCAGGTGACAGTCCTTACGCTGTTAACTGCAGTAAGCCTTTCTTTAACAAATCATATCCAGGTGAAATCTCACTGAAAATAAAGCCTGTAGTCTAAAGAACTTATACAACTTAACACTAAGGAAACAAATAATCCAATTTAAAAATTCGCAAAGTACCTGAATAGAAACTTATGTAAAGAGGACATACAGATGGCCAAAAGACATATGAAAAGTGGCCCAACGTCACTAATCAGAGAAATGCAAATTAAAGCCACAATGATGTATCACCTCATGCCTGTCAGAATGGCTATTGGTGAGGATGTGACAAAAGGGAACCCTCACACACTGTTGGTGGGAAAGTAGATTGGTGCAGCCATTGTGGGAAACAGTATGGAGTTTTCTTTAAAAATTAAAGATAGAACTGCCATATGACCCAGCAATTCCACTCTGGGAATACAGCTGAAGAAACTCAAAATGCTAATTCAAAGGAATACATGCACCCCTAAGTTCATTGCAGCGTTATTTATGACAGCCACGATTTGGAAGCAGCCCAAGTGCCCATCAGGAGATAAGTGAATAAAAGAGCTGTGGTACATTTACACAATGGAAACTACTTGGCCATAAAAATGAAGGAAATCTTACTGTTACAGAGCAAGGCTGGGGGGGGGGTGTCACGATAAATTATTACAGAAAGGATCCCCCCTTTTCTTTCTCTGGAAGTTCCCCCCACACACACACCTGCTAGGTTCGAAATGCCCACCGCCAGAGGAAAGACGTCTCTCAATGCCAGAGACTGATGAAAAGGAAAGGAATTATTTATTTAAAAGTTACACAGACTTAGAGTATTGGAAACTTAATGTTTCCAATAAGATACTAAAGTCCTCTAGAATAGCCACAGATGCACAGTCCTTCCCTCTCCCTGTGCCCAGTCTGGGGTACCATGTCTTAGGGAAAGAAGTAGAAGCCTGTGATTCAGGCTCCCGGCACCATCAGCTGTGTGGCTACCACAATCTCCAGTTAATCCAAAGCCATGAGGCACCTTCTCAGGCCCACCAGCAAGAGTCCTTTCTCCCCTTTTCTTCCTGGCAAAGTCTCTCCTGCTGCCTAAGCTGCGTGGCAAAAAGAAGCACCCCAGAGCCACATGGTCCTCCCTATTCATTCCTTCAGAACCGCATGATCCTCTTCTTTCCCCCCAGAACCGGGTGGTCCTCTCTCTCTATGGCTGCCACACCTACGTTTAAATCCCAGCGCCCATCTTCCTTTGCAGCCCCATTTCTGACTCCTCCTACAGTCAGTTACACCTGCCAGCATCCCCGTATTCTTCCAGCTTTACTGGGCTGCCATAGTAAGTCCAGCAGGTGTGGCCCCATGGCATGGAGCCAATCATCTCCAAGCTCTCACGCAGGCCCTGTAACCAGGGGGAGTTGCTTCCCAGTCCCATCTTGGGTGGAAGTCACTCCCATCCCCCTGGCTCAAAGCAGGGCCACAGCTATTTAACATATCCATGAAACCAGTTAAAGGTTATAGATACGTTAAATGACCATGCCAGGGGTTAGCTGCAGAGCTGTTGCTACCCAAAACAGCTCTGAATGGCCCTGTTCCATGTGTCCCATCCCGCCCCCCCCCCACCAACTCAGGCTTGTGGGGGTGAGGACATCCTATATATATTTTTCTAATATTTCCCGGACACCTTGAGTTCTGGACCCCATTACAAGTCCCTTCTTGGGGCCCTCCTCTTGGCTGCACCCTGCTTTCTTACCTTTTGTAACAACATGGATGGACCTAGAGAGAATTATGCTAAGTGAGAGAAGCCAATCAGAGAAAGAAAAATATCCAATGATTTCACTTATATGTGGAATCTAATGAACAAAATAAACTAAGAAACAAAATAGAAACAGACTCATAGATATACAGAACAGACTGACAGTTGTGAGAGGGGAGGGGGCTTGGGAGGGATCTGGATAAAAAAGGTGAAGGGATTAAGCAACCCCCCCGCCAAAACAATAGTACAATGGTAACTGCCAGAATAGAAGGAGGGTGGGGGGAGGTGGAAGAGGGCAAAGGGAGGACACATGGTGGCAGAAAGACTTGACTGTGGGTGGTGCATGCACAATATAGTATGCATATGATGCATAATAAAATTACAGTATGCAGATGGTGTATAATAAAGTTGTACACTTGAAACCTGTTTGGTTTTATAAATAACAAAAAATAAGACAAAATAAACATGTGGTATATAAACTTTACATTTCAGATACCAGGATCTTTGTGGTTGTCATATTCCAGAACCTATCTTTTAGACTTTAGAATAGTTAACTAGATCACTTTCTAGGCCCAAAGAACATCCATTTGCCTTTTATCATGGTGTAATTAAGAAAAACTACCAGACTATTCAGACCGACATGCAGCATACCAGGCTGGTTCTGAGAAGCAGGCCTCCCAGTTCACACCGCATGTTAGGTTGCCAGTAGCACCCAGACTGAGCTCTGTAAGGGCTGACTCTGCCTGCCCTGGCCACTGCTGCTTCCCTTGGAACCAGCACCATGCCTGGCACACAGACCACGCACAGTCTTGAATAACATGAATGAGTCTCGGCACGTTTTGTTTTAGAAACATTTACTCAGAAACAGGTAACAGTATAGTAAAGAAATACATTCAATAGTAGTAAAAGAAATATATATATAATGTATAATTTCATTAAGGTGTAATTAAAATAATCACAATGGCACATAACTCTATTATTTCAAGCCAGTATACTCGCTTTCTACATTTTTAAAGACTAGCTTACTTAGGTTTTTAATAAATCCAAAGCTTTTCCTCTTTGCTTTTATCTGCTTTAGACCATATTTAAATTTTTAGCTTTGCAAATTAGGGATTGTCCATAAACTTGGATGTTGGATTTACTATATTGTGGCCTTGATATACGTACCTTATTTCTCCAAATTTTTCTTTCCCTGGGTGTAAATTAAATAACACCACTATTCTTGCATAATATATATGCAAAAGATGCTGCATATACAATGTATGTCAGGTACTCAGCATACAACAAATACTTTATAATTAATATTTTAGAAACCTAAGTACTACCCATTTGTTCCTGATAAATTTCTTTCCTATTTATTTCCAGTGTTCCAGCTTGTCAAAATCTTTTAGAATTCTAATTTCCTTACCTCCAAATCAGTGATTCTCCCAGGTTTGTTATCTGCAAATTTGGCAAACTTTTCAAAACCATTAATAATATTTGAGGATACAGGAAGATTGCAGTGAGGTAGGTAGGAGCGGAGCAGAGTTCTCCCTGTGTACAGCTGGAACACCTAGCCAATCTTCTGAGGAACAGAGTGAACAGCCAACAGAATCCCAGCTTATATGTAGTTTGGTGGCAAAAAAATTGCAGAGGACATTGAAAAACAGACAGTGAAGAGATTGCGCTGGGAAGGTCAGGTCCCGGGGATCTGCATGGGGACCAGGGCTGCCGTGGCCCCTGGCCAGGCGCCTGCCACAGGATACGGGGAGGAGAGATAGATCACCGGCTCCCTCCCCTACCAGAGCAGAGAGGGCAGCCCAGTACCAGGAGGGTCCTCGGTGCTGGCAGTCGCTGGGGGAATAGAGATGAAGTGGGAGACACAGAGAGGTGGTACACCCACTAGGACTGTGGACACTGGCACCAGAGGAATTGAGGTGCCAGGCGATATCTGGAGAAGGGAGGAGTTGGGCCCTGTCGGACCCTGACTCGGATTGTCTCTGGACTGGTTGGAAAGTTGGGCCATGTGAAAAGCCTTGGGCTAGTTCAAAATGGTGGGCAGCTGCTTTGTAAGGAACTCTAGATGCCCTGAGGGTGATTTCAGCTGTGTGAGCCCAGAGACTGAGTGGCTGATCTGAGGCGGGAAAACTGTGAATATTGTGACCCAGACCTGGTTCCCATCCCCTCAAAACCACAGGAAGGGAGAAAAGCTAAGCCTAGCCTCCCTATTCCCCTGGCCTCTAGGAAGACAACCAGAACTTGCTGAACAGGTTTAGAGTCAGCAGGAGGCTTACTACTTTTTTTTTCTCTTTTTTTTGGATCCTGTTTCTTTTTTCCCCACCCCACCCAGAGTGAAACAATAAGACATGGGAGTTATGAAGGGCCCAGAGACAGATTGAAAGGGGGAGCACAAGACTAACCCCTAAAACTGAGACACTGAGACAGATGTCACTTTGCTATCCCATAGAGCTGGCATTTTATTGTTTATGTGTCTTATTATAATCTTTTCATTATTTTTACCACTTTTATTTTATTAGTATTTTTTCAATTTCTTTTTTATGTTTAGTTTTCCTCATTTTATTTCTGTTTAATTGCATTGTTTGACTGGTTTTCCTTATTCTCTCTTTATTGTATTTTAATTTTCCTTCTTTCACTTCACCTGTGTTCCAATAATACATGACTCTTGATCAGGTACTTTCTATTCTGGTTATCCAAATCATACATTTCTTGTCATACTATTGTTGCTCCAGTACTAGTTGTAAATAATTGTTGTTCCATACAACTGTACATACTACACAGCAACCCTCCCTGATCTTAGCCCACCTCACTTTATTCCTAAGCATTATTACTGTTGTGGTTAACTCTATGCTCAGCCACACTACACCTACTTTCTATACTTTAATCTCACTATATCTCATCATCTGACCTTGCACGAGCCACTCTGTTTTTCGGATTCAGCTCACAATCATCCTCCCCTCTAACAAGAGTCTTATCTCTCTTTCACCTTTTATAAAAAGTGGCTAGTTGGGTGAAATATCACAGTTAACACTATACTTATCCAAAGAATCTCCTATCTCTTCTCTATTTGCTGGTATTTTAAATCCCATAAAATAATCTCCAGCTGTCCTAATCCATTTTGCCTACCCCCTGCCAATGATTACATACAAGAATAGGTGAGAGCTGTGAACATCAGTATACCTGCTAGAGGAGAAAAACCACCAACAGAGGAACCACCAAAAGGTAAAAACCCAAGTACAACAAGAGAGCCCACACAAACAGAAGGGCAAACCTAGAGTGTCCAGAAAAGGAGACCAAAGAGACCACACCACTGAACATCATAGAATTCCAACCATAGAAGTTCACTCTACAAAGACAGCTAGCAAAGAGAAACAACAGGAAGCAAAGAAAAAAACAGAGTCACCTAAAATGGGGAGACGAAAAAAGAACCTACAATCAAAAAGCATGGAAAACTCCCCACTAAAAGAGCTAAACAAAATGGAGGTAACCAAACTATCAGATATAGATTTCAAAACAATGGTTATAAAGATGCTCAAGGAACTCACAGACAACTACAAGGAACTGAGTGAGAACTACATCAGTATGAAAAAGGAAATAGAAATTATAAACTAAAACCAGGAAGAAATGAACAATAAAATCTCAGAAATAAAAAACACGTTAGAATGAATTACAAACAGGAGGGACAAAGCAGAGGACGGAATCAGTGAGCTGGAGGACAAGGTAAAAAAAAAAAAAAAAAAAAAAAACACCCAGAAAGAGCAAGAAAAGGAAGAGACTCAAAAAGAATGAACAGGTGGTAAGGGAGCAGCAAGACAACATGAAATGTAATAATATCCATATAGTAGGGATACCAGAAGGAGAAAAAGGAGAGCAAGGGATAGAAAACCTGTCTGAAAAAGTAATGATGGAAAACTTCCCTAATTTGATGAGAGAAAAAAGTCACACAAATCCAGGAAACACAGAGAGTCCCAATCAAGAGGAACCCAAAGAGGCCCACTGCAAGTCACACCATAATTAAAATGGCAAAATTCGAAGACAAAGAGAGAATCTTAAAGGCAGCAAGGGAGAAACAGGAAGTAACATACAAGGGAGCCCCAATAAGGTTAGCAAATGACTTCTAAATGGAAACGCTCCAAGCCAGAAGAGAATGGCAAGAAATATTCCATAATAGTTATGAAAACCAGAGGCCTGCAACCAAGGCTACTTTACCCAGCAAGGCTCTCAAGCAAGACAGAAGGCCAAACAAGGGGTTCCCCAAACAAAAGAAATCTAAAAGAATATACCTCCACCAAATGAGCTCTGCAAGAGATGCTAAAGGGATTGCTTTAAGGAAAGGAAGGAAAAGAGTGAGAGAGAGGGGAACTCAGGTACAAAAAAATGGCAATGAATAAGTACCTATAAATAATAACCTTAAATGTAAATGGATTAAATGCTCCAATCAAAAGACATACAATAGCTGAATGGATAAGAAAGCATGACCAACACATATACTGCCTACAAGAGACCTACCTCAGAACAGAAGACCTACACAGACTGAAAGTGAAGGGCTGGAAACAAATATTCCAAACAAACAGACAGCAAAAAAAAAAAAAGCCGGGGTAGCAATACTCATAGCAGACAAAATAGACTTCAAAAAAGGGCCATAAAAAGAGACCCAGAAGGTCACTTAATAATACTCAAGGGAAGAATCCATCAAGAAGACATAAACATTGCAAATATATATGCACCCAACATAGGAGCACCCAATTACATAAAGAAAATCTTGGAGGACTTCAAGAAAGATATTGACAGCAACACAATTATAGTAGGGGATTTTAACATCCCATTGTTAAAGTTGGACAGATCTCCCAAACAAAATATCAACAAAGATATTGCGGCATTGAACAATGTCCTAGATCAAATGAACTTAACTGACATATGTAGACGCTTTCATCCCAAAGGAGCAAAATACACATTCTTTTCAAATGCACATGGAACATTTTCAAACACAGACCATGTAATAGGACACACGACAACCCTCATCAAATTCAAGAAAACTGAAGTCATATCAAGCATCTTCTCTGACCACAAGGGACTGAAACTAGAAACCAACCTCAAGGAAAAAACTCAAAAACACTCAAGCTCATGGAGACTGAATAGCATGTTATTAAACAATGAATGGGTGAAAGAATGAGATCAAGGAAGAAATCAAAAAGTTTCTGGAAACAAATGAAAATGAATTCTCAATAATCTAAAACTTATGGGACACAGCAAAGGCATTCCTGAGAGGGAAGTTCATAGAGATACAGGCCTATCTAAAATAGGTAGAAACATTTCAAATAAACAACCTAACCCTACACCTACAAGAACTGAAGGAACAACAACAAAGACAGCCCAGAGCAAGTAGAAGGAAGGAAATAACCAAGATCAGGGCAGAATTAAATGACACAGAGACTAAAAGCACAATTGTAAGGATCAAGGAATCTAGGAGCTGGTTCTTTGAAAAGATAAACAAAATCGACAAGCCCTTAAGCAGACTCATCAAGAAAAAAAGAGAGAGGACCCAAATAAACACAGTCAGAAATGAAAGAGGAGAGGTTACAACTGATACCACAGAAATACAAAGGATTGTAAGAAATCACTATGAAGAACTATATGCCACGAAATTTGAAAACCTAGGTGAAATGGACACATTTCTAGAAAACTATAACCTTCCAAAACTGAATGAAGAAGAAGAAAGCCTGAAGAGACCAAAAACAGCTGATGAAATTGAAACAGTCATCAAAAAACTCCCAACACACAAAAGCCCTGGACCAGATGGTTTCACAGGAGAATTCTACAAAGCATTTAAGGAATAGCTAACCCCTATCCTTCACAGACTATTCCAAAAAATCCAAGAATATGGAAGACTCACAAACTCTTTATATGAAACCAGCATCATCCTAATCCCAAAACCGATAAAGACATAACAAGGAAAGAAAATTATAGTCCAATATCACTAATGAACACAGACACTAAAATCCTCCACAAATATTGGCAAACTACATCCAGCAATACATTAAAAGGATTATACACCATGACCAAGTGGGATTCATCCCAGGGATGCAAGGATGGTACAATATTTGCAAATCAATAAACATAATACATCACATAAACAAAAACAGAGACAAAAATCACATGATCATATCAATAGATGCGGAAAAAGCATTTGATAAGATACAACACCCATTTATGATAAAAACACTCAGCAAAGTGGGAATACAGGGAGAATTCCTCAACATAATAAAGGCCATATATGAGAGAACTACAGCCAACTCACACTCAATGGGCAAAAACTAAAAACTTTCCCACTAAGATCAGGAATAAGACAAGGTTGTCCACTTTCACCACTTCTATTCAACATCATATTGGAAGTCCTAGCCACAGCAATCAGACAAGAAAAGTATATAAAATGCTTCCAAATTGGAAAAGAGGAAACAAAACTCTCATTGTTTGCAGATGACATGATAGTGTACATAGAAAATACTATAGACTCTGGCAAAAAACTGCTCAACCTAATAAATGATTTTGGCAAAACAGTGAGATACAAAGTCAATATCCAGAAATCAAAGGAATTTTTATATTCCAACAATGAAATATCAGAAACAGAAATCAGGGAAAAAAACCCCACTTGATATAGCAACAAGAAAAATAAAGTACCTAGGAATAAACCTAACCAAAGGGGTAAAAGACCTGTACTCAGAAAACTACACAACACTGAAGAAAGAAATTAAGGAAGACACAAACAAATGGAAACATATACTGTGCTCATGGATCAAAAGAATTAACATCATCAAAATGTCCACACTACCCAAAGCAACTTATAGATTCAACACAATTCCTATGAAAGTATCAATGGCATATTTCACAGATATAGAACAAACACTTCAAAAAATGTATATGGAACCATAAATGACCCCAAATAGCTTCAGCAATTTTGAGAAAGAAGAGCAAAGTAGGAAGAATCACAATAACTGATATCAAAATGTATTACAAGGCCACTGTAATCAAAACAGCCTGGTACTAGCATATGAACAGACACATGGATCATTGGAACAGAATAGAGAGCCCAGAAATAAACCTAATTGTCTGTGGTCAATTAATATTCAACAAAGGGGGCAGCAGCATAAAATGGAGGAAAAATAACCTCTTCAACAAATGGTGTTGGAAGAGCTGGACAGCTACACGCAAAAAAAAAAAAAAAAAAAAAGAACCTCGAGCACCAACCTACACCATACACAAAAGTAAATTCAAGGTGGATAAAAGATTTAAATATAAGTCATGACAACAGTAAAGTTCTAGAGGGGAACATAGGCAGGAAAATCTCAGATATTCCACGCAGCAATATTATCACTGATATGTCCCCTAGAGCAAGGGACATAAAGGAAAGAATAAACAAATAGGATCTCATCAAAATAAAAAGCTTCTGCACTGCTACAGAAAACAGCATTAAAATGAAAAGAGAACCAACCATGTGGGAAAACATATTTGCCAATGATACCAATGGACAAGGGTTTGATCTCCAAAATATAATGAAGAACTCACATGACTCTACTCCAGGAAGACAAACAACCCAATTGAAAAATGGGCAAAAGATCTGAATAGACACTTCTTCAAGGACATAGAGAGGGACCGGAGATATATGAAAAGATGCTCAGCATCACTAGTCATCAGAGAGATGCAAATTAAAATCACAATGAGATACCACTTCACATCGGTCAGAATGGCCGCCATAAATTGACAAACAACAAGTGTTGGAGAGGATGTAGAGAAAAGGGAACCCTAGTGCACTGTTGGTGGGAATGCAGACTGGTGCAGCCACTGTGGATAACAGTATGGAATTTCCTCAGAAAACTAACAATGGAACTGCCTTTTGACTCTGAAATTCCACTGCTGGGATTACATCCTAAGAGCCCTGAAACACCAGTCTAAAAGAACCTGTGCACCCCAATGTTCACAGTGGCACAATTTACAATAGCCAAGTACTGGAAGCTATCTAAGTGCCTATCAGTAAATGAATGGATCAAAAAACTATGGTACATTTACATGATAGAATCCTACACAGCAGAAAGAAAGAAGGAGCTCCAACCCTTTGTGACAGCATGGATGGAACTGGAGAGCATTATGCAAAGTGAAATAAGCCAGGTGGTGAAAGACAAATACCATATGATCTCACGTTTAACTGGAAACTAATCAACAAAACAATCAAGCAAAATATAACCAAAGACATTGAAATTGAGAACAGGCTACAGTGACCAGAGGGAAGAGGAGAGGGGATAATGGGGGAAAAGGATTTACAGGAACAATTATAAAGGACACATGAACAATAACAAGGTGGGGTGGAAACAGGGGAAGGAGGTGGGGAGAGCTTGGGGGGGGGGGGAGGCAGAAAACTGTACTTGAACAATAAAAAAATTAAATTAAAAAATATCCATTAATAAAGAATCAGTGCTTTACTAACAAACAAAAAAGAATATTTGAATAGAGCAGGAACCTTATTGCACACCATTCAAGGTTGAAGAGTGGGTTCGTTATTGAAAGCTTTTTGGATATATCAACTAGTAAGAATTAGCACAAATATATTTACTTACACTATCACCTAATTGATCATTTTTTATTCATCCATGAAGATTTCAAAGCTTTCTTAAATAAAAACCTTCTAAGTTTATTACATTCTCGATTTACTAATATTTTATATATATTGGTAGCTTTATTACTAATAAAGGCAGCCTATAAGAAGATACACCAAGTTTACAGTTTTAAATGTAAAGTAATTTTAAGAACAGTTCTCCAGAAATCAAACCAAGAAATTTATGGTCCACAAAGTTCTAGAGATTATTTTAGAAGGGAGACGAAGGTGGTGAGCTCAGATTTGAGCAAGTGCTTGCCGTTGGCAAGAGACAGAAATGTTAATCCTTCAAAAATAAACCGTTTCCACAAACTGGTTACCTAAACAAGAGGGAAGTTTAACCACCATTTCTTTTCAAAAATGTATTACACTTGTTCCCCCTTTCCTTCTCTCTACCTGGTACCCCCATTCCCTTTGGCAATCCCACCCCCTTAGTTCACGTCCATGGGTCATGCATTTAAGTTCTTTGGGTACTCCATTTCCTATACTGTTCTTAACATCCCCGTTTATTCTGTACCTACCAATTTGTATTTCTTAATCCCTGCACCCTTTACCCCATTCTTCCCCCTCCCTGCTGATAACCCTCCATGTGATCTCCTTATCTAAGATTCTGTTCTTCTGGCTTTGCTCAGTTTGGTTTTTAGTCAGTTGTTGATCACTGTAAATTTGTTGCCATTTTAATGTTCATAGTTTTGATCTTTTTCTTACATAGTTCCCTTTAACATTTCATATAATAATGGTTTGGTGAGGATGAACTACTTTGGTTTTACCTTGTCAGGGAAGCACTTTATCTGCCCTTCCATTCTAAATGATAGCTTTGCTGGATAGGGTGATCTAGGTTGTAGGTCATTGCTTTTCATCACTTTAAATACTTCTTGCCAGTCCCTTCTAGCTTGCAGTGTCTTTTGAGAAATCAGATGACAGTATAATGGGAACTCCTTTGTAGGTAACTCCCTTGCTTTTCTCTTGCTGCTTTTAAGATTCTCTTTAACCTTTGGCATTTTAATTATGATGTATCTTGGTGTGGTCCTCTTTGGGTCTAATGTGTTTGGGACTCTCTTTGCTTCCTGGACTTGTATGTCTGTTTCCTTCACCAAATTAGGGAAGTTTTCTTTCATTATTTTTTCAAGTAAGTTTCCAATTTCTTGCTCTTCCTTTTTCTTCTGGCACCCCTATGGTCCCATGTTGGTATGTTTGGAGATGCCCTAGAGGCTCCTTATTCTATCTATGTCCTTTTGAATTCTTTTTTCTTCTTGCTATTCTGATTGTTTTCTTCTGTATGTTCCAAATTGTTGCTTTGATTATTGCCTTTATCCACTCCACTGTTGGTTCCCTGTAGATTTCTATTTCACTGAATTTGACATTCATTTCTGCTGGGTCTTTTTTATTCTGTTCCAGTACTCAATGAGTTCTTTGAGCATGTTGATACCCAGTTTTTGAACTCTGCATCTGATAGGTTGCTTATCTCTCTATCATTCAGTTCTTTTTCTTGGGTTTTGTTGTCTTCATTTGGGCCATATTTGTCTCAATTTGGCAGCCCCCTCTGTTTCTATGTATTACAGGTAGCATGTCCTATTGTAGAAGAATGCACTTGTAAGTTGGAGTGTGGCCTTAGGTAATTGCCAGGTGAGGACAACCTGTGTGAACCAGGTTGATGGAGTCTCAGATATGCTGTTGGTGATCTGTGGCTGTGTGTGTGTGGGAGGGCTCAGAAGGGGAACAATGCCACTGCCTGGCCTGTTTTGTCTGGGAGGAAACTGTCTCCTGACACTCGCCCTGATGCCATTCACTACAATTTCTCCTTGTAAATCTTTGCCCTTCCAGCTGCTGCCACAGTACTGGAGCTCAGAGTGTGTGGGTCTGCATTAGTCCTAAGTGACTGTAGCCCCTTAAAAAAGTTACTTGAGAATCCTGCAGCTTCTTCCACCACCCCACCCCACACTGGTTTTACAGCCAGAAGTTATGGGGACTCATTTTCCTGACACTGGAACCCTGAGCTGGGTGGTCTGGTATGGGGCTGGGATCCCTCATTCCTGATGTATCCCTCCCAATATTTATCCACTGCACGTGGGCCTGGGACCACAGAACCACCCATTCTGTCTCTCTGCACCTTTCCACATCTCCCACCCCCTTACCCATCTGGATGAATGTGACTTCAATTCCTTGGTCAGACTTCCATACAGCTCCATTTTCTGATGATCCTGGGTGATAGTTGTTTTGTAGTTTAGTTGTAATTTTTGCTGTGGTTGTGTGAGGAGGTGAGCCCTGCCTACCTATGCCTCCATATGCCTCCATCTTGACTGGAAGTCTCTCAATAACCCATTTCTTAATCTTTGCAGCAGAGACGAAGATTTTCCTACGGGTGGAGGAAGAATTACACTCACCAATACACAAGTCAGTAATTTTATTGGTTTACCTGATGACAGTATGGGGACAGAAAAGTGTTCCATTTCTAGCTATACAGGAAACTCCATACCCAAAATCTTTCCATCCAACAAAACACAGAAATACTGGTTAATATGCAAAGTACTATCTTAAATGCATAGAATTTAAAAGAAAGGGGAAATCCTGAGGGATGAAAATGAAGGGAACTGAAAAGTAGAGAGGTAAATTGTGAGCTGACTTTCCAGCAATCCTGATACAATTTGCCAATCCATCATTAACCTATAGATTTCAGCTTTAACATCTACAAGGGGACTGATAAAACCTGGAACTTGCAAAAAGGCAGTGGGTAGGAATTAAATGACCTTTTCCTGAAGCCCACCATAAAGTTGGGACACTAAGAGGATGAACCTTCAGTGAAAGGGGAGTCAAGAAAACATTCACCAGCACAGGAAGATGATGAGGAAAAGTGTCTGTCTTGGCCTGGGGTTCTTCTCAGTAATTTAGAAGCCAAGAAATTAAAATAGTGGTCCTCCATAAGTAATAGCCCTGTGAATATGACAAAAGGAGACACAAAACTTATCTGGAATAATTTTTTAAAAATATATTTTATTGATTATGCTATTACAGTGGTCTCATTTCCGCCTCTTCACTCAACTCCATTGTGCACACCCCCTCCCTCCCACATTCCCCACCTATAGTTCATGTCCATGGGTCATACATATAAGCTCTTTGGCTTCTACATTTCCTACACTATTCTTACCCTCCCCGTCTATTTTCTACCTACCATTTATGCTACTTATTCTCTGTACCTTCCCCCCCTCTCCCCCTCCCACTCCCCGTTGATAACCCTCCATGTGATTTCCATTTCTAGTTGTTTGCTTAGTTTGCTTTTGTTTCAGGTGTGCTTGTTAATAATTGTGAGTTTGCTGTCATTTTTACTGTTCCTATTTTTTATCTTCTTTTTCTTAGATAAGCCCCTTTAATATTTCATATAAGGGCTTGGTGATGATGAACTCCTTTAACTTGGCCTTATCTGAGAAGCACTTTATCTGCCCTTCCATCCTAAATAATAGCTTTGCTGGATAGAGTAATCTTGGATGTAGGTCCTTGCCTTTCATGACTTGGAATACTTCTTTCCAGCCCTTTCTTGCCTGTGAGGTCTCTTTTGAGAAGTCAGCTGACAGTCTTATGGGAACTCCTTTGTAGGTAACTGTGTCCTTTTGTCTCATTGCTTTTAAGATTCTACCTTTCTGTTTAATCTTGGGTAATGTAACTATTGAAAGGCTCTCTTAGGCTCCGCTGAGAAAGAAATGCCAATCAGCCACAAAACTAGGCAGTACAGAGCTTTATTGGGGTTTGTACACCTGGGCGAGGTTCCCTGGTCCACAGAGCAGGGCCAGGGAAGTTGCGCCCAAGCAAGGAATATGGCGGGGTTTTATGCACCAAATTCTGGTTGGCTCTCTATGTGGGGGCTAGGGATTGGTCTCCTTGAACAAAGCAGCAATCTACCATTGGTGGTTCCCCTCGGGCTCTGGCTGCCATGCGGATATCCCCGCCCATCCTGACAATTATGATGTGCCTTGGTGTGTTCTTCCTTGGGTCCAGCTTCCTTGGGACTCTCTGGGCTTCCTGGATATCTATTTCCTTTGCCAGATTGGGGAAGTTCTCCTTCATTATTTGTTTAAATAAGTTTTCAATTTCTTGTTCTTCCTCTTCTCCTTCTGGCACCCCTATAATTCGGATGTTGGAACGTTTCAAGATGTCCTGGAGGTTCCTAAGCCTCTCCTCATTTTTTTGAATTCTTGTTTCTTCATTCTTTTCTGGTTGGATGTTTCTTTCTTCCTTCTGGTCCACACCGTTGATTTGAGTCCTAGTTTCCTTCCCATCACTATTGGTTCCCTATACATTTTCCTTTGTTTCTCTTAGCATAGCCTTCATTTTTTCATATAATTTGTGACCAAATTCAACCAATTCTGTGAGCTTCCTGAGTGTTTTGAACTGTGCATCTGATAAGTTGGCTATCTCTTCATTGCTTAGTTGTATTTTTTTCTGGAGCTTTTATCTGTTCTTTCATTTGGGCCATTTTTTTTGGTCTTGCTGTGCTTGTTACATAAAGGGGCGGAGCCTTAGGTATTTACCAGGGCAGGGTAACGCTGGTCACTGCACTGTGATGCTGTATGTGGGGTAGGGGTCTGATAGGGAGCAATGGTGCTTGCTCTACTCTGCCTGTTTTCAGTCACTCCTTCCGCTATCCAATCAAATTGAGCTCTTCTGGTGCTGCTTCCTGAGTGGGTGGGTTTGTGTACGTTTTAGGACCCTATGGGTCTCTTCAGTGAACTCTCCTGTGAGGCTGGGAGTTTCTCCTGCTGCTGCCTCAAACCCCCAGGTGTTTTCAATCAGTGGTGTGAAACTTAATTTCCCATTGCTGGAACTCTGGGTTGTGCAGTCTGTCACCCCATCCACCAGCTGCTGCCTTTCTGGCCAGCTGCAGCTTTGCCTAGCCCGCTCCACAATCTGCCACCTCGCTGGGTCTGCCAGCCACCGCCTTGCTGCGAGTCCTCTCCACCCCACTGCTTGTCTCCGCCCCTCCTACCGTCTGGATGAATGTTTCTTCTTTATCTCCTTGGTTGTTGGACTTCCATACAGTTCGATTTTCTGTCAGTTCTGGTTATTTTTTGTTTTTAAATTGTTGTTGTCCTTCTTTTGGTTGTGCAAGGAGGCACAGCGTGTCTACCTATGCCTCCAACTTGGCTGGAAGTTCTGGAAGGAATTATTCTTAATAAAGGTCACTCAAAATTCCTATAGAGAAAGCCCTGCTGAAAATAACCTCACCTTTCAAAATTGAAAAATATCTGGATAAAGTCTATTGAACATAAGAATTAACACAAACAACAGAAATTTTATTTAATAGAGCTCTTAGCTATTAGACTATAAAATAGGGATGTTTAAGGTGATTAGTGACATATAAGGAACTGAAAAGTTAAAAAAAAAAAAAAAAGACATCATGAAACAGCAGGTAGACCTGAAGAATAATACAGAGCTAGAAATTAAAAGAAATTTTGGAAAGAAAAAAACCCAATGAATAATCTTAAAAGGAGATTTATACAAACAGCTGACAAGATAATTCATGAACTAGAAGACAGTTTACATCACAGAAAGATAAGTAGTAAAAACACAAGAGGGCTTAAAAGATAAAGAGAATAGAATGAGTAGGTACAATATACATTTTTTTAAAATAGTAATCATATTAACTGAGTCTTTGAAATTTATTCTCCAGAACATAAGAACTTTTTTATTCTGTAACACTGGGTGGTCTTGCTACTGAAAATCTAAGCACATATCTTAAATGCGCTAACCATATTGATGGTTATCAATATTGGTGTAAATTTGAAGGGATTTTTCTTCCTTTTATATGTTAATATCAAATACTTTTCATTCTTATATAAAATACGGAAATGAATTTTAATTGAAAGCCACCTCAAAACCAGCAGTGCATGTTGGGGGGCTTTAACGCAGCCCCCTGGTCGGCCATGGATGAAGAAAAAGATTACCAAGACATGATCTGCTTGGGAAGGAAAGGTGGCCGCTTCTCTCAAAGGAGAAGGGCCCAGAGCCTTTCTCTCTAGGGGCTTTTATTAGGTTCATTCACACAGGAATACAGATAAAGCTCATCAATCATTGTCAGCCAGTAAGGGTTAAACAATACATGATTTACAGAGAACTTTGAGGGCTTATTCTGAGTTACAGCCAATTAGTTAGAGGGCCATAAAACTTTAGGTGCCAGACTCATCTCAGGTCTGGACCCTTATCTTTTAAACTGAGGGTACAAATTAAGTAGGTTTCACAGGAATGTATGTATTTTTGTTAGGCCTGATTCCCCAGGGAATCCGCCCCTCCCAGCACAGGACTGCACTGCCCTCTGTCATTGTTTCAGGCTTAAGTCAGGCAAGGGAAGTAAGGCAGCCAAGAGATTACCCAGCACAGGACTGCACTGCCCTCTGTCCTTGTTTCAGGCTTAAGTCAGGCAAGGGAAGTACGGCAGCCAAGAGATTAGGAGACTTCTTGCAGACAGAATGAGGACTCAGGCTATTTCAAAACCGAGGGGCGAGGGTCCATCACCCCCTTTTCCACAACCCCCCGAGTCCTTCCCTGCGAGTTTATTCCTGGTGACCAGAGCCTGTCTTAGGTTGATCCTCCCTTGAGGATTCTTACCCGTCATTGGCTAACTGGCCAAGCTCAGGGCCAAGCAGGGTGAAGTGGGCAGGGGTGGCACTTCTGCCAGGGAGATAAGCTTTGTCTCCTTAGTGGCTTATGGTCCCAACTCTGACTCAGCCTTAACCATGGGGTCATGGGGGGTTACAGCCTCTGAAACCAGGCAGGGCGGTTCCCAACAAGTGCATTTATTCTCATTCACTCCAGGGCCAGCTGTCAGTGACGCTCCTGCATGCCTGCTGCTCAGTTCTCAGCTAAAGCGTTAAGTCAGAGATTCTACTGAAAATGATACAGCAGGTACTTGAGAAGAAAAAAATAGATGTTTAGCCCAGAAGTGAGGCATGAATGACAATTATTTCTAAAGTGTGCAAGAAGAGATGTTTCTTGAGACTCTCAAAGTATCTTTAGATGACTGAAGAGACTACTAAACATTTTTAAAAAACACTACTTTGCTTAGTTAAATATTAATACCATACATTCAAAGCATGTGGGTGGGCTAAAAATAAAGGCCAACATATAATTTCTGAAGGTTGAATTCAAGGGTGATTCATATGCTGAGTATCACACCCAAGCTTTCCATCCTGGGAAAAGTCGGCTGAGATTTTTGGGGTCCATGGCCTGCTGTAGGAGCAAATTCACTTGTCCACCCACACTGAGCACAGTTCCTTCCTCCACTCCTTTGAGTTTCTCTTGTAGTCTCATCAAGACACGTTCAGCTACTTTGTTGAAACTCTGGTCCATTTCACTAATGACAAAAACACAAAGGTATTAATGAGGTGGAACAGTTTGAAGAGCCTTAGGAATAGGAAAAATCTGAACAAGGACAGTAAATTCTTCCTAAAATACTGCTACCTGAAGTTTCGTTTGCATTCCTGGTCATCTGTATTCTGAGTGGAATGGAGCTCAGGTTCATCTTCCAGCCTCTGCTGTAAATACAAAGCTTTCAAAGGGTTCATGGTCCAGTCAAAGAGAGGATCATACAGGAGGACCTAGATAGAACATACGTGTTAGAAGAACAATGTGTGTTTTGATGATGTACTTAGAAACAGTAGAACCAGTATTATAAAAATAACTGAGGCCAATAATATGGTAGTTGATTGGGGAAAGAGGAAAACTTATTGAACAGGCTTCCTGGTTCCTTATGGAAGAAATTACACTAGCATGATGCTCTGGGCTTCCTATCCCATTCTGAATTCATTCTTCTGCCATGGTTAGGGGCAGTGACATCCTTTGGCCCGTGTTTTCTTAGAGGTGAAACTATTAAAAGGAAATACACACTAGTCACTTTCTTTCTTCTCCCTCCTTGGTCTGGGCAAGGGCATTTATTTGCAGGCTCAATTCTCACCCAAGGGGGACAGTTGGGCTATGAGTATGACAGCTCTAGCAAGCCTACTTGGACCTCACTCCTAAGCCATGTTCTCCCAAAGTTTTATCAGTAATAACGTGACATTTTGATCTCTATCCTTTTTCTAAGGCTCGCTCTTTTTCTCTCAATTAGTTCTAACTCTGAATGGAGAAAAAAGGTATAATTTATTGAAAGCGCCTCAAAACCCAAGGCCTTATGCTGTGGTTGGCATCTTAAGATACACATGGAGTCCTGGCTGGTGTGGCTCAGTGGATTGAATGCTAGCATGGGAACCAAAGGGCTGCTGGTTCAATTCCCAACCTAGGGCACATGCCTGGGTTGTGGGCTAGGTCCCCATTAGGGGCCATGAATGAGGCAGCCACACACTGATGTTTCTCTCCCTCTCTTTCTCCCTCCCTAAAAATAAATAAATAAAATCTTAAAAAAAAAAAGAAAAAAAAAGAGAGATACACATGGAGTAGAATTTGAATACCAAAATAACTGGCATGGCCAGAGCAAGTGGCTTTAGGTCATAGAGTTTATTAAGTGAAGTCAGGAGGGATTTCTGACCTTGGCAATTCAGAACAGCTAACTGCCTCTGGTGTTTATAAGCATACAAAAACATTTTTTTATAAGCCTTACCAAGTGCTTACCATACAGGTCTTAATAATAAGTGAAGACTCAGTTCCAGGGACGAGTGACAGTGCAGGATATCCCAGCACCATAAAGTTAGAGCACGTTTTTACTGATGCCTTTACTGTGTTTCTCAGCAGGTCTTCAGGCTGGGCCTGTAACATGCCTTTAGCATTACATGTTTAACGTACCGGATCAGCAGCAAAATTTGGTCACCTGTTTATGCTGTTTTGTGTGTCCTCCAGGGCCATAAACTGAGGAGGGATGGACTGTGAATATAAGTGGTTTGTCCTTAAGTTCAGGGTCCCTATGTGACTTTAAGCTGAGCACTGACATGGCTTTAGATTTCAGAGATACAAACCAGTTTCACCCAAAAGGGAGTTATATTTTATTAATCAATGAATGAAAAGGAATGAAGGCCTCAATTATAAAGACACTATATAGTCTTTTCGGGTTGAAACAGAGAAACAACACACTTAAATTATTTCAAACCCAAGAGCTTGCATTAAGAATCATATTTGCAATTTCTGGAATCAAAAAGGAGATAATTAAAAAAATATACTTTAGTCACTATCAGAACGGAAGTGGTTGACTGAAAACAACACAGGAATGTAGACTGATTAGGCTAGAGCAGGGTTTCTCAATCTTGGCACTATGGACATTTGGGGGCTGGCTCCTTCATCATTTGAGGGCTGTCCTGAGCACAGGGTGTTTAGTGGCCTCCCTGGCCGAAACAAGCTGAATGTCGAGAGTATCCTCATCACACCCGACCCATTATGACGATGAAAAATGTCTTCAAGCATTGCCAACTATCTTTCAGGGAACAAAACTCCCTGTGGCTAAGAACCACTGAGTTAAAGGGAGTGATTTCCTTAGTAGACCTGATTAAAATCTTGGAGGACAGAATGGTCTGTTAGAAAAAAAACCATTACAAAGGCCAAGAGAGGCAAATATGCTGAGAGGGAAGGCAAATGCACCTGAGTCAAAGTGCTCTTAAAGAAGGATTCGGGAAGCGAGGAGATGTTTTCATTGATATTACACCAGAAACAATGACTGTGGCTCAGTGAAACCTAAGACAGGAAAAGCGAAGAGTACAATAGAGGGGCCAGGAATGGCATTCCAGAGGACTGGGATCCGTGCTGCCACCGAGAAGCACCCTCCTACAGTTGACAATGCACAGTCTTCAACTGGCAAATTGCTCTGAAGGCTAGGACAACCACCTCAAATGATGTTGGGAAATTTGAATAGTTTCACAGAAGGAAGAGTGGGTACATCAGTGTAAAATACACAAAGCATGAGAGGGAGATCTTGAGTCACACAGATATTACAGGTGGAGATGCAAGTCACTTCTCAGGCTCAAAACCCTCCCGTAGTTTCCATGTCACTCAGTCAAACCTAAACTCCTTACAGCCATGTAGGGACCCCTCGGTGGTTCGGCCACTGTTACTTCCCTCACTTGATATCCTACCACTGTCTAAAGAATGAGGCTCACGAGCAGTCTGGCATTTTACTGATAAATGTCTGAGGCCTTGAAGAAACGGCCCTCTCCCAGCAAATGTTCACTCAGCACACAGCTCCTGCAGGAAGCCCAAGTCTACCCAGGCACGACAAACCCTTGTGCCTGATACTGAGCAGAGTAAACACGGGGGAACATGTTAAACTTCCTTGGATTTTAAAAAGATGTGAAAAGTTTGGACTTTCTGTCTTAAACACAAAAAAGCAAGATAATTTTAGAATTTAATTTCTACCTCACGTGGGCATCCAGGTTATCACTTACTCTGACTGCAGAACCAATGGCAAACTGTAATATATGACATGTAGGGGCACAATTTGAAATGGAAAAAAAAAAAGGGAACACATTTTCATTCACCCTTGGGAATAGCACAGCCATGCATTTAAACTGTCAACATACTATTGGGATTCACTTCAGTACCTCCTTTGTAGCAAAAATCTATATTGCCACCAGCACTCCAAAGATCTACAAAGAGGCCTTTGGTTCATAAGGGTGGACACAGGACCACCGAAACAGACTGTTAATTTCACTCTACACAGCATACAGCCCTACCCTTGTCATCTGATCAGAGGCTTAATGGTTAATGCCAGTGAACTGAAGACAGTGATTCTCAACCCTGGCTGCACAGTGGGAGCACTTTTAAAAAACATAAATGTTCCTGTCCCAGCTCTAGAAGTTTGGTTTGAATTGGTCAGCACTAATATTTTTTAAAGGCAGTACAGGTGATACACTAAAGTCCAGCCAGGTCCAGCACCACCAGGTTGAAGGAACAAAAAGCTGAAGAATTTAAGTGAGGCATGCCGATATTCTACCTCCCAAGTTTCCCTGAGGAGGAAGACTCCTCACCTCTTGCTGCATGTACCCTTTACCACAGTGGTCAATGACAGCATTAGGACACAGTTCTGGCTGGGCAGAGCTAAGGTCATAAGCAGAGAAAGATGCTTGACTTTCTTCCCTTTCTTCCCTGTTTGACATGAGGCCGTGGCCCTGAGGGAGTGTGGGGCTCTGCAGGACCACACCACCACTCGGTGGCTGTCCCAAGGCTAGGACCCCAGAGAGGCCCTGAGGGAGCCCCAGCAGCCAGTCAGTCCGGCCCTCACTCCTCAGCCATATCCTTCCACCAACAGTGCTGACTTTGGTCGCCATGTGTCTGACTAAATGCTTCTGAACCTGGCAGAGGAAAAGGAGATAACTTGGTTTCTCTTAATCCCACAATGGAATCTGTTCTGAAAACCATAAATACCAAACAAGATATCTAAGATGAAGAAGTGCTGATTTATGTGTTAAAGACTAGAGGTTACTTCTGCTGTGCCACTGTAACAAACATGAGGGATCTGGAGGCATTCTTTGCCACTACTTACCGATGTGCGCAACCCCCGCCCCTCCTGCTGCCCAGCATCATTGCACCACATTAAAATGAAGCACTGACCATCAAATCAGTGACATGCTGACAAGAAACCATGTATCAGGGAGAGGAATAAAGATCTCCTTACAATACTTTACCTCTACAATGGTTAACAGGGTTTCCTGAGAGTTTCTCATAAGCTCCAGGGTTTTCTCACAGCATCTACAATCATAAATATGGTTTTGGTCACATACCAGTGTTTTCAATATATATCTATTCTCCATCCCCGCTCTCTCTCCATGTGAAGTATACTGGGACTACTTTTGTCAACAATTTCCAAATCAGTATCTTAAAGAGCACAGAACTTGGCAGAGTGGGTTTTCAGTAGATGTTTCTAAAATGAATACAAATATATATCTAATGGAAAGAATAGAGAACCCAGAAATAAACCCATACTTATATGGTTGTTTTATGCACAGCAAAGGAGGCAAGAACACACAATGGACGAAAGTCAGCCTCTTCAATAAATGATGTTGGGAAAACTGGAAAGGTACAAGCAACCCCCCCCCCCCAAAAAAAAAACCAACCAAACAAACAAAAAAACTGGACAATTTTCTTATACTTTACACAAAAATAAACCCAAAATGGATTAAAGACTTAAATGTAAAACCTAAAATCCATAGAACTCCTAGAATAAAACACAGGCAGTAAACTCTTTGATATGGATCTCTGCAATATATTCTTTTTGGATACATATCACTAGGCAACATTAACAAAAGCATTTTCAAACTAATTGGCACACTGAAGAAAACCATCAACAAAACAGAAAGACAGCATACTAATGATGTAGCTGATAAGAATTTAATAAAAAACCCTCAAAATCAGAAAACAAACTAATTAAAAATAGGCAGAGGATCAGAATAGACATTTCTCCAAAAAGGAAATACAGGATGGGGCAAAAGTAGGTTTACAGTCACTGGTATAGAAAAAAGTACATTAATTGAAAAACAGTAATACAAGAATAAACTCTGTGTTTACTATACTCACTACTAAACCTAATTTTGCCCCACCCTGTACAGATGGCAAACAAACATATGAAAAGATGCTAAACATCACTCATCATCAGAAAAAGGCAAATCAAAACCACAATGACGTATCACTTCATCCCTGTCAGAACGGCTATTATCAAAAAGTCAACAAAAGTGTTGGCAAAAGTGTCAAGAATAGGGAATCTTCACACACTGTTGTTGGGACTGTATATGGTGCAGCCAATGTTGAAAACAGCATAGAGGTGCCTCGAAAAGTTAAAAATAGCCCTGGGTTGGTGTCGCTTAGTTAGTTGGAGCTAGCACCATAACCAAAAGGTTGTGGGTTCAATTTCCAGTTAGGGCACATACCTAGGTTGCAGGTTTGGTCCCCAGTCTGGATGTATATGATCCTCGATTTGGGTGCACCTGATCCCTAGTCTGGGTGTGTACTGGAGGCAAGCAACCAATGCGTCTCTCGCATTCATGTTTCTCGCTCTCCCTTTCTCTCTCTCTTAAAACAATGAAAAAACGTCCTTGGGTGAGCATTTAAAAAAATTAATAACAGAGGGTACTTTCAGAGCAGATGCATCTTCTCATCTTTGGTTCTCTCTGTCACCATTTCGCACTGTGACCCCAACCTGCCCTGGGTTTTTTTTTTAAGATTTTATTTTTATTTTTAGAGAGAAGGTAAGGGAGTAAGAGAGGGAGAGAAACATCCATGTGTGGTTGCCTCTCACATGGCCCCCACTGGGGACCTGGCCCGCAACCCAGGCATGTGCCCTGATCAGGAATCAAACCGTGAAAAGCCCGCACTAACCCACTGAGCTATAGCAGCCATGGCTGCCCTGGCTCTTTTTGCAGCTTCTCCTGCTTCTCCATTGCGCCTTGACCCTTCCATCCCTAATATCAGCCTGTGGGCAGCAGGCATGGTGCCTAGCACCAATGTTCCGGCAGTTGATGTTGAGCGCACGGAACTGGTGAGAGGACAGACCATGAAAAGGGGGAGCGGGAGGCATGGACAGGAGGCCAGGAGAGCCGCGTGATAAGGGAGAAAGCACGTGGGAGATGCACATGTAGCCAAGCTCAGGCAGAAAAGTTTTGGTCACCTCCAATACCTTCGAGCAGAATGTCAGTCACAGCAGCTTTTCACCCTAGAGCTGTGCCCAGGGCCCACCAAGACTAAGAGCAGAGACTGGCAGAAAATTCTAAACTGCCTCATGTAAACAGTAAGACATTGGTTTTAAAATCATTAGGTTTCAAATAATGAACAGAATTCATTCAAATTCTACTTAAGCACCTGCACGGCAGCTTGCACACCATGGTGAGGGCTGAGCCTCACAGACAGCCTGAGGGTCAATCTCATGCACAAATGGGCCAGCAGCAATTAAGGCACAATTAGAACAGGGGAGCCCACATAATCCACACAAGGGACATTTCTCACACCCAGCTCAGGAGATCAAGGAGACTGCCCCATTGGGTCCCAAAAAACACCCACTATATAGGCCACCTCACAAAGAAAGTCATAGCAGATCTATCTAATACACAGAAACAAACACAAAGAAGGCAACCAAAATGGGGAGATAAACAGGCTTCAAATGAAAGAACAGAAGGGATTTCCAGAAAATGAGCTAAATGAGATGGAGGCAAGCAATTTATCAGATATAAAGTTCAAAGTAATGGTTATAAGAATGCTAAGGAACTTAGTGAGAACTACAACACTATGCCAATAATATAGAAACCATGAAAAAGAACCAGTAAGAAATGAAGAATACCATACCTGACATCAAGAATATACTGGAAGGAATCAAAAGTAGAATGGAGGAAGCAAAGGATCAAACCAGAGATTTGAAAGACAAGGCAGATAAAAACACCCAATCAAGCAGCAAAAAGAAAAAAGAATTAAAAAGAATGAGGATAGTGAAAGGGACTTTAGAAAATCATGAAGTGTAATGACATCAGCATCAAAGGGTTACCAGAAGGAAAAGAGAGAACAAGGAATCAAGAACCTGTTTGAAGAAATCATGACCAAAAACTTCCCTAACCTGGTGAAGGAAAATGACACAAGTCCAGAAAGCACAGAGTCCCAAACAAAGCAAACCCAAAAAGGCCCACATCAAGACGCATCATAATTAAAACAGTGAAGGTTAAAGAGAGAGAATCTTGAAAGCAAGAGAAAAGCACTTAACTACCTACAAGAGAGCTCCAACAAAACTGTCAGCTGATTTCTCAACAGAAACAGTTTAGGAAAGAAGAGATGGGCATGAAATATTCAAAGTGATGAAATGCAAGAACCTACATCCAAGATTACTTTACCCAGCATGGCTAGCATTTAAAATTGAAGGAAAAATAGAGTTCCAGCCAAGATGGAGGCATCCTTTTGCTTCCTTGCAAAACCAAAAAGAGGATAATAACCAATCTAAAATCAATAAACAACCAAAAGTGCCAGGAAATCAAACTGCATGGAACTCTGACAACCAAGGAATTAAAGAAAAAATCAACCAGACCAACCAGACTGGTAAGGCTGACCGCACGGTGGACTCAGAAAAACCATGGAGAGACGGCTGAGGGGTGGGGCCGACTGCCAAGCTCCACAGAGCTGCACAGGAGGGACTGACTTAAGGGGAAAACTAAGACTCATAGTTGACTGTGGGCTAAGGCAGGGGTTGCTGTGGTAGAAGATACTTCCAGTCTGACAGGAGAGTCTGTTGGAAAATGCACTAGAGACAAGCAGGTGAGCTGCACTGTTCACTCTCTAGCCCCTCCCCCACAGGCAGCAAAGAGGGTTGCCCCACCCTGGTGAACACCTAAGGCCCACCCCCTTACAATCTATCAGCTGTGCTAAGACAAAGAAATATGGCCCAAATGAAAGAACAGAGCAAAAACTCAGAACTAAATGATGAGGAGATTGCAACCTATTTGATGGAGAATTTAAAGCCCTGGTAATCAAAATGCTCACAGAACTGATTGAGCTTGGTCGAAAAATGAAAGAGCAAATGAAAGATAGCCAAAATGAAATAAAGCAAAATATTCAGGGAACCAACAGTGACAAGAAGGAAACCAGGATTCAAAGCAACGATTTGGAACAAAAGGAAGAAATAAACATCCAACTGGATCAGAAGGAAAAAACAAGAATCCAAAAAAAATGAAGAGAGGCTGAGGATTCTCTGGGACAACCTGAAACATTCCAATACTCGAATTATAGGGGTGCCAGAAGGAGAAGAACATCAGCAAGAAATTGAAAACTTACTTGAACAAATAATGAAGGGAAATTTCCTAATCTGGCAAAGGAAATAGACTTCTAGGAAGTCCAGGAAGCCCAGAGAGCCCCAAGAAGTTGGACCCAAAGAGGAACACATCAAGGCATATCATTGTTAAGTTACTCAAGACTAAAGACAAAGAGAAAACCCTAAAAGCAGCAAGAGAAAAGGAGACAGTTACCTACAAAGGTGTGCCCATAAGACTGTCAGCTGATTTCTCAAAAGAAACCTTACAGGCAAGAAGGGGCTGGAAAGAAGTATTCCAAGTCATGAAAGGCAAGGACCTACTTCCAAGCTTACTCTATCTAGTAAAGCTTTCATTTAGAGTGGAAGGGCAGATAAAGTGCTTCCCAGATAAGGTAAAGCTAAAGGAATTCATCATCACCAAGCCCTTATTATATGAAATGTTAAAGGGACTTATCTAAGAAAAAGAAGATCAAAAATATGAACAATAAAATGACAATAAACTCACAACTACCAACAAATGAACCTAAAAGAAAACAAAAACAATAAAAACTAAGCAAACAACCAGAACAGGAACAGAATCAGAGAAATGGACATCACACAGAGGGATTTCAGTGGGGAGGGGGAAGGGAGGGATACTGAGGAAAATGTACAGGGAAGAAGAAGCATAATTAGTAGGCATAAAATAGACAGGGAGAGATAAAAAATGGTATAGGAAACAGAGGAATCAAAGAACGTACAACCCATGGACATGAACTAAGGGGGGAGGAATGTGGGACGGTTGGGGGATGGGGTGGAGGGGGGATACAGGGTGAAAAATTGGGAAAACTGTAATAGCATAATCAATAAAAAAAATAAAATAAAACTGAAGGAAAAATAAAGATCTTCCCAGACAAGAAAAAATGAAAGGAGTTTGTTACTACCAAGCCAGTATTATAAGAAATGTTAAAGGGCCTGGAAGAAAGAGGACAAGGAAGGGAAAGAGGTGAGAAGGTGGGGAGAGGAAGAGGATGAGGAGAAAAAATGACAAAAAACAGAGGAACAAGATTTTTAAAAAGAACAGAACAAAAACCCTAGGAAAAGAACTAAATAAAATGGAGATTAGCAACCCATCAGATGCAGAGTTCAAAACACTGGTTATCAGGATGCTCCTGGGTACTTCAACAACATAGGAAAGACCCAGGCAGAAATGAAGGTTGCATTAAGTGAAATAAAGAAAAATCCACAGGGAACCAAGAGTGGAGGGGATGAAGCCAAGAATCAAAGCAACAATTTGGAACACAAGGAAAAACAAAGCATTCAATCAGAACAGCAAGGAGAAAAAAGAATATAATAAAAGAGAATAGAATGAGGAGTCTTTGGGACATCTCCAAATGTACCAACATCGAATCACAGGGGTGCCAGGAGGAGAAGAGAAAGAGCAAGAAACTGAAAACTTATTTGAAAAAATAATGAAAGAAAAGTTCCCTGATTTGGTGAAGGAAATAGACATACAAGTCGAGGAAGCACAGAGTGCTTTGGGTCCAAACAAATTGGACCCAAAGAGGACCACACCAAGACACATCATAATTAAAACGCCAAAGGTAAAGATAAAGAGAGAATTTTAAAATTGGCAGGAATAGCAGAGTTACCTACAAAGGAGTTCCCATAAGACTAACAGCTGATTTCTCAAAAGATAGTTTACAGGCTAGAAGGGACTGGCAAGAAGAATTCAAAGTAATGAAAAGCAAGGGCCAACAACCTAGATTAGATTACTCAATCCAGCAAAGCTATCATTTAGAATGGAATGGCAGATAAAAGTACTTCCCAGACAAGGTAAAACTAAAGGAGCTCATCATCACCAAGCCATTATTATATAAAGGCTAAAGAGAATTATGTAAGAAAAAGATGAAGATCAAAATGATGAACATTAATGATAAACATTAAAATGGCAACAAATTCATAACTATCAATAATGGAATACAAATTTACAATGTTCAACAACTGACTCTAAAAAAGAAACTAAGCAAACAAGCAGAACAGGAACAGATAGATATGGAGATAGATATATGGAACTCATAGATATGGAGATCCTTTGGAGGGTTATCAGTTGGGAGGAGGATGGAGGGAAGGTACAGGGATTAAGAAGCACAAATTGGTAGGTCCAAAATAGACAAGGGGATGTTAAGAATAGTATAGGAAATGGAGTAGCCAAAGAACTTATATGCATGACCTAGCATATATACTGGAGGGAATAGGGGTACTGGATGGAGAGGGGCAAAGATGAAAAAATTGGGACAACTGTAATAGTGTAATTAATAAAATACATTAAAAATAAAGGAACTGGAAAAAAAAATAACAAAGTCCAAAGTGAGTAGAAGGAAATAATAAAGATCAATGTACAAATAGACGAAATACGGTATAAAAAAATTACAGAAGTCAATGAAACCAAGAGTTGTTCTTTGAAAGATAAACAAGACTGACAAACCCTTAACCAGACTCATAAGTAAAAAAAGAGAGAGGACCCAAACAAATAAAATCACAAATGAAAGAGACAAAGCAACAGTTGACACCAAAGAAATACAAAGGATTATTTAAAAAAAATTATGACCAATTATATGCCAACAAACTGGACAATCTGTAAGAAAGGGGTAAATTCCTAGAAACATACAATCTTCCCAAACTGTATCAGGATGAATCAGATAATGTGAATACACAGATTAGAACTAGTGAAATTGAAGCAGTAATCTAAAAACTCCCAGCAAATAAATTTCCTGGACAGGATGGCTTTAAAGGTGAATTTTACGAAACATTCCAAGAAAAACTGTCCAGAATCTACCTATCCAACTATCTTTCCCAAACTATTCCAAAAAATTCAAGAGGAGGGAAAATCCTCAAGTGCATTTACGAAGCTAGCATTCTTCTGGCTCCAAAACCAGATAAAGACACTACAAAGAAAGAAAATAATAGGCTAATACCCCCAATAAACATAGATGCTAAAATCCTCAAAAAAGTATTAGCAAACCAGATCCAAAAATACATTCAAAAGATCACACACCATGATCATACACCTGGGGATGCACAGTTGGTACAATATTTGCAAATCAGTAAATGTGACACACCACACAAACAAAATGAAGGATAAAAACCACATGATCATATCAATAGATGCTGAGAAAGCATTTGATAAAATCCAGCACACATTTATGATAAAAACTGTCAAAAAGTAGGAAGAGGGAACATACCTCAAAATAATATAAGCTATGTATGACAAACCCATAACTAGCATTATATTCAATGAACAAAAAGTAAAAGCATTTCCCTTAATATCAAGAACAAGACAGGATGTCCCCTTTTACTACTCTCTTCTTTTTTTAAGAGATTTTATTTATTTATTTTTAGAGAGGGGAAGGGAGGGAGAAAGAGAGGAAGAGGAACATCAATGTGTGGTTGCCTCTTGCATGCCCCCTACTGGGGACCTGGCCCACAACCCAGGCACGTGCCCTAGGCTGGGAATTGAACCAGCGACCTTTTGGTTTGCAGGCCGGCATTCAATCTACTGAGCTACACCTGCCACTGCCACTTTCACTACTCTTATTCAACACAGTACTGGAAGTCGCAGCTGGGCACAGCAGACAAGGAAAAAAAAAAGTCATCCAAATTGGGAAGGCATAAGTAAACTGTCATTATTTGCAGATGATATGATATTGTAGTAGATCTAATAAATGAATTTGGCAAAGCAGCAGGATACAAAATTAATATTCCATAACTGGTAGCATTTGCCCTGACCTGTATGGCTTAGTTGCTGGGGTGCCAGCCTGTAAAGCAATGGGTCATTGGTTCTATTCCTGGTCAGGGCACACATGCCTAGGTTGTGGGTTCAATCCTTGCTTGGGGTGCATATGAGAGGCAACTGAGCACTGTCTCTCTCTCACACTGATGTTTCTCTTCCTCTTTGTCTTTCCCTTTCCCTCTCTCTAAAATTAATTAATTAAAAAAAGAAAATGGTGGCATATGTATACATTAATAAACAGTATCAGAAAGAGAAACTTGGTTATTGTGAATAACAGTGCTATCAATATTGGGGTGCATAGGTTCTTTTGAATTGGTGATTCAGGATTCCTAGGGTATAATGCCTGTAGTGGGATGGCTGGATCAAAAAGCAGTTCCATCTTTAGTTTTTTGAGGAAATTCCATATTGTTTTCCACAGTAGCTGCACCCATCTGCATTCCCACCAACAGTGTACTAGGGTTGTGGTACATTTACACAATGGAATACTATGCAGCAGAAGCAAAGAAGGAACTCATACCCTTTCTAACAGCATGGGTAGAACTGGAGAGTATTATGCTAAGTGAAATAAGCCAGGCTGTGAAAGACAAAATACCATTTGGTCTCACCTACAAGTAGAACCTCATGAAGAAAACAAACAAATGAGCAAAACAGAACCAGAGGCATGGAAACAAGGAACAGATTAACAATGACCAGAGGAGAGGGGGAAAGGGGATAATGGGAGAAAGAAGGGGAAGGGACAAGCCAAGGAACATGAATAGAGGACGCATGGGCATGGACAATGGGAGGGAGGGGTGACTGTGGTGGTGGGGCGGGGGGACGGGGCAGGGGAGAGCAATGGGGAAAAAGGTAGGACAACTGTGACTGAACAACATTAGTACAAAAGGAGAAACTAAGAAATCAATCCCATTTCCTATTGCAATAAAAAATTAAGTTACCTAGGAATAAATTGAACTAAGGAGATAAAAGTAACGACATCAAAATGTCCATACTACCCAAAGCAATCTATAGATTCAACACAATTTATATTAAAATACCAATGGCATTTTGGCATATTTCACAGACCTAGAACAAATATTTCAAAAATTCATATGGAACGAAAAAAGACCCTGCTTAGCCTGAGCAATCTTGAGAAAGAAGAACAAAGTTGGAGGTATCACAATACCTGATATCAAACTATACTACAAGGACACTGTAATCAAGACAGTGTGGTACTGGCATAAGAACAGACACATAGATCAATGGAACAGAATAGAGAGCCCAGAAATCAACCCACACCTATACAGTCAAATTAATATCTGACAAAGGAGGTCAGAGTGAGTAAAGACAGTCTCTTCAATAAACGGTGTCAGGAAAATCAAACAAGTATACACAAAAAAATGGAACTAGACCACCAATTTACACCATACACAAGAATAAACTCAAAATGGAAAAGGAGTTAAATGTAAAATCCTAGAAGAAAAGATAGGGAGTTAAATCTCAGACACCTCTTGTAACAAGATTTTTTTTGCCAATATGTCTCCTAGGGTAAGAAAAAAGGAAAAAGTACACAGATGAGACTACATCAAAGTATAAACCTTCTGCACAACACGAAAAACCCTCAACAAAATGAATTGGGAATCCACTGAATGGGAGAACATATTCACCAATGATACATCTGATAAAGGGTTAATTTCCAAAATATATAAAGAACTTATACAACTCAACACCAGGAAAACACAAAATCCAATTAAAAAATAGGCAAGAGACCTAAACATATAATTGTCCAAAGAGGACATACAGATGGCCAATAGACATATGAAAAAATGCTGAAAATCCCTACTCATCAGAGAGATGCAAATTAAAATCACAATGAGGTATCACTTCACACTTGCCAGAATGGCTACCATCAATAAATCAACAAACGAGGGCTGGTGAGGATGTGGAGAAAAGGGAACCCTAGTGCATTCTTGGAATGCATGCACTGGTGCAGGCACTATGGAAAGCAGTATGGAGATTCCTCAAAAAATTAAATACGGAACTGTCTTTGACCCAGCAATCCCACTTCTGGGAATATATCCTAAGAAACCCAAAACACTAAGTTGAAAGGATATATGTTCTCCTATGTTCATAGCAGTGTTATTTACAATAGCCAAGATCTGGAAACAGCCCAAGGGCCCATTGGCATGGAGTGGATATAAAAGCTGTGGTAAATTTATAGAATAGAATACTACTGAGGCTGTAAAAAGAAAGGAATGTTACCTTTTGTGACAGCATGGATGAACCTGGAGATTATTATGCTAAGTGAAATAATCCAGTCACAGAAAGACAAATACCATATGATTTCATTTATATGTGGAATCTAATGAGCAAAGTAAACTGGCAAAATAGAAACAGAGGCATGAATACATGGAACGGACTGACAGCTGTCAGAGAGGAAGGGGTAGGGGGAACTGAATGAAAGAACTGGAGGGATTAGCCAAAGAACATATATACATTACCCACAGACAAACAACACAGTGTGGTGATGGCCAGAGGGAAGAGCAGGCGGGGGCTGGGAGGAGGTGGGCAAAGGCAGGGGGGAGGGGAAGAATGGGAACACCTGTAATAGTGTCAACAATAAAAAGTATCGTGTTTTTTGGATTATAAGATGCACCAGGCCATAAGACGTACCTAGGTTTTAGAGGAGGAAAATAGGAAAAAAAAAAAAAAATCCCTGCTCCACCCCCCACTCCCTGTGAGCCAGGTAGGCTACATTCGGAATATAAGACGCAACCCCAGTTTCCTCCCAAATTTTTGGGGGTGGGGAGTGCATCTTATAGTCCAAAAATATGGTTTAAAAAATTAAAAAATTTAAAATAAAACTACCATACAAATCAGCAATTCCACTTCTGGACACTTATATAAACAAAATGAAAACACTAATTTGAAAAGCTATATGCACCCCTATGTTCACTGCAGCATTATTTACAATAGTTAAGATATGGAAGCAGCCTAGGTGTCCATCAATAAATGAATGAATAAAGATGTGTGTGTAACACACACACACACACATACTCAGCAAGAAAAAAGAATAAAATCTTAACCATTTGCAACAATGCAAAAAATATAACTGAATCACTCCCTTATACCATATATAAAAATAAACTCAAAATGGATTAAAAGACTTAAATGGAAGGCCAAAACCCACAGAAATCCTAGAAGAAAACATAGGCAGTGATCTCTTTGACCTCATTCCTAGAAATACTTTCTTCTGATGTGTATCCCCAAGCAATAGCAACAAAAGCTGTTAGGTAGACCTGGAGGATATTATACTAGTGAAATAAGTCAGACAAGGAAAGACTAATACCCTATGATAAACAAAAACAACAAAACAAAGAAAAAACAGAGTCATAGTTACAGAGAAGAGACTGATGGTTGCCCTAGGGCGGTGTTGGTGGGGATGTATGAAAAACTGAAAGGGATTAAGAGGTACAAACTTCCAGTTATAAAATACGTCACAGGGATGTAATATACAGCACAGGGAATACAGTCAATAATATTGTAATACTTTTGTATGGTGACTAGATTTATCATCGTGATCACATGTATAGTAAAGTATATAAATGTTGAATCCCTATGCTGTATACCTGAAACTAATAAAATATGGTATGTCAACTATACTTTAATAAAAATATAGTAACTACTAGGTTACTTTGACTAGAATCTGCCTCATTAAAAGTTAAGTACATACACCTACGCTACAGGGAATTGCCAGTTTCTTTTAGCAGGCACTGCAGCTAGATCATAAGCTCCTTTGGAGCAGTCTACATGCTCAACAATGAACGCCTCCGAGTCCCAACAGGAGTTCCAAGCAGTAGGATGAGTTAGCTAGAACAGAGGAGGTTAGGAAGGACAGTACATACAATATACTCTCATATTAAGTGAGGTCCCAGGTGATCTGAAAGGGGAACCTGTTACGATTTTCACCCAGGGTCTTTTCCTTAATACTGGCAAAGCACTGAGATGTAATTCTAGCGATGAATTCTATAATCTACAGAAATCAATTATCCAAGTAATTGTGATACCAACAATCACCTGCCCTACCCTACCTTACATCACTTACCTTCTGAAGACACCTTCAACACCAGTAATGCCCATCCCATCCACAATATCTCTGGTGAGTCTAAAAGGAACGGTTTCAGGAGTAGGAAGGATTTTGCCCTGTTCAAAAGCAACCCCTAAGTGAAAAATGCAGTGAGGTTAGGAGGTTCCATAGCTGACTGACTTTCCTCCCAACTGGCACGTGAACTTCGTAGAGGCACCAAATAATATGTCCCCTATATCCCCTCAGAACTGCAGCACTCAGTAGCTCATTCTTTTTCTGCTCTGCCGGACCTCCTCTCCTCCACCACTGTTCAGGAGGTCCACCTCAAACAAACATTAACTACTTCTTGACATAATTAGAGAAATCTTGATTAAAGGGTGATATTTAAAAATGAAGTAATTATAGGTAGAATTTAAAATGCAGAGGATGTATGTACTAATTTCTATTTATAAAGTCCTTGATCTCTTTCTAACGTAATTCAATTTTACCACTTATTAGATTACACTGTAGAATTTGTAATTTTCTAAAACTACACCTTAGAAATCTTAAACTCTATATTCTAAAACCTCTTCTTCTGCAATTTATTTTATTAAACAGTCTTCAAACTCATTGAGATTTTTAGTCTATTGTCCTCTCTTCCTGCTCAGCTCAGAGTATAGACTGCGAGGTTGGTTACTCTCGCTATACCTCAAACCTCCTTGCCTGACCACACTACCGTTTCAAACTAAAACTTAAACTCCAGGGATGTTCAGGACGGCTGTAAGAAACCATATGATGACACTATTGGCTCTACTACAAATTTAGGATTTTCACCTTAGGAAAGTGACCCTTAAACTGCTTAGCATGTCTTTTTACTTATCCTTTCTATGATTCTTGGTCTCATTTCCATAGTATCGGTTTTGGAATTTTATTGTTATTTTAAGGCCGATTACTATTCTCTCCAATTCTTAGCAAGTTAGCATGCTTTCTATTTCTCAGAAAAAACGGAATAGCTAATATAATTTCCCTCAAGTTCTTTCCTCTCTAGCTTTAGACTTTCCTATTAGTGCTCACTCTTTCCTCCTCTCAATGGAAAAGCTGACATGCCTCCAATGTAAAGCCAACTCTACCCACTCATGTACTTTATAATTTCCCTTGCTATTTTACATATCTTTGTATCTTTCCTATCTTATTAATATCTAATATGTTCACGCCTCTCTCGTATTAAAAAATCAAATAAACCCCCCCCCAAAACCAATAAAAAAAGGACCAAACATGTATCTGTACCAAATCCTACTTTTCCCTTCCCTTCCCTTCTAAACTTCTTGCAGAACAATTCCACATTTTTTAAAATATATTTATTGATTATGCTATTACAGTTGTCCCATTTACCCCCCCACTCCACTCCATCCTGCCCATCCCCCTCCCTCCCACATTCCCCCCCTATAGTTCGTCCATAGGTCATACTTATAAGTTCTTTGGCTTCTACATTTCCTACACTATTTTTACCCTCCCCCTGTCTATTTTCCACCTATCATCTATGCTACTTATTCTCTGTACCTTTCCCCCCCTCTCCCCCTCCCACTCCCTTAATGACAACCCTCATGTTCTAGTTGTTTGCCTAGTTTGCTCTCGTTTTTGTGTTACGTGTGGCCGTTAATAACTGTGAGTTTGCTGTCATTCTTACTGTTCCTATTTTTTATCTTCTTTTTCTTAGGTAACTCCCTTTAACATTTCATATAATAAGGGCTTGGTGATGATGAGCTTCTTTAACTTGACTTTATCTGAGAAGCACTTTATCTGCCCTTCCATTCTAAATGATAGCTTTGCTGGATACAGTAATCTTGGATGTAGGTCCTTGAGTTTAATCTTGGGTAATGTAATTATGATGTGCCTTGGCGTGTTCCTCCTCGGGTCCAGCTTCTTTGGTACTCTCTGAGCTTCCTGGACTTCCCGGAAGTCTATTTCCTTTGCCAGATTGTGGAAGTTCTCCTTCACTATTTGTTCAAATAAGTTTTCAATTTTTTGTTCTTCCTCTTCTCCTTCTGGCACCCCTATAATTCGGATGTTGGAACGTTTCAAGATGTCCTGGAGGTTCCTAAGCCTCTCCTCATTTTTTTGAATTCTTGTTTCTTCATTCTTTTCTGGTTGGATGTTTCTTTCTTCCTTCTGGTCCACACCGTTGATTGGAGTCCTAGTTTCCTTCCCATCACTATTGGTTCCCTATACATTTTCCTTTGTTTCTCTTAGCATAGGCTTCATTTTTTCATCTGTTTTTCGAACAGATTCAACCAAGTCTGTGAGCATATTGATAACCAGTGCTTTGAACTGTGCATCCGATAGGTTGGCTATCTCTTCCTCGCTTAGTTGTATTTTTTCTGGAGCTTTGAAGTGTTCTGTCATTTGGGCCATTTTTTTTTTTTTTTTTTTTTGTCTTGGAGTGTCTGTTACTTTAAGGGGCGGAGCCTTAGGTGTTCACCAGGGCGGGGTAATGCTGGTTGCCAAGCTGTGACGCTGTACGTGGGGGAGGGGCCGAGCGGGAGCAATGGCGCCCGCCTCACTCTCCTCCAGCTTTCAATCTTTCACTCCGCTACCCACAATCAAACTGGGCCCCTCTGGTGCTGGTTCCCGAGTAAGTGGGCCTGTGCACACTCTAGGCCCCTGTGGGTCTCTCCAACAACCTCTCCTGTGAGGCTGGGAGTCTCTTCCGCTGCCGCCCCAACCCCCACAGGCGCTTTCAATCAGAGGTTTGAGGCTTTATTTCCCTGAGCTGGAGCCCTGGGTTACGTGGTCTGCTTCGCTCCCCGCCGTTCGTCAGGTTTATCTGTGGGTGAATGTGGTGCCACGGGGTGCTACCCGCTGCTCTGCCTGCCCCACTCTCCGCCACTCTGAGTCCGGCCCTCTGGGTTTATCTGTGCGTGAATGTGGGGCCGCAGGGTCTGCCAGTGCTCGGACTGCCTGCGCCATTTGTCCCACACTCCGCCAGTCTCAGTTCCGCCACAGCCACTCGAGTCCTCTCCACCCCGGTGCCCGTCTCCGCCCCTCCTACCAGTCTGGATGAATGTTTATTTTCTATTTCCTTGGTGTTGGTCCCCCTTGCTGTTCGATTCTCTGTCAGTTCTGGTTGTGCGAGGAGGCGCAGTGTGTCTACCTACGCCGCCATCTTGGTTCCTCACCCACAATTCCACATTCTTAGTCTATACATCTTTAGCTTTCATTCAGTCCTTGCCTTTTCATAATTTCACTTCATCCATTCTATCCAAAGGTTACTTCCTAAGCTTCTCAGATTGATTAATTGTTAAATGCAAAGGCCTGTTTTCTGTATTCATCTTATTTGACCTTTCTGTAGCAGATATTGCTAAGCCCTTCTTCCTTCATAAAAAATTGTCCTTTGATTTCCAAGATATCCCCATCTCCTGGTTTCCATGACTTGTTGGTTATTCCTCAGTTTTTCTTCTGATTCAGCCTTTTCATGCTGGCATTCCTTACTATTCTCTCCTTAGTTCTATTTATCAAGGCTGATGTATGAGATCAGAATGTCCTTCAGCCCAATGACTTCCAACTGAAATCTATTTGCTGAACATGTTATCACACTTGACTGCTTTGCTCTCCTCTTCATTAAACTGCCTACTCCATCTGGAAATCCCATCAATACCTCAAAACAATGTGCAAAACTAACCTCGTTGCTTCCTTATTCTTTATAAAAGCTGTCGTATTCTTTACAAGAAACTTCAGTTATCCTGGAGTCCCCTCTTTCACTGTTTCCACATCTAATATCACTGGTGCAGTTTACTACAAAAATGTCCTCCAAATCCAATGCCCAGGTCTTTACAAATGTAGTCCAAATCTTTGTCCTCTCTTGTCTAAACTATTACAATACCCACTAACTTGTCTCCTGCTGCCAATACTGCTCCCAATTATCTTCCCAATAATCAGATGTAATTATGTCCTGCTTAAATATATTTTCATTTACTTCCCATAATTTAACAGATTAAAGTTGACACTTCTTAACCTGGATTTTTACAGCCTACAAGCAATCTACCAATCAAGCTACTCAATTACATGCAACCTTTATTCTGGGCACATTGAATGTCTCCTGATTCCTATAGCCTGCTACATCTTCATTATTCCTCCTTTCACATCTGCTCTATCTTCTGCCTGGATTCTGCTTCCTTTGTTTGTCTAAGACCTGGCTGAACTGCCACATCATCTAATAAGCCTCATTCATTATCTGGGTAGAGTTAGCTACTCACTCCACCATCACTGTGTTTATGCCTTTATGTTTACTGCCTTGATGTCTCTAGCTCCCTCATACTTGTAATATCCTGTTTGAAAAACAATACTTCTTGATGACTAAATATTTATTAAACAAAATAAAATGCATCTTTTATTACTTACCTAAATCTATGTGTACAAGTTCTGCTGATTGTTCATTTATCAAGATATTCTGTACGTGTCTATCACCAAGTCCAAGTATGTAACCAACTGGGGGGAAAAAAAACAACCCCGAAATCACTGATATCATCTATTTTTAATAATATATTTAGCTATTATTTCAAATATTATCACTGAATCTATATAATTTTTAAGTAGCTTAGGCTTTTTAACCTACTTAAAGGAAATCATGCACATAACTGGCCATTTGAATTTAACTCATATTTCACTAGCTATTTTTGTTTATATTGCATTTTATAAATCCTAGATGATTTGCTAAAAAGTTTGTTTACTAATAATAAAGCAAATATTTAAAAATATTAGTACTTTGAAATTGGTGTGGGTAAAGTTGAAACCATTATTTACCAGAGACAAAGCAGTACACTGCATGCATTCAACTATTTACTGAGTAACCTATGAATAAATTTTTCATTCTTCAGTGAAACTTTCTTTTGCTCGATTATATTTAAAACAAATTAATCATTAACTCATTTTATCAGGTATATACCATAAAAAAGTGCATTTCTATTTTCAAGACTGACTATGACATGCCTTAAAATCCTTTTAACCTAAGGAAAGACACAGGTGGTGGTACAGAAAAGACACCAAATAGGGAGTCAGGATGTCCAAGTTCCTGGCTAGTTCTGTCATTCACTGGGTCTTACTTTCTTGTTTATAAACTAAGTTAGTTGAATCAGGTTAATGATTCTGAATGTAGAAAAGATCAGATTTCAGAATTACCTACAACTTTTTCAAAACATAAATGCCCTGCCGTACTGGAGCATGGTACCTAAGTGATGGGGGATGTGATCTTTTAGTTAAGAATCAGCAGATTGAAAGATCTCTGAGGTTCCTGTTAGTTCTTATACTCTAATATTTGTTAATTGCTATCTAGTTATTCCAATCACAAATTTTTAAAAAAGTAAAAATATGTTGTACACTATTTAAATATATATCATTATTTTTATTTCAAAAACAAAATTCTATTAAACAGAATCAGCCCTGATCAGTGTGGCTAGGTTGGGTGTCATCCACAGAATGAGAAGTTGCCAGCTTGATTCCCCATCCAGGCACGTGCCTAGGTGTGGGTTTGGTGCCTGGACGGGGCACATGCACGAGGGAACCGTTTCTCTCTCATATTAATGTTTCTCTCTTTCTCACTTCCTTCCCCTCTCTCTAAAAATAAATATATAAAATCTTTAAAAAATCAATCGTGTGGTAATATTCTAACATTATACAAGTTCTGTGCAAAAGTAATCAAAGTAATAAATAACCTTACATGCAGTTGTCATGGGCTTTATTATTCCCCCCCTTAAAAAAATCTCAGAAAATAATATATTATTATCATGGATTTTATTATTTCCAAAGAAAATCTCAGTAAATAATATATTGAATTCAGGAAGAGAAAATAAGCCATATTCTCAAAGCAGAAAATAATAAGCAGTCTTATTTCCCTATCTTGGGGTAGGCAAATTTTCTCCAGCAAAAGCTATGAAGAGCTACAATTAGAAGCTAAAAATCAGGATGAACAAGACACTCAATAATTTAATAAATTAATGATGAAGGCAGTTTGGTTGATAACCACCATCAACACCATCATCCCCTGCAACTGAGAATGTAGGAAGTGCTGAATCTACTCAAACATGTAAGATTACCAATAGAAGAAGTAGCCACACTGCGAGTGTAGGCCAATCGCTTCTCAAACCAAACAGCTGGATCCAAGAATTTTTCCATGCAGAAGTAACGAAAAACTGGTTGGAAATTCTGACAAATATCCATGAAGGTTTTATATTTCTCTTCGTAAGACTTCTTTTGCACATCCTTTAAATAGATCAAATATAAAATATTTTCTCAATATTGTATTCATCTAATTTAAGTCTACTAAGAATATGTATATGGAAAATAGTATAATACACAGAGGCAAAGATATATCTCTACTAACAGTCTGGTCAGGGAAGCAATTAATAACAATTCTAATCCATTTAGGGTTTTCACGTTAATATTAGTGGAAGGAGGCACATCAACAGTGACTGTTTTTGATTCAAGTAAACTTTAACTGGCATGATCCTGTAATCTACATGGAAGTCAACACAAAAATGACAAAGGCAGCTCCAGATAGTCTTAGGTGGCATCACAGCACTAGCTGTGGGACAGGAAACTGAAAAGGAGGAAGAATGAAAGAATCACTAATGGATGGCAAAGCATCTCAAATCTGTCCTTTAACATCTTCTCACTCTACAGCGTAATACTTGCCTGAAGCAAAGCTTATCGACTTCAATGGGCTCAACTCTCACCTAAGTACTGATGTACTAAATCTCTACCTTTGGCCTCGTCATCTTTATTAAGCTCCAGCTGGATATACTTCTTCAACTGCCCACTCAACATCTTCACTTGGATCAATCACTTCCAGATCCAAACTGATCTACCTTCTGGCAAAGCTCAGCCGCTTTATTTTTTGACATAATATATAGTCTCTCCATTTACCTCATCACTCCAACCAGAAAACTGAATGCCACTGATTACTCTTTTTCACCAACCCCACTTCTAATTAGCAATGAAATCCTATCAGTTCTGCCGAGTTAGTATTTCTCATATGTACCCCCATTCCCATTCCTACTATTATGAGTCTTAGTTATGATCCGCTGTCTCATGATTCTAGTCGGCTTTTTCAAAAATACAACCCATGGTGCTGTCAGTTATCTTTCTAAAATGCAAATCTGATATTAATATTCTCAAGGTTCTGTATTGCTTACAGGATAAAGTGCAAATTTCTTAGCATATCATAAAGCGATTCTCCATTTTTTGACTAATGACCACTGCTCCAGTCTTTAATCTGCTCCTTTTCAAAGACTAAGCCTATGCTGTCTTTAACTGCATGTTTATGCCTCCTTCTTTGTTTGTTTTATCTCCTTCTGCTTGGAAAACAAATTCATTTATGAAACTTGGCTGAAACACCATCTCCTCCATAAAGCCTTTCTTGAATCTGATTCTCTCCATTCCCCCGTCCCAGGGAGAACTAACCACCTCCATACCCTGTACAATAAAAGGAAAAGTAAATAAATTTTAGAGTTGGAGAGACAAAGTTCAAATCCTTGTTCCACCATTTATTAGCTAATTGACCTTGGACAAGTGAAATTCTCTGAATTTATTCTCATCTTTCAATGGGATAAATACAATGATGATTAGTCATTACATCTCTGAAATTTCGCATCTGTGAAATCTGACCTGGTATAAAGAAGGCATTCAATAAATGTTGATGACTGAGTAAGACCAAATGGCCAGTGTAATGTGGCAAATGTCTTAGAAGCTCTTTACATTAATTTCATGTAAAAATTATTTCATAATGCTTTTAAAAATTTTTTAGTGTTTTGTTTGTTAAGAATTAGCATACCCCAAACTGGAAGCAAATTAGCGTGCACTGACAAATGTTAAATTTCTCATTAGACAAGGGTTGACGTTATAGTTTAAAAACCTTCCTTTTTCATTTATGCATCCTTTCATTCTGCTGAGCTTACTTTCCTAATACCATTAACAGTTGCCTACTGAAATTAAACCTTTTTGCATTCTATAATACTTGATAACTATCAGCTTTAATAAACTATTAAACAACCTTGCAATAATTCATACTTTTGAGTGTCACTTACCATCATTTTCTTTTGGCATTGATAGGCACTGATATCCTTTGGCCTGTATCTTTTATGAGCACCACTGTCATTGTTAACAAGAAATTCACCAATAGGGACAGTTCCTGTGCACCATTCAAGAACACCACTTCGCTGAGAAAGGGGAACCACCTGAAGTTATGGATTAAATATCTTTCGATTATGGAAGGGCATTAAATAGCATGTGACAATCATTCAACTATCAGAGTCAGTGTGAAGCATTTTTCCAAAGTTGCATTACTATTTTTCTGTCCATAGGAGGGAGACAAAACTCTTTGGAGGAAACTATAAAACTATACTTATACTCAAAGAATAAGATTTCGTAGTCTGCTGCTTAGACTTCTGAGAACCTGCTCACCTCAGTCTCTGCAACTCCCTTGAGAAGTTAATACTGTTGATGATACCCTTCATCACCTGTGACTAAACTGTACTTACCTTAGTCCATTTGGAAGAGGATTTACCCTGCTTTCCTTATACTTTTAATATCAAACAAATCTGAAGAAATTTCCCTTTGGAAAATATTGAATGTAGCCTCAGTTTTAGTATACCTTAATAATTGCAAGTATATGTATTGTTGTTTTATAGTCTTGTTACCTTTACCAAAGGGAAATGTATTCCTAAACATAAAATGAGCAATTTTACTGGGAAGATTATAAACCATGACATGTTATAAACAAACTGGAAGTATAGAAAATGACATAAGCAAATACCCTTTTACCCACCAAACAGCTTTATCAAATCTCAGATTTTCTCATATTTGCTGGGAGAAGAGTCTCCCTCTGGACTCCTCACTCACCACATGCGCCTCCCCAGATGGCATGCATGTTAGCTGCTTCAGGTAGATGCTTGCTTATCATGTTCATGTATTTTTTGTATACCTGAATCTAATATAACCAATATAAAATTGTATACCAACTATATTTAAATTGAAAAATAAATTTATAAAATATTCTAGGTGAAGGCCTTCTCTCTTTCATGCTTTCCAGCAATGAAAGCTGCTTGGAAACCTTAGCTGCTTTCTGAGAAAATCAGGACGTACTCCTATAGTCCATACTTTTTGCAACCCACTGTGACCCAATTCTTCGGTCATCCTCTTTGCTACATAAAAGCCTGGCACATAGAGCATTAAAATTTCCTTTCATTCACATTACAGAATATCTGCCCTCTGAGAACTTCTCAGCAATCATTAAAGTATATGCCAGACAGAAGACCACTAACAGCTCATCAACTTTGTCCTACAATTAAGCTAGATCAATAGACAGCAAAGTAACAAGACTGGCAGGTCTCAAAGGATGGTCCCTGAACCACAGCTGCATCAGTATCACTTGGTACCTTGATAGATATGCATATTCTCAGGCTCCATCCTAGAATTAGAAATTCTGAGAATGAGGCTTGGCAATCTATGTTTTACCAACCTTCCAAGTGATTATGATGTCTGCTCAGTTTAACTTTTCTTTAATACTAAGCCTTAAGATTTTATTGAGTAATGCTGAGCTTTGAAGGGCTAAGTTTAACTTCTGTTTAGCATTCATTGAGGGCTAACAAGTTTTTTTTTAACTGGTAATGGAAAGCATCAATTATATTAGTTAACATCCTTAAAAAATTCTATGTAATAAATTTCTCATAAATCTTGAAGTCTAAGAGAAAAAGTGCTTTTGAATAATATGTTTCTCTACCTCCACCCCATCCAACTAAAAAATGAGTCGTTTCAAAATTAAGTTCTGATTTCAATTATAATAGCCTGACTCAATCAGAATTTTGGAGGGCATATCTAACCTTTCCCCATTTTCCTACTTGGGGTTTTCAGTTTAACAATATTTTTTACAATTAAAAAAAAAGGTGATTTGCCAAAAAATACAATAAAGATAAAAAAATAATAATTTTTTTAAAAGGTGCTTTGTGGAAAACTTAAATATTTAAAGAACGCGTACTACCCATAATCCCATCACACTCAGTGATAATAGCATTTTAGGCTTATTCAGGAACTGATTTCTTATAAATGTATATATGCGTGCACATCTGTTTTAAGACTACGCTGTCTTTTTAATCTGTCTATTCTTATGCCACAAACTATACCATCATCATTACTAAAGCTTTATCACTTGCCTAAGTATAACTGGATAAAGTCTACTCTCATCTATTACTTTTTATCAAAGACAGCTTAGTTATTCTCACCAATATATTTTTCAAGAAAAACTTTAAAAAAATTTATTTATTGATTTGAGAGAGAGGAAGGGAGGGAGGTGTGAAGAGTTGAGTTGGGGGAGAGAAAGAAAGAGAAACATCAATTTGTTGTTCCACTTATTTATGCATTTACTGGTTGATTCTTCTATGTGCTCTGACTAGGGATCCAACCCACAGCCTTGGCATGTAGAGACAACACTCTAACCAACCGAGCTACCTGGCCAGGCCCTCAAGATAAACCTTTAAATCATTTTTCCAAGTAATAGAAAATTTCATTGGGATTTCACTGTCCATGCTTTAATTTGATGTGCTGACATCTTTCAGTGCCTTCTCATTTAAGACACGGTACCATTCTCTTATCTTACTTTTCCTTTACTCTTTCTTGTTATATTTTTATAATTTTTTCATGTAGTCAATACTTTTTATTACTGTGAGAGGGACTTTTTCAATTATATATTTAAACTAGTCTTAGTTAATGGTTAAGATACTTCTTGGTTAAGCAGAGTGAACTTGCTAGAGAAAACAAACTCATGCTGGTACGTACCATTTTGTGGGTATAAGAAACAGATAGATATGGGGCTACCACAAATGTCTCTAAAGGGCTGCTTCTGTACTGCACAGTGAATTACTCATACATTTCCTGAATTTGTTCATACCTTCACAGAAACATGAACAATGACTAAACAAATAAGCCTTGTTACAGAAGTAATAGAATAAAGGGCAAATATGAGATACAGAAATGAAACCTAAAAGGACACACCTATGGAAAACAGACCCTTCAAAATGAGGGTTTACTGTTATTTAAAATATAAACATTTAAATAAGCATTCAATGTAGAGTTCAAAAATCATTAACTAATAGAATAATGTGACTTGAGAACTGTCCTCTCAGGCAAACTACTGGAGGAAGTGCAAATTGGCACACCCCTCCAGTATGGGTAATCTGACAATATCTCCCAATTATAGGTGTGAGGCAGGAAAGAATAGGAAACAAAGGCCTCAAGCTCTACACCTCCCCTTTCAGGCTTGGCTGGAATCACAGATGTGACTTTCATTGACCACCTGTTCCCCTGCTTCCCTCTTCCTAATTTCCTATAATTGAGAAGACTAAAAAGAAATTGGTATCTGGAGAGGAGAGACAAGGTTGGCCTGAGTTGGCAGTGATCCTACCAGCTTTAAAAGCCAAGGACAATCCTAGCTGACGTTTAATAAAAACCTTCCACCCAGACCCCATCAGCAAGTCTCACTCTCTGAGGTCACCCACTGTCACTTTCTGAATGCATTCTGTAGCTTTAATAAATTTACTGTGCTTTGTCATGCTCTCAAATTCCTTCTTGTTCTGTGACAAGAACCTGGATTGGGTTGAGGCCTCTCCTGGCCTCCGCAGGTGCCGCCTGGCATCAGGCGCACTTCTCATCTGACCCATGAATGCAACTATTGGAAATGTACCCCACAAACTGACCTGCATGTATACATGAAAAATTGTATGTTCGATGTCATTCACTGCGGCATAGCACTGTTTGCCATAGCAAAAGACTACTTATGACACAAACGCCCACTGTATACAGTAAGGGCTTGTATAATAACCATGTAATACACAAACTACAGCTCTGAAAAAACGAGAAAGACCTCTACTGTTAAATTAAAAACAAGATATAATAAAATAAAATAAAAACAAGATGAGATGCATGTTGTCTTTTCTCTAAGAAATGGGGGAACAGTGACATATATTCATATATTCTATTTGTATAACCTCGAAACAAATGAAAATAGTACTTATAAGGATGAAAAAGGGGTAGAGTGGATGAAGCTGATAGGATTAAAGGTGAGAGAAGACTTCTCTTTTCATACCTTTTTCAACTGCTGGATTTTTGACACATGCAAACTTATTACATAGTCAAAAATTAACAAATTTAAAAGCCTATTTTATGTGCTATAGTCTTCATTAACTCAGTATTTTCTTCTTAATACCACTTTTATTCTTAAGAGTACTTTTATACCAGAAATAAAGCCCAATGGTTAAAGATAAAGAAAAAAATATTTTCATTAATTACAAGAAACATCTAACTGCAGTTAATATTAATGAGTTCTTAAAAAAAATAAACAAACAAACAAAAAAACTAACAGTAAGGCTAAATCAGAGGTTGCCAATCTACGGTCGTTAGACCAAACCCAGACGCAGACTGTTTTCTATAGCCTGTGAGCTAAGAACGGGGTTTCAGATGGAAAAGGATTCTAAAGAAAATATGAAGATTATGTGACAGAGACCTTTTGTGGCCCACAAAGTTTCAAATGTTTAATATCTTGTCTTTCAGAAAAGAAACTTGCTGACCCCCTGGTCTGAATAATGGCATCATTTTTATGCTCTTGTTGAAGCAGCAGAAATATAAACTACTGACCTTGTATGTACAGATGGTCAATTTCCTCTTCCTGGTCTCCGTGTTTCTCTGCAGTAGTGTGTTACACATCTGGAACACCTGCTGCATGACAGCATCTTGTCTCAGGTCATCTCGGCCCTTCAGGGAAATGAAAACACGAATAACTAAGCATAGTTCATTTTCTTATTATAAAACCATACCAAAGGTCATCTGAGGACAGCGAAGAGCAATCAGAAATCAATCTGAGCATCAGTGCCTCTCTTAACAGTCTTAAACAATTAAGACCTAAGGCGATTCCTTCCTTCAGAATAAGGTATAACACACTGGACACGCAGAGCAATTAGGAAGGAAGTTCCCCCTAGCTGCTTTTGTAATTAGACTAACGGGAACTCCTCCACCTGAGGGCAAGCTGCAAAATACTAGGGTGGGACAACAGAGTTATCTCCTAACACTACTCCTCAGGAAGGCCCAGGGAGCTTTTGAGCAAAGTAAGGGAGGAATGCTGTCCCTTTCTGGTATATTTGATAGCACCCAGCATAGTGCCAGACTCAGGATATTGAAGAAAGGAACTTCAACTTGAACTATTCAAGAAAATAAGTAACAACCCCCAAAATATCTTTTCTATACCAAATAAGCTGATTGTTAACCTCATCATGTCTGTATATATTAAAGGTATTCTTTTGTTGCAGGAGATAGCATAGAAGAAAACAGACTGCTCTGCTGATGCTGGACATCGACTATAGCATCCTGGTTGCCAGGGAACACCTTCTAACATTTAGGTAGCAGCTAGAACTGAGGAGCCAAGGGGAAAATGAAGGCAGCACCCTCACCATTGCAATCCAACAAAGAACTTAATACAGGAGGCTAAAAGCAAAGGAGGACATGTCTCATCTGTGACCCAGTAGTCCTGAGCCTGGTTAATTAAGGCTGCCAGGCATTCTGAACAGCGTAAGTAAACTATGATAGTGTGTGTGTGTGTGTGGGGGGGGGGGAGCCCTTAAAAATCCATGTGTATCATCCCCACTAGCTGGGAAAAGGAAGCCCTTGAGATGGTGTATTCATCCCAAGGCCCAGAAGAGAGAAGGGGAGGGGTCCACAGTGCCCAAAGAAAAAGCCCATAAACAACTCTGGTTACCTGCCTGCCTCCTGTCCTGTACAAAATGAGCAAACAGAGTGTGAAGCAAGATAAGGATTCAGGCTACCAGACCCCCACCCATACCTATGTTTGGGTAATCATGTCTCCTCAGGAAAGTGGGCACCACCTTTACCCGTCAATCAATATGTAACTCCCTCACCCCCACCCCACCAACTATATAAGTCTTCAGAACAAAGGACTCGCTCTCTTCTCTTGGCTCATAGCTCTCTTGCCACACTGGGGGCCCCTAGACACTCAGCCTCTGGCCTGGGGGCCCCTGGTCACCCCTTTTGAACCACCTGGCCTCTGGCCACCCTTGCTCTAGCCACCAGTGCTTATACTCTCCCATTCACTAATAAACTTTCCTTGCATGCTAATAGGCTTGCTGACATGTAATTCTTTACTGCACCGGTGACAAGAGCCAGGGTTTCTCCATAACACTTTTACTTGAATGAATTGTTCTAATATCTTTCAGAGACAACACAAAAAAAATGGAGAAAAAGCATTCTGCTTCTAGAAAATAATGTATTGCTATCCTATAAGTTTTCCTTCCCTGTAATTTTTCAGAATAATACCAAAGACACGAATAAAGCAGGAAGAAATTAACTTTTAAAGAACCACACCATAGAAGGAAAGTCTCACCTTGACAAGCTGTCTCCTTTCCCTGCCATCAGAGCCCACACAATCGATTATTTTTGGTAAGTTTATACCTCCTGCTAAATGAAATTCTGCTTTAAATGACTGTATAGTCACTAGATTTCCATATACTCCTGTGGGGTCCACCTATATAAAAAAATATAAATATGATAATAGGTCAGATACACTATTTGCATCTATATAAAAATGAACTGAAATTAATAATTTTAATATTAAACAGGAAAAAATGACAATGTGCTGTTGGTTAAGAACTGGAGCTACGACTTTAACTTTCTGTTAAATGACAGAAAATAACTGACATTGCAAGGGTTTTAAAAAGTGACACATATTACTACTTCTCTAAATATCTCTTCATAAAAGTAGCAGAGAGGACACGTGGCAAGGCGGTGGATGGTGGACCCAGCGAGGCGGTGGACTGTGGAACAGGGCAGACCAGGCTGCAGCTAGCAGACCCTACAAGGTGGTGGCTGGCAAACCCTGCGGCCCAACATTCACACATAGATAAACCGGGAGCAACAGCAGGGGATCGAAACAGACTACACAACCCAGGGCTGCAGCACAGGGAAATAAAGCCTCAAACCTCTGACTGAAAACACCTGTGGGGGTTGAGGCGGCAGCAGGAGAAACTCCCAGCCTCACAGGATAGTTCCTTGGAGAGACCCACAAGGCCCTAGAGTGTGCACAAGCCCACCCACTTGGGAATCAGCACCAGAGGGGCCCAGTTTGATTGTGGGTAGCAGAGGGAATGACTGAAATCTGGCAGAGAGCGGAGCAAGCGCCATTGCTCCCTCTGGGCCCCTCACATCACGGCACAGCAACCAGCTTTACCCCAACCTAGTAAACACTTAAGGCTTCGCCCCTTTACATAACAGGTGCGCCAAGACCAAAAAAAAAAAGGCCCAAATGAAAGAACAGATCAAAGCTCCAGAAAAAATACAACTAAGCAAAGAAGAGATAGCTAACCTATCAGATGCACAGTTGAAAACACTGGTAATCAGGAAGCTCATAGAATTGGTTGAATTTGGTCACAAATTAGATGAAAAAATGAAGGTTATGCTAAGAGAAACCAAGGAAAATGTTTAGGGAACCAATAGTGATGGGAAGGAAACTAGGACTCAAATCAACGGTGTGGACAAGAAGGAAGAAAGAAACATCCAACCAGAAAAGAATGAAGAAACAAGAATTCCAAAAAATGAAGAGAGGCTTAGGAACCTCCAGGACATCTTGAAACATTCCAACATCCGAATTATAGGGGCACCAGAAGGAGAAGAGGAAGAACAAAAAATTGAAAACTTATTTGAACAAATAATGAAGGAGAACTTCCACAATCTGGCAAAGGAAATAGACTTCCAGGAAGTCCAGGGAGCTCAGAGAGTCCCAAAGAAGCTGGACACAAGGAGGCACACACCAAGGCACATCATAATTACATTACCCAAGATTAAAGGTAAAGAGAGAGAATCTTAGAAGCAGCAAGAGAAAAGGACACAGTTACCTATAAAGGAGTTCCCATAAGACTGTCAGCTGATTTCTCAAAAGAGACATTACAGGTAAGAAGGGGCTGGAAAGAAGTATTCCAAGTCATGAAAGGCAAGGACCCACATCCAAGATTACTGTATCCAGCAAAGCTATCATTTAGAATGGAAGGGCAGATAAAGTGCTTCTCAGATAAGGTCAAGATAAAGGACTTCATCATCACCAAGCCCTTATTATATGAAATGTTAAAGGGACTTATCTAAGAAAAAGAAGATAAAAAATAGGAAGAGTAAAAATGACAGCAAACTAACAGTTATTAACAACCACACCTAAAACAAAACAAAAGCAAACTAAGCAAACAACTAGAACAGGAACAGAACCACAGAAATGGAGATCACATGGAGGGGTATCAACAGGGAAGTGGGAGGGGGAGGGAGGGAAAGGCACTGCTAATAAGTAGCATAAATGGTAGGTAGAAAATAGACAGGGGGAGGTTAAGAATAGTATAGGAAATGTAGAAGCCAAAGAACTTAGATGTATGACCCATGGAGATGAACTATAGGGGGGGAATGTGGGAGGGAGGGGGTAGACAGGGTGGAGTGGAGTAAAGGGGGGGAAATGGGACAACTGTAATAGCATAATCAATAAATATATTTAAAAAAAAAGAAAGGAAAGCAGGAGAGGACTTTAAGTAGTTTGAGGCTTGAGCAAAGGGAATCTAATAGTGAAAAAAAACCCTATAGGTTGAAACAAATAAAATTGCCAATATTTAACCAATTGTTTTTGACCTACAAAAAAAGCAATTTTAAATGATTTAACCTAATAGAAAGGAATTTGGTTTACTAAAAATATCAAAACAGTCCTGGGTGGTGTGGCTCAGTGGATTGAGTGCCAGCCTGTGAACCACAGGGTCACCAGTTCGATTCCTAGTCACGGCACATGCCTGGGTGGGCTTGGGCCAGGTCCTCAGTTGGGGGCATGAGAAAGGTAACCACACACTGATGTTTCTCTCCCTCTCTTTCTCCCTCCCTTCCCCTCTGTCCAAAAATAAATAAATAAAATCTTAAAAATAAAAAATAAAAATAAAGATATCAAAACAGTTCATAGTAAATTACCTTAATTTCCATAGTAGGAACAACAACATCTTCTAAATTCTTAAGTTTAGTAATTGGCTGGTCTGCTGGAATCTTTATGCCTTCTGTATTTAAAATAAAGCAGTTTTAGTGACAACCAAAAATTGAGGAACAGCACTGAAGGTAAAGCACCATTCAGGAGATGCCACAGACTTGACTTGTGGTTGATCTGTGGTTTAGGCCCTGATTTAGAAATGGAGACCCAGGGGCTCGGGACACAATGTAGCTGAGGGTCAGAGCATGCAATGGGTAACGGCTTGCAATGCGTTTGCAGGTTACCTGGCACTGGTCATTAGACCACATTCCATCTGAGGGGGCAGAGTGAGAACCTTCAGATAATTACATACTCCTTTAAAGAAATTCTATAAGATAATTACATAATATACACTTGTCATATTACCACTAAAAGTGACTAAAGGACAGAATATTTTTTGTTTGCTTAGAGAAACACAATGAGAAGTCTCATTCTGATTTCAAAGTAATAAGAATTTAAATGTGAAACTATGATTCTGAAAAGAAAAAGGAGTATCATTATTAAAGAAAGTATGGGGAGGGAGATACTTATAAGAGAATGCATATAACCAAAATTTAGAACAGCTTATAATTATTTGAACACACACAACAAGAAGAGTGATGGGTTACATGCAAGGCATTCCATGGAGGAAATGGAGGCCTTTTGACTTTTAACTCCCAGGACACAGTAACTAACAGCATTTTTAAAAACCTTTGATCCTAAAGGCTCTCAGTTACTTAGTTAAAGGACTTGCTTCTATGCAATCCTCTGCAACAGAAGATTACACAGAGAAATCAAATAATTCAGTGCAGTCATCTATTATCAGTCCAACTAAAAGATATTAAGTGAGCCCTGGGTGGTGTGGCTCAGTGGACTGAGTGCCGGACTGCAAACCAAAGGGTCGCTGGTTCTCTTCCCAGTCAGGGCACATGCCTGGGTTGCAGGCCAAGTCCCTGGTGGAGGATGTGCAAGAGGCAACCACACATTGATGTTTCTCACCCTCCTTTTCTCCCTCCCTTCCCCTCTGTCTAAAAATAAATAAATACAATCTTTTAAATAAAAGATATTAAGTGAAAAAGTGCAGGGTGTTGACGCTATTAGATAAAAATTAAGTTGGATCACCTGTAAATTGTAATCATCAGGATGTTCATATCATAAATACAGAGAATAACATAGCAAAAAGTGAACAGTCATTCTTATAAACACATACTTCTCTGAGTCTTCCACTGAGTAGCATCAAAGTTTGCTAACAAAATATAAGCATCACAAAGTGTCTCAACACTTCTGACCATCTGAGGTCTCCTGCTTCTGATAGTACGGATTATTTTGTTTGCAGCCTCGGTTCGATCCTATTAATAAAGAAAAAAAAACAATGCATACAAAAATACTTTACACTTCAACTTTTCAGTTATAATAACAAAAGAAAAAAAGATTGTATGCACACATGTAGACAATGAAAGGACTATAATCCCTCAGATCCAAACAAAACAATCCCCTTAGGAATGAAATACATAAAAGGTATAATGATCTCAAGAGTAAATGGCATGGCATCCTTTCAAATTGTATTTTTTATTGTTCATCGCTGTGACAAAAAATGTGAAGTATTGTTGGTACTTTCTGTGCTTTCAGAAATATTCAGAAATTTTGAACTAATTTTAGGTTGCACCCTAATCACAAAGAATTTACAAACTGAATATAGTCACAGACTTAAGAATATAATATTGTGGGAAGACACAAATATCACAATTCAAAAAGTTATGTATGTTTAATCCAAATACCTCATCAAGCTGAGAGCTTTGTTTAGATGCATTTTTAGTTATTCTACTCCTTACTGCTGCCTCTGGTTTGGTCAAAGATTCATCTTTGTTTGCATTTGCTAAGGCCAGTATAATAAACAAGGTATGGTGGGGATGATCCGTTGAAATTCTAGAGATGAGCTGTCAGAAAATGAAGAGCCATTAGTTTTATCCAAACAAAATAGTATGAAATCCACAACCCTTTTCATTTTGCTTAACATTAAGATATGTTATTATACTAGATACCGCAGTGGGTGAGATGTATGTATGTGTATGAGAGACAGAGTGCATGAGTATGAGAGAGAGAAATTGAGTAATTTGTGTGCAGTGAGAGGATACAAAAGGAAATCTTCCTTCCTGCCCTTGCGAATCATAAGAAATGTGACTAAGATTTTTTTTTGTATTTCCATTTCACAGAATGGAACAGTAGTATGTATTTGATATAGTATATAATGATATAAAAGAATTGCAATTCTTGTTTTGATTTTCAGGTTTACTTACATTATTGAGGACTTCATGAAATCCTAGGCCTCCCAACATCTTGGTCCCCATTCTAGCAGCTAATTGGTACATAAGAGGCAAAAATTTATATGATGGAATCTTCATTCCGTCTCTCTAGTATTAAAAAAATACAAAATTATGAAACAACGCATTTCAAATAGTCTCACACCTAAGCAAATAAATTATTCTAAGGTAATGTTCTTCAACTAGCGCAACCACCTGGTGCTTGTTTACTAACTACACTTTTTCCTGATTCATCGGTAAGTTGTAGTATTTGATCCTAAGTTAAATTGTATTGAGAACTGAAATACTTGGCACTGCTTATGACCCAGTGACTTCCCAGGGGGACGAATGTGGGTCTGCGGACCTTGGTGACCCTGACTCCTGAGAAGTGCATTAAAATTAAATATTAAACGTTTTATGCTAAAAGTGATAGGACTGTGAAATAGTAGCAGGGATTCCTTGTATCTACTATGAATCTTATCAATCTTTTCATACAGCAGAAGTATTTTACTTTTAAGCTTCAAATGCATTGTCATATATATAATTATAATAACTAATACTAGGTGTCAATAAAATTTAACATTTTAAAATAAAAATCAACAAAATACTGCTGTCTTGATCCTTTCATAAATATATATATATATATATATATATATATATATATATATATATATATATATAGTTTGCATTTACAAAAGTAATTCAATGTAAAAATCCCAGAAAAGCATAAACCAGTGGGAAAAAACTCATCTGTGTTGATTTTTAACTGCTTTCCAAGTTCCCCAATTTAGCATTCTGGGTACCTTCCTGTGGTAATGGCAAAGAAATAGGACTGACCTAAATTCTCCCATCTCCATATAAAACTGCATCATCAGAGCTAACTAAGAATACATGTGTATTCTTAATAACTTGTATTCATATGTAACTTGAACCTATGTGTACTATGAGCACTGAACCAAGTGCTAGGGATACAAAGAAGTATATAACCCATGACACTGATGGGCTTAATTCTAAGCTTTTACAGCACAGGGTGGAATATTGGGTTGAAAACACAACTTGCTAGATTGTTCTTAACTTCAATGTCTCTGGTTATATTTTGTTTGCTTTTTTCTTCTATTGATTATGTTCCAGTTAAAGGTGAGATCATATGGTATTTGTCCCAAAGGCATACAACTGTAATTGAATAACAATAAAAATTAAAAAAAAAAAAAAAAAAAGAAAACACAACTTGCCTTCATCATGCCATTGACTTCAGAAACTCCAGAATTTTCAAGCCAGAGGGAACAAAGACGAAATATCCACATATCATGCCCTTCTCCACTTAATAGGCAACTGATGTAATTTTCAACTGCTTTACATAAGAAACGTTTACGATCCTCTTTCAGTGCACGGAGTGCACATTCATCCAGCTCCAACTCTCGCTGAACCTTTACTGTGTATCTTGAATTGAATAATTAAAGCACAACACAAAAGCCATCAAGTTTTATAGAACTACAAAATCATATGACATACAACATGAATGAAAAATCAGAAAAAGGAAAATTCTAAGGATTATAAATGGAATAAACATCTTTTTAAAAAATTTACTTTTTGCCTTAAAATAAGTTTGTGCAATTCAAAAGCTATCCCAGGCAAACAAAGACAAAGTGGGCTCCACCTAAGATATTCAGTCACCTTTATTCTCTACTTACACTAAAATATACAGACCAAAGGTAGGCCTAAGTAAAAGGTTTAAATATATCAAAACAGGTAACGAAAAAGCTAACATCCATATACTCTATAATGAGCTCAGAACCAGAGAGCTGGGTTCTGTGTATCTGTGTGTGTGCATGAGGAAGGAACCTCCCAAAAAGCAGAATTTATTTATAAAAAACTATGTACTTATTCTTACATGTTTAAACTTCAGTCACCTTCAAAGTACTTTCCATTTGATGCAATACAACTATTGAGACATTTTTTCCACTGCTCAAAATAGTTTTTGAACTCGTTAATTTTGAAGCTTCTTAGTGCTTCTGCCATTTTTTGTTTCACTCTTCCACATCATCAAACCATTTCCCTCTGAGGACTTTTTTCATCCGGGGAAACAAAAAGAAGTCTCTTGGAAAGATTGGGTGAATAGGGAGAGTGGGACACGGGGTCATGCTGTTTTTAGTCAAAAACTGAACACTAAGTATGGTGTGGGCAGATGCACTCGTAAATCACCCATCATGAAATGGGCAAACATGTTGAAAGAGTCTTCAAAAAAAAAAAAAAATTCTCTGAAGCCAAACACAGCCTTCTCACAACACCACTAGATGGTACACTGATGGGTTCCTAGAACACTCACCTAGTGGAGAAAGCCTTTACTACAAGAAGCCTGTCCTCCAGAAGATAATTCTGGTTTTGGGTCCCCACTTACATACAATCACTGTATATCTGTGCATCTTGTCACTTGTACACACCTAGTTAATTACCTGTTGGTGGTCTGAATTTTATGTTCCCTAAGAAGGCCCACTTCTTCTTTGGCTCTTTTCAGGAGAGCTTGTTTGTTTTCAAATTCTGATGATTTCATGTAGTTTTCAATTCTCTGGTACTGAGTATCTGAGAACCGTGCTAATGAGAGAAATGCCTTCATTTTTCCATTTCTGAGCTCATCGTTTTCTCCATCATAATTTCCAGCAACTTCCACTGCCTTCAAGAAAATATAATCCATTTCTATTATATTTACAGATACTAAAGGCATCTAAAGAATCACTCAGGTCAAAGAATCTCTATACTAATGTTTAATTTATTTATCAGCTGAAGTGTATGAAGTACAGTATTTTCTTGACTTTTCAAAACTACTGATAATGACAGCTAATATTTGTAAAGAACTGTGCAAAAACAAAGAGCTCCATAATATTTAAAGATAATTATCATTGTGCTTTTCATGTTACATTTATTTAGTGAGATAACTATTTCCAAATTTAGTTAAAGAAATAGCTGGAGTAGTGAAGTTCTAGTACTACTTGTTGGGTGGTTGGACTACAAATAAACAGCAAAGGCTGACTTGCACATTCCTTCATCAGCTGGTTTTATAGATAAATAAATGGAGACATGATCAGAAACAATTTGTTGAAGGGGTAGTTGTGGTTGGGGTTAAAGGAAGACACATTGGAACTTACTTTCAAAATACACTCCTGCTTTAGTAACATCCTGTTTCATTCTGCCCTAAAGTTATATAGAGTTACAATAGTAATAAATATGGAAAAGTGAAATCATACTTTATTTGCTTCTGAAATAAATTTAATCTTAATGAAAAAGATCAAGTACATTCATTCTAAACAACTGTCTTAGGACTGCCAGAAAGCCTTACCTTTTCCAGGTAGGTCTGCATGATGACTGCGGGGTTTTCTAAGCAAGTTTCTGCTAACCAGTTGCCACAAACCCTCAGACATTCTGTGTATATAAGCTTTAGTTTGGGGTCATGCTGTGTGTGAAAAGCAAAATCTTGAAATGTAATTTGTTACCAGGACAATACAAAAATATCTTCCATTTAGAAGAAAGAAGCAGGTTAATAATGTTTTTCTTTACCTGCTTTCACCAAAGAACTATTTTAATAATCCAAGTACATAAGTCTATGAAATAATCATCCTCTACTGTTCATAACTACCAATATTATTATCATTAGAACTCAGTTATTGAGTACTTCTATATGCCAGGAACTTTCTAAGGGCTTTCTGTACATTAATGCATTTAATCCTATGAAGTGAGTAGTATTATCCATAATTTACAGAGTACAAAGTAAAATTGAGGTACAAAGAGTGTAAGTAAGTCCAGGGCCAATATTGTGAAGCAATATTTAAATGTCATATCATATTGGCTCCCAGTGCTTTGGTATAATAATGAAATCTCTAACAAGGAAAGATGTCATACAAGTGCCCAATACCAGAAGTACAGTAAGTTGATATTCACTAATCAGATGTATGTGAGAAGGACACCACTGTTACTAAACCTTTTAAACTTCATGAGACCTACTGTACAAATGCCTCTACTTTTGTCCACTGTGTGCTGGAAATAAAGCTGGAGAAGCAGCCAAATTCTCAATAGGTAATAGGTAGTGTTACATAAAATATCAGACATTATACTTTAAAAGTATTTAGATTGACAAGCTAATTATGCCAACCTGATTTTAAAAAACTTTTGTTCTCTCATGCATCTTCCCTTATTCCAAATTTATAGTATCTATTTCATGTCTGTTTCCCACATACCCTTCTGGAATTCTGTAGAAAGTTTTTAAGAAAGGCATTGGAATAAAACAAATAATTCTACTACAAGATGGATTGACAGAATTGTTGAAAATAGAAAAAATGAATACTTTCTAAATCCTTTTACAAATATTAATTTTTCAGACTCCTTCTTACAGCTTTATTTTTTAACATTTTTTAATTGTTGTTCAAATACAGTTGTCTCCATTTCCCTCCCACCATTCCCCCTGACCCCAGCCATCCCCACTTCCCACCCTTGATCCTACCCCTCTTTGGTTTTGTCCATGTGTCCTTCATACATGTTCCTGAAAACCCTTCCCCATTTTTCCCCTCATTATCCCCTCCCACCCCACCTCTGTTTCTTACAGTTTCTTATTCATGAATCAGTAATTTCAAGGCTTTAATAGAATTATGAACTTACTAAAAACATATAAAGCACAGTATATATATTTTTGTAACAGTAAAATACTAAATCAGCCAATAAAAAAGTGAACCTCTGAACAGCTGGCATCCAACTTCCTGATCATGTGCTTGAGAATACTCAGGGCGAGACTCTGCTCCTTTTTTGCCCAGAATACTTGCGCTTCCTCCAGCTGCCACTCAGAAACTCCATGACTAGTTGAATTATACTGTTTAATTTTAAATATTGCCCTTTCAGGAAGCTGAAATGAAAAAATAACATATAAAAATACTTTTACCATTGTTACTATTACCACCACCACTACTACTACTACTACTACTACTACTAAAGCATTAACTACCATTCACTGAGGACTGTGAATGGTAGTTACTGCTTTAATGGTAGTAACTGAACAGAATTATCTTATGTATATCTTTTCCTGCCTTCCTTAGCCCCCACTGTTTTTCTGCCTCTTTTTCTTATATCAATATATATGTGTACTTATATGAGTATGAATATACACAGTATGTAAAATCACTGAATTGTTATCAATATGTTAGGTATCCTCTCATTTCATAAACAGAAAACTTAGACTTAGAGAAGGTTAAGTACTTTGTCCAGGCTTAAACTCAGGTCTAATTATAAATTATTTAGAATTAATTCTAAATCCTAATTCTAAAAATGGGAAACCTTAGCTTAAATAATTATGCTATGAAGTATTCTAATGGCGATCTCTGTCTCTCAGTGACATTGCCTTTTTACTCATTCTTTCTATCTCCTCGGTAATAGAAGGAAGGTCAAGAGGTGAGATGACATAGGCTCTTGTCCTACTACCTGGGTGTTCTTGAAAGTTCGGGCTAGTATGGAGAGTTCTACAAGGTGCTTGGTGAGGATGTCCCGAAAACAGCCTTTTCGGGAGTCCTCCACTTCCTTTTCCATCAGGAGCTCCAGAATGACTGTGCGCAGGGCCATGACAGGCTCCTGGAAACTGAAGTCACTGTCTCTGAGCAGCTGGGAGTGTTTCTGCCACTTTCTGTACACTGCAGAGGGCTGCTTATCCACAACTGATCTGAAAGCAAAATCACAGGATTCAGGTAAACAAGAAAAATGGAAACAAATTGTCGTTATGCAGATTCTAAATTTAAGATAGAACATGAAGGTGTTTTTATGGTAACAAAACTGGAATTTCTAAATAATCCAAAATAAAGATCAGATTTAGAAAACTACAAAACTGTCTGAACTTGGAAGGTCAGAAGACAGGCCACAGACAATGAACATTTAAAAAGATTTCTTAAAAATACTCAGACTTCACAAAAAGCAGCATTTCTAAATACACTGTCTTCTGAAATGAGAACACACTCATTGGGTCCGTCATACCAGACGCCTAGACCTCTTGTCCTGCTTCACTGCTCCTTGTGGTAAAAGAGGACATGTCAGCAAGGGATTGAAATCAACCCACTAATCACCACAGTACCCGGCCGGCAGAGGGGATGAGTCTATATGTTACTGCAGCTGTTAATAAATCACAATCCAGGGATGGAAATGATGGCAAAGGTTTCATACATCAACACTATTTATTAAAGGAAGAGAAAATGCATGTTGTACAATTAGTTTACATGAGCAGTACCCTTCCCAGATGTTTAGGCGATACTGTCTAAACCTTTGGGACTACTGTATTTTGAGAAATTAAGATGAAGCAGGGAGATAAAGAAGATGACAAGGCGCTGACTAGTAAATGAAAGCACACACAGTGACACCAATTCATAGGATAGGAACCAAAACTAATTCCTCCCAAGATGATCCTGGAGCAGGAAGTAGCAAACTTTTTAATCTCAGGAACCCTTTTACACTCTTACAAATTACTGAAGACACTAAAGAGCTTCTCTTTATTGAATTATATCTATTGATATTTACTGTATTAGAAACTAAAATTGATAAAATATCAAATATACATTATTTATTTAAATAACAATAAATCTACCATATATCCTAAATAACATTAAAAATAACCACAATTCTCAAAACAAAATTTAGTGAGAAATGGTATTGAATTGTATTCTGCAAATCTCTTTGATGTCTGGGTTAACAGAGATAACTGAATTCTCTTCTCTGCTTCTCCATTTGGTTTGCTGTGATATGATGTTTTGGTTGAAGCATATGAAGAAAATCTACCCTCATACAGGCATGTAGCTGAGAAAGGGAGGAGTATGTTAACAGTCTTCGCAGGTAATTGTGGATATGTTTTTCTGACACCTCAAAAACTTCACTGCACCACATGAGAGAATGAGAGCAAAAAAAGGAAATAACATCTTATCGTAAGTATAAAGATAGTTTTGCGTCATGGACCCTCTGAATCAGCTCATCCAACTTTCCCTCTCCCTCAGTTCCTTGTAATTCCCTATTAGAGAAAGAGCCAGTATTACTCTTCAGGGGTTTCTTAAGGTATCCTATCCTGTGTTTAGTATAAGACAGTTTTCATACAGAGGAAAACTTCCTAGAATATTGTCAATAAGAACTACCAATATACTTATTTATGAAAGCAGAAAGTGGTTTTGTTCCTTCACTCTCTAGATAATGCGATTTTGAAAAACCGTATTATTTCCTGCCTCTAAAATTTCCTTCTTCTTTCTACTCACAAAGCATATTCAAAGAAAGCGTTAGTTTAGCATAAAATTATACCCTCTTTCCTTCCTCTTATAATAAGAGTGACTGAAAATGACAAAGCTATAAGGGCCCCTAGAGGCCATCAAATGTAAGCCTCTCATTTTAGAAATGAGGAAAGTAAGGCCCTCAAATAAGTGACTTTCTCAGGGTCACAGAATCCAACCTGAGATCTGTAGCATCCCGAAGAGCTGCTTTAGCTCATTTTCCAATATTCCGGACCTCTTCCTTCTTACCAATACAAGAACCAATCTCCCTGACACAACTCTCCAAATTCATTGACAGTCACTGAATCAAGACAACTGAATGTTTAGTACGACCATTCAGTAATGGCACTAATGCCAATGCAGTGCTAGAATGGAGTATTGTACGCTATGGCAAAAAACATGAGGAAACACTTTTATCTGGGGTAGAAAAAAGAAAATGCTGTAAAGAGGAAAACACAGCTCTTGCTGGCATGGCTCAGTTGGCTAAATCATCATCCTCTAAACAGGCTGCAGTTTCAATCCCCAGTCACGGCACATGCCTGGACTGCAGGCCCAGTTCCCATTAGGGCGTGCACAAGAGGCAACTGTTCGGTATTTCTCTGTCTCTCCCTCTCTTCCCCGCTCTAAAAAATCAATAAGCACATCCTCTGTAAGGGATTAAAAAAAAAGGAAAAGGAAAACACCTGAAACTAAATTTTAAAGCTTAAATTTTTACATTCATTCTTTTTGAAAATGTTTAATAAGACCGCAGTTCATTAGACTAATCAACTTTTACATCTTGATAGAACAAACCTACTGTTGGTCTCTATTTTGATTTTTCAAAGTTACTGCTGGCAACAGAAAAACGACAATTGAGGATGAGAAAGCCATATGAATTACATACCTTGAGAAAAGCTCCCCGATGTTTTCGAGCTCTCCAATGGCCTGCAATCTGCTCAGTGTGGGGTAGAGTGAATACACAGACTCGAGGCTGCCCTTACACAGCTCTTCCACTTCTTTTACTCTAGTGACAAAAGAAATAAGACAACTGGAAAACTAAGAAGAGGTTTTCAGGAAAGCCAAAGTTCAAATCTGTCCTCAAAGAGCTCTGATCACAGGCTCTGATTCTGATCTAACAATACTAATATTCGCATCCCCAGTTCAATGCAGTGAAACCGAAGTCTGAAATCTGACAGACCCGGATCCGAGTGCCAGTTCTGCCCCTTACGGCTGCATACCCTTGGGCATGTTACTGTTTCCTGTGAATCTAAGCTCTTCCCTTCCAGAATTACTATGAAGATTAGAGAATACACATGAAAGAGCCTAAGATGCAACAACACAATAAGCACTTAAGTGGTAATAACATCACTTCTGTAACAAAATATAGGATTTAATAGGTAACTAGCTACTGCTAAACATACATAAGAGCTTTCTGGTACAATGCCTCATTTGTGTACCATAACAAGCCTATGAGTAATGACCATCAGTCAGCACTTTATATTAAATACACTAATACTGAAAGAGATAAATTCCATACAATTACTAAAGAACACAAGATTGATATTTTCAGTGTACTGGTCCAGAAAGAAAACAGAGTGGCAATCAACAAAACTTTCCTGAGAGTTCAACATAAATAACTGACCTGGAGTACTAAAGAAAGTGGTTTTTTAAAGGAAAGAATGTATTTAAACCACATGAACAAAGATAAATGTATTACATAAAAAATAATGTAACTACATAGTATATGAGTATGCTCCAACATCTAAAACAAAAACTAAAAACACTGTAATATGTATATATACATATTTGACATATGTGCATTATTGAATTCTCTAACACATAACATTTAAAAACAAGAATACTTTTTCAAGACAGAAAATAACTAAGATACACACATCCACAATTCTTATAAAAACCTATTGCAGAAGATAAAACTCATCTGAGCACTCATCTCTCAGATAAGCAAAAGCTATGAAAATGTTAAACACTGGATACTGCACCCCTCCTTTGCATTGAGTTTCAACACTAATTCGTATGAATTTTTGTTACACAGGTTATTGTTTTGAGAGGAGGACGGGAATGACAAGGAAACACCTAGACAACAGCCACCAAGTCCCTATCCTACTTCACCAGTGCAAATCCATACACTGAAATCATATGTCAAATTTTCAGAGAAGTAGTCATGACAGTAAATGTTAAAATACAATGTCTTTTTTTAACAGTACCTGGCATATTTGACACTTTCATAAAATGTGGCGAATTCCCTGTCTCTTAGAGACTGCAAAGCATTGTACAATGATTCGTGGTAACTGGTTCCTTCAGCAATTCCTTTGCTGTGATAATTTTAAAAATAAAACAAAAAATCTTAAAATATGCATGTATAAGTAACTTCACCAAGAAACATTTTCAAACTATAATTAAGATTCCTCCATTTTAAAAAATGCATTTTTAGAAATTTCGGTAAGAAATACAAAGAATTATAGGTCATTTAAATCTTCACACACACGCACACAATTCTGACATTGTGCCTGGCTCTAATTATGCTATGTTCTCACTTATTTATTCAATAAACATCTCCTATGCACCAGGGACTAATTAGACACCTGCTTGGAGATGCAGACAAGTCAGATCAAGTCCCCATTCTCATGGAGCTTATGTTCTGGTCTGGAGAAAATAGACAACAGGTAAGAAAAATATCAGGTAGTGACATTGAACATGAAGAGATTTAAAACAGAGTAACAAAATACAATGACTACTTTAGAATGGGTAGTCAGGAAAGGTCTCTCTGAGATGTGACATTATTAAATTAGAATCTGAATGACAAGAAGCCACACACAGTAATGGGAGATAAAAAAGACATGTTAGGCATTTTGGTAGAAAAAGGTTGGCCTGATGAAATAATAGAGAAGGCTGATGTGGCTGAAATAGAGTAGGCAAAGGAAAGAATACTATATGGTGATTTATATACAGAGGCAGGCAGGAACAAGCTCACAGACTAAAATATTTAAAAAACATGAAAATTATATCACTAAGTGTATAGCAATCTAACTGTCTGAAATTTGAAAGACACCTGAACAAAAAAATTTTAACTACGAAAGCAGTTAAACATACAGTTAATATAATTCTTTTGGTGTTCACGTCTTCAAAAGACTTTTTAACAAAAATACAAAGTCTTTAGTTAATTAAGTTTGCCTTTTCATTCATAAAACATGGTGATCTCACATATAGGTTATAAATGTTATCTTCCTGTGTTAGTAAATTTAGCAGCATTATTTGATAAAAAGGAGTATTTCATGAATAAAGTTAAAGTCTTTTTTGTACCATTAAGCCAATAAAAGTGCTAACTAAAATGTTTGCAACAGGGAGTGGGAAGGGAAATGCCCACAATTTTCTTTAAATTGATAAATATAAGTGAGAAGATTCCAATGAGAAAATACGTTTTGCATTTCTCTTTTCAATTACACTTGGGGTTGGGTATAGAATTTCCCTAATGTAAGAGAGTGAATTCAAGTCTCAGTACATTAACTACTTATTGCTATCTTATTTAAGCATTTTGGCATATCTATAGCTTGCAATATCTCAAAAACATAAAAACAAATATCCTGTTACATTCACAGAGCAACATTTTAAAAGTATATTGTTTATAATCAGAGAAATGATGATTAAAAATGTCATAGTTCTTCTTACTTAACAGACATGCAATGGTCCCACTGCATATTCCTCCATGCTGCCTGGTAATGAAGTTCCTGTAGTTCAGCACACCATTCTTTATTTTCATGATCTAATCCTTTTAAATAGACAGAAAGAATATGGCAGAGTCCCAGATTCTGCAAGGCCTGAGTAGGAGTTAAAAAAAAAGTACGTAATCAAAAAAATAAATAAAATAAAAATAAAAAAAGTAATCTAAGATAACAGTAGAGAAACAAAAAATAAAAATCAAACATGAAAAGGAACTTTTAAAAAATTTTGGTAGTACAGAATATATCAGTAAAATTTCCGAAATATTGATAGCTATGTTCCCCTAAAACATTGAGAGAGAGCTCAAAGGACTCTAACATTTGATGGAACAATGGTTAAAATACATTAGCCAGTAACAGAAATGATGTCTTCTGGGCCCAACTCTGATGCAAACTGTAAGAAACAGTTTACATGAGATTATCCAGGTGAAGGACTTACTCACTACCTGGCACATTGTACACAGTCAAGAAATGTCTCCTACTGTTAGCTAGCGCTTTTCTAATCAACAAATGAAATCTACACTATCTTTTAGGTTAGTGCCCTAATTTACCTGTGCATTCCTCTGCCTATTTAGCCCAATGCCTGAAAAAAACAGGTGATTTTCAGTATCATAGTGAATACTTAGAATTTATCTGACTATGTAAATATTCCACTAACAAAACGAAATAATCTCCGTACTACACTTGTAGTGGACCCTCAAGCAGGGGGAAAAAAAGATACCTGAATTATTCCTGCCTGGCGAGTTGACGAAGAGATCGCTGACTCAAGGTCATATGTTACTAGGGCTTTCTCCCACATTGCTTCATGTTCATATGTTCGCAGTCTACAATTTAAGATTTTGAAATACAGTTTAATTCCATGTGCATGTAACTCCTTTACAAACAGTATTAAAATAATATTACCTAGAAAATGCAATTTACCTTGTCAGGGGTTGTAGAATTTTCCCTCCACCACAGCCATACAGGCTATCTGGCTCTCCTATACTTCTGTAAATTTCTAAGAGCAGATCCTAAAAATACAGAAACAACAAAAATTGGAGGAAAAACCCATCACTTTAACAATTTAGTAAATTGGAAATTTACCAACATATAAATCCCAATTCTAAATGCTATGTTATAGAGTAAAATATGATATTGAAAGAAATATTAAAGATTTGAATTAGCAACTCCCAAAGATCCCAGACAACAGAATGACAATGTAACACCTGAGAAGAGTTGCACAGAATTTCATGGATTAGAAAAGACATAAATCCCAATCAACCAGGCTTTTAATACATGCAAAAATCATTAAGAAAACAAAAGCTAAGGACTTCCAACCAAAATGGAGGCATAGGTAGATACACTTTGCTTCCTCACACAACCAAAGGAAGGACAACAAATTTAAAAACAAAAAACCAACCAGTACTGCCAGAAAATTGAACGTGTGGAGGTCCAAATACCAAGGAGTTAACTGGGGAGCAAGACAGACGGTGCCACCCAGGGTTCCAGTGTGGGGAAACTAAAGCCTCAGAACCTCTGGCTGTAAAACCTAAGGGGGTTGCAGCAGCAGGAGAAACTCCCAGCCTCACAGGAGAATTCGTTGGAGAGACCCACAAGGTCCTAGAAGATATAAAATCCTTCCCACCCACCCAGGAATCAGCACCAGAAGGGCCCAATTTGTTTGTGGGTAGCAGGGAAAGTAACTGAAAGCAGGTCAAGAGCCCCACAAGAGGCTCTCTTCCCTCTCTGACCCCTCCCCGACATATAACATCACAACATAGCAAAGTGGGTTGCACCTCCTGGCAATACCTAAAGCTACACCCCTTACAATGTAACAGGTGTGCAGAGACAAAGAAATATGGTCCAAATGAAAGAACAGATGAAAACTCCAAAAAAAGAACTAAATAATGCAGAGATGAAGAGTTTAAAACACTGGTAATCAGGATGCTCACAGAAATGGTTGAGTATGATCGCAAAATAGAGGAAGAAGTGAAGGCTATGCAAAGTAAAATAAAAATATAGAGGGAACCAACAGTGAAGGGAAAGAAACTGGGACTCAAATCAATGATTTGGACAAGATGGAGATGTAGGTAGACAAACTGTGCCTCCTCGCACAACCAAAAGAAGGACGACAACAACTTAAAAATAAAAAACAACCAGAACTGACAGAAAATCGAACCGTATGGAAGTCTTACAACCAAGGAGATAAAGAAGAAAGATTCATCTAGACCAGTAGGAGGGGCAGAGACAGCAGCCGGGTAGAGAAGACTCGCAGCTAGGCAGCAGCTGGTGGACCCAGCAACAGACCACACAACCCAGGGCTCCAGTGCGGGGAAATTAAGCCTCACACCACTGATTGAAAACACCTGTGGGGGTTGAGGCGGCAGCAGGAGAAACTCCCAGCCTCACAGGAGAGTTCCTTGGAGAGATCCACAGGGCCCTAGAACGTACACAAACCCACCCACTCAGGAAGCAGCACCAGAAGTGCCCAATTTGATTGTGGGTGACAGAGGGAGTGACTGAAAACTGGCAGAGAGTGCAGCAAGCGCCATTGCTTCCTCTCGGCCCCTCCCCCCAACACAGCGTCACAGCCCAGTGACCAGTGTTACCCCACCCTGGTGAACACCTAAAGCTCCGCCCCTTTACATAACAGGCACTCCAAGACCAAAAAAATGGCCCAAATGAAAGAACAGATCAAAGCTCCAGAAAAAATACCACTAAGCAAAGAAGAGATAGCCAACCTATCAGATGCACAGTTCAAAACACTGGAAACCAGATGCTCACAGAATTGGTTGAGTTTGGTCACAAATTAGATGAAAAAATGAAGGCTATGCTAAGAGAAACAAAGGAAAATGTATAGGGAATCAATTGTGATGGGAAGGAAACTGGGACTCAAATCAATGGTGTGGACCAGTAGGAAGAAAGAAACATCCAACCAGAAAAGAATGAAGAAACAAGAATTCCAAAAAATGAAGAGAGGCTTAGGAACCTCCAGGACATCTTGAAACATTCCAACATCCGAATTATAGGGGCACCAGAAGGAGAAGAGGAAGAACAAAAAATTGAAAACTTATTTGAACAAAGAAGGAGAACTTCCACAATCTGGCAAAGGAAATAGACTTCCAGGAAGTCCAGGGAGCTCAGAGAGTCCCAAAGAAGCTGGACACAAGGAGGCACACACCAAGGCACATCATAATTACATTACCCAAGATTAAAGGTAAAGAGAGAGAATCTTAGAAGCAGCAAGAGAAAAGGACACAGTTACCTATAAAGGAGTTCCCATATGCCTGTCAGCTGATTTCTCAAAAGAGACTTTGCAGGCAAGAAGGGACTGGAAAGAAGTATTCCAAGTCATGAAAGGCAAGGACCTACATCCAAAATTACTCTATCCAGCAAGGCTATCATTTAGAATGGAAGGGCAGATAAAGTGCTTCTCAGATAAAGTCAAGATAAAGGACTTCATCATCACCAAGCCCTTATTATATGAAATGTTAAAGGGACTTATCTAAGAAAAAGAAGATAAAAAATAGGAACAGTAAAAATGATAGCAAACTCAGTTATTAACAACCACACCTAAAACAAAACAAAAGCAAACTAAGCAAACAACTAGAACAGGAACAGAACCACAGAAATGGAGATCACATGGAGGGGTATCAACAGGGGAGTGGGAAGGGGAGAGTGGAGGGAAAGGTACAGAGAATAAGTAGCATAAATGGTAGGTAGAAAATAGACAGGGGGAGGTTAAGAATAGTATAGGAAATGTAGAAGCCAAAGAACTTATATGTAGACCCATGGACATGAACTATAGGGGGGGAATGTGGGAGGAAGGGGGTGGGCAGGGTGGAGTGGAGCAAAGGATGTGAAATGGGACAACTGTAACAGCATAATCAATAAAATATATATATAAAAAAAAAAAGAATAGTATAGGAGATGGAGAAGCCAAGAACGTGTATGTATGAGCCACGGACATGAAGTAAGGACGGGGGGAGGTGTCAATACTGGTGGGAGGGGGTTGCAGGGTAGAGGGGGATAAAGAGGACAAAAAACGGTACAACTGTAATAGCATAATCAATAAAATATTTTTTTAAAAAGGAGGAAAATTGGCCAGGACAAAATAGACAAGGGGCTGTGAAGAACAGTATAGGAAATGGGGAAGCCAAAGAACTTATGTGAATGACCCATGAACATGAACTTCAGGGGGGATTGCTGGAGGGAATGGGTGTGCCAGGCAGAGGGGGACAAATGGGGGAAAGGTTGGGACAACTGCAATAGCATAATCAATAAAATATATTAAAAAAACAAACAAATAAACCAGGTAAACCTGTAGATGGAAAAATGACATTCTGCAGCTTAGTCTGACTCTTGAAATGGAATTTGATAACAGTAAAGGTCATGAGATTTTCTTGGAAAGAATACTAAACAAAGTGCATTATATTGTAACTGGTAAAATGTGATATAAGTAAAGAAATGGTTTGATAACTCAATTCTTTGCTGTAAAAGTTACACAGATAAAAATTAATTCAGTTTCAGTCATCTTGGTAAAATAAATATAAAAATTGAAAATGTTGGGAACTGTAGTGCATAGAAATTGATTGGGCAATTTCACTGCCTAAATGGTGCATGCTCCAGAGAGTATTTTCTACGTGAAATTCAATAATATTGTTATCATTCTGTAATTTAAAAAAAACTGTTTCTATTCATAAACATGAACTTAAGCCCTCAGTGTTGGAACATTCAGTACTTAAGACTAGCTAGTCTTAAGTGCCTCAGTACCTGGTACACAGAAAATATTCCAAAAAATCTTCAAAAGAGAGTAAGACTATAAAGAAGCAAAATAGAAAGAAGAAAAATAGGGAAAATAGAATAAAAAAAATGTAGACAAAACATATTGTAACCAAGGCATGGTTGATGGTGTTAAGTGTTAATGAAACATTAAAAAAGTGTTGATGAAAGGTGTCCACCAGACTTAGTAATACGAAATTGACAGGTGACATTAGCAAGTGCTACATCAGTAGAGAGAGGGGAAGGAGAGGAAATGGAGACACCAAATACAGATAACTCTTTCACAGAGTTTTGCTGTGAAGGGAAATGAGAATAAAAGGGTGACGCCTAAAAAAAAGAGAGAACATAGGGACGAGAAAGATAATTTTCTGTTATGTTGAAGGAAAATGCTTTTAATTTAAAAAGTTTAAAAAGTTTTAATGTGTTGAGAGAGGGTACAACACAATAAAAAATAATTTTCTGAGAAAGAGTTGATGAAAAACAAAGCACAGAAAGAAGGATTAGTCTTGGAAAGAGGGAGAAACTATTTCTCTTTTTAACAAGAGGAAAGGGTGCAATGGGAGCAGAGGCAGGGAGATTTCTATGTCTCATAGAGGTTGTGGCGGGATTTCCTATCTATGTTGCCTCTTTTCTCCGGAAGCAGGAGGTAAGCTGAAAGCAAACACAAAGAGAATGTAATGTAAATTTGCAACTGTCATTTCAGAGGAATGAGTTCATCCAAGAAATTCAGTAAGAAAAGGCCAATTTAAGAGTAGATATTAACTAATTTATAGAAAAAGCAGTATTCCCTGAGATGTGACATGTAAGTAAACAAATAAGTTTGTAATTATAAATGTTAAGTGTTATATGGAAAATAAACAGGGTTCTATGGCTGAAAATGTATGGTACAAATTACTGTATGATAAAGGTAGTTTTACATCAATCTTCCTGATTAAAAAACCTCCAGGTTAAAAAGATTAAGTAACTGGTGCAAGATTATACAATTTAGTGGTAGAGTCAGGATTAGAACTCAAGTTTGTCTACTCCAAGGCCTAAACTGTAAACCATGAATTTATGCATGTGACACTGAGTCCAAAGAGTAAGTTCAGTTTGAAAATTTTTGAAAATTAAATGACATCAATACAGGTTCTGTAACAAAATAATCCAAAATATAAAATAAATATTATCACAAATAATAGGGCCTATAACATTTACCTGTAAACTTATTCCAGTTTCTTCCTTACTTTTTTCACTCAAGCTTGAAATAGTTGTACTTTGGCTTTCTTCTTCAAATGTAGGATTTCTGTTGGTCACAAAACACTTCTTTTAATAAGAATATACTATTTTGATGTTTGTGAATACATATATTATAAACTTTGATGGAAAAAATAACAAAGGTAAGAAATAAAACATGGTGAACCATTTGTACTTTAAAACATAATAGCATTTAGGCCTAGAATGAAAAACACATTTGTGAATATTAATGTTTCAATGAGGATTACATTTTAATGACAATGTCATATATGGAAAAACTATATGCCAAAATATGGTCATTTATATAAACAAGCCTGTCTATATCACACTGAAACACTACTTAACACCTGATAAATTGGCAAAAATTAAAATGTCTGATAATTAAGTGCTGAGAAACCTACATCCAACATTATGAAATTAATAAGTGGTAGTAAGGATGAGAACTCAGGTTTGTCTGCTCCAAGGCATTAGTTTTAAACCATGTTATTTATATATGATAGAATTTCATGTAATTTCATTTCTAAAATCACACCACTTACACAGTGCCTATGAAATATGTGACAGAGCCTCTATTATTTATCTATAAACTTATTCTAGTTTCTTCTTTACCTTTTTCACTCAAACTAGAAATAGTTGTACTTTGGCTCCCTCCCTTCTTCCAATGTAAGGCCTCCTACTGATCCATTTCCTACCAAACCACACTCCTGAGAAATATGCAAATTGGTAATAACCAGTTGAAAAAAAAATTTTGCATCATCCTATGAGGTTCAAAATTTACATACCCTGCCACCTAGTAATTCTACACTTAGGCATATATCATTAACAGGGGAAGGGGCAAATTAATTGTGGCATATTCTGCCACTGGTACACTATGTGGCAATAACAAATTAATGAACTACGGCAGCATACAACATAAATAAAATCTTACAAAAATATTTAATGAAAAACAAGTTGTAGATAACAATATAATTTCTTATAAAGCTCAAAAATAAGGAAAACTACCATATACTTGGGGGTTCAAACTCACATAATGGTATCACCTAAACGAATGATAACCACAAAAGAGAAGATAACTTCGACCCCTTGGAAGGAGCACGGAGAGGTAGGACAGAGACCACTGACTGACATGACGGTACTGACAACATTCTCCCTTGCTTCGCAACCCTTGTACGCAGGTATCACGTAGATTTCCTGACTGGCAAGGCATACAGAAAGAAGTTTTTATAGCAGAAATTAGGAAAGTAGGAAAGACAGTATTACAAACTGTGACTCTAAGTCTAAGGCTGTAATTCATTCAGACAAAATGGAACTGGCAGGACTTCTGTCACGAACACTAAAATGACTGAGGTTGGGAACTAATGACACTTTTTGTCTAAATCCTGTTTGAAGAAGTTTTGACTTTTTTCTAAAAAAAATTATGGGTACTAACCTTTGAAATCTCATACTTTCTCAGGGGCAAGTTATAAGTAAATAAAACTGGATATGTATTTTTGAATACCTAGTGTGGGGACACATTGCTATTAAATAATTTTAATAAAAAGTCGAGAGCAATTCATTGTCTTGCACATGACAGTGTCTGTAAACTGTTCATTTGTGTTTTGCTTACAGTTATTCTTTTCCTGATCACCTTAAATTTACAAAGTGTCAGTTCACTTGAGTTACTGAACAATACTGGCCTTCCCCCCACTCTATACACCTCATATCTCTGCTTGCCCTCCCTTACCCATCAGGCACCTGGGAAAAAAAATCAAAACCAGAGTATTAAAGAAAACAGCAAGTACTATTTATCTGTCAAGCACTTTTTCCAAATGTTAACCAAAATAAAATGTAGGCACTCCTGTTTGTTGCACAATTTTGTAAAAATTTGCCACATTCTATATTATCACCTACCATCAAATTAAAGGTACTTTTATACCCATGGAAGAGCTCAGTTACAGACTCCAGTTTAGTAAGAAATACCATTCCATGGAACTATGATACTGAAGCACATTTGGATTATAATTACTACTACCAAGTATACAGGCCCTGACTCAAAATTTTAAGACTCTGAGAATAAGCAATAATCAATTTCTTATTCAATAATACTTAAAGACAACATACTTGTCTCCACAGGAAGTCTGCAGTGATTATGAACATATCAATTACATATTATACACAGAATCTACATACTGTAAGTTTTAACCTGTTTTCATTTGGAAAGTAGAAATTAAATACTTAACCAAAGAGTGAAGAAATCACTCCCAGTCTTCTAAATTAATTACGTTATGATTAGGATCTATTTCCTGGTTGCTAGTTTTCCACAGTCTAAAAACCACACTGCTTCTAGCTTAATTACAACCCAAAGTAGAAATTCTAAGTAGCAAGCAAGAGAAATGTTTTAATATAATATATATTTGCTATTTCAATTTTGTAACATAAGTGATTTTCTGGTGGAAATATAAAAATAAACACTAGGTTTATATGAAATGAATAAAAATTTGAGAAAAGTAGGGGGGTTATGAACTGTATTTTTTACTCTTGAAGTTTTTTTACTGTATTTTGTTTTTCACTATTACCTAGGACTACACTTATTAGATTTTTATGAGAGTTCTAACTTAGAGGAAAAGCAAATTAAAGTATTAGAAATACAGGTGGGTAACAAATACAGTAATGAAAGTTATTTAGTCACAGAAATAAATCATTACATTACCTCATAATTAATAAATAATATGGATCTTGACTAAGCTGAGGGAACAGTGGTAAATTTAATTAAACTGAAATCAGGGACTCACTCAACTATTTGAAACATATTTATTTTTGACTTAATATTAAGTGTCCAAGGCTGGTTGCTATGAGGAATACAGGGAAAAAGAAGTACGGTCTGTCTCCCAGCAGATCCTTATCTGTGTAATTTTTACAATTCTTAAGTAATAAATATCTCTACTTATTCCAGAGCATAACTACTTATTTCTTTTGAAAGAATTATTTCTCTTTAAAAGTTAGAAAGCTATCTAAAATATCATTAAATGGGGGAGGTGAGAACAAAAATCTGTAACAACTTCATTGAAACAATGTCAACACCAGTTTTAAAAGCCAAAACTTGTAAATTCTATTACCTTTTCTCTTGATCATCCATGTTTTTCCTATCTGCATAGATTTCTGCATAGAGTAATGCTGTAAAGTGAGCAGCACAAGACTGAGCTACCTTGGCAACCTCCAGATAATTCAATTCCAGCCAGAAAGCATCATCAAACACTGTTCCTGAAGAAGATCTAAAGAAAATTTCCAAATGAAGTCATGTCCATTTCTTTAACTTCAATATTAAAAATATGTTGATGTAAAATACAATGGTAGCAAGTTCTAGTTAAAAACGAAAATTACATTCAAATAACCAAAACCCACACTTCCCAATGTACACAATCATCCCTTGGTATCTGTAGTGGCTGGTTCCAGGACCCCATGCAGTTAACAAAATTTACAGATGCTGAAGTACCTAACATAACATGGTGTAGTATTTGCATATAAACTATGCAAATCCTCCTGAAGATGATACTTTAAATCATCTCTAGATTAGTTAAAATACTTAATATAATGAAAATACTATGTAAATAGTTGTTATGCTGTATTGGTTAGGGAATAATGACAAGAGAAAAAGTTCATATATGTTCAGTACAGATGCAACCATCATACATCTAACTATATATTACATGTCAGCAACAAGGTAAAATTTCTTTTTCTGAGTATTTTTGATCCACAGTTGGTTGATATGCGGATGTGGAAGCTGCAGATACCGAACCCCTGGATACAGAGGGCTGATGGTAACTATAAACAACTAAGATTAATGGCTGAGGAGCCCTACGTGTCACTCTTTTTGTATCACACACCCCTTAGAAAATATGATGAAAGCGAAAGCTATCATCCCAGAATAAACTTGAGGTTCATACTTCTCTTTCACCAAGGGATCCATGGGTATATGCTAAGAACAGGCTGCATCGAGTAAGCAGTAAGACGTACACAAATCTTTCTAAACGGCCAATTTAATGAAAATACTGTTTCTTCTGTAACACACAGTTACATGTCCTTTCTATTTGCAGTTCATTTTCTCCTTAGTTTTTTTTTTGTCTAGGTTGGGTTATTTAATAAAAACTTCCCACTGTGGTAACAGTTGGCCAGGTGTGAAAGAGATCATAGATATTTATTATCTTTTTCAAAAATGGGTCATAGAGATGTGACACAGTAATGGTTAACAGCACTGGTTTTAGAGTAGGATACAGGTAGGTTCAAATCCAGCTGTATCAAGAAAACCCCAAAATGTAGCAGGATTACTTACTACAAACTATATGATTTTCAGCACCTTAACCACTTAATCCTCAACTAACAAGCAAAAGAGAGACAGACTCATAGATAGAGAGCAGGCTGACAGCTCAGGGGTAGGGGAGTCGGGGGCAGTCAGGGGGTGAAGGGATCGAGCGAAAAAGGACTCATGGACTTGGACAGCAGTGTGGTGATTGTGTGAGGGGAAGAGGGATATAAAGGAACTAAACAGTAATAGGGGAAAACACGATAAAAAATAAATTTAGCCCTGGCTGGTGTGGCTCAGGGGATTGAGCACCAGACAGCGAAGCAAAGTGTCCCTGGTTTGATTCCCAGTCAGGGCACATGCTTGGGTTGTGGGCCAGGTCCTCAGTAGGGGGCGCATGAGAGGCAACCACACAATGATGTTTCTCTCCCTCTCTTACTCCCTTCCTTCCCCTCTCTCTAAAAATAAATTTAAAAAATCTTTTAAAAAAACTTTAAAAAAATAATAAATTAAAAAAAAACCCTGAGTATTAAAAAGTTTTATCTTCTCCAAAGCTTACCAATGTTAACACCATTCTACCACAATGATGAATCTGATGTAAATGACTGAAAGGTGAACCTGCCTTCCGACACCAAGAAAAGAGATGCCTCCAGCTATAGTTAAAGCTGCTTATAAGCTTTCTCAGAACAGAATCTGTTATGAAACAATAAGGTGAATTAGTAACTCTCCAATGAGAAACAGAGACACTGAAAGACCTAACACTTATTTTTCTAAGAATGGAGTAGAATGGTATGAGGAGGATATAAAGAAATTAATTTTTCAAGTGATAATACATTTAGGTTAAGCAATTTTCCACTTTTCCCTCACCTCTTCCGCCCATTTTTTATCAATTACTGCCACAACCACAATACATTTGTCATGAGACATCAATTGCTACCTACTTAAGTTATAGGCCTACTACATTATTTCTTATATAAAAAAAGAAACACATCTTATAATAAAGGTACATAAAGGACACTTTTAAATAGTTGTAGTTACTTTTATGAGCTGAAAGTGAAGAGAAAGGTTAAAAGTAATGCAACTGAACTTAACCTGAAACATAAATTACTCCTTTCCCATAACTTTGTAGATAAAATAAACTAAAGCTTCAAAGGGTGTGTGATTTAGCAAAGATAACGTTGTTAGTGGTACTGTTAGGACTAGAATTTAGAGGTCCTGATACTGATTTAACCAAAGTACTACCCTAAACATGAATTATTTCAGAGAGATATAAGCATCACACATTAAATATGGCATCTTGCTTGCAGCCACATCACTTCAAATAATCATGTTAAAATTCAGCCAGCAGTAACAAGCTACATTTCCAAATCCTCAAACTCAAGAAGCTGTATTTATTAATTACCTCTTTTGTCTCCTCAGGTAGTCCACAACAGTCAGCATTGTTCTTTGTGACTTTTTACCCAAGCAGCATCGGGAGAAGTGCTCTGGCTCTGACAAACAAACAAAGATGCCTCCTCTCAGTCCCAGGGCACTTGCTTAAGCCCATCCTTCCTTTTGGGTGTGTGCCTGCATCCCTCTACACTATGGAAGGGTCCAGTGGGCAGTATCGAGCACAAAATTGGTTCTTAATAAATATGAATTGATAAATGGAATTTAATGGCACACTTTTAAAAGAAACTACTGTGCTTAATAAAACTAGAAATTAATTGTAATTTACATTTTGTTTCTGAAGGTGCCTAATTCATTGATTCAATAAATATTTATGTAGGATACTGTATGTTCTGGGTACAGTATACAACTATAAATAGAACAGACTACTTCTAACCACGTAATAGTTACTAACTAGCCTGAGAGACTCTTAGTACAAGGTGATAAATGCTATGAGAAGAAAAGTTTAAAATAGAGGAGTATAGAAAGGAAAGTGATCTCAACAAAAAAATTGTCACAGAAAAAGTGAGATCTGGAAGGAGAGCAGTGGTCCAGCAGGAGAGGAGGAAAGGACACTGTTCCAGGCAACAGTGATACTACCTGAGATGCTGGAACAAGAAAGAACTTGGAGAACTTTCTGAAAGAAGTTCAATATGGTTGAATCACAGAGACGTAAAGCACTAAGGACAATGCGGACACAGAAATACATGGATTAAAGTTACTTATAACACAGAATTGGCAGGATTTGGAAATGAGATGAAACGTGGGAGAGAGATTCCTGGCTTGGGCAACTGCATGCCATTGATGAAGAGTACACATTAGAGAAGCAGGCTGGGGGGAGAGAATGAAGATAGTAACTTTCCCTTTTAACAGCCGAGTATGAAATACACATGGGACATCGAGTGAAGGCAGTGAGATATCAAAAAAGATAAACCATTTAATTTGATAGAAATCTGTACTTACTTTCCTTTTTGTAGTAGAATTTTACATATAAGGTTCGAATTTTCAGTTAAGGTAATGAAATATTGGCCCTCTACAGAAATATAATAAAATTGGCTGACTTAGCCTTCGAATGTTTGTAGCATAGATGTGTATGTACAAAGCATAAAAGTGGAAAAAAAAAGTCTTGACCATGTTCATGATAATAAATTGTCCAGTTATCACAGGTAGTGATTCTATTAAATTTGGTAAACAATAAAATTATGTTTAATACTGCTTTACATTATACAGTATTTAATGTTTAAGTGCTTACTGGTAACTGTGAATACTTATACCTGTATTTCCCAGATTAACAAAAGGAGATATATTCTGGATACTTCTCAAAGTCTCTATGAGAATTTTTATTTTAGGACTTTCATTACCGCACCCTAAAGAAAATTCATATAAGCATATTCTGGACCATTTACACGGCCAACTTATAATCCAGTAGAACCACAGAACGGACATCCATATCTATGTTTATAATTATTCAAATAGTAGAACTGTAATTGCTGTTAGCCAATAGAAAAGAACACACATAAAACATGAAGCAGAGTAAAGTGAAGTCTAAATGCAATCACCATCATGTCAAATTAAATTTGTACTAGTAAAAGTAAAAAACAAAACAAAACAAAAAACAATTGAGAGACCTGAGTAATCATGACGTATGCCAAAGTAACTAGTCAAGTCTGGGAAAACAATTACATTAAATTAATACTTTTCTTATCATTGTATTGGTCTTAAACTACAGTAAGTGAATTTGTACCTAGTTTTATGTTTGCACATAAAATACATTAATACACTAAAGAGAATAAGTTAACATCAAAGATCTATGAATTTTTTCCTTATTGAAATTTTAGTTTGAAAACCTGACCTATGATGTGTGCTCAACTATGCATCTATACATAACATGAAACCAATTCCTGATGGAATTTCTCCTGCTGTGAGCTCTTCTTAGCATAGGAAATACTTATATAGTATGAAAAAAATAGGTTTTAAAAGTAAGTAAACTATAATCCAATTTTTTAAGAAAACTGGAAAAATACATATCGAATGTTAACTGTCATTACTGTAGATAATAAAGCTATGGGTAATTTTGTTAACTTATATTAATTTTTCTATACATTTCACAATAAATGTTTTTGTAACAAAAAAGCTTCTTTTAAAAAATGAGTCAGTCAGAGCTTTAATATGAAAATTCCATCATATCTCCAACACAATACCTGTAATAGTTGGCTGCACATTTGTCTGCTTTTCCTTCGCTAGACTGCAGGGTGTGCCTTGGTCACATCTGTGTTGCCTGTGCGAAGCACAGCGCTTGACGCATACTGAATGCTCGGTGAGTTGCTCCATTGTTAATAACCAAAATTTACTGAGGGAACACTATCCATCAAGTATTATCCTAGGTGCTACATATACATTATCTCATTGATAACGTGCTACAATTTTTACCTCCATTCTATAGATGAAAAAATAGATGTTCAGAGATTATGAAATTAAGTCCATAAGGTATCTTGATAAGATACCAACAAATCTATCTGTTTCTAGAACTGAGATGTTAACAGTATAAATGTGAGAATTTTAACAGAATACCTGAATCCAAACTTGTAGGGGTTGTGGATCTGTTCGTCTGTGAGGAGTATCTGAAACAGTTAGTGAAAAATCCCTGAACGTGTGTAGAAAGCAAATTTCTCCATGATGCATTTGTATCTTCTAATAAAATATCATGGATCAAGTATGGAAGTACAGTCTGACAAAAGTCAGCTTTTACCTGGAACACACAAACACATCAATAGTTTAAGTAAAAAACCCCACAACATTTAAAACTTTATTCTATGTTACTGTTATATAAGCTTTTAACAAACTGATAGGTGAATATGCCATCAAATACAACATACTGTTAAAAACACACAAAAAACATGGGGACCAACCACAGTGATTTTTTAAGAAAAAACTCAAACATACCTAGAATATCTATAGAAAACATACGTGGTTAGCTACAATGTCAGTTGCTCATTTACAGTCAAAACCATTTTCATATAATGAAACAGAATATTGCTTAGAATGAAATTATGTCACTGCCGTAAATAAAATTTTAAAGTTGCAAAGTGTTAATAATAACAGAAGTTCTCGTATTTGATATATGAAAAAACAGGGATCAATATTTAAGAAAAAGGTTGCAAACTTCATGGACAATAATGGGGGGGTGGAGACAGGAGGGAGGTGGGGAGGGCTGGGGGTTAGGCTGGGGTGGCGGGAAAAGGCAGAGAACTGTACTTGAACAACAATAAAATTTTTTTAAAAACTTGAAAATTTGATTTTTGTACATTTGCTACACTCAGTGGTGAGTTACAACAGCCATTTTAAAATATTTTTTTTAAATCCCCAATTCCTGGGTATAAAGTTTGAGTACTTATTTGTACTATGTTCCCAAGTATTTAAAAAAATGCTTTAATATGTCTGGTACATTAAAAGAGTACTCAACCTTATTTTTCCAAAATACCATCTTCATATATTCTTTACATGCCCCCCACACAAGATAAGGTGTAGATTACAAATTTCCTTTTTAAACTAAAGACAAGGCAAAAAGCCAGTTTTGGTATGAGAGAATTTAAAGGACTAGGAACTGAGGTAGACATGAATGTATATTTGGAACATTTTGTCTTCTGGCCCAAAGTCAGAACTCTATAAACATCCTAGGCATCCTCACTCATGAAGAATGAGCTGTGGGCGTGTGCAGGGCCTCACTCCTCTGACCTTGTAGAGTGCAGAGCAATGCTGCAGACAGGGCAACGACTGACTCACTGTCAACACTTTCTCTGTGAGAACCCAAGACTGCGTTGTAACTGCTTCCAGTGAGTGCACCTTACCAGCATCCTCACTTCTCTATCAGTTATCTGTAATTGGTGGCACTTGACCTTCTCAGGTATGTGGTTTTCACATTTCTGGTGAATCATCTCAGCAGTAGTATAAATTAAGTAGTATAAATTAAGATTTTAAAGTCTTAGAGCACCATGAGAGTGCTGTTTAGGATGACGTATTTGATAAAAGCATGTAACATAACTGTGTTTGATTTGGTACGTACCTTTACTCTCTATTGAAATAAACTGTTGTATACTTTCAAAAATGAAAAAGCAATACTAATTGCTACACCATTTCCTTGTCTCATTCAAGAAAGCGTATCAGGGAAAGTAAATGACAATGACCTTATAAAAAGGAGTAAATGAACAAAAAGAACAAACCTCTGCTTAACATAAATATTTAATCACCAGAATTTTAACTATTTGCTCTATGTACCCCTTAGAACTTATCCAGTACGTAAAGACCTCACAGCTGAAACCTGCCGCATAAAGTAGTGGCTACATAAAGATATCCTGCTGGAAGAATTCACAACAGCTGAGTGTAGTGATGTTGCATGAGGAAGACAACCTCATGCCCTCTTTTTGCAGACGTTATAGGCTGCAAACACGTACACAGGAGCCAAATGGAATGGGACAAGCAAAGAAAACTATTAAGAGAAAAACCAAGTTAAAAAAAACAAAGACAGAAAGGGTTTAGGTAAGACCAAGTAGTCATTTTTACCTCACACATTGGTTTTAGTAATTGAAGAATTTCACTTTTTGTGCCTCCACTATCCAAAAAAGCACAAGTCAGTGTCTTTATCCAAACGTCATGATTTTCACTTTGAGGAATCCACAGGCTTGTGTCATCCAAGCCCTCCAAAGGGCTTTCTCTATCAAGTCTGGGAACTTCCAAAAACTGAAAATGAAGTGATAAGAAATATAAATAAGGTAATCAGAAATACATTTTACCTTTCCCATGGAAAGCAAACACCTAAACATAAACAAATCTATTTTCCAATAAAACTATATACAGTTTAAATCTGGAGGCCAGGGTTACCTTTAAATTTTAAAATACATTTATGTTTACATGAGAGGCAGACTGGTCTGGTTAAAAAATCACTGGTCTAGACAGCAGAGAATGAGCTCTACTCTCAGCTCACTACCAGTAAATTATACAGATCACAAACTCTCTGCCTCATCTGTCTTATGTACAGATCCAGTCCAAATCTAGTAAACAGAACTGAGTTCAAGATGAAATAAGATTTTAAAATGTTACAACTATACTGTTTTACAGGTTACATGACTAGTTTTATTAATAGTTTATATTAGCACTAATTTTACTAAGACCAAAATTATATTTATGATACATTAAAAAATACTATTTCAGTGATGGGTATATACCCTGAAATTAAATTGGTGAAAACCCAATCATACATTTCTCAGGCACTTTATGAAAAGAAAATATTAAACAGGAACGTTTAGAGAGTGCTGGTGCCTGGACATGGTATAGAAACTCCATGCCTCTTCCCCATGCCTTGTCCTATGCATCTCTTCCATCTGGCTGTTCCTGAGTTATATTCTTTTGCAATAAATCAATAATCTAGTCTTTCAGAAAACAGAAGAAGGAGGAATCTTTTCCATCTAATATTATTAGGCCAGCAAAACCAAGACACCAAGCCAGAGATTAAAAAAAGAAGTATTCAAAGTGATGAAAAGTGAGGACCTACATCCAAGATTACTCTATCCAGCAAAGCTATCATTTAGAATGGAAGGGCAGATAAAGTGCTTCTCAGACAAGGTAAAGCTAAAGCAGTTCATCATCACCAAGCCCTTATTATATGAAATGTTAAAGGGAACTATATAAGAAAAAGAAGATCAAAACTATGAACATTAAAATGGCAACAAATTTACAATGATCAACAACTGGCTAAGAAACAACCTAAGCAAAACCAGAAGGAGAACAGAATTGTAGATAAGGAGATCACATGGAGGGTCATCAACAGGGAGGGGAAAGGGAGAAAAGGTACAGGGAATAAGTAGCATAAATGGTAGGTACAAAATAGGGGGAGGTTAAGAATAGTATAGGAAATAGAGAAGCCAAAGAACTTGTATGTACGATCCATGGACATGAACTAAGTGAGTGGGGGGGGAAATGCTGGAGGGTGGGGGATGCAGGGTGGAGAGGGGATAAAGGGGAGAAAAAAATTGTGACAACTGTTATAGCATAATCAATAAAATATACTTAAAAAATAAACAGGAATATTTATAGTAAAGGACAAGCAAGAGGTATTAAATATCCTTTAGAGAGTACTTTTGGTGGAATCTTGTTATGATACCAACATGGAAAAAGGGAGAAATTTGTAGGTCATCTTATATTTCACTGGAAGGGGGTTATAATACTTAAACTTGCTATGGAAATAAATACTTGCTTGTTGATTTCAATACCTAATAACCACACTCCAGAGCAACAGCTTTTATGGGATCAGAGTCAGGGTTTCTTACTCATGAGAAAAAATGCCTTTAGTAAGAACTCCTCCCTTCCCCAAATCAATCATCACTTCTCTAGGCTACCTATGTCTCTCAGCTTTTCATAGACACTATCATAGTTAGAAACACAAATCCCTTAGATTCAGGAAGTATAGTTGGAATTATTTCTAAAAAAGGTTAAATGTTAGTATAACACTATTTAAGGAACTTGATATTCCTATCCCACAGCCAAAAGAACTGTTCTAGAATAGTGAATAGTCAATAAACATTTATTATTTCACAGACCTTTTTCCTTGATGTTCTAAAAGGGTGTAGATAGACCAGCATGGGGTCAGTTGTCGTCTTGTAAATCTCCCAGAAAGTATGACCGGTCTTCGTGGCTAAAATGTTTTTCAAACAGGTAACAGCAGCTGATCTCACTTTGACACTGAAAAACAGATATAATTCAAAAACCTATAAAGTATATCAACTATTATTGATAAATATTAAACAATCTCCAATGAGAAATTAAAATATAATATGTATATCATTAGGAAAATGTTACATTTATTAGGAAATTTTACATCAATAAAATTCTATTACATCACAGCCAAAATTATCAAAGGATTTTTAATATTCTTTCAGTAAACCTGAGTTACTCATCAATAGCAATTCCCTTCAATAAAGTTTATGACTACTGAAAAGTAAAAGAACTCATAAAAATAAGTAAAATAACAGACTAATAAAAATGAGCAATAAGAATGAGAGAATAATAATTCACCTAAGAAAATAATATTTTGATTATGTTTTCCTCAAGAAATACAAATAATCAGGGGTAAGGCAGAATGATATTTCACTCCAGATGATAGAATTATTATCTAGAACAATTTTAAGCACACAGTAAGTGCACACGCACACTTACTGTGATCAGAAGCTACCCAAGAATCACGACATGAGGCATCTAAAACCTCTAATAAAATACTGAAGGGCCTTCTCTTTTGCAAAAAAAATTAGGAAAAGGAGGGCTGCAGTACAAGAGCATTGAAATGTTAACAGTTGACAAAAACAAGCCAAAAAGCCTGATGACTGTAAATGATGATGAGCTATCAAGCAAAGGCCCAGAAACTATCACACAGAAACATAAATCCTGAACTTGGATTCATCCTCCCCTCCTATTTCCCTTTTCCTCCATATCCAGTAATCAGTCAGTAAGTCCTGCTGGCTCTATGTTAAAAACATACCCTCGTTCCATCCCAGGTAGAATATAGGTGTTAAGTATATGGGTGTTATTGTAAAATTCTTTCAACTTTTGCTGTTTCAACTTTTGAAAATTTTATTATAAAATGTGGGAAAAAATGTCAGGCTTTTTATTGTAACAGCAACAAAACAGATACAGGTCCATTAAATCCACAATGAAAACATGGCAGGTAGACATTACTGTCAATCACTTGTTCCCCAAGAAAAAGGAGGGAGGGTTTAGAAGGAAACAGATGCAAAACACCTACTGACCTTAGATAGATGCCCAGTTGTGGGCAAAAATTCTTTGAACCCACACCAAAGAAAAAGGTAATGAGGTGCTCAAATATATAAGTAAGTAAGTAAGTAAATAAATAAATAACAGATAGATAGATAAATAAGGGGCAAAGAAAGAAAGCAAACACAGTTTTATAACCATGAAGCTGAAACTGTTATATTTGTTATCATTTTGTTTTGCAAAGAATAAATGGGTAGAAGATAACTCCGCTTAGCTTAAGTTTTAAGTTGTGAAATTTCTACTCTACAATTTATTTTAAAGGAATCAAAATAGTCTAGCTGAGAAGAGTGGAACATTTCATTTGGACAAATGCCCCAAATATCCTACTTTGAATTTCCATACTTAATGTTCTACGTAGAACCATCTGGCAGTTTTCTTATTGTCTATTTGTCTAGTCTACTCTCACTGGAATCTCCCATGAACCTTGTCTAGTATATTCATCAGTATATCAAATGCCTAGAACATAGAAAGGTTTCAG